>NC_137246.1:20933145-21567452 GCF_051294905.1 Botryllus schlosseri
GGTAAAAGAAACGGAAAAGACAGGGTTGTCAAAAAAGAAACCAAAAAGAGCTGAAGTTAATAACTTCATAGCGGATACCATGTTCTTGGAGCATGAGCTGAAAGTGGAAAAGATTGAATTAGAAATTGACTGCTTGCAACAGCAAAGGCTCTTAGTGGAGGAGCAGCAGTCCCTTGTTTATCTGCACTTGGTACTTGTGACCAAGCACCTGTTGATAGCAGATGCAAGTCAAAAGCTCGCCTTCACCAGATCTAGGAGAAACTAGTCTACCTACGAGTCGAGTCATTTCCATATTTTGAGAAAATGACTCGAGTCATCAGAAAATCGTGACCCGAGTCGAGTCATTACAACCCTGTGCTATGCCCATTCAACTGCATAAGCCTCGACTTGCAACACAGCACCGCTATATTAATGCTTTTTTTTCGCTATTGCCATGTAACTGTGCATTATTGATAGGTACTGTTCTGTTCCATTTCGTTCGGTCTTATACAAGTTACACCGCAGTTTCTTTCCTTCTTTATTTATGATTACAAGTTACACCGCAGTTTATTTATGATAACAAATTGAATTGCATTCGTAAAGTGGGTTTCTACGATCTGGCGTCTCCGAGCTAGGTAGGCCTCTTACGGAACCTCGTACATCTCTTGGTGCCTTCTGCAACTTCTTGTGGGATGACAGGGACATAAGTTTCATTGTTGATAATGCACCTAAATTTGAAAGGAGTTACGCGCTTGATATTAAAAAAATCAAGAAATATATTACCTGTGTTTTCTGGCATAGATGTATAACACTGCTGTTGCAACAATCAAAGCCATTCCTGTGTCGACATTTATCCATAGACCCAGTGATAAGCAGGGAAACACGCTCTTCCACGCTCCAAAAACTCCGTTCTATAGTTATTCTGGAGGATATTTGAACCTTGTTATATCGACGTTCAGCAGCTATTTGTCGTAAAATCGTGTCGCCCCATTGGCTGCAACTTCACCTTGTGGGAATTTGATGTATGTTGGCAGGGGTAGACCTTTATTGGATGGGTTGGTAAGGTCACACTGTAGGACCTCCATAAATCCACTAACACCGGCTTTCGTTAAGCCTATAGCGATCAGAACACAGTTCCTCAGTGAGGTATTCCAAGGGATTATCAAAATCTGTAATGTACTTCTGTACTTGCTGTGGCAGCCTGTTTCCATCCACTTGCATGTAGTATTCTAACATATCTATGTCAATATCCATTTTATCTGAAAGGAATGAAACACGTGCCGTATACCTGTCTGCCGATATGAAATCTGTGCCTCGTGCACACTAGGGTTGTTCAGATTTGAAAAATTGTCAGGAAACTTCGATGCTTGTGACCCAAATGAAGGTTTAGTACATAAAAACACTTTTATGAGCAATTTTGGTCATCTTCGTCGTGGTCTTCTATCCCCGAAAACCCCCCAAAGATCCACGGGGCAATTCTCCTTACTACTGGATATGCAATGTTAACCACGTCACCGGTTTATAGCTTTTGGACGTTAGCAGTTGAAAACGGCCGTGTAGAGATGATATATTGCAATAAAATAGCCATGATTTCAAAATTGTACTTAACTGCAGTCCCATAAAGGCCACATGCGTAACGATTTCACTCTGCACAACCTGTCTATCATGCTCATGGGAATCATGTATTGGTTGCACCATTGACTTCGGCTTGTTTTGGATCGTACATTGAAGAAGCGCCGTTGGGTCGCAATTCGTGAACAAATACTGATATATCCAGCTAGTTTTCAGCCATAAGAAATTATTCAAAGGTATATAATGTCAGTAATACTTTTCTCAACTTCAAATCATCTGTAAAATACCGAGTTATCTTATTTTATGGTAGACTGCAATTTAGTTGAAGAAGAATGCCTGAAACAATGCATCAACACAATGTTCAGCGCTTGCCTTATAGATATTCTTGTCATATTCCATACGTTGTCAACCTCTTCAACAGTTAGAAGGACACAGTCCTGCGTTGTGGTAGTTTCGGGGCAATTTTCTTTCAGATATGGCAGTTGTAGTAGAACCTCATCTAGAGTCGGTAACTTGGAGTGACTAATACACTCAGATAAATATCCTTCCGAATAGTGAACAGAATATCAGACCAAATAGTGGACAGACCTGAATCTTGTTCATGGTTGGTCCGCAAAACCCATATCCGCTTTGTTTCAGACTTTCTTCTGCAACTAAATTGCAGTCTACCATAAAATAAGATAACTCGGTATTTTACAGATGATTTGAAGTTGAGAAAAGTATTACTGACATTACATACCTTTGAATAATATCTTATGGCTGAAAACTAGCTGGAAATATCAGTATTTGTTGACGAATTGCAACCCAACGGCGCTTCTTCAATGTGCGATCCAAAACAAGCCGATATCAATGGTGCAACCGATACATGATTCCCATGAGCATGATAGACAGTTTGTGCAGAGTGAAATCGTTATGCATGTAGCCTTTATGGGACTGCATTTAAGTACAATTTTGAATTCGTGGCTATTTTATTGCAATATATCATCTCTAAACAGCCGTTTTCAACTGATAACGTCACAAAAGCTATAAACCGGTGACGTGGTCAACATTGCATATCCAGTAGTAAGGAGAATTGCCCCGTGGATCTTTGGGGGGTTTTCGGGGATAGAAGATCACGACGAAGATGACCAAAATTGCTCATAAAAGTGTTTTTATGTACTAAACCTTCATTTGGGTCACAAGCATCGAAGTTTCCTGACAATTTTTCAAATCTGAACAACCCTAGTGCACACCAAAGATCCTACTAATTGTACAAGCGTTGTGATACTGCACACCAAATATATTAAGCTAAACATGTCAAGTAAGACTCAGAACTGAGCAAAACTCGACAATGTCTTTGAATATGAAGCCTCTACTCCAATGGAGTTCAACGAAGCCTTTACTCCGTTGAGCAAGACTTGAGTTTGAGGCGTCGCTGTATACGGGCCTTAGTCAGTAATTTGAAATCTAATTTTCCCATCTTAATTATGCCTGGATTATGAAAACGTCTTCTCTTTATTATTCAATATATATCAATATATACCAAAACCTATCTATGAATATACAAACCAAAATATTTCAAGGAAACCTCAGCTGGATTCAATATTGAAACCAATTGATAACCTGAATAATAAGAGTGAATATCATGACTTCTTTTGCTTCTTAAATATACTCCTGATATTGATGCTTTGATACTGTATCACTAAATAACCTGTTCTGATTGCCATTTATCCTATCCGCACCAAACATACCTGCATTTTTAACAGTCAATCTGGCCGACGACCGGCCACTTTGCCCGCGTCATGCTATGAAGCGACAAATCTGACGAGCATCCGGTCTCTCGACCGTGAATCACGTGTTGCCCATCTATCCGTAGGTTAGTTATCTATAGCAGTGCTTTTCAACCTTTTTGAGCTCCATTCGCACATTTTTTGTAAAATAAATTTCATTCGCACAAACTAACCGAAAATTGTTATACAAAAAGGAGATGAAGATACTTAACAATATTTTGTTCAGATGTGCAACAAATTGGCTACTATGTAACTTAAGTTATCAAGTGTCTCATTAAAAAGGCAACTTTTTTAGCTCGTTTTGATTTCAACTATTTCACTAAAACCCTTCTCGGGAAAACAACTGGTTGGGTTTTGTACAAGAACGTCTACTAGTGCTTGGATGGCCAGGTCATAAAATCTGTTCTACACTCCTATCCAAAATTCAGCGTGTTTTTCGCAAGTGAATAATGCTTGCTGGCAGAAATCGTTTTTGAGAGCTGACACAAATGTCCCGGAGGCTTCAGTTTGCCGAAAGGGTGAAAAACTCACATGTTCGTGTTGATTCTTTTGCCTTATGTCTTGGAAAATAAGGTCCAAAACAGTCAAGGAGAGTAGGCACATTAGAGATCGCTCTTATGATACGTTACTCCAACTTGTGTTCTGTTATTTTTTTCGATTTCCCATTTTCTGTCTCGCGAGTAAATGAGAAGAGCAAATAATCTCACGATACCGTGTGTTCTGCTCTTAAGCTCAATCTAATTTGAGAATTCATAACAGTTTAACAACGATGAATAAGCAGCTTTTTAGACTACCACTAAAATCCGAGTTTTTGTGGCATCTCGCGACCCGAGCCTAACCCATGAAAAGTAACCTAATACGTAGGGATGGTATGGGAACCTCTGAAAGGTTCAGGTTCGTGTGAACGCGAACCTTTTTGAAAGGTTCTGTGTGAACACGAACGTGAACCTCGTGACGTCACGTGACGTCATATTGCTAATTCCAACCCTATCTTTCAATGAAGTGATAGCCGATATTAATGTACACGATACCTAGCGACGACTCGGGCCACATAATGCCATAATGCTGAAGTACATTTTGGCGATTTAAACGTCACTAAATGTATCAACTGGGGCAATCATATGATATATTACTCCCATAAAATCAATATCATCCGTCGTTTTGCCAATAATTTCGAAGAGGTGTTGCCAGGGAATATAAGCTTACGCCTTAACGATCTTGACCAGACCGGGCAATGTATTCGGTGTATGAGTATTGCTACATTGGTATTGGGCAGAGTGTAATACAGGTTTTTATACTTGCTACCGATATTAGGCTACCCCAAAAGTTATACTGCTGTGACCAACACCTCAATCGCACGGATGTGGTTTTATTGGTACAGGAAACATATGAAGTGAAGATAGACCCCGTACGCTAGCTAGATTTGTTGCATCAAAAAACGATATCAATCTCACTGATTGGTTGAATCGCTCTCTACATGTTATGTATGTCGCTCGTGATGTTATGTGATTGCGGGTCAGCTCACAGCAGAGAGTCACAATATTCACAAACGGAAAATTGGATATTTAGAGCAGAATTTTTGTAACAAAGCAAGTAAAATCTTTGAGATTGTCAAAGTGCATGCTCGTTTTGAGTTTTTTTTTTAATGCTGCCGGCGTCATTCATAGAGTGGCCCGCAGTTGAAATGCTATAAATTTGAACCAAAGATGTCATTATGAAGTGAAAATTGTTATAAATGAGAAAGGTTCACAGTGCAGAACCTACCAAGGTTCTGTTGTGAACGCGAACCTCCAAATTCCCGAGGTTCACACACAGAACGCGAACGTGAACCTCGCGTTCACACCATCCCTACTAATACGTTTCTAATATTACAGTAGTATGCTACGATTGTACGGACATGTGTGACATACAGAACGCGCACACCACAATTCTATACCCAACAGCCCTACAAAACATGTCTGACGCACCCGACCTCAAATTATGGTGAATTAAATTCCTCTGCGTTTCGCAGTTGTAGGTCTACTACTGTAACTACTGTCTACTCAGATTGCAAGAACGGGACTATTCCGTGCCCACAACGGACCATATCCATATCGAAAGGTTTGGCCACCCAGCATCGGTCATTTTTTGGCCAAGGTTTTGTCGCTGTTTATATTTTTGGGACAGCATTACATCAGCGGTTGGCCAAAACTTTACGTCTTCATATGACCCGACGCAGAAGTGGTTGGCCCCGAAATGAAAGAGTCTATCTAGGCCTGAACTCGCTCATTGCTCACCACTGCACTAGTTCATCTCAACGGTCTTCGACCATGTTTTCCAGAAAAACCAGCCGCACAAAAATCTTATCATTAATTCGCATGATATGGCCATATTTTCTGCGTGTCTCGCTTATTGGCTATAGTACCCAACACAGCGACCTTGGATATGTGAAAACGATCGCAGGATTTTTCGTAGTAGGCCTACATTCAACAAATATTACATACATATTAACAGATAGCTCTTGCACCGTGTCGACCCAAAATTATACCCTTTGCGGTCCATACTTTAATAAACCTTGAAGGGGTCGAAATTTGCGTTACAGTAACTTGCAAATGTGAGTCTGTAATGATGGTACTACTATCCTCGTGCCTCGCTCTAATCGAACAGTTATTACGAAAATATGATGGTTGTTTAGCGAAAGAAAGTAGATCGTCAATCTGACGTCATTTTTCCAGCCTGTCGCAGGCTCAGACGGGCTGATATAATGTATGTCTGCCACTACACCAGCTTCCAAACCAGGCTTTTCGTTACGTAATAATTATAGTGAGAGAATATTAATTCACTACGGCTTGTGAGAGCTACGATTAGTGGTGCGTCGTAAGTTTTTACAATTGCGTCGCAACTACAAAAGTTACAGTGACCCAATGATATATATCATTGAGTGACCCTAAATTTCCTATTAGGTTTATTTGAATTATTCCATGTCAGAAAAATTACAATTAATTACCATTTTCATTCGCACTTGATCTGGATTTTCATTCGCCCCATTCGCACAACCTTCGTCATTCGCACTGCAATTTTTTTCATTCGCACCAGTGCGAACCGTCACACAGGTTGAAAAGCACTGATCTATAGTATTATACCATATCAATAATGTTTCAACTTCTCGACGCTTCGTATTCGATCCTCAATTTTGCCTCAAGTATTTTATTAGCTGCTCTACGTCTGCGTGAGCGATACAACGCCCTTTGGCATGTATATTAGACTTTGTACTCGTAATTAATGCAAGATATATGACCAATACACCTGTCTCTCACAAATCTAGCAAAATGTAATGACTTTGAATCATCACTCATACTTCGGAAAACCAATTTGACTTGAATTGTGACTTGACTCGTGACTTGACTTGACTTGACTTGACTTGACTCGAGTCACCTTCGAAAATCGATTGACTTGACTTGACTCGAGTCAAAATGTGCAATGACTCGAAATGACTCGTGACTCGAAGGTAGTGACTTGATCCCAACACTGCTGCTGGGGTTATACCATAGCAATTTACAACGTTATACGAATGCACACTTGAACTGTAAAATTGATTACATAAATATTACTAAATTACTTGAATAAAAAAGAATTGCACAGGAGTCATATTTGCACAAGTTTCGCAACACATGATGCAAAATACAGGAACAGATATTGTTGGTCATGCTCTGTCAACTATTGTTGCGTTTTCGCTATGAGTAAACACCACTGTGATTCTATTAGAATTTTTAACGAAAATCGGTGATTGTGTGAATCATGAAAATATACTCGGGTGTCATTACATTTTGTGCTTTGGAAATTACATCGGCATATTCAGGAACCTCTTGCCATACTGTTTCTTGGTGATGTATTCAATGACAAATGCACGTAAACGACCGTTTTCGGGTGTATTTCCAGGTATTATGACGAAAAAAACAATTTTAAGAAGACGAAGAGATACCTACTACACAGCCGTTTGACTGAATATTTTGCAGTTGAATCGTAAGAAATGTGTCGGTGATAACGCTCAACAGACCATGTCTATCGACAATCCTTGGGTATAAATATATTTCGAAGAGTGCGGGAATGATTTGACACCGGCGGCTGCTACGAAGAATCATCATTTTCTCGAATATATGATCACGACGAATAGTAGAACACTTTTTTAAAAGATTTAGGCTCCGGACTCTACATACATCTCATTAGAATCGAATTGAAATCGGACATTTTCGAAATTTCGGTAATCCGGACACAATTAGGGCCCCAGTTCGACCCTTTGGACCTCGACTTGAATAATGATTTTGGTCTCGATAGAAGCGGCCAG
Source organism: Botryllus schlosseri (assembly GCF_051294905.1). NCBI lineage: Eukaryota > Metazoa > Chordata > Ascidiacea > Stolidobranchia > Styelidae > Botryllus > Botryllus schlosseri. The sequence goes on from NC_137246.1 coordinate 20,940,790, forward strand.
ACTGATAAAATCCATTTCAAAAAGAATTGGGCTCCGGACTCTACATATATCTCATTAGAATCGAATTGAAATCGGACATTTTCGAAACTTCGGTAATCCGGACACAATTAGGGCCCCAGTTCGACCCTTGGCACCTCGACTTGAATAATGATTTTGGTCTCGATAGAAGCGGCCAGACTAGTAGAATTCATTTCAAAAAGAATTACGCTCCGGACTCTACATATATCTCATTAGAATCGAATTGAAATTTGACATTTTCGAAATTTCGGTAATCCGGACACAATTAGGGCCCCAGTTCGACCCTTGGGACCTCGACTTGAATAATGATTTTGGTCTCGATAGAAGCGGCCAGACTAGTAGAATCCATTTCAAAAAGAATTACGCTCCGGACTCTACATATATCTCATTAGAATCGAATTGAAATTTGACATTTTCGAAATTTCGGTAATCCGGACACAATTAGGGCCCCAGTTCGACCCTTGGGACCTCGACTTGAATAATGATTTTGGTCTCGATAGAAGCGGCCAGACTAGTAGAATCCATTTCAAAAAGAATTACGCTCCGGACTCTACATATATCTCATTAGAATCGAATTGAAATTTGACATTTTCGAAATTTCGGTAATCCGGACACAATTAGGGCCCCAGTTCGACCCTTGGGACCTCGACTTGAATAATGATTTTGGTCTCGATAGAAGCGGCCAGACTAGTAGAATCCATTTCAAAACGAATTAGGCTTCGGACTCTACATATATCTCATTAGAATCGAATTGAAATTTGACATTTTCGAAATTTTGGTAATCCGGACACGATTAGGGCCCCAGTTCGACCCTTGGGACCTCGACTTGAATAATGATTTTGGTCTCGATAGAAGCTGCCAGACTAGTAGAATCCATTTCAAAACGAATTAGGCTTCGGACTCTACATATATCTCATTAGAATCGAATTAAAATTTGACATTTTCGAAATTTCGGTAATCCGGACACAATTAGGGCCCCAGTTCGACCCTTGGGACCTCGACTTGAATAATGATTTTGGTCTCGATAGAAGCGGCCAGACTAGTAGAATCCATTTCAAAACGAATTAGGCTTCGGACTCTACATATATCTCATTAGAATCGAATTGAAATTTGACATTTTCGAAACTTCGGTAATCCGGACACAATTAGGGCCCCAGTTCGACCCTTGGGACCTCGACTTGAATAATGATTTTGGTCTCGATAGAAGCTGCCAGACTAGTAGAATCCATTTCAAAACGAATTAGGCTTCGGACTCTACATATATCTCATTAGAATCGAATTAAAATTTGACATTTTCGAAATTTCGGTAATCCGGACACAATTAGGGCCCCAGTTCGACCCTTGGGACCTCGACTTGAATAATGATTTTGGTCTCGATAGAAGCGGCCAGTCTAGTAGAATCCATTTCAAAACGAATTAGGCTTCGGACTCTACATATATCTCATTAGAATCGAATTGAAATTTGACATTTTCGAAACTTCGGTAATCCGGACACAATTAGGGCCCCAGTTCGACCCTTGGGACCTCGACTTGAATAATGATTTTCGTCTCGATAGAAGCGGCCAGACTGATAAAATCCATTTCAAAAAGAATTGGGCTCCGGACTCTACATATATTTCATTAGAATCGAATTGAAATTTGACATTTTCGAAACTTCGGTAATCCGGACACAATTAGGGCCCCAGTTCGACCCTTGGGACCTCGACTTGAATAATGATTTTGGTCTCGATAGAAGCTGCCAGACTAGTAGAATCCATTTCAAAACGAATTAGGCTTCGGACTCTACATATATCTCATTAGAATCGAATTAAAATTTGACATTTTCGAAATTTCGGTAATCCGGACACAATTAGGGCCCCAGTTCGACCCTTGGGACCTCGACTTGAATAATGATTTTGGTCTCGATAGAAGCGGCCAGACTAGTAGAATCCATTTCAAAACGAATTAGGCTTCGGACTCTACATATATCTCATTAGAATCGAATTGAAATTTGACATTTTCGAAACTTCGGTAATCCGGACACAATTAGGGCCCCAGTTCGACCCTTGGGACCTCGACTTTTTCGTCTCGATAGAAGCGGCCAGACTGATAAAATCCATTTCAAAAAGAATTGGGCTCCGGACTCTACATATATTTCATTAGAATCGAATTGAAATTTGACATTTTCGAAACTTCGGTAATCCGGACACAATTAGGGCCCCAGTTCGACCCTTGGGACCTCGACTTGAATAATGATTTTGGTCTCGATAGAAGCGGCCAGACTAGTAGAATCCATTTCAAAACGAATTAGGCTTCGGACTCTACATATATCTCATTAGAATCGAATTGAAATTTGACATTTTCGAAACTTCGGTAATCCGGACACAATTAGGGCCCCAGTTCGACCCTTGGGACCTCGACTTGAATAATGATTTTCGTCTCGATAGAAGCGGCCAGACTGATAAAATCCATTTCAAAAAGAATTGGGCTCCAGACTCTACATATATTTCATTAGAATCGAATTGAAATTTGACATTTTCGAAACTTCGGTAATCCGGACACAATTAGGGCCCCAGTTCGACCCTTGGGACCTCGACTTGAATAATGATTTTCGTCTCGATAGAAGCGGCCAGACTGATAAAATCCATTTCAAAAAGAATTGGGCTCCGGACTCTACATATATTTCATTAGAATCGAATTGAAATTTGACATTTTCGAAACTTCGGTAATCCGGACACAATTAGGGCCCCAGTTCGACCCTTGGGACCTCGACTTGAATAATGATTTTGGTCTCGATAGAAGCTGCCAGACTAGTAGAATCCATTTCAAAACGAATTAGGCTTCGGACTCTACATATATCTCATTAGAATCGAATTAAAATTTGACATTTTCGAAATTTCGGTAATCCGGACACAATTAGGGCCCCAGTTCGACCCTTGGGACCTCGACTTGAATAATGATTTTGGTCTCGATAGAAGCGGCCAGACTAGTAGAATCCATTTCAAAACGAATTAGGCTTCGGACTCTACATATATCTCATTAGAATCGAATTGAAATTTGACATTTTCGAAACTTCGGTAATCCGGACACAATTAGGGCCCCAGTTCGACCCTTGGGACCTCGACTTGAATAATGATTTTCGTCTCGATAGAAGCGGCCAGACTGATAAAATCCATTTCAAAAAGAATTGGGCTCCGGACTCTACATATATTTCATTAGAATCGAATTGAAATTTGACATTTTCGAAACTTCGGTAATCCGGACACAATTAGGGCCCCAGTTCGACCCTTGGGACCTCGACTTGAATAATGATTTTGGTCTCGATAGAAGCGGCCAGACTAGTAGAATCCATTTCAAAACGAATTAGGCTTCGGACTCTACATATATCTCATTAGAATCGAATTGAAATTTGACATTTTCGAAACTTCGGTAATCCGGACACAATTAGGGCCCCAGTTCGACCCTTGGGACCTCGACTTGAATAATGATTTTCGTCTCGATAGAAGCGGCCAGACTGATAAAATCCATTTCAAAAAGAATTGGGCTCCGGACTCTACATATATTTCATTAGAATCGAATTGAAATTTGACATTTTCGAAACTTCGGTAATCCGGACACAATTAGGGCCCCAGTTCGACCCTTGGGACCTCGACTTGAATAATGATTTTGGTCTCGATAGAAGCGGCCAGACTAGTAGAATCCATTTCAAAACGAATTAGGCTTCGGACTCTACATATATTTCATTAGAATCGAATTGAAATTGGGTATTTTCGAAATTTGGGTACCAGAATTATGCAAATAGGGCCCCGCTTCACCCGGGACTTCTGTTCATCCAGCACTCTGTTGACGAGCAGCTGATATTGTACAGCTAACTTTTGTACAGCAGTAATCTGTAGTAATGTTAGGGTTACAATACCTCCTTTAAAGAGGAGACTATTTTGAAGGTGTACCCGGAGGACGCCCAAATGTCCTTTTTTCAGATTTTGTCCTATTTATTGGCGAATTATGGTTGAATATAGGGTGAAATTCGCATGAGGTACAGTAAATCGGCACCGGAGTAACGTTCCGGAAGACATTCCGGGAGCTGAGCTGGAAAATCGACATTTCTATCTTTTTATGGTCTCTGCTGGCGGCTTGGCTTTCTTGAGTTCGTCTACCTCTTCAACTGGGCTCGTGAAGGCGCTGAGGAGCCCATACAGACACATAGAAACACGGCAGAGCCGAGGCTACAAACAGGAATCATTGGTGACGGGGCTGTGATCCTTAGCACACTGTGCCTCTCGCTTACCCTGTATTGTGTTGTATTGTGATATATATTTGTATTAATGAAATTTGGGGTTCCGTATAGATCTCCAAATTGGCGTATTCCGTGGGTTCTGCGGCTTGGTAAGGGTTAAGAGCCACAGTTTCGCGCTTTCACCATTTAGGCCTACTTTTAATTCAGACAATACATCTTATGATCGATTCACCACGCTATGTTGGCTTTTATCAAAATACGAAAATGACTCGAGCTTGACTCGACTTGGACTCGAATCATTGCGCATGACTCGCACCAAGTCATATGACTCGAATCTCAACGGCATTGACCGACAATTCATTGTAATTCAAATGAATAGTAAAGCAACCAGCACACTGTTGGTATTTCGCCTTGGTACTGGCACTTGAAAATGCGAGCAGAAACTGTTGAAAGTGAGGAAAATTAGTATATTTTAAGTGCGCACCATTCGATATCACCAAACAACGTTATAAAAAGTGGTTCCAACAAGACTTCAAGTAGAAACTGAGCAGTGAGCAGTCAACTCAATTACTTCGACTCGGACTTGAGTCAGAATACCACGACTCGGACTGGGCCCATTGTTCGCTGACTTTGACTTTGACTTGGGGGTGAATTGAAAATGACTCGACTTGACTCGAGTCAAAACTATAGAAGTGAAATTGACTCGTGACCCAGAGCCTTGTGACTTGGTTACTAGCCTGCTATGTTCACATCATCCCTATTGGTGTAGCCTATTTTAATCGAAATCGCGAAGTTCATGTTCAAGTTCAAATAAATTAATTACGGAACTGTAGGTCTTCACAATATTTTCCCTTTTCACTGTGTTATAGGTTACGTTATAATTAGACGACAGAGACAGAAAATTATACATTTTTTTAAATATCACATCAATAAACGTTTTAATTGTTTCAGAAACGATGCTAAAAGACCGCATCTGCTAATCCAATCGAGCTCTGAGGATGACGATATAGCCACGGAAGAAGGCAAAAAATCTATGGGAAAGCGCCGCAATATGCCGGAAATTTCTTCAACAGTTACCTATCAGAGAGTTCCGATTTTCACTACATTTAAAGCACCGATCCCGGAAATGTTATCGGAAGAACAAAGCGAAGATATTTTTGAACACATTAGGAACATTTGCGTAAGCTCGCTAACCAAATCAAATCAGGAGCAGCAACACCTTCGTCGTGACGGGCTTTTTATGCTATCAAAGAATCATGACAGGTTGAGAAAGCATGGCTATACAAATGATCTTTGGGAATACAATGACGTAGATTCGGTGTGTAAGTACGTCAAGTCGAAACTTTGCTTGCTGAGGACGTTTGCGAATAAATCAAACGCATCCGGCCGAATACTTCCGAGACCAGGGGAATTAACAATCGAGGTAATCAACCCTGGCGTCATTGGAGAAAACTGTGATGTAATGAAATTTTTGAAACCAGATTTCAAAGTCCATTCATATTTTAGACTTGTAATTTTGATTGAAATTATAATCAAACTAACCATGGTAAAAAAAAATCTCAACTACAAAGACGCTGAAGATCTTCTAGGATGTTATTCAACGATGGTAATAAGTTGAATAATAGAAGAGCTACAATTTTGAATAAGCTTTCCCGTATTCGTTATGTTGTTGTTGTTGTTGTTGTTGTTGTTGTTGTTGTTGTTGTTATCTTGTACATTCTTACAGTTCGAAAAATATGATAAAATCGGAATTGCTAGAATGTTGTTTTATTGTTCCGGCTGTATCATTAGTGGAGGCTATGTACACTGGATAAGAGGACAGAGCAGAGCCATAAATCACGCGCTCTAAACCGAAGGGTCGAACTGGGGCCCTAATTGTGTCCGGATTACCGAAATTTCGAAAATGTCAAATTTTAATTCGATTCTAATGAGATATATGTAGAGTCCGGAGCGTAATTCTTTTTGAAATGGATTCTACTAGTCTGGCCGCTTCTATCGAGACCAAAATCATTATTCAAGTCGAGGTCCCAAGGGTCGAATTGGGGCCCTAATTGTGTCCGGATTACCGAAATTTCAAAAATGTCAAATTTCAATTCGATTCTAATGAGATATATGTAGAGTCCGAAGCCTAATTCGTTTTGAAATGCATTCTACTAGTCTGGCCGCTTCTATCGAGACCAAAATCATTATTCAAGTCGAGGTCCCAAGGGTCGAACTGGGGCCCTAATCGTGTCCGGATTACCAAAATTTCGAAAATGTCAAATTTCAATTCGATTCTAATGAGATATATGTAAAGTCCGGAGCGTAATTCTTTTTGAAATGGATTTTATCAGTCTGGCCGCTTCTATCGAGACCAAAATCATTATTCAAGTCGAGGTCCCAAGGGTCGAACTGGGGCCCTAATTGTGTCCGGATTACCGAAATTTCGAAAATGTCAAATTTTAATTCGATTCTAATGAGATATATGTAGAGTCCGAAGCCTAATTCGTTTTGAAATGGATTCTACTAGTCTGGCAGCTTCTATCGAGACCAAAATCATTATTCAAGTCGAGGTCCCAAGGGTCGAACTGGGGCCCTAATCGTGTCCGGATTACCAAAATTTCGAAAATGTCAAATTTCAATTCGATTCTAATGAGATATATGTAGAGTCCGAAGCCTAATTCGTTTTGAAATGGATTCTACTAGTCTGGCCGCTTCTATCGAGACCAAAATCATTATTCAAGTCGAGGTCCCAAGGGTCGAACTGGGGCCCTAATCGTGTCCGGATTACCGAAATTTCGAAAATGTCAAATTTCAATTCGATTCTAATGAGATATATGTAGAGTCCGGAGCGTAATTCTTTTTGAAATGGATTCTACTAGTCTGGCCGCTTCTATCGAGACCAAAATCATTATTCAAGTCGAGGTCCCAAGGGTCGAACTGGGGCCCTAATTGTGTCCGGATTACCGAAATTTCGAAAATGTCAAATTTCAATTCGATTCTAATGAGATATATGTAGAGTCCGGAGCGTAATTCTTTTTGAAATGGATTCTACTAGTTTGGCCGCTTCTATCGAGACCAAAATCATTATTCAAGTCGAGGTCCCAAGGGTCGAACTGGGGCCCTAATTGTGTCCGGATTACCGAAGTTTCGAAAATGTCCGATTTCAATTCGATTCTAATGAGATATATGTAGAGTCCGGAGCCCAATTCTTTTTGAAATGGATTTTATCAGTCTGGCCGCTTCTATCGAGACCAAAATCATTATTCAAGTCGAGGTCCAAAGGGTCGAACTGGGGCCCTAATTGTGTCCGGATTACCGAAATTTCGAAAATGTCAAATTTCATTTCGATTCTAATGAGATATATGTAGAGTCCGGAGCGTAATTCTTTTTGAAATGGATTCTACTAGTCTGGCCGCTTCTATCGAGACCAAAATCATTATTCAAGTCGAGGTCCCAAGGGTCGAATTGGGGCCCTAATTGTGTCCGGATTACCGAAATTTCGAAAATGTCAAATTTCAATTCGATTCTAATGAGATATATGTAGAGTCCGAAGCCTAATTCGTTTTGAAATGGATTCTACTAGTCTGGCCGCTTCTATCGAGACCAAAATCATTATTCAAGTCGAGGTCCCAAGGGTCGAACTGGGGCCCTAATTGTGTCCGGATTACCGAAATTTTGAAAATGTCAAATTTCAATTCGATTCTAATGAGATATATGTAGAGTCCGGAGCGTAATTCTTTTTGAAATGGATTCTACTAATCTGGCCGCTTCTATCGAGACCAAAATCATTATTCAAGTCGAGGTCCCAAGGGTCGAACTGGGGCCCTAATTGTGTCCGGATTACAGAAATTTCGAAAATGTCCGATTTCAATTCGATTCTAATGAGATGTATGTAGAGTCCGGAGCCTAAATCTTTTAAAAAAGTGTTCTACTATTCGTCGTGATCATATATTCGAGAAAATGATGATTCTTCGTAGCAGCCGCCGGTGTCAAATCATTCCCGCACTCTTCGAAATATATTTATACCCAAGTATTGTCGATAGACATGGTCTGTTGAGTGTTATCACCGACACATTTCTTACGATTCAACTGCAAAATATTCAGTCAAACGGCTGTGTAGTAGGTATCTCTTCGTCTTCTTAAAATTGTTTTTTCGTCATAATACCTGGAAATACACCCGAAAACGGTCGTTTACGTGCATTTGTCATTGAATACATCACCAAGAAACAGTATGGCAAGAGGTTCCTGAATATGCCGATGTAATTTCCAAAGCACAAAATGTAATGACACCCGAGTATATTTTCATGATTCACACAATCACCGATTTTCGCCAAAAATTCTAATAGAATCACAGTGGTGAGTAAACATTGAAGCTCCATCTTCAGGCAAGTTGGTATCGGCGGCGGTATTAGCTTGGTAGTTAATTCGGCTAAAATGGCTTCAGACCAAGCGTCAAACACGGATTATGATTATCTCATCAAGTTTTTATCACTTGGAGATTCAGGTATTGTTTTGCACCTCCAGCTTTTGTCGGTTAGCTCTAGCCGATAATGCTTTTTTTTATTTTAATATTGCATGTTGCATTTTTACTGGTTATTGCCGATTTCCAGTAAATTCGGCCAGTGAATTCGGCCCTCGGTCACTTCGGCCCTTGGTAAATTCGGCCCTCGGTAAATTCGGCCCCCGGTAAATTCGACCAGGGCCAGGGTAACAATACCATTACCTAACCTTAACCCTAACCTAATCCTAACCTAACCCTAATCATAACCCTAACCTAATCCTAACCCTAACCCTAATCATAACCCTAACCTAATCCTAACCTAACCCTAATCCTCACCCTAACCCTAACCTAACCCTAATCATAACCATAATCATAACCCTAACCTCCTAATCACTTGATAATATAATTATGTAATATAATTCACATTAATAGTTGGTAATACAACTTGACACAAAATTCTCCGAGGGCCGAATTAACCGGTTGAATTCGGTCCTCAGTAAATTCGGCCCCGTAAATATCCGCGTTATCTCTCGTGACTGTGTGATCTGCGCATACCCTGACCTCCAAATCACTCGATAATAATATAATTATGCAATTCATTCGCATTAATAGTTGGTAATACATTTTTACACAAAATTCTCCGAGGGGCGAATTTACCGAGTAAATTCGGCCATCGGTAAATTCGGCCCCGTGAATATCCGCGCTATCTCCCACGATTACGCAATCTACGCATACCCTGACATCCAAATCACTTAATAATAGTATAATTATGTAATTAATTCATGTTAACGGTTGGTAATACATTTTAATACAATATTCTCGGAGGGCCGAATTTACCGAGGTCATGGCCGAATTTACCGAGGGCCGAATTTACTGGCAACCGTTATTGCCTTATTGCTAACTCTTGTTTACAATTTAATATACAATATATTTTATGCGTCCCGTCTGAAATGTTGTATCATGATGAAATCAAGTTGAGGTCGGCAGTTGAGATTCCACTTTCTTAGTTTTGATTGTGTGTACTTACGACATCATAGACTCCCTCACACTCGCATTATAGTTACAATTATTTTACTTTAATCTTATATAATGAAATAAACTGATACTGTTTTATAATATTTTTATATAAATATTCTCTTTGTAGGTGTTGGAAAGACGTCCTTTCTTTTTCAATACACAGAGGGCAAGTTTGACGGAAAATTCATAACTACAGTGGGAATCGATTTTCGAGAAAAGCGAGTGGTAAGAAATGATGGAGATTTAGAAACTAACTTCAATGTTGAATCAGAATGCTTTACAGGCCTTTCATTGTCATATGTATAGGGACAATTCTATTTTAGTGAGCATACCAGTTGTTCAATTTGAATTTGAAAGAAGCACTTACTGGTTAAATGCATTGAAGTGAATTAACATAGCTACATCTGAAGACTTGTCATAATTTTACATTTATGTGTTCTCTCAGAAAGTTTCTAAATGTCACCCATCATCATTGTTACTAAATATATGAATAGTATATTCATATTGAAATGAACCCGATTTACCCGAATATTTGACAATCAACAACCGTACAATGTTCTTTCCAATTCTCTAATAGTTACTGACGAGTGTCAGTCGAAAATATTCGGGTTCATTTCAAGATGAATATACTATTCAGTTGTATATTGACGTTCTGTACCTCCGAGAAGCTCTATTAAATATCTTAGATAATTTGGTTAAAGCAATGTTTCTTAACCTTGCCTCCAGCCCCACAAGGGTCGATTGGAATTTTTAAGGGGGTGGAAACGCTCAGGGGGCGATATGAGGGGCGCTGGGCTCAGGGGGCGGTACGGGGCTCGAGTTGCTCTTTAGGGTTGCTCAACATCTATGCAACGCTTGTGTAGACAAAATATTTCATGTCTCAGTACATTAGGTCTTTAATATTTATAGGAAATAGCCTATATATATTTGGTATCTTTTAAATTTTTGATACTAACATGTCAATTCTGGTAACTTTCTTATACACATCACATTGGACGTACGTATCAATGGATGTGATGTTGTGGTTATTTGGATGGCAATTTTGCTGCTGTGGTATATATCAGCAAAGTTATCAGGCAAAACTGTTCTATATGTTACTGCTACAGTATTTTGTAGTTTTGAAACTGATTTTCTCTCGTTATAGTATTTCCCTTACCTGCGCGCTATATTGCATGGTTTGTATCCAAATCATATTTGATTAGTAGAACATGGCTTACTTTGTAGGTCCATCCCAAAAATACATTTACATATCAGTTCCACTGCGTCACTGCCCCGAAAATTTCATTGACTTCTCTACCTCGGTATCAAAAGTGCATAATTGCAATTTGCAACTAGCATTTGGTCAGCGTAAAAGATCATCGCTCTATCAAATATGCCGGACTCGCATTGTGGAACAGTATCCCGCCAGCTATTCGACAGTCATCGAGCATGTCCAGGTCCACATTCAAGTCGAAATACAAACAATTTTTACTGAATCAATCCTAGTCGGCCCTCAAGTTTACCGGACGTATCGATCTTACCTTCCGACACGTGCCACCTCTGTTTGTCACCTGTCCTTTTATATTATCTTCTTTTACTTTCATTCAGTGTGCATGCCTCTTTTTTACATCGCCTGGGCCAGGTGGGTGTCTAATTTAGAAGACTCCTCCAAGTTGTTTCGACACCTTCCTATCGTTCATTGTATCGCAGTCTTGTGGTGTATTGAAATGATGAAATTGTTAACAATAAATTGAATTAAATTGAATTCAAAGCGCTGTTCAGACGTTCACAATTATCTTCTGAGTTACTATTATTAACATTATAAATTTTTACAACCAGTTCATGTTGAGACAATGTCCTTGTGTAATGTGGATGTGACTAGTTCACCTCGAATTGTCATATCGATGAAGATTACCATATCTATATCTCAGGCTTGTTTCTGCGATATAGGCTATCTCGTAAAGGGAATGTGATGTTATGGTTGTCACTGCAGTATTGTATGCTGTATGTGCGACATGAGCTTTTGGTCACTTTTTGGGCACATATCCTTTGGGACATGATTTATCAAGTATATCGCCATGGAGTTTGTGAATGTTCTTAATCATGTGATGGATATTACAAGTCCGAGATTGTAAAATTAATGAAAAGTACTAGAATCTTACGGTAACATGATACCGTGGCATGTGCATTAATCCCCCAGAGCAATGGTATGAAGTTCTTGTTTAAAAGTTCATGTAGCACACAATCTACATGGTCTGAATCTGTCGAAATATGGTTTTGACCGGTAGAAGTAATTGCAAAGTGGTGTAAATCAAACGATTGTATATCGGATAATGTGAAATGAAAATGACATTTTTTACTGCAAATTACTGTTCATTCTTTTTGAGCTGTCAGAGATATAAAGTCTTCAAATCTTACTATTATAGAAGTTGCGATTTTCCTTGCAAACGCTAATTTTCTTCTAGTAACCTACTGCCTGTTGATGGGTTTATGAATGATAATCTTGTAGCAATAAACTTATGGCAATAACTTGTAGAGTGTGTTTTCATTATAATTATGTTAAGTCCAGTGAAATGCTTTCGATTTGCTGTAATTCAAGCACCAAGGACCCAAGTAGATTTAATGTAAAGGAATAGAATTCTGTAAAAAATATTTATTACAACATGTCAATCAGAGTTGAATTATATGAACTATTTCTAGAAAACTGCGTTGTTTAAAAGCGTCAAACCCTACATAATTCTCTTGATAAATGTATCACATCTGAAGATGTTGGCACTACCGTGCTATTGAGTAGTCATGGAACTACATTTGTTCTTCAAATTCAATGCATGAGCTATGATGTCATGTGTCATATATATATATATCGATGTATTTGTAGATACGAAGCGAATAAATTATTTATCCGCTGAGACCTGATGCCTTTTTATGAATTGCAAATCAATAATCTTCATCTCCAAAGCTTTATCTGCTTGCTGGCCGGATTGGATGGATTCCACTGAGTAATTCCGCTGAGATTCACAGTTCCTACATTGCAATTTAATGCAGTGAATGAATGTCTGCTCTTTGAATGTGATGTCGCTGTCCCGGTGTTAGAACTGTGCTGTTGACTGTAGTGTATATTATGAAATTACATTTACGTTTTCACTGATTGATGAAGGTAAAACACTTATTCTCCACTTTCCAAGTGAAATTTCTGCTTGACTACGTAATTTTCAATTTGTTTTCGATCTACCTTGAAAAGAGATGGTAGGTCTATTACCCAAACCTTTGTGGAGTGCCACTTCTATGTGATAAATCTACATTCAGCATTCAACATCAGTATTCTACTAAATTGTGTCTGTGTTATTATTGACCTACTAATCCATTGATGTTATCCATCACAGAATTACCGCTCACCAGGAGTCGACGGGCAAAGTGGTCGGGCGCAACGTGTTCACTTACAACTGTGGGATACAGCTGGACAGGAAAGGTGAGATCGGCGGCTCTAAAAAGCTATGACATTCAGGATCATTGTTGCATGATATCACGGTGTTTCCGGTTTCAAAAGCTCGCGGAATTCTGAATGCACCTGTATAATTTTTTTGGGTAGGGTATAAATTACTGAGCTAATGAGTGGAAAATTGCATGTTACGAACTGCTTGATTTGTGACAAATGTCAGGTGAATGTATGAACTTCAGTAATCGCAGGTGCGTCATGTATGCCAAGTCTTCAATTTTCATTTGTCAACACACTCAACTCAATATGAATTCATATTGGTAACAATCCGTTTCTCCGATATGCTGACAATGAGGATTATGAGGACATTATCTGCCATGTCAAGATTAGCGGTTTATAAGATATTGTTATCTGCATATTCGAAGAAATGCATTAAAAACCAATCAAAACCTCACAATGATCAACCATTCATTAATTTTATTAATATTTTGATATTTTCATCACCTTAACGCACTACAAGATTGCAATGCTATCAAAGATGGGGTTGAAACGATTATGTGAAGTCTCTCAATCAAACAAATACCGACTTTGGCCTACAAATAGTAATGAAATATGTTAATATATGCCATGAATACTGGATGAGACATACAGAAAAATAGCACTATTAACACACTATAACAAATATTTTATTTTCTTAGTCTGGGAGTTACATTTTACCATTCAATTTTGAACCACTTTGTCGAGATTCCACTAGGCCGAGTGTGGATAGCATTGCTATTGAACACCTTGATTAGATCAAATGACTCAGGCTGTTTTTGTTGGGGCAATATGATTTGTGGATGTAATTTAAACCCTTGCAATCTTTTGAAGCATGACTCTGGTGTGTTTCTAACGCCAACCAGTTAAACGGTTCATCGACTTTTCAATTGATAGTGGTCACATCTCTATTGGTTTATTGTGATTTTCCACTTGAGGTATTTTAGCAATGCATCAAATTTCTGTGATATGACCGTAGTGGATGTTGCTTGCGACTTCACCTGTGTTGATACAGTATGTGGGCAAATTGAATATCACAGAGTTATCACCTCCATTTGAAGCCTTTGCCGTGTTTTTGGCAATATCTTGGGCATTACTTTGTATGATATCTTGTGTTGTATCTGGCTTACTGACGCACTTATGCTTGCCTTGATATTGTCCACACAATACCTATACTTGGGAATATGTGAGTGTTTGTACAAGGTATATGCTTGTCCTCGGTTAATACCGGCGGAGGATGGATATTTGCTTTCTTCACTATCAATAAACCTTTGACTGAATGCGGAATACTGTATCAGTATAGAAAATTGAATCAAGTAATCATACATTATGAAATTGTTTGTCACCGGGTGACTTTGTTTGAACTTCAGGCGTTTCCCAAATTCTAAAGCAAGTTACTGTTTGTTTGACAATGGTGGATTCCTATATCAAATTCTTTCCGTGTTTACACAACTTATTGTCATGCTTCCAGGTTCCGAAGTTTGACGACTGCGTTTTTCCGGGATGCTATGGGATTTTTGCTGTTTTTCGACTTGACGAACGAGCAGAGCTTTTTAAACGTCCGGAATTGGATAAGTACGTGTACTGCAGATGTATAATTCATCGAATTTATGTACTGAGTGGCGAGCACACACTGTTGTCTGTGATAAAATAAACACTGCGTCAATGTCCGTTATTTCCCGACTGTCCGAAGTGTGTGTTTTTGATTATACGGGTCTGAAACAGCTGTCGCTTTACAGCGCCATTGAGATTACCATCGCCACATGGTATTCTCTACATAATTACTACATGCAAATGCTTCTTCATATCACGTTCACTTGGTGCAATACTGTATCTGCCTTCTATTCATGAACCCTATAAAATGATCAGCATAAATTTATGAAGGCTTTGTCATTATTGGAGAATTTCAGATTCCAAAAAGTGTCCAGATTATGACAACCCGGCTTTAATTGTAGATTAATTTGAATGTGGTGAAATGAATATGTCGACCATTGCACCCATTTTGTAATGTTTCTATTCTCCCTCTCAGCTCAACTCCAACTGCATTCCTACTGCGAAAATCCAGATATCGTGTTATGCGGGAATAAATGCGATTTGGAAAATCTCCGTTGTATTACCACTGAACGAGCTAAAGATTTTGCCGACAAGCACGGGTATTCTGGTCTTTTTTGTCGTCCAAAGATTTTGCATGAATTCAATCGCACTCCTATTTTAGCCTTCCATATTTCGAGACGAGCGCCGCCACATCTCAGAACGTTGAAAATGCAGTCGATACATTACTGGACGCTGTTATGAAAAGGTGAGAGCCTGCTATATATCGTTAATCACTAGCACTATTGCTGACCATCGGAACGATCGTTTTCATTGGATTCGGGCATCAATATTCAGATTACTTCACTTAACAGTCATATAGACATCTACAATCTACTGCCTGACGGCAGCTCTTTGATTGATCCTCATCATGGTAGTGCCTAGTAGCCCGTGTATTCATATCTTGGTTGGATAGTGTCTTACACTGGGTTCGGATAGTGAAACAAATGTATATGCGTAAATATATTGGTAAATTTACATCATATGTATTTTCGTTATTGATCACTTGTTCAATTACATCCTATTTATGTATCCTACGTTTGTCTATATGCCATGTTCAATTCCTTTCGATAGTGTAACCCTAATCCTGCTATTGACAGCTATTGTTTTATTTTAACTTACTGCCAAGCACTTCTCTGTGGCATCTGTTAATGACCATGTTATTATGATCACTATTTCCTATCACTATTTAATGTGATTAATTATTTGGATGTTACTCTGGATAACTGACTAGATGAAAGTGTTTGTGACATCGACTTCTTGTTAGTCATCCGTCGCGGATAATTTAATTCTGGTAATTTAATATGCCTTGGGCGGTATGTCTGTACCCATATTCTCCTGGATGAACCAGTCATTTGTCATCACCCAAACCCCATAATTCCTTGAGTACGGCTCCTTTATACTATGGAATATGAACCGAGGTATGGTTGTAACCAAGTCACATGGTCTCGAGTCACAAGTCAATTCTACTTTTATAGTTTGACTCGAGTCAAGTCGAGTTTTTGTCAATTCACCACCGAGTCAAGTCCAAGTCGGGGTTCAAAGGCTCGAGTCCAAGTCATCGTGTACTCTGATCAGTCTCGAGTTCGATACTGTTCAACTCACTGGTTTACAACTCTGTTTCCTTTACACGGTTTCTGACTATTTTACAAACAGCAGTACGGATGAACGAAACACCAATAATGTGGTAGCTTACTATTCTTCGAAGTTTCAACAAAATGCCTATCTTGTCCGTCTCGAGTCATACAACTTGGTCGAGTAACGCGCAGTGGCTCGAGTACACGTCGAGTAGATACATAAATTGCCTAGAATCGAGTTGAGTTACCAAATAATCACGACTCGAGTCATTACTACCCTGTCAGAGGTTCTCAATATACCTCTCCTAGGTTTTGTCTACTTGGGGTGGCTAATGGCTCTGTTTGACACCACATCTAATCCGTTTTTTTTCAAAACAGCTTGCTTTTTTATCTCCGGATTAACTGCACTTTACGATCACTTGATGATACCTATTTTTAAAACAACTTCCTTGGGTAGACTAACTTCTCAGACCTTCATTTTCTACTTCCATTTGAAGTAGCTTTGACATGTCTTTAAAATCGCTACTTGTACTTATAATTGAGTGGAAATTGACGGCGTTACTTCTACTTCTACTTGAACACCAACGCCGATTACTTTGAACACCTCTGAATGTGACTTGCATTGTCTCGAAGGTGATTTCTTCGGTCAGGTTACTCACTGATGTAGTGATGTTGCAGCACGGTTGTAATGACTCGAGTCGGCGAATTTTTGGTGACTCGACTTGACTCGAGTCATTTTTCCAAATCCGTAAAACGACTCGACTTGAATAAATTTTTGTATTGACTCGACTTGTACTTGTGACTCGAACCAAGTCCTATGACTCGAGACTCGGATGACCAAGACTGATATTTCATTGTTATTTCATTGAAACTTCGAAGAATAGTAAAGTGGTATTGGTAGCAGCCGTTCTGTATCACTCGGACAGAGTTGAAAAAGTGGGTTGGACTCGGACTCAAGTCACAACATTATGACTCGGACTCGACCCTCTACTCACTGACTTGGACTCGGTGGTGAATTGAAAATGACTCGACTTGATTCGAGTCAAAACTATAAAAGTGAACTTGACTGGTGACTTGTCTACAGCCCTGCTCTGAATGTGACTTGCATTGTCTCGAAAGTGATTTCTTGGGTCAGGTTACTCACTGATGTAGTTATGTTGCAGCGTTTCAATTTCAACACGGCGCCAGTCCGGTGTCCCTGTTTACAGTGCATAAGACCACTTTACCTTATTGCAATATATAATTTAATGAACTGTTCTTCACAGAATGGAAAGAGTAGTAGACAAAAGTGCGTTCCCAGCGCGGACACCGTCCAGCAACAAAGACTCTACAAAACCCAGCGCCGACGCCGACCAAAACGCATCGTCCGAATGCGCTTGTTAAACATGGGCCATTGCAATATCATCGCCGGATCGCTGCAATGCCGCATCGAAAATTGTGTTATCTGTTACTGATTTAACATCCAGCATAGTATGCAACCAGTCAAAATGTTAAGACTCCGGGATTGACCACTTATCCCGTGTCTTACTGTACTTAGCATTTGCACATTAGTGTAGTTTAGTAGAATATTATCTGTGTCTGATATATGTACCCGTCTTCCTCGAATGTGTTGTCGATTTTGGAACAGTTCCGTGCGGTATTATTGCTACAGATACTATTATATCTTACAGAGTTGCACTATCTCGTTTGCAGTAAGGGCCGTAATTTTTCGTCACATTATATACCCGTACCGCCTCTGAAAGAGCATTCGTGCGGTGCAGATGCCAAAGTGTTTTCATCTGCTGTGATTTTGAAAGTCATACCTCGAAGCTGGTGCGTTTGCACTGTATTATTGGAGATTTACTATTATAGACTGCAGTATCGTTTTCGTCTGAACGTTGTGACATACATACTCAAAGCATATATGAATTTTGTTGCTAGATTTATTTTTATTGTCTCATGTCCGCACCTTGTTCTGATCGATGGATTTGACTGTTATTTTACACGGGCTTGTGCATTTGTGATATCAGAATTAATATAATAATTTTGTGTTTAATCTAACTCGCGTGATTCTTCAATATGTGCTTTTAACAACTCTCTCAATCTTTCTCTCTCGATGGGTCGTTGAAGGGAAGATTTGCATCTTTATGGAATGTTAATAAATGCGAACTGAGACTGAGAATCACAGACTACAATGTCAGAGTAGGAGATATCAACGAGGACAAAACTGTAAAACGTCCTATTCCTCGCAAACGATATGTAAATGTTTCAAAAGTTCCTCTTCTCGTCACACTTGTAGTACGGCTAATTAGTGGCAGTACTAGCTGGACGTCTCGTGATCACGCTGCGTTAAAATGTCATAAATTGCTTGGATCAATTATTTTATGATAAGGGAGCGCTTACAACAAAGTGCGCAGCCATGGATTATGGCGATAATAGTTCAGGAGTGTAGTAGCAAGGGAATAGCGTGGACTTCCATCTTGAGATCAGTATCAGTGGATTACCGTTTATTCAGTGTAAGATGCTACAAGAACTGCGGTAGGCTTACAGCGAAAAAGAATGGAAGCAGTCGAAACGACTTGGCCTACAACATCATAACAAAAAACGTGATAAAAAGATCCATGTACTCAATTAGAAATACTCTACAGAATTATCAAAAATGGCAGGGGACGATATGCCATGCTATAGCACAAGGGACAGACGATGTCAAAAATCGATCAGGCAATCTCAATACGCAAGCTAGTATTCATCCAATATAAACTGCTTGTATATAGACTTGAAAGTGGACAAAGGACATGGGCTAGTCGTAGACATTATGATACGCGGCGGATACGATTCTTCACGACAGGCCCCTCCACCATGATTGAAGGTTTTGTTTTATGTGTCAGATGTGGGGTTCGGGACATTGTGAACTGATAGACTTCTGTCGAATTACTATGTATAGGCTACGTGGCTTTATTTCACTACTGAGATTACTATATGCCCCTGCATCAAAAATTAGATTATTGGGGATTAACTTTAGAGTGGATTGGGTTACTCGCATAGGCCCTCTAATATCACAACAAAATTTTCTCCGGCATTTCTAAATACAGCTGCATTTCTTAAATTGTGCACAACTGCGCAGTGCGCATCCACATAAGCAGCTTTGTTTTTTAAAAGGTTCTCTAGTGCAGAATAGCCGAATATGAATTATAAAAGTCGTGACAGGCCACATTGTCTACGTGGGAAAAATGGATATACTGAACCTGCTCTCGCACATTCTCTGTGACCACTGAGGCGTAGAACTAATAAACTCTTGAAAAGCCCCATCGTACCATAACCAAGACTACTACAACCGATCGCGTGGACACAAACACAGAGTTTGTTGAGATAGGTATAACCGTACACGTCGAAGCATAGCAGACCTGCCCCAGATAAGTCTCGTAGTTTTGCGTTGCGCTGAATATGAACAATTTCACTGCTTCGTAAGGGTTCGGGAAGCGAAATGACAGGCCATTACGATCGCGATCGTATCTGATAATAACACCATCCGTAGGTTTTAGATGACTACCCAAGTTTGATCAGGCGATAATGGTTTGCTGTGCAGTCCTGAATGAGGTGACGTTGTAGCTGATGAGTGACAAGGTATATCATTTCATTCCCGCAAACCGTTGATACCGACGTGGCTATGGCGATGCCTAAAGCGATGAGTGGGTTTGCAGGGATATTATATCAATCTATAAGCCCGCGCCAGTCGACTTTCAAAGCCTAATATTTATTCAACGTATTCGCGTGTATTTACAGGATACGCCCCAGCAGAGATGTAATCGGGTTCGCTTTTAATCATGGTATAGGCAATCTAACGGGCTATGTCATAGCCGATACTATAGAGAGACGGAGCTAATTTTTAGTAGAACAGCAGAATGCTAGTCAGATAATAGCGTTTGCCGCGACCAATTTTTCAGTTTGTTGAATAGATCTGGAGGCATATTATTCTTGAGCGATAAGGTTTGTGTGATATCAATATATAAAATACAGTGCCACACGTTCCGGTAACGGTCGATCTACTGCTTGACTTTCTTCATGTTTCCAAATTTCAGACATGATGATATGAAGGTATATTTACCATACCGCATTTGATAAAATCGGTGCAATTGAAGTTGTAAGGATATGCGGTTATCGCCGTACTGATTACCGACGGTCGGCAAACCCGCGAAACGGAAACAAACACATATTGGATTACAATTTATCGCGGCTGCAATGAAGATATTATTGGTCAGCGTATGTCTGATGCTAGGTGGACATTGTGGCTTGGCTTACAATTTAGAAAAGAAGCTTCCATTATTCAAATATGGCATCCAAGGCTCAAAGTTTGGACACAGCGTCGCCCTGCACACCATAAATGACGATGGTATGCCGCGGACTCAATAAACGTTTTTCATCACACAAACTATACCAGCCATATTGTTATTGAGTGAACGCTCGTTTGAGATCCAGCCATTAAATTTTTGGTCTTTTTCGTTTACATTCTAATAAAATGCATTCGTGCTGATCTTCTGATTCGATATTTTCTGCAAAAAAATTGATCTATCAAATTACTGCATCTGCTGAAAAAGCCAAACACAGATTACTTATCATACAGGTTACGAATCAATTTTTGACGAATCAATAAATTATTTTTGTGGTATCAAAACCGGTACCCATTTGATTCTTGATTAGTTTCAGGGAATGAACTCAACACCCTGATGGTCGTGGGCGCACCGCGAGCTGAATATGAAACGAATGATGTCTCAGAAGTCGATCGACCCAAGTATCCCGGTGGAATATTCTATTGTCCAATAACAACTAGGCATGGCGACTGTTCCCGGGTATCAATGGACAAAGGAGGTATTGACACTATATTTAGAGACACTGTCGTCGAAAAATGTAAAACGAACGACACGAATATCAATTGGTATGGTGTTACAGTGCTTCTTTCATTAATATTTATTCTAAATATTTTGCATATATCTTCTGCAACGTGCGTTTTTAAATTGTAACCTTTTTTAAGGAAATTCGTACGATTCCGCTAAAATGATCAACTACACAAAAGACGACCAATGGCTGGGCGTAAGCCTTAAAAGTCAAGGTATAACGTATTGTCTATGCATCATTTCATTGAGGTCGGGAAACATTGCAGTTTAATAGGACTTCACGACATTTGTAATTTCTTGCGGGAATTAAATTTTAAAGACTCTCGCCCCAAATAGAGGATCCGTCATTTGAATGTCACCTTCGTTGATTGCGTCACAATGAATCTGAAAAGTTGCCCCCAAACAGCTTTAGCTATTCCTTTTACGTTTTTATCCTTTGTAGCTACGCCTATGCCCATCGGGACATGACTTTATCATGATTCTAGCGTGATCAACAAACAGATAATAAGCACATTGTAATAAGGAATATGTGTGTGGGTCAAACAGTTAAATCACTAATCTGAAATATGCTGAATCGATGACAAGTCGATAACAATCGTTTGCATGTCCCACCAATTTCATCTTACAGGTCCTGGAAAGTTCTTGGTAACATGTGCCCACCGATACCGCCAAATTATACGCGCCGGAGACGCGGAGAAGGAAGTGGAAAGGATGTGCGGCAAATGTTTTCTCTTGAAAGGTAGAATGAGGCAACTAACCTTCTCGCATCAGTGTACAATAGGGCTCTTCAAAAATGACTTTTTTTCTCAAATCGTACTGGCTACTTGATAAAATTGTTAGGTCACCTAATTTAAGCCTACACACCAAATTTGGTTCAATTCCAACCAGTAGCCGCATTGCTACAGGAGAAGAAAGTTTCTATTTATTATGTAAAAATAAATAACAAATAATTTGAAAATTTTCTGTTCACCCCATGAAATTGTTAGGTTGTCTATAGAAACGATGTTCACCAAATTTGGTTCAATTCCAACCAGTGGAAGCGGAGATATTGCCGTCGAAATATTTGGATTATGAATAAAATAGTATTTACGGTGACCTATTCTTTAATTATTTATGATAGTGCTGCCCACCGCGTAAATACCATTTTATTCAAATCCAAATTTTTCGACGGCAATATCTCCGCTTCCACTGGTTGGAATTGAACCAAATTTGGTGAACATCGTTTCTATAGACAACCTAACACTTTCATGGGGTGAACAGAAAATTTTCAAATTTTTTTGTTATTTATTTTTATATAATAAATAGAAACTTTCTTCTCCTGTAGCAATGCGGCTACTGGTTGGAATTGAACCAAATTTGGTGTGTAGGCTTAAATTAGGTAACCTAACAATTTTATTAAGTAGCCAGTACGATTTGAGAAAAAAAGTCATTTTTGAAGAGCCCTAGTGTACAACTGTACATCTTCATGAATGACTTTCAATCGCAGCGCAGGGAGAATCGATTGTGGAGCCTGACAGCGAGGATCTTCCGTCGGAATTTGTGTGTAAGTTTGAATATATTGATGGTGACATAGCCTACTCACCATTTTTCTAATACTACCGAAACTGTATGTGTGTGGAATCATCCATACCGTATGAATTCGTGTGTTGAATACGCTTCCGACTATCAAAGTTAGGCAAAAATATTCACTCTCATCTTATCATATCCCAAATCAGGTGTGACCCTTATACGAGGTTGCCGCCGAGTCGTTATCATATATTATAATATAGACAATTATCTAATGTCTGTAGAGTGTCTTACCTGTATCCATATTCCATAATGTTCCTTGGTAAAGTGAGCTGTTTCAGGCATTTCAGCACTCAATTTACAGATAATTTGTTCGGGCACCAAATAGCCTACTATACCAGAGGCTTCCGCAGTTCCGTCATATGCACCATTATTTGGGGTTTGTTTCAGCCAGCGTGTGCGATATGTACCCAACGGGGACTGTCAGCTTAGAGCACAAAAATCGATACGGGCAAATGCAGACCGGAACATCGATAGATGTGACCGCGAATGACTACATTCTCGGTAACTTATCCTTAACGCTACTAATCATTGTCGGTAATTCAACACACTAACCAAGAATTTGTTAGCGCATAAGCACATACTAACTGGTATTGTTGCACGCTTAATCATAATCATGTAGTTTACCCAAGTTGTAGCGGGTGCTAAAATTGCATGATGTAGATTCCACAGTCGCCCGCGATGTATATAGCAACGAATTTACTATTCAAAGTTGAGTTTAAACTCAAGTTTCGCAGATGTTTCTAATGTAGCCGCCTACACCTACAATCTACAAAACTAATCGAAGAATCTTTCAAACGCGAGTGCGGGTACCAGCACTAATAGGCGCCTAGGTATAGTAATCTATATTTCGTTGCATACCGCCCGCGTGTTTTTGGATGTCTTGGTAGCTGTAGCGTAATATATCTTTCAAATCGATCAATCAGTTTTATTAATATTTTCCTCATTTCAAAACATCACAAGACTGCGATACAATGAAAAGATAAGAAGGTGTCGAAACAACTTGGTGTAGCCTTTAAGATCAGAAACCCAGCTTAGCCAAGGCGAAGTAAAGAAGAGACATGCACACTGAGTGAAAAGTAATGCAGAGAATATCAGACGGCAAGCGACAAAATGAGGTGGCATGTGGCGGAGGGCGAGGTCGATGTTAGGTCGTGGTCCGGTAACCCTGAAGGCTGGCTAGTATTCATTTGAAGAAATTGCTTGTATTTCGACTTGAATGTGGACATGCTCGACGACTGTCGGATAGCCGGCGAGATGCTATTCCACAATTGGGGTCCATCATACTTGATAGAGCAATGCGTTTTCTTGTATTCCGTCCTGATCATATGGTAGTTATTCTTCGTTGACGCGCGTGTGCTGTACTTGTGCGCTTTTGACTCCGAGGGGAAGTAGTTGTTGAAATTTGAGGGACATTGACCGCAATGGAGCTGATACATAAACTTGGCGATTTCTAGCTTCCTCATATCTCCGATGTTTAGAACACCAAATCTTTTGAGAAGCGATTTGTCAGTTGCACATCCAGGCCCCCGTGGGGCTTTGGCAATGATACGGATGATCCGATGTTGAAGTTTTTGCAGTGGGCCAATCGTATTCTTGCAGGCAGCACCCCAACAAAGAATTCCGTATTGTAACTTTTAAATACCATCACCGGATGTATATAAACCATTTGTTCAAAACATCGCTGATTAAGCATAAATAGATTTGATTTGCGCGATTCAGGAAGTTCGACTAAGCTACATACGATTATATTTCTCATAAAAATTCATTGGCGATGAGGCGTGGGTTTATATGTTATACGAGTGGTCACTATCGTCAGTTTAATGGAATTGAAAGCGTAAATTTTCCGCATATTATAAAGTAACTAGGACTGGGCAAAGTCGAGTACCTGAGTAATTCGATTCTGAATCACGCAATACGCTTCGAGTCGAGTATTCGAGTATTATCATGACACCATAACAGAATTTATTTTGACAAAGTTCAAATATACCTTTTGCGGGGCCAAGAACAATAGAGTGCCTGTTATCTATCACATTAATGATAATTTGGTATTTTCTACCAAACCGATTCCGTTGCACTTTGTGACAATGTTGTGGAATGATCATGACTTCGGATATGTGTACTTTCTAGTTACGTTCTCAGCTTTTTACTATATTTTGTACGCTGCGATACGGCAGGGTTATCATATGTCCATTTGTCATCTTTTTAGACTTTTTTGAAAGTGTCGTCGGAGGACGCCCAAATGTCTTCCTTTTGGAGAATTTGTCCTCTTTTTTGAAAATTATGGTTAAATATAGGGTAAAATTCGGCTGAGATATAGGAAATCAATAAACGTTCCGACGGGTATTTTGGGAGTTGGGCCGGAAAGTTTATCTTTTTTTATTCAACCAACGGTACGGTTACCATATTTTGGAAATCTGAAAAGATTTTAAAACTTGCAAAACCGGAAGAAAATCCTGAAAAAATGGTAAATTTTTCCCATTTCGCAGTCGGTTGACTAAAAAATAGGTCAACTTTCCGGCCCAGCTTCCGAAATAGCCGCCGGAGCATTACTACAGTGCTGACTTATTGTGTGTCAGTCGAATTTGACGCTATATCGAACCAAAATTCTCAAAAAAGGGGACAAAATCTCCAAAAAGAAGAGATTTGGACGTCCGCCGAGGACTCTTTCAAAAAAGTAAAAAAGAGGACAAATCCTCCTAAAAGAGGACGTATGGTAACCCTAACCAACGGAAAATCTGGAAAGATTACTTTTTTCTTTTGGTCAACCGACCACGATTGCAAGTCTGAAAATTTCGAAAAAGTGTCGTCTTTTCGGATTTCTAAAATATGGCAACCCTACCATACGGCCAATCAAGGTTTCAAGGCTCCAACAGTGGGACATAGTATCGCAACTTCAATTCTCGTTGATCAATCAACTTTCAGCGGCGAAGAGCGTATAATTTCAGTACTCGAAAAATCGTCTTTTACTACTCGACTCGAATCAATAAAATTAATGCTCGATTCAGATTCGAGTACTCAATCATTGTGCCCAGCCCTAAAAATAACACACGCTATTGAACCATGATTCCTGCCGAGGTGGAAATTGAAATTTTTGAATAAAGGTTGGCAAATCATTTCACGATGATACAGTTACTATGTACATATAATTGTAAATGCGTGTTATAAGTGTTGTAATTAGATCATGCGATCGTTTTCAGCTTGTCCAGTCAAAATTCCATGCATTCACGGTATCCTTCCATTGATGTTTTTTTTTCCAAAAAAATAAAGAAATCAGTTATCCGTGCTCAATTTCACAATCTTGCGCAGAAAGAATAATATAAACAATGCGTATCGAATTAAGAGTCCGTTGTATTAGGGTTACATACTTCCACTACAGTGACGTGCGGTGAGCTTCATGGCGGGTGAGGCACGGACCCCCCCCCCCCACACACACACACCAACACACACACACACGCACGTAAAATAGCCTACCTGATGAAGAGATCCAAAATGTGAATAACAAGAGAAGCGGGTGTAGAGAGCATTTTCTTCGCACACTGATAGTCGTTGCAATTCCACATTATACAATACATGTAGGATTGGTCGCTATTGTGCTAAATGGGCAAGTTTGGACGGATAATAATTACTATCTCTTCAAGTACCGGTATAAATTATTCGAAGCATAAAGCAACGACAATGCAGCCTATGCAAGTAGCTATCACATACCACAATTTAACGGCCAAAATAAATAACAGCTACATAAGTAAGGGAATGTATTTGCTCCCCATTACGTATTAGCCGTCACTACTATATAATTCCTAAAAGACAGTCAAGACTGTTGTATTCCGAAATCGATAGCGCGTTTCACTGTGCTGCGATTGTCCAATTGTTAGCGAATAGTGCATGAGGCAAATTCGTTTGTGCCTCACCTGGCAATTGTTTCTCTGCGATGGCATCGTTTGTAATAAAGCCGAATGTCACCTTCCTTGGCGATTTTGAGGGGGTTCTGGTGGTCTGACACTGTTAATATTTAGATTTTCGGAATCAGTGTGACGATAGCATTCGATTGATACCAGTTGTTATGAATTCCGAGCTATTTATGATGAATTGCATTGTCGCAGGTGAGGCACGACCCGCCCGTGCCTCACCTGTGCCGCAACTGTCCTTACGCGCTGTGTTTTGAATAATAATTATGAAAATTGATGATGCTGTGTGAAAAAATGTTCAAATTTAGTTATTTATGAACATCGATGTAAAATATCAATAATCATCAACTCATGGAGGGTTTTCACAATTTTCACTTATTCGCCCTGACGACAGGTGAGGCACTGCCTCGCCTGCCTCGTTGGACCGCACGTCACTGTTCCACTATGGCCACTGGCCAGCTTATCAGAATATTTTCGTGACGGCGACAGAGTGTGAAGTTTCAATTATCGGTGCGCTTCATCATAACAACCACACGTTTTGCAATGCGAATCAAGTTCATTGTTCGCGAACACGAGATTTCAGTGAAGTACTGGCCGACATGTAGTATGATTATAGAGACTGTAGGACTACAGTCTCTATAGCAGAGGTCTCAAACACGCGGCCCGCGGGCCGCATGCGGCCCTCGAGAACATTTTGTGCGGCCCGCGAAGGCATTTTTCAATTTCAAGTATTCGACAATATATTCTAGTGTCATATATCTTTTTTTAGATTTAGGAACTTAAAGTTCACTCTAAAACTACTACGAAATCATGAAATCTAAACAAACTTCACTATCACATCGCTTCCTAAAATCTACCACGTGGTGGAAGATCGCTATTACTTCACATTTCAGGTTCATGATGACAAAACATGAACCGTTGATGATTCGTGACTGAAAATTGTGATTTTGTTTGGTGCGACCTTTCGTCAAATTACTCGATTTTGAATTGACTGAGTGACAAACTAAAAATGACTCGAGTTGAGTAGGGTCGAACGTTAAAATCAGAAAAGGACTTGACTCTCGGAATAGTGACATGGCAATCCTACCGACGCAAAAATCTAGGAAGCTGTCGTGGGGAATAGTAATATATCAAAACCCCCTAGCTTGCGTTGCGTAGGGTATATAGAATATAGAAATCTAATCAGGTCTGTATGGAAACCATTGGCATTCTGTGGCCCCCGTGACGTATATTTACATCCTCGATGTTGTTTGTGCTCTCTGTCCATGTTATTATCGGTGGCGAGTAAGGTAGTGGTACGCTCCACAGCTGCAACACCAATGGATTCTTCCGCGATCAGTCATTTCTCTTCCAGGGGTTCCTAACCAGGGGTCCGTATCCCCTTGGCGGCACAAAGAACCGTAGGGGGTACCAGATGCGTTGTGGAAATTGGCCACAAGCTGTGGAATATTTTCTGGGCTAATTTATTCGACTGGAAAATATTCTTCGCGCTACGCGCGGTTTTATGTGAATGGGCTTTCTGATTGTTATGGGTCCCATCAGAAATTGTGTTGAAAATCGACACGGGTCACTGGAAATCTAATTGAAAGTACAAGGGGTACGATCGCTAAAACGGTTAAAAAAACAATACTATTGCTATGGATCAATGAATGATAATTATATTTAAGTTGTAATTGATCTGTTCCAATATTAATCGAAGAAAACTTAACGCTGGTTTAATTTGACTTTGGCAATAACAGTAACAATGGCCTATACTTTCACGAGTATATCAGAAACCCCAATTAGGCTACACCGCTCACATGCTCTGATATCAGATCGATCTTTAGTGAATTCTAAAATATTCTACATAAAATTGTGGCATTTCGAAGGTCCAATAGCTGCAATATTACAACTCCACAGCTTTTACGATATCATCATACGTCCTCTCGCATGATGTCTAAACTCATTATTTCTAACAAATTATGCCCGGGACAAAAACTATTTTAATAGTAAATTGCATTTTCTCGATGGTTGTGGAATGCCTGTCTGCAAGGTGCCGTTAAATAAGGCCTAGTTGGATATTATAGATTGAATACCCCTATTTATTGATGCTGCGGCCCGTGGGTCATCAAAAATTAGGAAATTGGCCCGCGAGCACATTTGAGTTTGAGACCTCTGCTCTATAGTATGATCACAGTCAGCTTGTCATGGCGTTCGGTTGCCAAATGAGCAATGATCTGTTTGACGATATCACTAGATATGCTTGACCTATAATCTTTCTAAGTATATGGAAGGTACAAAAACTGAAATGTGTTGTTGTTTTCCTCGTATATAATGTAATTTTTCATGTTACTCGAATATTTACCTCCATTAACGCGGGATTGAATCGTCCAGGTACTCGATCTTGCATATAGACGTGTAGTAGATATAAGCACACCGTAACCACGACCACTAGTGATTATTAGCCAATAATGACTTGCTAATGAGGTGACGCAGTTGACACGTTATAGCCGGTGAAGTGTCAAGTAGGATCTATAATTTTACTGCATAAACAGCTTCGCCATGCGACAATAATTCCGAAGATGCACTCGATTCAACAAGTTTGCGCGGATATATGCAAATCGGAACTTCGTTATCAATTGACGAAGAACAATATGTCGTTGGTAACAGAGAGACACGCCCGCTGTGTTTTATTTGATATGCGTTGCTGTGTCGGGGTGGCATTTTGAAAGATTTGGCAGAGCCACGGCGGCGTGCTTGTACATCGCGCAACGGTATATTTCTTTTACGACCGTTTGAGTCTTCACAAAAATTCAAGAATTGTGATTGAGGTTTGAGAATACGCACGTTGTTTCGAGTCAGATATAGGCTAAGTAAATGTATGTGTGCCGCAACAGCGTTTGATCGATGCATGAATAATTGCATGATTGTACAATGTACATGGATTGGTATGATTGCATGCCCCTTCTATTTTCGTGTACAGACTTGTACAAACTACTGGATTTTCAAAATGTGCAATTAGAACTAGAACTAACGACCATTAAAAATCTGAAACCAACTACACAACTAACAAGACTCAATTACGCATAATATACCTAGAACCCGAGTTATTCAGCAGTCCTAATTATTACGAAATTGCCAAAGTGTTTTTACTGTCAAAATGTGACGATTTTAAACATTTAGGTCAAAATCTTTGGTTCGAGATAGCAATGAATGCAAGAACACAGCAAAACACCGGTATGACGATTCTCGCCAAACGATGACACGTGTTTTGTAGATGTTCGGCAACTATTTTTTAAATATATTTTTAAATAGACTTTTAATGCGTTGTTATCTGCCGTTCGCGACTCTGTGTACTTGTCATTATTACGTCACAAAGACTTCTTTCTATATTTCGAATATGATTAAGCGCATTTACTGACTTTCGCTCCTGATGAGAGTCAGTCGAAAAGCTTTGAGTGGAATAAATTCAACTTTTTCTAAATGCACAATTAGCATTAGAACTAGAACTAGAACCACTCGAAAAACCACTAGTTAGTTGACCGTCAACTGTAGACTGGTAGTTTGTACAAGTCTGGTCTTGTATTGCGCAAAACATTCTAAATACAATTATTCACACCTACGTTTATCATCGTACCAATTAGGAGCGCCGGGTACGTGGGCGTGGACCGGGGCGATTTTTGACTTCGCTTTACCGACCGGTGACAACGATAGATCGGACCGGTACTACGAAACTCCGACATGTTACGGCCAGCAGCGAGTTGACACGGAGTACGGAATATGGCGATGCAAAGAGTAAATCCTATTCCGCGACTTGATTGCGAAACTTCAACGATAAGATTTCGATTTCAAACAGATTCCCGGTAAAGAGAGACAGCTATGTTGGCTTGTCCATTGCCACGAGCACGGCCGTTGATACTGACGAGGATACGATGTATTACGCTGCAGGAACGCCTCGAGGCAACCAAACAGGAGCTGTCGTGTTTTTCAAGCGAGGGAATAAAACCACGGGTTGGCTTATTACGAATTTCGCGCATATCAATAACTTGGACAACTAGCTAATTCTAGTTGTCTAATTGTCGAATTAGAGCGATATACTGGTTATCTAATTCTGATCCATCAAACACTAGGTGTCGCCAGACTCTGGGTGTAAACCACCGTTGTTCCGAAGTTTTAATTCATCCTTTTACGAGCTCACGGTCCAAGTAGAGCACGTTGTAGCCATTATTTACAGTCGGGAAAGCAGCCTACAGGTTTCTGACAACGGTATCGCGTTCGTAACAACTGCCTTTACCACCCAAAGTCTGGCGACACCTAGTGGTTCGATGGACCCTATTTTGAAATGTTTCTTTACTCTAGTTTGAATTCTAATCTAATTTCTGGATCTCCTGAAAATGCTACAGGAGATCTGTACAGTGCAAAACGAACCAATCTATGTTTGCAGATATTTCCCATTATCATGCTTATCACTATCTTCCCGAGAATGTAGGAAAGTATCTTTCGTTGTTGTACTACAACAAATTTTTTATTATTTCTATCAGTGCGTGATGTAACTACCTGAATTATTCATAGTCTAGATTTCGGTAAAGTGAAGTTTTTTTCACGTCAAAATTTGTCAGTTTTCAAGTAAAAAAAGTTATTTCAGGCCAAACTACTTCGTAACGACAGACAGTTCCTACCAGAAATGAAGATAAGTAGTACAATTCTAACATTATGCCAGAAAAACAAACAAAACAAAGTTTTTCAGGTTAAAACAACGTCAAAACGTCAAGATCTTCCATTTTTTAGGCAAAAAATCGCCCTACTTATGATCATGAACTCTGCCGAAATTGATTTTAATCCTTACAGGAATTTAATCCAATCCAAGTTTCCAGTTTTCAGTAATTCAAATTATAATATAAGTTGGAAAGACTGTCTAGCTATAATTCTGATTCTAATTTGGCAAAAAATGCGTAGCTAGAATTCTAATCCTAATTGGGAAAAACTGTGGAGCTATAATTCTACTCCCTATCTAATTTGGAGAAGCTGTATTATATAACTCTGCTGTGGTTGTCGAAATCTCTGCAACGATCTCGATCGTATACCAACTTACATATGAATTCGATCTAATCGCACAATGCAGGTACGGTCTACAGTTACATGGATGGGTATTCCGAGCTAACACCAGACAGTAGCAAGACCGTGTACAACACGAAGGTGCATTCCAGTTTCGGGTACGCCGTCGCCTTGACCGATATAAACGGAGACGGATTGGACGATCTGATTGTGGGCGCGCCGCAATTCTACGCGGACAGTCGGAAATTGAAAGCGGGAGGAGCCGTTTATATTTACTTGAACCAAGTCAAAAAAGATTTCGGGTTAGCTGGCTATATCGTGACGATTGTCTTCTTGATTGGTCTGTAACGAACACCGCCAACTTCATGCTATCCGGCGTTGGTCACTCGACAATAACTAAGCACTTTTCGGAGTGATTAAGTAGGTTTTGTCGACATGGTCTACTGGCTGAAATGGTTATGTTTTTAGACACTTCTACTTGACACGTTTTCAGGCAAACCTACTGGCTTACACTTTGATTTTTGTAAAGTAAACAGTAGCCTACTAAACAGCGCTAGCCCTGAATCACGGAAATTGAGCATATACTTTTTCACCTATTCGTAGTGTCATCAGTCACTCAGAAGAACGATCATTTCATTTTATCTACTATTCAAATTTATGCCATATTATATTCGGTACCGACAGGACCAATTTATGTACCCTTGGCCACGTAAATTCATTCGTCACTAGCTAAAATATTTCTACTTCCATCTGCAGATCTATTGAGCCGAAGGAGATCTACGGACAGTCCGATTCATATTTTGGTCATTCGGTAGCAGCGCTGGGAGATATTGACCAGGACGGGTTCAACGACTTCGCCGTTGGGGCTCCGTACGAGGGAATAAACGGAGCGGTTCATATATACAGAGGTACACCAATATTCACGCGTACACACCATATATAATATAGTTGTGTGTTAGCATATAAAATTCCGACTATCTAACAATATCACACTCCTATGTATTGCCTAAAGCTATTTACTTCGAGGGCGTTCTTACTATATAGTGAATTTGTATCAATGCGATGAAATTGACACCTACAGTCACTTATGTCGTGATGGAGCGCCTTAATTCGGTAACGCATTCCGCTTTTACTCAAAGGCGGCAAAAACGGCCCGAAGCTTTCCGAAATAATAAAAGGCTCGGACTACGACTTCGTCGATCGTGAATCGCAACCGCTAGTGGGGTTCGGCACCTCCTTGTCTGGAAATGTGGACGCTGACGGCAATAAATACCCGGATCTGCTAATAGGAGCGTCGTCTGATACCATTGCATTATTCAGGTACAAAATGTTTATTGGTTAGTACAACAGAGTTACAAGATCGGAACTTGAATTCGTGATATAACTCAGGGGTGGAGTAGGTTATGTTTACCTCCATTTGTGGTGGTATTGCGCATTCGTTCCAACAATGTGTCTTCAAATGCCACTGTGACAATGATGTGCTGTGCAGTGTTGGGATGATTCGAGTCATGACTTGACTCGAGTCAGACTCGAGTCACCTTTTTCGAATGACTTGACTTGACTCGAGTCACTTTGCTAAAATGACTTGACTTGACTTGACTCGGCGTATCAGAAATATGGATTGACTCGTGACTCGGAGCAAAATTCACGAGTCAATTTCAAGTCATCAAGAAATCGATGTCGATAAAAATCACTGAATCTTGCATATGTTCGGATTGTTATCGAAACGCTGGTGTAACCGTGAGATCGACCAATCATTTAATGATCGTGCGTTTTACTGAGCCTCCATTGCCTCACAAATAAATTGATCGCAAACGAAGTGATCGAAGCTTACAGCTTACGCTGTCGTAAACTAGTATAGTAAAGTAATTTATCTCTGTTTTACCTTAACCAAACTTCTTGTTTTATTGAAATTGAATTCGAATATAGTTTATATTGGCGCAGAGTCGAGTTGTATCATATCGATTTACAAATGGGTAATGTATTGCCTCCTATCAATTCGCATCTGTTCTCTATTTTGGCTGGTAACTATATACTGTGGTTCAGCAGTTCTACGTATATGTGAGCGATACAGCACTTTCTTACGTGTATATTTAACTCCATATTCGTTCATCGGTTCAAAATCAATGACCACCCAATCTGTATTTCAGACAGCTAGCAAAGTGCAATGACCTTATCATGCCTCATACTTGAAAAAGGCAACTTGACTTGAATTGTGACTTGACTCGTGACTTGACTTGACTTGACTCGACTTGACTCGAGTCACCTCCAAAAATCGATTGACTTGACTTGACTCGAGTCACCTTTGAAAATCAATTGACTTGACTTGACTCGAGTCAAAATGTGCAATGACTCGAAATGACTCGTGACTCGAAGGTAGTGACTTGATCCCAACACTGGTGCTGTGACAGCTGTATACTGTACTGCGCATACGTTATCAATGCAAATCAATCCTATATTTCCCCGCTAAATGCGACCCTTCCTTTTACAGATCGCGTCCAATTATATCGGTGGCTGGCGAGCTAGATGTCGACACCGAAGTTTTAAACCTTGAAATGCAGGATTGCAGATATCGAGGGAAGTCGCATTCGTGTTTCCGTATCACCTATTGTGTGAGGTAAGGTTTGCGTATGTAGCATGAGTATGTAGCATAAGTTGAGGTGATCTGCTGAATACTCAGGTAAACTAGAATCACTTCGTTACTGACCACGGTTGGGTATCCCCGGGCAGTTACAATCACGATAATCTCATATATCCGCATTCTCTATTCACTATGATTGTTACGGATATAATGACGTCACACATATCCGCATCGATATCAACATCAATACCACTTTTCAGTTACACCGCGCGACACGCTCGTTACGAAGAAGGCGTCCCGATCTCGTACAAAATCAATCTCGACGCCATGTCCGAGCGCAGGTCAAGGCTGGTCACCAACCCTCCACTGGTTGGCAATGTCACATTACCAGAAGCAGGTACGGCACTGCGGGTACCGATATTTCAAACCGGAACTAACTGTGCACATTTCATTGTAGGCCGTCGAGTGTGTATTGGGAATCGCCAGCGGGTGTATTTCGAAGACGAAAACGCCGACAAGTTGACTGATATTGAGTTATCCTTCGGTGAGTGATGAACCAAACCGCAGAATCACCAGTGATGGTCTGTTGTTACGTACGGATAGGATCGAGGAGAATGATGAAATTCGCCCGCCGCCCGGATCCGGGCCCGGATCTGTCCTAATATAGTTGTGGCGAAATAAAAATAGTCAAAATAATTGACTTTAAAGTAGGCATAGGTTCACTGTTTTGCGAAAGGGTTAATAATAACCGGGGATTGGTGTAAATTGCGTTACTTTAATGACTGCTCAATAATCGAGTAACCTTATAAGGGTCGATTGTCTCGTCACTTGTACTGCCAATCAGAGGTGGTCAGTAACGCAGTACTTCTGGTTATTCGAAATACTCAAGCAGATGTTACATATTTGCGCTACTTACTCACGTTGTCATGGTTATAGACTATATTTATACTCCGACTCAACATTTACGAGATTTTCAGGCAAAACGATAAGCCTAGAATACTTCTTGGAATTCGCATATTCTACTTGGAGGGCGTTCTCGAATGCATCCTTCTCATAAGTGATAAACGATATAATTTTGTGATTATGGGGTGGTATAAGCACCACTGATACTGACACTGTGATTGCATCTATAGCGTTTGACTTGAACAACCCTGAAGTGAAGCGCGAAAGCGAAGGAGACCCGGTTTTCAAGATGATTAACGATCCGATATTGGACGCCGACCTGGATAACGTGTTCAAAAAGACGGTAAAAATCAAGAACACTTGCGGCGACGATGGCTGTCAGAGTAATCTGGTGGTGCAAGCCACGATGGATTACGAAATTTTCGTAGGTACGCGGTAATATGTGCTGCGTCCTCATCAATCCTGATGTTTATCGCTTTGCATTAACCTGCTGTTTCGTTCTATCATCGGATTGCGTCGGTATGGCTGCTGTAATTCGGGTTTCGGGTTTGGGCGGTTGATTGTATCTTAAAATAGTTTTTTCTCTTCGTGCGAGACTCGACCCACGTATTACCTATGATCCGATAAATCGCGGTTGTTGAAAATTACTGACAGTGTGTAGTGTGTGTAGTGTAGTATGAAGCTTAGAGAACATGCATGTTGCATGCAGGAATGGTCACTAGCGATGTACTTCCACTTTTTAAGTAATTCTCAAGTATCTTTGGCCTACTTAATCAAATGGTTATGTTTTTAAACTACTTCCAATCATATACTTGAACATTTTTAGGCGAAGCTACTCATTCCTTACACTTTGGACTTTGAAAAGTATAAAGTAGTTCTGTGATAATTTTACATCGCTTTTGAGAGTGAAATCCTCATAAGAACCACGTAAAATGGACACTGTATCGCGGTAACGTAGTACGTTCATGAAGATTGTACCTCTATGTAATATCCCTAGTCATTTTGTGTTCGCCGGGGAGATGCATTCTTCTATTTCGCAATTGGTCAGCTGTTAACTGCTATAAGAATACGACCCGTAGACTAAATCCACCTTTTGAAAGTACTTGAGAGTATTTTTCATACATCTCATTCTCTACGTCTACTTGAAGTATAGTTTTGACACGTATTGGAGCTTGCTACTTCTACTCATAATTGGGTGGAAGCGTACGGCGTCTATTGTACTTCTGGTTGAGTAGCAACAGTGACTAAACTTTGGCCACCTATCTTTACATGTAGGCCCGTACGTGACGCATTGTGTCAAGCTAAAAGCTGTAGTAGACATCCGCGAAATCCCCCTTATATTTGTATTACGTCTAGATATCGATGCTTGTATAAATGAAAGTATACTATCGTTACTTTCGAGTCGTTTTAACGTGCTCAATTATATAAGGTTATCATACGCTTTCTATCAGGGGAAGACAAAAACATCATGCTGAACGTAACAGTGGAGAGCTTGGGCGAAGAAGCGCACCAGGCTTACTTAATGATCACCATTCCCGATAAAGTGCGCTTCGACGATTTCGTGATCGATGACCCGTCAACGCCGACAATGCGATGCCACGAAGGTAATTGGATTATAGAGCACGATCTAAATCGGATTCTGCACACGACAATTTGACTGGGGCAACGAAAATGAGCATCGAACCGTGGTTGCGAGTCTGTCGTAGCGTCAAACTCGCGATATATAATTTAAAAATCAGAGTGAACACGGAGATTTTGTTATAGTTGATTCATAATTTAAAATTGAAAGGTTTGGCTGTGTTGGTTCCTACGAGGGTTTCCAGTGAATTAAACATAACAGTGTTGGAATGAAGCGTGTCGCGTTTTTATAATGACTTGACTTGACTCGAATTACTGCCTTGACTTGACAGCAACACTGCGAAATAAAAATACTTGTTGCAGCGATGGATATGTACTATTAGTTTTAGGTGACTTATGTTTCTATCTACAAAAGTGATAATTCATAATGAAATCACTGGGATTCCGCATATCAATTGAGCCTGGTTAACTCTGCAATATATATAAGGTGCGAAAATTTATTTGTGACAACGCAATTGATGTATAACGTCATACCAGCGCTGCAAAGTAATCCACCGGCTCGCAACCTACAATATTTTGGAATACAGCTTACTAACCTCCGTTCGTTTAGAATCCGAATCGCAAGTGAAATGCTTTCTCGGGAACCCATACATGCCCGGGATGAAAGACAAAATCATGATTAGCCTGACGACGGGACAACTCGATGCTGATACGAAAGAGGTGATTTGGTGAACTCCAAAGCAATTTAGAACAAGCTATAGCCGTATTTTCATCGCAGATAGAGGTGGCTGTCGCCGGGCACACAACCAGCGAAAACCCGAAGCTACTCCCGATCCGCCTGGAAGCGCTCGTGTTTCTCAAAGTTGATCTGGCGTTCACAGCTTACGGGACCCCGCAGCAGGTAGGCGGATAAACAGTAGGGCTGCGTCACATTCGTGCATAAATGTCGGATTTAATCAAGGTGAGATACGAAAGACGAGATATCATCGGAGCAAGCGCCGTTGAGAAACCGTCAGATATCGGCGGACTTTTGACGTACAACTACATTGTTTCCAACGAAGGTTAGTTTGAGAGTATAATGGGACATCCAGTTATGATCACGCTTGTTCTATACTCTATGGCAGTGGTCGGGAACCTATGGCTCGCGAGCCATATATGGCTCTTTTGGGTATAACATATGGCTCTTTGACAAATTTTCAATATCGCAGAAACTTGTTATTAAATTTTCCTGGCGGCCATAATAATTATTCTCCTGGCAGCATAAACTTGTCCTTGAGATATCAAGACAGTGGGGTATCCAAGGTTAGGGACTCGTTACCCCCTTTTTAGGAATCCCAAAATTTAAGTTGCTGTCGCGTCGGCGACTAACACCACTCACGAATCCGATAACCGCCCTCGCGCGCCTCAAAATCTTGGATTGCGCGATACTTTGATTGATCAACGAAAATAGCAGACATGCCGACGCTTGTATAGGACAATGCAGTTTTCAACACACACATTGTCTTCCTGATCTACGGCGGGAAATAAACTGCCTTAGAAATGATATTGACAATTACAAATTCAACTTAAAAACAACGTCATAGCTATCCATGTTCTTGATTGGTAAGTAGCTTTCTAGCATCGCCGTAAAAATGTTGGTGTGCAGTGCAACGTTGTGTTACGCCGAATACCTTAGAAGTCGATAAATATTTAATTTTCGGAATCAGCGCGGCAATTACATTTGATTAATATCAGTCATTAGAAATTCTAAGCTATTTACGATGAGTTGCGCTATCACAGGTGAGGCTTGGTACGTCTGTGGTTATTGTTAACCAAAAGAAAAAAATTGCAGTCAATGATGGCGTACGTGTGTGCCTCCTCTATGCCTTACCTCTACGTTCGCACTATATTTTCGAACAATAAATAAAAAATTCCGTGATTTTAGGAATAAAAATGTTCAAAATTTAGTGATTCATAAACATCGATAGAAAATACCAATAATCATTGAATGTTTCACAATTTTCCTTCACTCACCCCTGACGACATGTGAGGCACTGCGTCACTTGCCTCCCCTAACCCTCGTCACTTACGCATTACACCCTGCAGTGGGTATGTACTGTTGTAGTGAACATGTTTGGCTCCACCTACAAAGTGTCAGCAGAAAAATATGGCGCAGACTACGATTCCCATTAGTGCTACCAATAGTTGATTGACATGTATGGCTCTTTGAGAGTTGCAATTGAAAATATTGGGCCAATATGGCTCTTCGGTCGAAAAAGGTTCCCGACCCCTGCTCTATGGGATCGGTTAGGACGGATTGATCGTTATCAATAATCGCGTAACTCACCCACAGGGGTGGAAAGAACTGTTGTCCCTCCAGTTGTATAGCAATATAGGTAGCATAAGTTCCAGAATTCGCCATTTGGAGTTTGATTATCCAACCCCGATCTTGATAATGAACTTACACCGTGATTATAATGATTCTTAGTAGGTAGTTGGTCTTAGTAGACGAATTCGACCGTCTCCGTCTCCAACAGTGGTTATGGATATTGGTCGATGATTTGTACCTTTTTTTGATCTTGATTAATGTATTGCAGCCTTTTCAACAGTGACCGTAGTTGATCTAGATCAGTGGTTCTTAACCTATACTATCTTGGCAATCCTCCCGTTAATCTGCAAGGCTTGGGCGAACACCAAATGTTTACCTAGTTACACAGAATTACATTTACCTAGTTACACAGGATGACATTACTGCCGCAGATCAGTGTGACTTCTATTGTATGAGTCGGGTGGTGTCTTGATCTTTAGCGAACTCCAGAGACTGACTCAACGAACACCCGGTTAATAACCACGGATCTAAAAAGATGAATTCCAACTGTGGTTTTAGTTGATATTGGTTGACGAATCATTTCGCGAGCATTCTGTATTCACTTTTGCGTTTTGCCCGACTCACTGAAATGCCCCGACTACAACAGGCCTGCAGCCGGTAAACGATATCAGCATAAACGTCGAACTGCCCATTGAGATCTTCAACGGAAAATGGCTGCTCTACCCTTTCAACGCGGACGTAATGGCGGGAATAACGGTCGCCGGCAGCTGTAACACCACGTACGTACACCGCGATGACGTCACGCCAGCCAAGTATATATAGTCGGTGGCCTGTGAACCTACCCTACCACCAACCTAACCATAAACCCTAAAGCCTAACCCGAATGCATTAATACAATTATAGTCACAAGTGCCGAATTGAATAAGTGCCGTATATATCACAATTCAGCGAATCATTCATTTTCAAATTTATTGATACAATATTAATGTATCGCTTGCATAATAACGATAGTTTTTATATTTCTAACGCCAAATTCACCAAGGTTCGAATTCAACATGCCGACTTCTACAAGTGCCGTATATCACAATCCACTCTCATATTCACTGAAACATTCATTTTAAACTTGTTAAGACAATATCGATGTTCTGCTTTCATGAAAATAATAGGTATTACATTTCTTTCCAATGCCTTATTCACTAAATGCTGAATTCACTGACAGCCAATGGAAGACCATGTATAAAACCGATGTTTTGTATTCAGAAACATCAACATCCTGG
Source organism: Botryllus schlosseri (assembly GCF_051294905.1). Classification (NCBI taxonomy): domain Eukaryota; kingdom Metazoa; phylum Chordata; class Ascidiacea; order Stolidobranchia; family Styelidae; genus Botryllus; species Botryllus schlosseri. Next base: position 20,981,168 of record NC_137246.1, read on the forward strand.
AAGTACCCAGCGACGGCCCGTCTGCCGCCGCGTCTACCCGTGGCAGAAATAAGCGCTCAGCTTCTCAAGATGACGTAAGCCCCGCGCACGCATAATTTCAGTGGTATCATGCGTTTAACGTTGCGTTTTTCAGAACGGGCCTGTCGCCGCTGCTTTGGTGTCGGCGCCTGGGAAATACAGAAGCGGGCTGACGCTTGATTGCGGCAATTCGCGGTGCGCGAGGATATCGTGCAGGCTCGACGAAATATCCGTGAAAACGTCCTCGTCTCTACAATTGCAGGTTTGGGATTTGGCTTGGGGCTTGTTTATGTGTATATCAAACTTCAGCCCACTGCCCGTTTGTTATGTATGTCGTTGATTTGCACGGTTGACTAATGAAGATTCTCCCTGCCTCTCTCATATTGTGGTTCTGGGTGTTGGTAAATTCCCCGATATTGAATTCCGAAACACAGTGGAAAGAATCTGCAATGTATACGCCGTAATTCGAAATGTTGCGTCACAGTGCACATGATTGCGAATGTGAGCAGAGTTGTTCACGGTGGTCAGTAACGAAGTACTTCCAGTTTTTCGGAATACTGCATCAAGTACAACTACTAGCAACACTTACTCAAGTGGTTATGTTTTTCACTATTTCTACTTCTATACTATACAGTTTGAACGTAAAACTGATTACTTTTTACATTTTGGATGTAGTGAAATCGAAAGTAGTATTGAGATATGTTTCCATCGTCTTTGTGAGGGAAATCGTCATAACGATTTGACGAGATTGTCCCTACATCACGGATAGGGTAAAAGAATATATTATCGCAAATTGCACCAATTTGTAGTCAGTTTTCGCTAGTGCGAAGGACGCACTAGTAGTGGCCTTGTAGTGCAAAAAATCGTTTTTTAAACTAATAACATTAGCACTTCTCAAATCTTCATTTTCTACTACCACTTGCAGCAGACTTTAAATGTCTTGGAAATAGCTACTTCTACTTGTAATTCATTAAAGTTTACACAGATACTTCTACTTGACGACGAACGATGCCTAATTTAGCCACTCCTGTCTATTATTAGCGTATATTTTCATAATAGGCCTATAGGTCTCGAAGCAATAATTTTCCTATTTCAAAGATATCTTTTCTCAAGTGTTGTAGGCCATGCTTTACCGAATCGAAACATTATTAGGCACATTTTCATTCAGATACGTCTATGGGATGCTACTCTCTTGGAGGAATATCCGCACGTAGATCTGATAAATATAAGAAGCTCCGCTACCCTCGAAAGTGATTACGAAAACGTTCGATACGAAGACGAAGACAACATCGCAGTCAGCGTGAGTGTCGTGGATTCCGAGATGTTTTCAGTCGGAGACTATGTGGCAACATGTAAACAATACATCACTTCGACTATGCCTTCTTTCAGATTCAAACGACAGTCGACCACGGAAAGCTAACGGAAGATGATAACCGTATCTTCCCTTGGTGGTACATCCTAATCGCGGTGATAATACTCCTGATCTTCTACGTCTTAGTAGTCTTGCTTTTTATAAAACACGGATTTTTCAAACGGAAAAAGTGAGTATAGATTTTCTGTGTATCCGGTTTGCTACCAAATTGAAGAAACTTAATTTGTTCTGTGTTCTGCTATTCGATCAATTATTCGTATACTGTAAGGTTCGACTTCTATACGTCACCGATATGAAATGACAGTACTTCTTTGACCCGACCTTATTCTGTTTTGTATAAGTAGTTTATCGAGGGATACGAAACGATTTATAGAACAAATCAACATTTGGTATGGCTACTCTGAAACACCATCATTGATCATAGATTTGATGCGCGGACATAAGAGCATAGGACGCAGTATAGCATGCCGCACTTGAGCAATGAGCATGTAAATTGAAGTTTCGGTTAGGGAAAGTTTTAGGGTTTAGTAAAGTCCCATATTAGACCGTCGTTTCGCATTATCTCCCATGCTCAATTGTCGGGCAACCTATGGAGTTGTATATTTTCCAAGTCCCGCCTCTTCCTAGCTTTTATAAGTTGTAGCTGTCTATTGGAGACGGTAGGGAAATTCGTCCCAGCCTGCACTTTAATACGAACTGATTCGATAATTTTCAAATTTCGACATTTTGTATTTTTACCATCAGGTATCATCGCGAAAAAGAGGTTTCTATCTGCAGCGACGACCAGCTTGTGAAGGAAGAAAGAAGAGAAGAAGACGAATTATAGCGCATCCATTCGAACCAGCTCGAATTCGTTAAAGCCAAAATTGGCGTCGTCATCCTTGAACGACAAGTCTAGCAGACTGGGGCCTGAATGCGAGGAACATATCACGTACAAAATACGGTCGCATCATTGATAAAGAACAAACTGCTGATTTGACGTGGCGAAACATTATGCATTGTACCAATTGTAGGATCACATTTAGAACATCTGTAATTCTTCGAATATACTTTTATGTGATGATCTCACGACGAGTCCCGAAGAAGCGCAACATTGATAACTGTGGGAGTGTAGCCTTTATTCCGAATTGATATCTTTTTTTGCAAATTGCATTGCATGCGAGTCTTGTTTGCGATACATTTTCGTCGCGCAGCTATACCATGACGCCACGTTTTACTGATAAATACTTATCCTCTTCCAACGTTTTTGACTTGTCGGTTCGCGTTTATTCGTTGCGACTGCCAGCGCAGTGTATTAACGATTGGTGTAATTGAAATATGACGTCACAATTTCAGTTGCTTCATAAATGCCGTGACCCGAAATCTTGGAACAGGTTTTAGTTTTTCTTTACTAAATGCGCACAATTGTACTTGTGTCGGCCATTAAAGGGGCTATTGAAGCGAGTATGCTCTGCTTTCTGAACACTACAATTTCAGTTCCTGGCTGAAGGCCTGCCGTCATCCTTGTTGTTGGCTACGGCGGTTATGATGGTATGTACATGGTGTTCTTTCCTAGTTCGTACCACTTGATTTCATATATACAGCGAATTTGTATTGCATTTCTCGACTCGTTTACTGGTCTTCGCGGAATTATCACCCGGTATTTTTATTAGAACCATAGACCTCCAAGATACGTACCGTTATATTTCGTTTCGTTAAAATATTCGATCAAGGGTGGATAAATGCAATCGTGTAAGACGCAAGAGTAGACGAAACAACCTCACCGGTAAAGTGGCGGGACAAGTCGCGTTCGTAGATGGGATAGGAAATATATTATTTGCAAAATAGATCAACAACGCAATACAGATATGTTCATATGTCGCTAATATTTGCCCCTTCGCGATAGATGTGCTTGGTTCGTCGTTCAAAATAGGAACGGCGAGGTAACCGTGCATTATAGTGACAAGACCGCGCACGGGTATTGCATATGGGCTAGGGATTGGGCAGTGTTTCTCCCTCTAACTCAGTGGTTCTCAACCTTTTTGTATTCGCTGACCCGTTTTGGACCGCCACGGACCCCCACAAGTTTTACTTCAACTTTAGCTAAATTATCGTGCTAATGGCGATAAGCCGCATAAAATGTACTTTCTTGAAAATAGCATCATGCTATATGTCGAAATTCTGTAGAGTTTTATTATTTCAAAGCCAATTCTGTAGCTGCATTTCTTGAAATACGCGTTCGTGTCTTGAAAATCCGCGCCTTTGATTTGATATGAACGACTGCCGAAAATCAATTTCCCAGGAGATAGGTGGTCGTGAATGTAATATTAACACGTAGCACCTCCGACGCTGCCTTTGGGTATGTTCACAACATATATGGCACCAAAATTGATAAAGAGATCTTGGAAAATAGTGGTATGTATATCACAGAGGAAAATATATTTCGTGGTGAGGTCTCAATCATTTTGTTGGGACGGATTAGGAATTTCTATTCCAAACTAGCCTACTGCTCACTATTTTGCGGGTACTAACAATTGAACTTGAAATCCAGAATGTTTCGCAAACATTTCCAAGTCACCCTGATAGGTCTTGGTACTCTAACTTTTTTCCCGACAAACCCCAACAAAACATCTCTAAGCAGCAACATGTTAGTGTCAGTGAGCTATTGGCAATTAAAACGAGTTTGCACAGTATGTAGGATATATTTCATATCAGACACCGTACTGTTGATGTGAGTTCTGAAGTTTTAGCACTAATGAAATTAAACTGACTCGCGATTTCCGTAATATTTGGTTATAAACAATTTTGCAAATTTAGAGGTTTCGCGGACCCCTGGCTGAGAATCCCTTGTCTAACTCTTTGCCTAAGGTACCAGTATCGGGGGTAGCAGGACAGGGATGCGGCAAAAGAGGGGTTTCTAGGCGCGGAGCATAGCCCATCCGACCCCAGCTTTCATTCTGTTAGCTCTTCCTAATCATTAATACGACCTTCTCGTTCGGCTTATAAATACGGGTATAATGAATTGTGCCTCTGAAGTAACCTGTTGGCGCATTGTAGCATGCCCCTATATAAAGTATACATTATCAACACTGTTGGCATCCGTCCAAAATGCTGCGTCAAAACAAGCTTGCGATTAGAATCAACACATATCACTCAAATCGCAACACACAATAGAGTCAAATCGAGAAGCCACGAAAACTGTTGCCGCGAAAAAACGATTCGATCGTCTGTGAATGCGTATAGGCTACGGTCGAGGTATTTCACCTGTGTTCGGAAATTTTGACATTCTATCAACAAAGTACACGCAAATGCCTTGGGCAAATACTTTAGCGGCTGATGATATTCTGAACTATATTCATAGAAAGGGCGAGGTCGGCAAGGAGTAGAAATGAAAATTTTGAATGATTTTATATTATTAGCTACATTTTATCAGTGCAGGGGTGAACAACGCGAACTCACGATACTTACGATGAATACGATTTTCAGGAATCGTGAAAATGTCAGAATAAAATTGCATTGCGGTTACTACGACACAGTTTTAGCAGAGAAATTCTGAATGGACTTTAGGCACGGTAATGACAAATTGTCTCGTTTGTGACGAAATGTAATTGGCAATTAGATACATGATAATAATATTTCGCCGACGGGCGAACGCTGCGTTCTGAAATGTCAGTAAATTCTGAATTCCTTGTGCGCGTTCGACTGCTAAGCACAACCACGGATAGATGCGTTAAGAAGCGTGTTGTATAAAGATTACAGTCCAAGTATGTACAGTAAGATTACTTGTTTCCTTGCGCAGATCGTTACCAACACAGAATGATCAGGTGCGGGATAGTGGAAATCCAGATCAGATAAAATGAATTGGCAGGGCCCGGTTACAGCGTTGTGCGTCGTCGCGACCTTCGCATACCAAGCGACATCCTACAATCTGGCTGATAAACTGCCGTTATTTAAATTCGGACCTATACAGAGCAAATTCGGTTTCAGCGTCGCGCTGCACAAATTGAACGAAGCCAGTGAAAGTAGGTGTATTGCAAAGACACCTTCTACGTACCGATATCCCACTCACGCGATATTTCAGGGGATGCGTCAAACGTGTATTTGATGGCTGGAGCGCCAACTGCTAAATCCGAAGATAGTATGAACATGACCGGTGGGGTTTACTACTGTCCCGTTACAACAGATCCGAACGACTGCACCCGAGTGAACATAGATATCAAAGGTATGCGTACTGTTCATCGTATTTGTCATGATGATGGCAATAATTCAGCGACATTAGTTCACAAATCGCGCGCATCGGCACTGATGACATTTCCTCTGCCTGAAGATTGATGGTTACTGTAACGTCACATATGTATCGTTGTAGCACAGCCTATCTGTGAGCTCATGACATTTCTGGGTTTGTTTGTCTCCATTAGAATTCGTCGTAATTATGGTAATTGCACACGATTTATATTTGACCGAAATTACTACATAAAGAAGGTGCTGTAAAAAACGTGAAAGCCCGGGGTACGCCCGATCATAAGATCGAAATGGGACTGCGGCCTACTTTAATGACAGCGTAACTTTTCAGATGGGGACGAAGATGGCGTTAGGTACATCACAGAAAATCAGTGGCTTGGAGTTACCTTGAAAAGCGAAGGTAAGCTGAAGCTCCGCAATCATGTATTGTCATAATTAGGGCGATTATAATTTAACATGTCAAAATTGTAGCGTTTGGTCACAAAATTGTCAAAATCGTGTACAATGTCAACGTCTTTTTTCTAAGCGGGATTGTATGTGTGTTGTATAGAGATTGCACTGTCGGCGAACTTCTTATTTTACATTTTAAACCTTTTAGCCCACTTTATACTGATGTAGATGGTACATTGTCAACTTCAGTAATTACTATGAATCATAAACCATCAAGTCAAATAATACGGTTGATATGGTGTGGCGATCAACACTCCTTGAGTGTGGCGAGATAGCGTAGTGGTATAATCCTCAGCTCTCAGCTACAACACCAATGGGTCGTGGGTTCGAGTCCGACCGAGGTCGACTCCCGAATTCCTACCGAAGTGTTGGAGGTTTATCTATAGGCTCCTCCTCCCCATCTCATCTGCGTAAGCGGTGTCTCACGAAAGCCAAGAAGTGGGCCGAGCTACAAGTCGGCAGTTAAGGAATAAAAAAAAAACGAATATCGGCCTGGCGTATAAATGACCATTGTAGTCGACAAGCTCCATGAATACCACAAACAACATCACCTCGAAAAGTAGGTCCTAATTCATTTTGTGGCGAGGATCTGTGGTCGCGACTGTCGACCATCGCGACTTTATCAACCAGCCTCTCAAAATGTTGGAGAGCTTCCAATATACGAATATAAAAGTAGAAGCTCACGCCGATACCTCGAATCTGAATCTGAAACAAGTTCGCTTGGATAGTAATGGGACTATAATTTCAAAAACCGCAGGACGAACAACTGCGATGTACACATTTTCATTATGAGACAACAGGGTGCGTCACCAACAATATACGGTGAAGTTAATTGCTACATGCCAACAACAGCTACTGTACATCGTTCTTTAGCCATTCTTGCCAAGCCAATTCCTAAGGACAGACAGTTCGTACCATTTTCAGTATATTGCAATGTTGTGGTTCTTTTGAGTCCTTATAATTTCACTATGATTGACTGACTGACTGACTACCTATCATAAAATGTAATATCGTCAGTTGTATCGCTATAAATTAGGAATTTTCATACAATATTGCATAATTTAACTACATGAGTTTTTCATAAGTCTTACATTTTGTCAAACAAATGTTTTTAATGTCGAATGATAAGCGCCCTAGTCATAATATAATGCCTTTGAGTTTTGACAATGATTAGAGCATATTGGAGTCCCGTTATCACCACCCCGCTATTCTGCAATGCGTTCACTCATGCATGTCCAATTATCGATGTCAAATACCGGCTGCTCTCTGAAGCGCGCTTCATTACAAACTACCTATATACCTTCTGACATTTCTGATCCCAGTTATGTCGCCCGAATCCCACTTTATTTACCTGGAACTTTACTAATGGCACAGGACCGGCCAAGAACTTGGTGTCGTGTGCACATCGGTACACGAGAATCAATCTGGCGGGATATGGAACGGCCAGCGAGACTAGTAAAGTTAGAATGTGCGGACATTGCGTACTGTTGACAGGTGAGTGGTCGAACGTCCTGTCAATCGGTGGCAAGCATTACTAACTTCCAAATGTTACAGGGAGTTCTTCCGGGAATATAGCTCAAATCGATGGCAGCTCATACCTTGGTAAGTAAAAAACAGAATTCTTCCGCCGAATGCCGAATCGCAAAACTTGAATTTGAAGTGACGTAGAATGGCAGGATGTAACTTGCTGCACATATCAGGGCCGCAGTAGGAATTAAGTAACCTCGTCATATGCACAACCGAAACAGCACTTCGTCAGCCTCCCCTCCCCCGCAACAAAAAAATAACGCTGGTCTTGGCTCCCGCATAGAGTGATAAACCTAATTTCGAAAAATGTATATAATTCAAAATTGAATCGGTCAATATGGTCGGGAATTGCATATATATTGCTATCATTTTTTATCCTCTCTCTGCCCACGTAATCAGATTTACCTGTAGCGCTGAGTGAGGTATCGTGGAAATTGTAGGGGCCGTATAAAATAATTAGACATAATATATTCGGGCGAAGCCGTTGATATAACGACTCCGTTACATTATGTTATTTTGTGACCTCCTGTCTGTTATGTCAAAAGATATTGGAATCGCCCAAACGTATTCTAAACTAAAAGACGCACACGATTTCAAATTGGTATTTCTTCACTGGCAAATAATTTTTCCCTGCGAGATGGCATTTGTCTTGTGGGGTTCAGATTTCTAGGACAAAAACATTCTGCGCAGCTATTTAGGCGCTTATATGGACAAGGACAATTAGACATACATGTATGATCGAAGTTTTCGGTCAGTATCAGGGCAGTCCTTTTCGGCCAAGGTTTTCCCGATGCTGATCGTTCTAGCATACTTCATATGTGTTGGTGCATCGTGACGCATAAATGTTTCTATAAAACACTCGTTTTTTCTTGGGGGAAGGGTACCCAATAATCAAGAAAGTTGACATCACGAAATCGCGCGCAGCGCGAAAAAAATTTAAAGGAGTAGCATAAATTTTCAAAAAAAACTCTATAATTTATGTTAGTTCACGAAATAATTTTAGGCCCCCTTCGAGCTCGCCCCCCCACAATGGGGGGGGGGGGGGGGCTTGGAGTGCGGCAGTTACGGTACGGCAGACTGAAGTTTGTTTTGGGGAATACAAAATTTTCGCCAAATGCATAATTATTTCGTGACCATTGTCCAGCTCAGTAATCAGCCAATCTGGATCTCAGTCCTGCGAATCATAGAGCACTGAACCGATACAACAGAATATATGGGTCCGATTATGCCTTCGTATTGACAACACACTTTGGATTATTATCAGCGTAAGAAAACGGACCCACATAAATACGCGACTATAGATTATTGCGAGACTACGAGATGCATATTGCGTTTGCTCGATCACGTCCTATGGTCGGAGTCACGTGACATACTATCTTTATTTACAGCCGACCCGTGTAAAGACAAGCCGTTGAAGACAACCTGGACTTCCAAGAAGTATTACGGGTATCCACAAACTGGAGTTTCAATAGCGCTGGACAGTGACCAATACTTTCTGGGTAGGTTTTCACTCGTTAACTGTACGATGTATAACGTAAATGTCACGCGAGAGCTAACAACACTCATTGATGCCAAGCGACAATTGGCGTGACTAATTTCCAAATACGGTCCCAAGCATGCACCTCGTTGGTCGTCAGGCTTCATCCAAGAGCTATTCACACGCAGCAGATGTACTATGTTCTTGTTGCCTTTCTTAGGCGCCCCGGGGACGTATTCGTACACCGGCGCAGTGTTTCACGTCAACGGGGAATCAATGGAGAGATCGCCTACGTGCGAATATGGATCCAAAGAACGAATCCAACTTCCCAACGGACGGAGACAGTGCAAGAAGTAAGTTCGGTCGCAAGCGCACTCACATACGATCAGTCGTGGTCAGTAACGAAGGACTTTTTCCGAGTATACACGGAAGGTTTTTAAATTACTTTCACGTCTACTTAACAGTTATTTTATCCAAACCACTGGATTTTGTAAAGTAGAAAGTATTTTTTGGATATGCTTGCATATGAGTCAAATTGTTTTGGCAACTGGGCGAAAGGGCTCCGCATCATGGTGACTGAATATATATTTCGAAATTTGAACCTATTTGTAATGTCCTCTGTCATTTTGCGCGAATCCGCACCCCTTGCCATTTGGAACATGACCAACTGACCACCTTCGACTTGATAAAAGTATGCAACCCGCCGACCAAGTTTACTTTTTCACGCTACTTACTATAGGACTTTTCAGATCTTCTTTATATATTTCTACGCAATCAGATAGCCACTTCGCCACTTGTAGTTCTGCTTGAGTACTTTACTTGACTATACTTTGACCAGCTCTGCGTGCGATACGTAAGGTACTTGCAGCAATCCTCTCGCTTTACAGAATACCGGTTTCAATGGACAGTTACCTTGGCTTTTCGATAACAACAAGCAAAGCGATCGACAACGGATCAAGCACGGCCTACGTTATATCCGGCGCTCCACGCGGGAACGAAACCGGGGCCGTTTTGTTTTTCACAGAGGAGACGAAAGGTATACAGCGGTCCCTGGTGTTTCACTGGAATGCCATGCGATCATTTCAATCGAACGCCACAAATGTCCAATTGTCTACTCATTTAGTAGCAATGAGCGAGCAATATCCAAGCCAGCCTATTGATTCATGTTTATGTACCGCAAATTGTTTATAGCTGATATCCGGCATAAAATGTAGGAAGGCAAACCGAGCGAACATTTTTATTATGGAATTTTTTTTCAAAATACCTATAGCTGCAAAATCATCATATGTGTATTTTAGGGAGCTTTGAGTTTATCTGTCGATTCAATTATCTCACTAGGGTAAAACTCAAACAGTACAGACAGACCAAGCCTAATTACAAACAAATTTCGTGGGCCGTACACCATTCAAAATTGTTATTTCTCCGCGGGTCGAACAAATTAGCTCTGCTGGCCGAAAGTTGCACAATGCACATCCATGACTTTGATGCCTGCATTAAGAGCGTACAACCAGGGGAGCGTAAGACACAATTTCCCCCTCCAAAATTTCGACTCGAACATTGTGACGTCCTTAAATTTCACTACGTCACAGTGATTATTCGATGTGTTTCGTCAATATTACATTATTATGTCCATCCTCCCATTGTTTCACTTCCAGGGAAACTTCAAACACCCTGATATAGAATATAGGCCCGTTCATTGGTTAGTTCCATCATCTGCATAATTTGATAACTTGAACGCGTTTACAGGGAATTTGGTGCCGGATATTACAAAATCATTGTTCGGGGAGAAGATATCATCCAGCTTCGGCTACTCCGTCGCTGCCACTGATCTCAACAACGACGGTTTGGACGATTTAATCGTGGGCGCGCCTCAATACTTTGAAAGAAGCGGAAGCAGGACCGCGGACGGCGCTGTCTATGTGTACATGAACGAAGCCGGAAGAGAATTTGGGTGACAGCGCTTGAGATACCGGTTGCGGAGTCGAGATAAAGCATGCGAATTTCCACTTATCAGGTCCTTACAGCCAGTGAAGTATTATGGAAGCATAGAATCGTTCTTCGGGCATTCGGTAGCGGCGTTGGGAGACGTCGATCAAGACGGTTACAATGATTTCGCTGTGGGATCTCCGTCTGAAGATGGAATAGGCGCTGTTTACATATTCAGAGGTATGTTGGTCAGTATCATATGATTAGGAATCAGGTGGTCAACGTTGTCAGCGCTGCTACCCTATCAATATCCACTCAATTCGAAGTAGAAGTATAAATTTCGCAGGCATGTCAAGTAGAAGTGGAATATAAAGGTATGAAAAGTAAACTGAAGTAAGTAGTTGCAAACGTTAGATTAGGCCGATGGATCGCGTACTTCTAGCAATTATTCGGAGGTGTCAAATGAACAATGACACCAAAAATAGGAGAAATTGTCGAAATATACATTGAGTTATTGAGATTAAGCGGCTCCTTTGTCTAGATGTCGTGACAATGCAGCTCATAAAAAGTAATTCAAAACCATTTCAAAAACATTTTCTACTTGACAAAATCCGTTAAAAGTAAGATATTTGGCCTAAAAATGAGAAGTAAAAGTGGGAAGTAGGCTAAAAACACCCCCTTGAGTAAGTAGTGCGAGTCTTGTGGAGCTACATTCGACGTAAAAAGTTATGCCACTATAGCGATCAAGTTCAACTAGGGAAACTTTTATACATCGCGTATACAATCGCAGGTGGGCCGAATACGCCAATCAGGTCTCAGGTCATCCGAGGCTCGGAGTACGAGCAATTCATGACGGACAGTTCGAGAGTAATGAAAGGATTCGGTTCGTCTTTATCCACTTTGATGGACGTCGACGGCAACAAATATCCGGACCTACTCGTCGGAAGCTTATCGGACAACATGGTCCTAATCAGGTAAAATCAAAATGACATACCAAGTGCGTATTAGGAGTTAGTTAGGCATAAAATCTAATCGCGTGTTCCCTTTTCTTTATTTTCATGACATATACCTTTTCACCTCCTCGGCGATAGCGAAAAATTGTGTACTTATTATTAAAACAAACTTTTCGACCAGTGTTTTCCGTCAAACCAACTGTGTTCATGGGATGGGAGATGTTGTTTTCCTACTACCACACCATGCTTTGGGTATTATACACCTGCGTAACTTACCAATGTGCCATTTCCGTATTTACTCATTCGCTGTAGAAAGGAAACTTTACTGCGATTGTACGGATGTTCTGAATTCTTCCCTCTTTTCATGACGTTGCGGACTAGTGGCGTATTGAAATGATAAAACAAATAAGCCAGCGACAGCATATAAATCATCAATCTCCTCTCGCAGGTCACGGCCGGTTATCACTCTGGCCGCAGAACTGATCATTTACGAGGATGAAATCGACCTCGACAACAAAACCTGCTCCGTGGGAAACGTCAAATACAGTTGCTTCGGGATATCTTTCTGCTTCTCGTAAGAGAGCTTGCACTCGAACACTTTACAGACATAGAATAATGTTACTTAAAGAAGAAGGGATCAATAGTTTTCTATTTCCCGTCAGTCTTCGGCATTCGACCGGGTTTCAATTCGCTAGGACTGCCTAATCCTAACAAGTACAAATTGAAATTGCTTGATTCAAATTAGGTTGGCCCACATTTACTGGAATTGCAACAGGGGAAATTTATACTTCATTGCACAGTGGGATTTATATAGGCTTACCATACGTCCTCTTTTAAGAGGATTTGTCCTCTTTTTTGACTTTTTTGAAAGTGTCCTCGGAGGACGCCCTTTTGTCCTCTTTTTTGAGAATTTTGGTCAAATTTATAGCAAATTGCGAGTGATATGCCGCAAATTAGCACAGAAGTGAAGCTCCGGCGGGTATTTCGGAGTGAAAAACGGTGATTTTAGCTCTGAGCGAAAAGATGACTTTTTTTTTTTTTTTTAGTCATCCACCTGGGAATGTGGAGAGAAAAACGGTATTTTGAGCTCTGAGCGGGAAAGATGACCTTTTTTTTCAGTCAACCGATCACAAAGTGGGAAAAATTCACCGGTTTCTGAGAATTTTACTCCGGTTTTGCAAGTTGCAAATTTCTGAAAAAGTGTCCTCTTTTTAGATTTCCAAAATATGGTAAGCCTAGATTTATATCACTATTCTGTGCATAAAGAGAAGTGGTAATCACTTCAATGGACTGATACTTTGCAAGCTCGTATGGAATACGCATATTCTTGATATAATTGTGAGCACGGATTCACCAACTACTTGTTCACCGTGATTATGTCGTACAGGTACTCCTCTCACACTTCGGCCGAATTCGCAGATGGAGTTAACGTCAAGTACACTCTCCTCATAGACAATATCTTGCAGAGGCGCGGCCTCGAGCCTAGAGTCCACTTCGGCACGCCAGCGGGAAACGCCACCGTAACGAACTACGTTCGCATCAACACACCAGGTAGCTGCGATGGGAAAATAATGCGGCGATATATGTGTCATCTTCTGTGTCTGTGATTTTGGGCAGATACCCGACAATGCTTGGAAGGAAATACATTGGTATACATCGGAAACAACATAAATGACAAATTGACGCCAATCGAACTGGAATTCGGTGAGTGGAGCAAGGCAAAAAAAAAGATGCGTAGACTGTCTGGAATCCGACCCCATCAAAGTTTCCTATGCAGGGCCGTAACAGCACTTCATCAGCCCCCCAGAACGTTGGTCGTGGGCCTCCTATATGATGATAAACCGAACCCCCTCAGGCTGCACGCTGTTTACTGCTAATTATTATCTACATTGGGGGCCGTTCACTGAGTGAGCTTTTTTCGCCTATAGTCGCGGTCCTGCTCCTATGAGCGTATTGAAGGAAATAATAGCTCTCAAAGTCATCATGGACGGGGCATACTGCCCGTTAATCAGCTCCTTGGGCAATACCTAACAGATACTATAGGCTGTAAAAAGAACTTGGGGTGTACCCTGTACAGTAGTTCTGCATATAGTCAGCAAGATCGCTATGAGTCTCGGGAATACGATAGACTATAGACTAGATAGAGTGTACCTGTGCTGACAACACTATAGGTCAGTGGTCGGGAACCTATGGCTCGCGAGCCATGTATGGCTATTTTGGGTATAAGATATGGCTCTTTAACAAATTTTTAATTTTGTAATAAGTTTATCAATATTGCAGCAACTTGCTAGTGAATTTTCATAACTGACAGAATAATTATTCTCGTGGTAGCATTAACATGTCTTTGAGAGGTCAATGCAATGGCGTATCCAGTGTAGGGTCTTGTATCTTCATTTCAAAATCCCCAAATTTTTAAGTTGCTGTTGCGCCTGCACCTATAACATCACTCGCGAATTCGATCTACCCGACATCGCGCGCCTCGAAATTTTGGATTGCACGATACGTTGATTGATTATAGAGAATAGCAGACATGGGGATGCTTGTATGACAATGCAGTTATCAAAAACAAATTTTCTTCCTGATCTACGCCGAGAAATGAACTGCCTTGAAAGTGACATTCACAATTACAAATTCAAATTAATAATAACGCCATTGCTTTGATTGATAAGTAGGCCTACCTTTCTAGTACCGCGGTCAAAATGTAGGTGTGTAGAGCAACGTTTTGTTAGCCAAATACTGTAGAAGTCGATCGATATTTAGATATTCGGAATCAGTGCGACAATTGCATTCCATTAACGACAGTGATCAAAATTCTAAGCTATTTACGATGACTTGCGCTATCACAGGTGAGGCTTGGCCCGTCTGTGTCTCACCTGTACCTATTAACTCTCCTTTCGCGCCTTATTTTCGCAAAATAAATTTGAAAAGTCTTTGATTCTCAAAATCTAGTTATTCAAATGCGTCGATAGAAAATACCAATAATAATAATTGAAGGTTTCAATATGTACTGCTGTGGTGACCAAGTTTGGCTCCACCGACTCATGTGAGCAGAGAAAATATGCTGCACACTACGAATTCCATGTAATAGTGCTACCAATACGTCACAAATGTTCAATTGTGACGTAACAGTTGATTGACTTTTACGGTTCTTTCAGAGTCACATTTGAAAATATTGGGTCAACATGGTTCTTCGGTCGAAAAAGGTTCCCCGACCACTGCTATAGGTTAAATGAATGGTAACTGATTGCATTTCAAAATCAATAATCAATAATCTTCAGATTATATGTTCATATGAACAAGACACACACGATATGCAATACGATAAGAGACAGTGCGATTTAATGAACAGATAGAAGGATGTCGAACGACTAGTTGCGGTCTCTTGAACTGGTATCTACCTCGACCTAGTGCCCGATGTCACAGTTCTTTTTCGATGTTAATCCCTATTATCCCGCGCCTCTTTGTTGCTCTTTCCATTCCTTGTGAGTGCGTTCTTTCATCGGGTCTTTTTCTGGGCTTTTTGTCGCCGTAAGAACAGCGACGCGGGGGATGAGGAGCTCAGATAAACCTCCGATGCGAAATCGAACCCGGGCCGCCCGGGTATGGTGGGCGCTTATCGTCACCACTACGCTAATTTCCCTCACACGACCGAAATTATCTTTTCCTCGCGATGAAAGCAGCAGGAGATCCGGCATCGTATTAGTCGCGAAAATAGAAGGATACCTATAGCTGACATACCTCACAACTACATTAGGCTTCGAGTATAGAGTCAAGGATTCTAGTATCACTGACTATGACGTCATAGCAGCATGAAACAATGTGGAACATTCAAATATGTACCTTGTTTGCTACCACAACGAATATAACACCAATTCTAGATCACTATGTATTGAAATCAATTTGTGACAATGCTATGGGCTGATCACGACTCCACAGATATGGCATACGTCATATGTCATCAGTCCTACCCCCGCGCCGTGCTTACATTCATATATATTGATGAAATAGTGCCCTGACAACATTCTGAATTCAGAATTCGACACCGACGAGCCGGAAGCCAACATGCCGACACCCGGCGAACCTATATCTGACATGTCAAACTACCCTATCCTCGACGGGGACTCCGACAGAGCAAAAAAGTCGATAATTCCAATAAAGAACTCGTGCGGCGACGACGGGTGCCAGAGCAACTTGCGCGTTGAAGCCAATATGACGGACGAGATTGTTTTGGGTATGTAAAAAGTTGTTTAGTAAGCCTGTCTCTCGATGCCAACCGCAAAAGTCAGGCTAGGTACGTCATCTAAATATGCAACCGTCAGAGCGATGTTCATATTTGTATCCTTCAAGTTTGTTGTGATAGAGTCCAGGGATGGCCAACCTTTTCGGCCAAAGGGCCACATTCGATCGACGAAATATTGCGCGGGCCACTAGGCGCGCCAAGCGCGAAAATTTTTCGAAGTTCATAGCTCAATAATATTGTCACTTGACTATATTGCGGGCCTGCAGTATATCGCTGGGCTCAGTTTGCAAGGACTGGACTATTTAGCGCCTGGAAATATCAATTTCGAAAGCTTCGACCAACATGCGTCAATCGTTTTGTGCCTAGGATTCATAGTCGACGATCTTTCTGCGAGCGCAAACGCTATAGGTCGCATATGTTGAACGACACTGTCTCGTAATCGAGAATATAGTTAGACTCAATCTGATACATTAGGCGTTCTTTCATTTTCACAAAGGGGTAACAATATTAAAAGCAAGAAATCGAGTGACAACATGTTGCGCGAAGCGTGTAAAAATATTTACTTTTGATAAATTTATTTGATAATTATTCTGCTTTATTGTAGTGTACGAAGATCTACCAAAGTGTGACTGGCTCATGGAAATGCCAATGCGTCGTAACTGATATTTTAGTCATAACATCTCAAGTGTTGCTTCCAGACTAATCAAATTCTTGGTTGGCCTTGCAAGTTGCAAGTTCACAATCTGTGCAATTCATTTTTTATAACATTACCAATTTCGCAAATTACCTCGCATGCTACTCAAAATCTTCTCGCGGGCCACATGTGGCCCGCGGCCCACGGGTTGGCCGGCCCTGTGATAGACTCATGGGCTTGCATAAAGCATCAAAACGATATGATATACAATCCGAATGCCCAATACTGAATTTCTTCGGCGACTAATTACTCATTCACCGGAAATGATGAGAGCTTTTGTCTATATCTTGTAAGCAAGGTTTCCCATCAACGCGACTAACCATCGACACATTATTTTCCAGGGAAGGATAACGAAATTACTGTGACAGTGCAAATTTCAAATGACGGCGAAGACGCTCACCAAGCCAATACAGACATATATCTGCCTGAAAATATCGATTTACTAGACTCAAATGTCGATTCGGATCAAGAAATCGACTGCATATCATACCGATCAGGTGGACGATTGTTTTGTCACCAAAACCAGCGGATCTTCCGAATTTTGAATCAGAATAGATTTTCACTGCTTAGAATACCGATAGAGAGAAGGAGAAAGGAGAGAAAGAGATGTGATTTCAAACTGTAAATAGTTAAGCATTTCCATAATTTATACAGCATCATTCCTGAGTAGCGTTGGTGAATATTTGCCCCCTTCTGAATCCAGCTGTAACCAAGTAACCGTATTTTACATAGGCGTGACCTCATACATCAAATGCGACCTCGGCAATCCATTCCCCGCTGGAAGCAACGCGACCATAACGCTCAAACTCTCCACGGCAACAGTCAGCCAAGACACAAGAAGCGTAAATATATTCGAATTCCTGACCCAAAATCGCAGACACCCCTTACCGAGAAACGCAGGTTATTGTTTCAGTGGAAGCTCACACGACAAGCCAAAACCCGACGATACTGCCTCTGAGTTTGAAAGCCAATGTACTGGTGGAAGTGGATTTAGAGCTTTCGCAAGAAGCGCAACCTCAACAGGTATCCAAAATCCAATTATGCTGGTGTTGTTACAAACAGTGAAACAGACTACCGGTATGTAATCGATTACATCGTTTTAGTTAAGGTACAAAGAAAGCCTGATAATTGGAGAACGGGCAATGGAAGACGTGGAAAAGATAGGACCGGAACTTACGTACACGTTTACCGTTTTGAACAAAGGTACATGCATCCCGTGCTAATGTCTGACTGAATTCACGATCGAATCATATTTGATTATGATCAACGTTTGAGCAAAGTGGTGTTTACCTCCACACATGTGTCAATATCGCTACTACAGCGTGATATGCTGATGGAGGAACATTTATCTATAATTTAGAGGCGATTTCAGGTTGATTATATCAGTCATAATTTATAGCGTTAGCAGTGGTTCTCAAACTTTTTTTAGACACTCCCTCCTTTATGATAATGAAAAATTTCGCGCCCTCCTTATCGGCATATCACAAAATGCAACCAGCATGCTAGCAATCCCAGCGAATAGTTTGATGGCATGGAAGATTGTTAGTGTTGATGAGAAAATTCTGAAATATGAAATTTAGGATATACACAGAGGAATAACATTGTATTGGTGGTGAATCATAAACCATAAAGTGATAATTAGATTGATATGGTGTGATGCCTAACACACCCCATCCGCATCAAAAACTGTTCCCAGTAAAGAAGATTTTCGGTCGGAAATTTGCGTTGATTTCGTCCTAATCATAACGAGTCGCGGTACGCAGAATTGGTAGAACTACTATGCTTGATCGTTGGCAGGTACTGCCAGAAGCAGCGGTATAAACGTTGTCGTCGACGTTCCTGTTGCTATATTCAATCGAAAATGGCTGCTCTATCTGGTGTCGGCTGACGTTCGCTCTCAGGATGGATTAGTTGGAGGAAGCTGTAATAGTTCGTAAGTGGTACAATATCCATTTAAATTTTAAAAGTAGTAAAGTAGTTGCAGAGCTCGAGGGGTGGGTAAAGGAAAGGAGCGTTGCGGTATTGATGTTACAATAATGTATGCTATAATCTAAGTGCAAAAGTTTTATTACTACATATGTTTATCATTGACACACCCAATGAATACTCCAGCTAATTATAGTTCTCGGGAACAAACCAAGAATCCTTCTACAAATCTATGCTGGTTGAATTTTATACCTAAATTATCCCCTCTCTCATTTACTACGATGTTCAAACTGTAATGAAACGGATAAGCGTGCCCTGACGTTCTCGCTCATTTAGGGACAGACATCGTCTAGCATAGTAGCTGAAAAAAGAGTCGATTCAAGTATAGGCTATATCTCCAAATAGAAAACGGCTTCCACAACCATGGATTAATTTGTGTCTATTTTCAAACGATACTCAAACTACACGCCATGGATGATTTGCGTAAGACTGGACGGCCCGGTGTGAGTTCTGATACCGGTCTTTAATATACCCGAACGAATGGTAGAAATAGACCATCGAGGCGATACACAGCATTTAATCACATGGATTCACTTCCGAAATATCATTTTTAATAAAGTACTCTATAAATCTTCAAGATATCTGAATCCCGCCGGAATCAACGTACCGACAATCGGCTCGAGAACGAAACGAGATGCGGAAAACGATCCCGTGAGTGGAAATGGTGTTCGACCGTTTCGACATGCATCACCAAATAATTTTTCTTACAGGGCGCGCCGAAGGCACTACTATCCAGGAAGGGCGGCAGCTTAGTTACGACCGTCCGTTTTACTTGTGATGATAGAAACGCCATGTGTGTGCCCCTGGAATGTTA
This sequence comes from Botryllus schlosseri, assembly GCF_051294905.1. Lineage (NCBI taxonomy): Eukaryota > Metazoa > Chordata > Ascidiacea > Stolidobranchia > Styelidae > Botryllus > Botryllus schlosseri. Next base: position 21,000,846 of record NC_137246.1, read on the forward strand.
CCTTGACACCATAGAGCCGACATCGTTTTCCTACATTACAGTTCAAGTAACTACAGTTTTTTCACTGTCGGTCGCACTATCCTCAACTGAATCTTTACCAGCTTTACCTATGGAAAGCCACTTTATTGGAAGAGTACCGGAACTACGATCTGGTGTACATAGAAACTGGGGGAAGACTCACGACAAAAGATGCCGGGATCCGCTTCAAAGGTGACAGTATCAGCAGCAAGGTACTTTTTGAATGCGCGTGCGCCGTCATACCACTGGCAAATGTCTCAAATTTACGCCTTTACACAGCTGACGACGACAGTGGATCATGACGAGTTCGCCAGCGAGACAACGTCAGCTTTTCCTTGGTGGTACATTCTGATATTCATCATCATTTTAATTCTCTTCTACGTGCTGATCATCGTCGCTTTGATGAAGATCGGGTTCCTAAAAAGAAAAAGGTATTTTTTAGATAGCAGCTTTCAAATGTATTCCGATGGTTAAATTTCAGGGAAAAATTGAGCAATACCGCATGTGCTCAGTTACAAAGGACTGCACGTTTACTGAATAATAATTTCCTTTGCTTGTATTGTATCTGTAGTTTTACGTTAAAACGTTACCGTAAACTAGTTTGATCAAGCGTACCCTCCACATTCTAAGTTTACGAAGTAGAAATCAGTTTATGAATGTATACATGTATTTCATGACTGAAAATGCCGCATATACACTGGCATAAATAGCCATTACTACAATTACACATTGGATCATCTTGATTTGTAATAGCAATCGATTACAATTGCAAATATTCCGAAGTAATCAACAATCGATTATATTGCATATACAATAATCGACGGACGATTACCACTTACTTAGTCTTACAAATGCAGCGGTATAAATTGAGCTAGGAATAGTTCGCTGCATCAAGTCACCCATCATGACTCAGTTGTTCTTCGCAACAGTGACTTGCAAAATTCGTTTTCTGTGGGTTGCAGCTGTACCACCTTACGTGTAGTACGTTACCAGAAGCGTTAGTCGTTACGGACGACTTTCATTGTCATCATGTCTTATTCTCCTTATCTATGGTCCCACTTGAATCGGGTACCAATCAATACTTCAATACTTTCAATACAATACAATACAATACAATACAATACAATACAATACTTTCAATACTCAAATTATGCATTTCCTGTCAACCAGCACCTGCGTACATCATGTTATGTAGCATGGACCGTGCCAAGATCTAGAACGAAAATCGGGTGGGGGGGGGGTCAAATAAAGTACTCAATCGTTATGTTATGGCATAACAAGCGAATGACTTCATGATATCTAGTCAAATGTTATCTCGTAATGCAGCCTCTCCAAGCAACATTTCAAAAGTAATCCCAATCGATTATTTTGAGAATGATCGCCCCCATGGCTGATGACAATCATACAAATCAAATTACAATTGTTTTCAATTGTATAAACGTGGGTGCGAATCATAGCGAGAGACATTCTCCCACCCTACCAATATCAGTGACTACTTCATGAATCACCTACGTAGGGATAAATCAGCTGATGGTAATTGACTTGAAACTGTTTACTGACTCAAGCCCATTTGGTTCAGATTTCCAAAAGATGAAGACGACGAACCAATTTCGGATGACGAAAAAAAGCTTGAGCTTGATTAACCTTTTATTAACAATAGTCAACATATTTTTTATTTATGCAATCTTTATAGAGCGAGGCTGAAGAATGCCTTTATTCAGTTGCAACATACTTGATTTAAAATGTATAGACAGATCACATAATACCTCATTCCTCATTGTTTTATTAATTTGCCAATGAAGGTAGTATCATGACAATTGGAAAATCAGAAAATTGGAAAAGCGAGATCATGAGTTTCAGCGACGATTATTTATTTTAGGGTGGTTTAAAAATGTTATTGTCACAGTCAGGCGCCGAACTCGGATATTCAAAGGTAAGCCGCTCATACCCTGTAACCATTCTGGGTATGCTTCAGTGACGTGCGGTTCGGTTCATGGTCGACTCGTAATGGAGTAAGAGTTACAAATATATTAGCCAAAATGGTAGCTGATTCAGTTGGCGACTTGTTCAATACCACATTAGCACTCGTCCAGTAGTGGCCCTACGATTGTGGGGCCCTGGGAAAGACTTCTGGGGGTCTCTATAAATATGTAATCACAGCTTCTGGAGGGCTCTGTCACCCAGACCCCCCTTTTTCTTCTATTGTTGCCAACTTAATATTAGTGCGCCATATGGAGCGGGGTTACGTCATGTGTATTGTATATGACACTATAGCAAGGCTTTGAAGCAGGCCGGAATGTTGAAGTGCTCTATAGCAGCTAGCTCCTGAGCCTCCTTTTATCATGCGTTGTTAAATTATAAAAGAAGTGAACCACATGCATGTAGCGTGAAATGACATAATTTAGCGGTACAGCTGCTGCAGGTGAAATTGACCTTCACTAAACCGGAAAGCTATCGTGTGACATTAGTAATGAGCCAGCACACTGCGTTAAGGTTTGAGCAGGGCGATGGATTAGGTCATATCTATTATTGCGTGGTTGCAAGGATAGACTACATCAAAACTAAGTACCTCTACCGCATGCAGACGCTTGATGATGATTATCGGGATATAGGACTTTTCTTACAAATGTAGAGCTTTGATGAATAACCAAAGAGGAGGGCCTTTGAACAGGGGGCGGGCGACCGCCCACCCCTGAAGCCACCACTGAACTCGTCACACGCAGGGCAGACTACGTGATAATCTACTATACACATCCAGTATATCCACAATTGAAGGTAGGTTTAGGGATGGTGTGAACCTCTGAAAGGTTCAGGTTTGTGTGAACGTGGACCTTTTTGAAAGGTTGTGTGTGAGCACGAACGTGAACCTCATGACGTCACGTGACGTCATATTGCTAATTCCAACCCTACATTTCAGTGAAATGATATATTAATGTATTGTACACGATACCTAGTGACGACTTGGGCCACATAATGTCACAATCCTGAAGAACACTGACTTTTTAAACGTGACCAAACGTATCAACTGGAGCAATCAAATAATGTAATAGTCCTATAGAATGAATATCTTCCATCGCTTTGCCAACAATCTCGACGAGGACTTGGAAGCAGGGCTTTGGAGTCGGAGCCGGAGCCCGGAGCCGGAGCCCCGGAGCCGTGCATTTTCACCGGAGCTGGAGCCGGAGCCGGAGCTCTACATAAAATTCAGCTGGAGCCGGAGCCGGAGCTGGAGCCCGTTATTTGAGGAGTAGCTCCGGCTCCGACCTATTTCATTGCCGTTATATATATATGCAACAACCACATCTGCTGATTTATCATAATTGAACAGCAGGCCTGAATTTTAATGCTGTGCACAGCAATGGCATAGAGTAAAGTGCGTTCTAGTGCAACTATGATGTTGTGGACAATTGACAAGTATTCAGTATGACGTCACAGCCGACACGGCGGCACCTATATGTCTTCGTTGCTACATCGGATGTTACTGACGGCTGACAGACTCGAGATTACTATAGATAACTAACCTATGGGTAGATTAGTAATCTATATAGACCAGGAATGGCCAACCTTTTCGGCTAAAGGGGCACATGCAATTGACGAACGAGTGTGCGGTCCACTAGCCGCGCCAAGCGGGTATAATTTTCTAAGTTCATAAATAAACTAGGTCAATAATATTATTACTTGAGTATTGCGGGTCTATTGTATACCGCCCGCTAGGATCAGTTTGCAAGGACACGACTATTCGGCGTCTGGCCACATCGATATCGAAGGTCTCCGATAATATGCGACAATAATGTTGCGCCTACATCTCACCGTCGACGATCATTATGCGAGCGCAAACGCGAAAAGACTTTCTCGCGTAATTGCGAATACAGTTAGACTCAATCGGGTAAATTGGGCGTTTTTTTTCATTGTCAGTAGGGGGTAGGCTACCAAGCAAGAAATCGTGTGACAATTAAACACGCGAAGCGTGAAGAAAAATTTCGCTACTATTTTAGTTTATTGTAATGTACGACGATTTACTGAAAATGTGACTGGACCCTGGATCTGCCAATGCGTCGGAACTGATATTTTAGTCATCAACATCCCAAGTGTCGCAGCCAGAATTGTAATTTTTGGTTAGCATTGCAAGTTCACAATCTGAGCAATTCATTTTCGATAATATAATAGGAAATTACCTCGCGGGCAACGCAAAACCTCTCGCAGGCCACATTTGACCCGCGGGTTAGCCACCCCTGATATAGATAGGCCCATTCGATAATTTCAGAGCCGGAGCCGGAGCTGGAGCCGGAGCAGTGGTAATAATGCGGCTCCAGAGCTGGAGCCGGAGCTAATGTATGATAGAAGAGAGCTCCGGAGCCGGAGCTGGAGCAGTTTAAATTTACGGCTGCTCCAAAGCCCTGCTTGGAAGGGAATATATAGACTTACTCTTTAACGCTCTAGTTCAGACCGGACAATGCATCCGGCGTCTTAGTGTTGCTACGTTGATATTGAGAAGAGTGTAAAACGGGTTTTACACCATAAACAAGTTATACAGCAGTAGCCAACACCCCAACTCGCGAATTTGTTTTTTATAATACAATAAACATATGAAATCAAGATGGATCCAGTACGCATGCTAGATTTTTTACATAAGACAACGATATCAATTTCATTGATTGGTTGAATAAGCATCATTCGTTGACTACCTATAGTACCTACATGTTGCGTATTTCTCTCTTGATGTTGTGTGATTGCGGGTCAAGCTCACAGCAGAGAGTCGCTAAATATTTACAAATAGAAAGCTGGATAGTGCATATCTCTAGCAAACTTTGGTAACAAATCAGGTAAAATGTTTGAGATAGTCAAAGTGCATGCTCGTTTAGTGTTGATATTTATGCTATGCCAGCGCCAGGCACAGACTGGTCCTCTGTCGAAATGCAATAATCGTCCACCAAAGATGTTATAATCACGTGAAAATTTTAATATATGAAAAAGGTTCACAGTGCAGAACCTATCAAGGTTCGTTTGTGAACGTGAACCTCTAACTTTCTGAGGTTCATATCACACACAGAACGCGAACTCGAACCTCACATTCACACCATCCCTATAGTAGGTATGGAGGGAAATACAAAACATCTACATCTGTAAGGGTGTATTTGCTCTGATGCTGGACGTCGCAGGTACACGACATATACTACACCGTCGGATCGGTTTGTGAATTCGATAGCGCACTGATTCTCTGCGTTGTCACGGTTCGTAACAACGTAAGACGTAACTCCGTCATTTCTGCGCAGGATGTTTATACCAGCAATTTTTTGACAACGTTAATCGGGAAATGCGGCAATGCAGCGCAAAACGTAAATCAAATCAGCAAACAATTTCTTCAATGCGAGCAACTCATGCGACGTCAGAACCGCATTTTGTTGTCATACTAGAAACGAATGACTGAATGATGCGCGCTTTCTACTACCTTGTAATCATCTGTTTCTCGTATACGTTCTCCCGGATTGTCGCGCACTGTCACGTTTCGCAGTGTGTTGCGTATAGCAACGCGTTAGTCAAACGACGCACAGTGCAGTGCACAATGTACATCGTTGAATTATACGTAAATACAGTATAATTTGTTAAATATTAACGCAGATTCTCCGTGGCACAAGCTCTGATTTTATTTGATTATAGTTTAAACCGGAACATTCAATATTCCAATAAACTCGTAATGGGGGCAGCAATGGCTATTATGGTAATTTGCATAGGGGGTCAGTAACGAAGTACTTCTACTCTTTCGAAGTACTCAAGAAGTTTCCTATATTTTCAGTACTTACTCAAGTAATCTATATCTCATTTTCCACAATTTGACTTCGTCAAAATTTGTTACTCACTTAGCCTACTTACTTTTCGCTATTTACAATTTTTCAAGTTGAAGTATTATTTTCTTCTAATAAATGAGGCAGACGAGTGAGAGAAGAATAGGAATAAATCCAGGGTTGTTTTCGCGAAGAGTCCTTAATTTTGTCCTGCGAAATAAATATGACAATGCCAATATGCTTCAACGAAAGTATCGGTCAATATCACTTATGTAACGGTTGCCTGGTTCATGTGCGCAATTTCAGGCCGCATAGTGGCCCATATACCAGTTTGTTGACAATAAATAGGATTCAGCAAAACGTTTGGAATTATAGGTAGATTAGGGAGATCGAGCAGAACGTCGCGTGTCCAACTCAGTGGTCGGGAACCTCTACGGCCGTTTTGGGGATAACTTCATCATCATTGGTTTATTAGCAATTTTATCAGTTCAATACACCACAAAAAATGTGTAACGGCCCGGTCTCGGATTGGCAATGCTTTATTACGGAGCTTCACATGCAAACTGCAACGTATCGACACCACAACATAATATGGTATTACGCTGGCGGTCACACGACCGGCCAGCACGACGTCCAAATCAGAAAGAGCGAATATCATGATTACAAGAAACCACGTGCACAGTTCATGACCACAGACAATAATAACAAGGTTTACAGCAGCACTAGGGCTGCTACATCATCTTCCCCTAAATCAGTGAGACGCTACCAAAAGCGGTCTCAAAACATGTAAAATTATAATGAATATGCAGCACATTAATCATAAACAAGAACAAAGCGCACGGATGAAAGCACGAGATGTCAATGATACCATAAACCAGGGGTGGGCAAACTTTTGAGCTCACGGGCCGCATTCAACATCTGAATCCATTCGCGGGCCGCACTATATAAAATTGGGACTATAAACAAAACGCAATATTGGTATTTGATTATATAGTGAGGACATGGCCACACATCGCTTTGATGATATCGTACAAGCCTCAGAAACAGTGGCGAGATTTCATAGGCTGGTCGGCCTCTATAACCAATTTGTCAAAACTATAGCGATGAAAGTCGGTTGTCCCGATTCGTAGAACAGGATTGAAATTTAAATCTCAGAGCAGCGATCTTTTCAAAGATTCACTAACTCAACTTTTGGTTCAGTTCCAGGACACACAATGCTGACAGCATCATAACCATGTTAGCTTCAAACACGCTTCTACTATGTGTAGATATAATATAAATACCCCAATTATACGCACATATAGAACGAATCTACCTAAGACACGCGCGAATTGTTTTTATAAGCACATCACTGAAATAATTAAAACTGAAGTGGCCAATCTGAAATCACACTCGTTATCCGAATTATCTCAATCTCGTTTAGGATTTCTGTCATGTTTACTAGATGAAAACTTTCAAACTGCGTGGGCGGATGGTTTGATGGCATGAAAGGTTCGACTGGGGATGAGAGATTTTAAAATATGAAATTCAGACTAAATACTAGGAAAGAATTCTGAATAGGATGTAAATAATCGCGCGAAGCGCTAAAAATTTTTTCAGTTGAGCTCAGCTTCGGGCCCTTGCCTTAGAACTATCATGTTGAAATAGCAGGGATATCTAGATATCCCTGTGAAATAGGTTAAGAAAAAGTTTAATCAAGTGTCTGCATTAATTCGATATTTAGTACGCATTTTATCAATATTTTTAATAAGTTTCTTTATACTCTCGCGGGCCGCACAGAACCGTGTAGCGGGCCGTAGTTTGCCCACCCCTGCCATAAACTCATGGAACCTGGATTCTGCCAGAAACAACCAGACACATCACAATAATCAGCGAAAAGTTACATGACCCAATCTAGGACTTCTTCCTCTACCAACAGCTAACTACATACATACACAAACTAGGCCGCCAATCCCATCCTTACAGGGACAACTTAAACCCAATACCCAGTCAATCCCCATATCCCATCCTTACAGGGATAACCGCAACACACTCAACACATGAAGCGTCGACGAAGGACAAAGCCATCCCAAACGTCAAGAGTCCAACGCTATGATTCTGATCGACCGAGATCGTCCTCACCCGGGAGCGCCCTTTTAATGTCTTCTTTCACACACACATACAACGCTGCTGATATCCGTCCCAAGAATCCTGTCTTTCACTGGTTACTGCAAGCATCACGTCCACCGACATAGCCCATATCATCTGCATCAGCGTCACCAACTTCATCGCGTACCTTCGAAACTTGTCACCGCACAACACCGGTATACTTCAAACGATCGCCAATTCATCTTCATACCAATTACCAACTGCAGCTCCATAACGTCGGCAGCATTCCAATCCAAGTCCTGGCGTGCTCACCACTGTAACGGCCCGGTCTCGGATTGGCAATGCTTCATTACGGAGCTTCACATGTAAACTGCAACGTATCGACACCACAACATAATACGGTATTACGCTGGCGGTCACACGACCGGCCAGCACGACGTCACGAGGCATGAGCTGGTTCGCTTTCTTGGGTTGCGTCGGCCGTGCTGGGCGGTCGACGGTATTTGTGGTCGGTTACTTGGTTCTGGGATCTGTATAGTCTCTCGGGTTGCGGTGTATTTTGCAGTAGGGGTCTCAGCTTTCCCGTGGCCACTTACTGGCCACAGATTTTTTTGTGGCCGGCCACGAATATCTGGTGGCCGGCCATGAAAATGCGTTGTCTCGTGGCCGGCCACAGTGAATTTCATGGCCGGCCATAAGAATTCATCGTGGCCGGCCACGAGTTCATGGCCAGTTCGGGATTTTGGCACATCTAGTTGGATCAAAATCCGCCCTTTGCATCCAATTTGACAATAGTCAAGTAGATCTTCTTCATTTGCAATACGAACTTGCTGGTGGCAAGGTTTGTATAGACGACATCCACTATATTATCGCACGTACCAAAGTTACATTACCACTTTATTGAGTAGTTTAGGGATGGGTTCAAAATTTGCACGGCTTTACACGTGTTACCTTCTCTGTTCGCTGTAGAAATGAATTTAATTCCCACTGACTATTGAAAAAGTACTCTGGGGCGGTGCGTTGTAAACTAACACCGAAACATACGTTCCTTGAACTTTCTGGAATCTAGATAAATATTTGATAGAGTAATGTATGAGCGTACTGCGTACATCTTATTGCTCGGTCAGACAAACGTCTCTACATTAAAACTGGTGTCCACACAGCTTCCACGCCAGGCGATCAACACAATGGGATTGCGTGGAAAGATAAAACCGTGGTGCAGACTGTGGTGTTATTATATGCTTGATTGAGCAGCGATGGGTTCCGTATTGTTTTGATGACAGACAAGCATGTGGTCTGTGGGGAATACACTTCGAATCCGACTTGTAAAGGTATCTGTCTAAGTAGACAGCTAGAAGCTAAGTGATAATACTACATGGTGGCAGCGGATAACTTCGAACTAGCCTAATAACTAGATTATGGCGGCCTATGTATTAGGTCCGGGGGATCTCACAATAATAGGCGCCGTGAATGAGGCAGAAGCCTGGCTGGAATGGAAAAAGAAATTCCTGATCTTTATCGATGCAGCAGGTCATGCTGAATCACCTGGGCGCCAGAAAGTTGGATTATTACAGCAATTCATAGGCAATGAAGGAAAGGAAATATACGAGGATTTCGTGTTTGCTGAAGCAGTCGCAGAATCAGACGGTGTGGAAGCAGTTGCAGCAGAAGACAAAACTGACCTTGATACCGTCTTGAAGAAGTTTGATGAACGTTTCAAGGTTCGGGATGGCAGGTTTGAAGCACACCTTCAATTCTTCCATTTCTTACAACGCAAAGAGGGTGAATCATTTGCATCTTGGGTACATGCAGTCAGAAAGGCTGCACGAAAATGCCAATTTCCTCCAGCAGTGTACGACGCAACCGTTCGGGCTAAACTTATTGTCGGGTGCGTAGATGATTCTGAGATGTTGTACAAGCTATCGGAAATCGACTTTGACAAGCTAACGTCTCAGAAGATTATCGACGTTGTGACTACACAGGAGACGAGAAGGAGCTATGCTGATCGGAGATCTGCACCTACAGCAATAGAAGCGGTGGCCAACAAAGCGAGACCTCAAACTTTTAAGAAGCCTGCAGTTGAAACTGTGCCTATAATAAACTGCACATTTTGCGGTCGACGGCACAAAAGAGGCAGAGGGTTCTGTCCAGCAGCCTCAGTAAAATGCTACAGATGTGGTAGAACGGGCCATTATAAGGAAAGGTGCAGAAGTAGAAATGTATGCGTGCTGGATAGCGAAACGATTGAGGAAGAACCAAGCGCTGAGTGTTATGACGAGGAAGAACTTCCAGACGCAATGTGTGGAAGTGTGGGCGAAACCCAGGAAGCAGAAGCATCGGTAGGTTCAGCACAGGCTACTAAGACTATCCAGTGGACTATCATGTTGAGAGTCGTTAACAACACTCTGAAATGGATTGTTGACTCTGGAGCAGAAGTGTCTGTCATGCCGCGGCGATTGTACAAGAGACAATATGGGCCTATACAGAAATCTGATAGACGGCTCATTGGAGTTAATCGACAACCTCTCAATACTGTTGGTTTTGTACGGATGAAACTCAGCTCCGACTTCAAGGCGTTAACAGAGAAAGTCTACATTGTATCGGATGCGGATAAGCTACTCCTTGGCGCTCCTGCTATACTGGAACTTGGACTTCTTCAAGAGTGCCAGGATGTTCAAGTATCCATCAGGGCAGTCAAACTTACCCCTGAGACTCGTTTGCGGAGCAAAGATGACGTCAAGAAAGCATACCCAGAGCTATTCAAAGGCATTGGCAAACTGGGTGAGCCGTTTACTATTCACATGAAAGACGGCGTTGAGCCCTTCTGTTTGAATTTGCCACGTCGTGTGCCAATCCCATTGCGCCAGAAACTCAAAGAGGAGATAGATAAGCTTGAAGAGCTCGGTATCATAGAAGAAGTGACGGGACCTACAGATTGGTGTGCTCCAATCGTAGTCGTAGCCAAACCAGACGGAAAGGTGCGACTGTGTGTAGACCTAACCAAGCTCAATAATGGGGTAAAAAGGGAGCTGTACCCTATGCCTACAGTCGAAAGCACTTTGGGGCAACTGTCAAAGGGGACGGTCTTCACTAAGCTGGACGCAAACTCTGGATTTTATCAAATTGAGCTCGCCCCTGAAAGTCGAAAGTTGACAACGTTTATCACACCGTTTGGGAGATATCAATTTCGTCGCTTACCATTTGGCATCTCGAGCGCACCGGAAGCGTTCCAAAAACGTATCAGTGAAATCCTGCAAGGAATCCCAAACGTGATTTGCCATATGGATGACATCCTAGTAGTTGGCACTCAAACTACGCACGATGAGACGCTGAAGGCTGTATTGGACCGTCTAAAATGCTCTGGCATGACTCTAAATGAGAAGAAATGCATCGTTGCTGCAACTGAACTTGAATATCTCGGTCAGGTCATCGGCCAAGATGGTATCAGCAAAGATCCAAAGAAGGTGCAGGCTATTGTGAATTATGCTGCTCCTACTGATAAGACTGAACTTCGCAGGTTCTTGGGAATGGCAAACCAGCTCATGAAGTTTAGCTCCAACCTAGCGGAACTGACCAAGCCGTTACGAGAATTGTTGGCGAAGAAGGTTGAGTGGTACTGGGGCCCGTCACAAGAGGAATCGTTTGCAAGAGTGAAACGCGATCTGTCTTCCGATGTTACATTAGCCATGTATTGCCCAGACAGGGAAACTGTGCTCTCAGCTGACTCCAGCAGTTACGGCCTTGGTGCCGTTCTGATGCAAAGACAAGATGACAATAACCTTCGCCCGGTCGCATATGCCAGCAGATCAATGAGCGACACTGAACAACGGTACGCCCAGATAGAAAAAGAGGCCTTGGCAATCACTTGGGCAATGGAGCACTGGAGAGAACTCTTACTGGGTATTGAAGATCTGAAAGTTGAAACTGACCACAAGCCACTAGTGCCTCTGCTCTCAACGAAATCGCTTGACGAATTACCTGTCAGAATTCAAAGATTCAAAATTAGGCTGATGTCCTATAACTTCGCAATTTTCCACACGCCAGGAAAGTCGATGTACACAGCAGACGCGCTATCACGATGCCCTTTGCCGACAACGGATGGCATCGAAGACACCGATCTTCACAAGGAAGCGGAAGCATGTGTGCGTGCTCTGGTCAGCGGGCTGTCTGCTACTGACCGACGCCTGGAAGAAATAAAGAATGCTCTTAAAGAAGACAAGACACTGTCGACTGTTATGACATATGTTGTTGGAGGATGGCCAAAGAACAAAGAAACTTTAAATGGACCGGTGCGTATCTTCTGGAATCTCAGAGACGTGTTAACAGTACATGACAATCTCTTGCTGAAAAGCAACAGACTCGTCATACCACCGCCGTTGCGCGAAGATGTTCTGAAGCACCTTCACCAATCGCACCTTGGAATAACCAAGACCAGACAACTTGCAGCACAAGCTTGCTGGTGGCCGGGTTATTCAAAAGACATTGAACATGCAGTACTCAACTGCAACCGCTGTGAAAAGCATCGACGAGATCGAACTGAACCGATGATGGGGACCGAATTTCCGACACGCCCATGGGCTAGAATTGCTGCTGATTTTTTCCAACTGGAGGACAAGTACTACCTTTTGATCATGGATTACTACTCCAGAGACATAGAACTGTTCTCAGTAAAGAAAACGATCTCGTCACGGGACACAATTTCTCACTTCAAGAATGTGTTCTCTCATCATGGCATCTGTGATGTCTTGCTTACGGACAATGCTTCGGTCTTCGTTTCCTCTGAATTTTCTCAGTTCTCCAGAGCCTGGAATTTTCAGCACCTAACCTCTTCTCCAAAATATAGCCAGGGTAATGGCTTCATCGAGAGAGGAGTGCAAACTATAAAGGCCCTGCTCAAGAAAACAGATGATGTCTATCTGACGCTACTGAACTATAGGAACACGCCCTTGCACTCCGGATTATCGCCCGCCCAATTGAGCATGGGACGCAGATTGAAGACAAAGGTGATTTGTCATCCTGACCAGCTACGGCCACAGACTGTTGATGTCGAAGATCTTCGAAAAAGGGAGACGGAGTATAGACAGAAAATGGCTGCGAGTTACAATAAAAGACATCGTGTGGTTGAGAATGATAGATTCGGAATTGGAGACCATGTATACATTCCTGATTGCGAAAGGATGGGTATCATCAAGGAGATGCATGAAAATCCTAGAGCGATCATCGTTGAGACGAACAATGGACTAATGAGGCGTAACCGAAAACACTTACGGAAGTACAACCCTCCGGAGGAACCAAAACCATCTGTTCCGCATCAGAATAAACCGGTCGAATATTGTCTTGTAGCGTCGAAGAAACCAGGACACCATCAAGAAGCCAACGGTTCAACTGAACCTGCCGGAGAGAATCCCGCGAGACGATCCTCGAGAATTAGAAATCCGCCACAACGATTTATTGAGCAATATTGATCACACACAGGTTTCAAGATCAGGGGCAGAATAATCCCCTAACCTGTTGTACACCTTGGGAGTAGTCTACCTCCCTGGTGACTCTGTCTGTTAAGTGTAAATGCCCTGCTCTTGCTAACCTTGCAGGGGTAGTGTCACCTTGTATATATTGTTATCGCTGCTGTATTGTGACTCGTATATAATGTAAGTAGTGTCGATGTCTCTTCCCCTAAAAAAGGGAGATGTGGTGTTATTATATGCTTGATTGAGCAGCGATGGGTTCCGTATTGTTTTGATGACAGACAAGCATGTGGTCTGTGGGGAATACACTTCGAATCCGACTTGTAAAGGTATCTGTCTAAGTAGACAGCTAGAAGCTAAGTGATAATACTACACAGACTCGATAGCCTTGCAGTTTCTTCGCATCTCCGTCGCCCAAGCCCATTAGTGATGCAAACGTAGATAACCTGACTCCCTGCCCCTCTTTCGTTTTCTACATAAAGAAACCGTCATATTTTGCTACAAAAAGTTTGTTTATTCCGTTACCAATTTCACAAAATCTGAAGCAATTGAAGATATGATCACAATCATTCACAATTCATATACAAGTAGTTGCATGAATGCAATGTGTCCAGTACATGCTTTTCACAGAAAACACCCAGGGGCACGAGAGATCAGATTCACTTTACACGGCGATAAGTATTATTTGCACTGCATTCAAATGTCGAATTATAATGAACGATTGGGACTTGTCTGTGTCATCAAGATTGTTCGCTGAATTGCAGATTGTTCCCTGCATCAACCACAAATATATCATGCCGATTGGTCAATTCGCAGGCTTGGCATGGGCATTTTTCCATCGATCGATGGCGCTGCATTTGATGTCGCATCGATCGATGATGCTGCCTTAGATGACGCAAAGTATCTGAAGTTATCTATTATTATAACAGTAATTTAATTATATAGCAGGCACATTTACGTCCTATGCCCACCACATCGGTTAGCAGCTTGATCTAACAACGACATGCGATACAAAACGATCCTTGCACCCAAGTAATCAAGTATCCTCTGGCAGACATGGGGTAATCACGATTAGTAATCGTAATCGATTACGACGATTACAGCATTTTCAAGTAATCGTAATCGCAATCGATTACATTCGAAAAAAATCCGAAGTAATCGTAATCGTAATCGACTACTTCCCATTTATAATCGATTTCTTTGTGAAAGAACGATTACTTTTTATTTGTACTATGACTATGACAGGGGCGGGCAACTTCTCCAGTCGGCGGGCCGGATATAGGAAAATTAAGTACTTGGCGGGCCGGATTGCTGAATCGATTTATTCGCCCATTAATCCACATATACAAGGAATAAATCGAATTTAATGAATGTATTTTAACGACTAGCAATGTCACTTCACCGCCATTTTTAGCCGATAACGGCGGAGACAATGTGGATTTGAGAATACAGGCGCCACCATGTATGGTTCTCTCTGATCAATCGACACACGGTGCAATCCTTAATTAAGATTTCAAGGCGTTCGATAAGTCCAGTACCCCAAATTTACAAAGAAATCAATTCATTAGGGTTGAGTAGGTGACGTGATAGCGTCGTTGTTCAACTGTATGGCCTAATTAATCTCGATATTGAATTCATGCGACCTGCGTCCTCTACGAAATTTGAATAGTGGCTCGTTTTGAGTTGGCAGCCACTGGCATAAGCGGTGTCTTACAAAAGCCTAGAAGTGTACCGTGCTACATGTGGGCAGTTACGGAATCAAACATAAGAAATATCAGCCTGGTGTAAATGAACAGTGTAGTCGACAAACACCATGATTACCACAAACGACATTATGGTTGAGTACATCGTAAATGCTGATAATGTAAGTCTCCTCGCTTCGACGAACTTACGCGTAACCTCCACTCTCTCACCCTGCTCATACACGTATATATTAACATACAGTCACTAAAATTGGACCTAGTAAGCAAGTTGTGGGGAATCTCGGCAGACTGGGGTTGCGGGCCACATTATCATATAAGACGGAAAACAGGTCGCAGACCGGATCCGGCCCGCGGGCCGTATGCTGCCCGCCCCTGGACTAAAACATAAACTGAACATTCGTGAACAAGAAAGAGATATTATACCAGGTTTGTGATAGCAATGATTTTCAAATGCCATTGCTCATTATCACGTCAGAAGTGGCCTATTAGCTTTGATAGTCATTGCGTAAGAAGTATCCACAGTAAATAGATATTATCTCATATGACTATACTTGAAACGGGCACCAATCGTTATAAACAACCATTTGTTTTATATGCAACCCTACTATAAATTATGTATGCCTTTTTTGTTGAGGGGGAGACACGTTTGCATTTCAAAATCAAGCTTATCTAGAGAGAATTTTCAAGTTAATTAAATCTCTCGAAATACTCTATAATTTATGTTGGTTTACGAAATACTTTTGAGTCCCTTTCGAGCTCGCTCCTTACCCTATCGGGAAATTTGCGGTGCAGTAGTCATGGGCCTGGCAAGAATGCAAATCTTTAAGTGCGATAAATTGTCCTCTATAAAAATGGGCAATGGGTACATTATGACGCAATAAGTAAATGACGCATCTTTCGTAAAGGAAGTTTGGTATCTCATTAGGCCTTTTCAGCGCAATCCATATATTGTCTCACAATATAACTTCTAAGATGCAAAATAAATGTAATCGTGAGTAATCGTGATTACTTTTCCAATGTAATCGTAATCGTAATCGACTACTTCCGGATTTTGCTGTAATCGTAATCGTAATCGTAATCGCGTCATTCAGAAGTAATCGTAATCGCAATCGATTACATTCATGAAGTAATCACCCCATGTCTGTCCTCTGGCATACACGGCTTCGTTAGTGACTGCGACATGCATCTCATTCGTACATTATTTGTTTCAACCTGGAAGAACGGCACCTATGTGGATATACAATATACATTATACATACAAATTATATAGGATCGGAAACGTGACCAAAATCAAATTTCTGAGAACAACGCCCCACATTTTAACAATATTACCGGTAGGTTAGGCTACATCGTTGCCTTTATTCTACATCTACAGCGTGTCAAGTTCACGTGCTGCTACAGCATAGAAATATTCTTAGATTCATCGACACAATTCTCATCGTGCAAATGAGTGCAAGCTCCATTGATGTTGAGGATCTCGAACGTCGTATGTATTGTATAGCAGTACGATAATCAAATATGTATATAACCGTATATCGCGGACTCATCATAGACCTGATACAGAAAGGAAGGATTGTATCAGCCTGGCATTATCCAATTCACAGCTATTCAGCTATACGAAAGATAACAAACTATGGAATTGTTTGCAACTACATGTCCTATAGCGTTGGAAAGACATATCAGATCGGGGGAAGCACCGGCCACAGCGAGCTGCGAGCTGCTCTGTGGCCGGCCACAGAATGTTATGAGGATTTCACAGCTTTTCTGGAACTTGAAACAGTATTTTCCACATATTCTTGGTTCTTTGATTCCCTAATTGTTTCGTTCGGGTACTTTCATTACGGTATTTAGTATTGAAAACAAGAAAACAGGTAAAATGACCGCATATTGACCGATCCAGTATCTCGATGGAACAGATTATGCATTCAAGGAGGTATATAGTCGAGTCTACTTAAGCGTAAATCGAAAATCGGCAGTGAATTAAGACAAATTCCCAGTACAGTATTGTATTATTCATAAATTCATCAGGGCAATCCACGAAAGATTTTAAACTGCCCCTACAAACATCCTTAAACTGCATGATCAAATATATATGTATTCGCATCGCGGACTCATCATAAACGATAAACATGGTTGAAAAATGAAGGACACTATCATCATCATATTGTTTAATCGTAGGTTTGCATATTTACAAAATAAAACTAATTATACAATCGATTGCAACTGCACAATGCACATTGCACAATGCACAATGCACATCTTACGGTTGAAAATCAAGATCAGAACGGGGGAAGCACCGGCCACAGCGAGCTCTGATCTGTTCTGTGGCCGGCCACAGAATGTCATGTGAATCTCACAGCTTTTGGGGAACTTATAGAGATTTTCTGACATATATCTGGTATACATTGTTTTTCCAATTCTATGCAGTTGCATACGATTAGCTGTGACGAGTGTCAGCCGAATATTTAGGTCTATTTCTATAAAAAAGATACAAATCAACACTTACCAGTTACCAGTTTTGATAATGTCTTCATCGCTTTTAGCTTTCTATACCATTATTTCCTGTTTCATTTAGCGGATATTCCCCTTTTTAATGCATTCTTTACATCATTTTTTGTGTTTTTAATTGATATATAGAGACTATTCCAGATCGTTCCATCTTCTTCCTATCGTTTCATTCTATCGCTATTCTTCTGGTATTTCGGGTGAAAATGCATATAAACTGAGCTAAACTCTCGCTCTCACCTAGTTCTATTTACTGTACGCCCATAATAGAACAT
Source organism: Botryllus schlosseri (assembly GCF_051294905.1). Taxonomy (NCBI): domain Eukaryota; kingdom Metazoa; phylum Chordata; class Ascidiacea; order Stolidobranchia; family Styelidae; genus Botryllus; species Botryllus schlosseri. The sequence continues at coordinate 21,018,683 of NC_137246.1, forward strand.
AATTGACCATGCATTTGACCACGATTGGGCCACATACAGTACTTATCATCGATACTAACTTGATATATTGCAGCCGGCCATGAAATTTGGCTATGGCCGGCCATGAAATTTAGTCATGGCCGGCCATGAGAATGAGTTTGACATGGCCGGCCATGGAAATTTCATGGCCGGCCATACTGAAATTTCATGGCCGGCCATGAAAATCACCATGGCCGGCCACAGAATAGCACTTTTCATGGCCGGCCACGGAATATCTGTGGCCGGCCACGAAATTATCCGTGGCCAGTAAGTGGCCACGGGAATGCTGAAAGTCCGTCTCTGTCGAAGCGACTAGGAGTTGTCTATGGAATCGGACACCCACCTTGGCCTCCTAGGCGATGTAAAGAGGAGGCATGCACACTGAATGAAAGTAAAGAAGATAGTATAGAAAAAGGAAGCGACAAGATAGGCCTATAGGGCGGCATGTCATGGGAAGCGAGATCGATAGGTCAGTCGTGGTCCGGTAATATTGAGGATGGACTGTATTTATTTAGTAGTAATTGCTTGTATTTCGACTTGAATGTGAACATGCTCGTCGACTGCCGGATGGCCGGCGGGATACTGTTCCACACATCAGGTCCGGCATATTTGATAGAGCGATGATCTTTTCGGTCGATCATATGATATTTGGACGACGTGGACGCGCGTATGTTGTAGGCCTACTTGTGCGCTTTTGATTCAGAGGTAAAGAAGTCATTGAAGTATTCGGGGCAACGACCGCAGTGAAACTGATCATAAACTTGGCGATTTCTAGTTTCCGCATATCTTCTATGTTTAGGACGCCGAATCTCTTCTGCAGGGTTGTAACCAAGTCACATGGTTCCGAGTCACGAGTCAATCATACTTTTGTGGTTTTGACTCGAGTCGAGTCGAGTCATTTTCAATTTATCACAGACTCGAGTCCGAGTCCAAGTCACCGTTTAAAAGGTCAAGTCCGAGTCATGGTGTTATGACTCGAGTCGAGTCCAAGTCACAGTATTGAAGTCATGTTCAACTCATGTTTTCAATCCTGCTTGGGTGATATCGAATTCCCTGTTTGCGAAACATGCTCATTTTGTCCCTATCAGAGTCTTGGCCACGTGTTTATTTAGGCAGATAACGGACAGGCCCTGACCTCATTTACCGATGCTAAAGATAACTTTACTAATCTTAGAATTTAAAAGCAAATATCTCTCTTGTCAGTCTGCTACATCACCAATACAAGCATTCAGTTTTTATTATGAACACATCGACGATAGCTCACGAATAGCTGATAGAGAACCAACGAATTCACGTCTACATATAGAGAACCAACTAATTCACGTCAAGATATTAGTTGATAGAGAATCAATAGATGCATGTTTATGTAGAGGTATTTACAACAGGCCAGCATGCTGTAAAAGCGTGCATGCAACTATGTGCATAGTGCAGTGATAACAGAACAAATACCTTTTGATTATACGAAAGGTTTTCCCAGTTGCATTACAGACTACATCGCAATTACAGCATTGGAGAAATAATTGTACAATGGGGCTGTTCAAAAACATTTTTTCAAATTTTCCGGCTACTTCTTAAAATTGCTAGATTGCCTAAAAAATCAAATTTGGCTCAATTCCAACCAGTAGAAAGCAATGCTATGAAAGAAAATTTTAGGCTAATTACAAATAGAGATTTTCGAATTTTACCGGCTATCTCATGATATTGTTACATTGTGTAAAATATGATTCATAGCAAATTTGACTCAATTCCAACTAGAAAACGTGAAGTTATTAGAGTAGAATGGTTTGGATATGAAAAAATAGTCGGCTTACTACTATGTAATTATATTATATGAAAGAATTTCTCACTAAAATACACCATTTATTTTCAAATCCAAAATATTCTCCTCTCACATCATTGATTCCACTTTTTTCAAATTAAGCCAGATTCAGTGTTCCTTTTATGCAACATAACAATTTTATCAAGTAACCACCCAGTAAAATAAAAAATAAGTTATTTTGGAACAGCCATATTGTACAAACATCAAACAACATTAGCCATTCATTATTACTCACGTGCACAATGCACATACCTAACAAAACGTCAAATGGACGAGGGGCATTGTGTGTTTTCACAGACAGCAGATCAAATCAATGAGTTACACCTCAAAAATACTAATGTGGAAAGGAGATCCTCAAATATGTTAAAGCGGCATGGCCGTAGAATGAATCCACATCTACTGAATACACGTTCCACTAGTGCACTAGATGCAGGAATTGACAAGCATTTTTGAACCACACTGAAGAGCATTGAATACTCATTCTTTCTAGTCGCCCAAAAATGCAAAGAATCATCGCTTTCAAATCTACACATGAGCTTATCAGTCTCTTCACCATCTGAGTCATTTCATTGGCTCTAATTGAACTTTGATTCAATTGTTTGCTTGTATAATTGAAAAGTCTTGAGTACGTTATTCGCGGAGGATCTATTACCTCTTCATCACTGGACGATTTTGTACAATGCATTGCTACTATGTATCATTTTCTGTTGTTTTTACGGCGGCATATCTGATATCCGACAAGTGCAACGAAAGCAGTGGTGACAAATAGCGATGTCGGCAGAATTCGTCGGATGCGTTGATCTAGCCGTTATGATTCGCAAATTTCTTCATCTTCAAGTCATATAAAATAAGCCGAGTCAATGACTTGGGTCGAGTCATGCGTAATGACTCGAGTACAAGTCGAGTCAATCCAAATATTGACTCGAGTCGAGTCATTTTCCCATTTCAAGAAAATGACTCGAGTCAAGTCGAGTCGTAAAAAATCGTGACTCGAATCGAGTCATGACTCGAGTCATTACAACCCTGCTCTTCAGCAGCGACTTATTGGATGGCAGCCAGGCCCCTTTGGGGCCCTAGCTATGATTCGTAGTACTTTATGCTGTAGTTTCTGCAGTGGCTTAAGTGCAGTTTTACTGGCAGCCCCCCAACAGAGGATGCCATAATTTAACTTCGATTGGATTAAGGATTTAAAGAGTATCATAAGAACCCATGCTGGCATGAAGCGCCCAAGGCTGTAGAACAGGCCGCACTTCGGTGATAATTTAGTTTCTAGGGACTGAATATGACTCTTCCAGGACATGTTCGAGTCCAGTAAAACCCCGAGATATTTGGCATTATCTGTGTTGGCTCTTTCACAAATTATTCATTTTGTAATTATTTTATCAATATTGCAGCAACATGTTAGTAAATTTTCATATCACCCAGAATAAATATTTTCGTGGCAGCATAAACATGTCCCTGAGAGGCCAAGACAGTGGCATATCCAGGGTTAGGGGATCTGACCCACTTTTGGAAATCTTAAAATTTAAGTTCCTGCGGCGCCGGCGACCAATATCACTCACGAATTTGATGCACCCGACCACGTGCGCCTCGAAATCATGGATTGAACGATATGTTTATTGATCAAAGAGCAGACGTGGCGACGCCTGTTTGAAAATGCATAGTTTTCAAATCAACATTGTCCTCCTGATCTACGGCGAGAAATGGGGGGCTAAAATAGCGAAGGGGGCGATAGGGGGGGGGGCGATGACGCGTCAAAACGGCTGACCTTTTCTTTAGTCAACCCGCCGGTGATTACCGTTTGTATGCCCATTTTTCGGTACACAAAATTTGGGGGGCGATGATCGGTGTTGAGCTTGAAAAGGGGGCGATGGGTCGAAAAAGGTTGGGAACCACTGGTCCAGTAGTTTACAAGACTATGTGACATTACAAGACAAAATAATAACGAAACTCTTATTGTTGCTGGATCTCAAGGATAATTGGTTTTCGATGTCATTTAAATTTGTATATGATGTACAAATTCTTTTTAAAAGTGAATTATTTCATGATTATTATATTTCATTCATGATGTTGCTAGTTGATTCATCATTTGGGATGTATTGGTGGTGTAAGAATTGAGCAAGAATTGCTTGGTGTCTAATCTTGAACACGGTGTGTCTCATCTTACTCTTACCTGGGGGTAAGTTCAAGTTGAGACATTTGAGCAAGGATTTTTGAGGGCCAAGAAATCCATACCGTAAGTATGTTGTTCAATATAACTCAAGCCATAGTCATAAGTAGTACAGATCACAGGCTTTCCATTGGTACCAAAATTAGTCCTCAGAAGGCATTACTCTTTGAGTGGCGTTGAATTATCAGAAAAAGTGTCTCATCTTGGCCTCCTCTCCCCTATATATTATTCTATAGGTTTCAGATCCATTCACTTTATCGATTCCACTACCGAATTGTACATACTTATTCATAACACTCACTTATTGAGAGAAACTCAGTCAACGCACTCGTGAGACAGAGACCAATATATTTGGACGTGAACAACAAAGAGCCGCAATCAATCACGAGTCATCACACTCGAAGTATAACATTCAAACATACTACACAGAGAATTTGCGGTACTATGTAAGTTCACATAAAACCGAATTTCAAACGCTCACTATGACAATTGACAATCCAGACAAATATACACCACAAGATGACAATGTTAACCATGTCTATTGCGGTTACAGTGTAATGTTCTGCATTAGAAATGAATAACCAGAGGTGGTCAAGGTAGTCACCGTCGCTACTCAAGTAGAAGTAACACGAGAATTTCTACTCAAGTAGAAGTAGGAGTGGTGGTTCACAAGTAAGTAAGTAGGTATTCTACGCTTATTTTTTGCCTACAAACCTGAAAACTGTCAAGTAGAAGTAGAAGTAGTCTAAAATCATAACTACATAAAAAGTAGTGAGTCGAAAAAATCCACTTCAAGTACTTCAAAAAGTAGAAGTACTTCGTTACTGACCACCTCTGTGAATAACCACCAAAGTTGAAATAATGCATAAACGAGACAGTCAGCTATCTCAAGAATAATTACACAAGACGGAGCAAAGCAATGTCAGAGTGCATTCATTACCATTGGTAACTCGAAGAGTTTCAATGTTTAATTAGTCATTGAGAAATTATTATAACAGAAAAAGTCAAAAAATAATTTCTAAACGGAGGATGTCAGGCAGGGATAAAATAACACCTTACTGTTACTGCTATAATAAAAATCATACATTACCTAAACAATACTAATTGCAGCAATTTTCAATGTGTTTTAGGAGTCAAAATTTGACGACTACAGACAAAATGACCTACATTGAATAGGAAAACCCGGATTCTAACTTGTACAACCACCAAGATCAAAGAAAACTGAACAACAGACCTATAATAAACAAAATATGCGAGCTAAGTTCATACACTGAAGTAAAAAATGCATTCATGGTGCAAACAGTCATGGTCAATATAGGCCTAATACTTGAATGCGATTAAATGCAACTTTCAAACTGTATGCTTAACCTAACATCTGGAATGCAAGTTGATTTGGTGAAATTATACAACCAATAGAACTAAGCTCAGTGATAGATATACCGTGTAGCTATGAGCCTTCGTTCCTTCACCCACTGAGCTCCAATGTCATGGATGTCTAGAACCGGTCAGTTTTGCGAATTGTTCTACGTCCACTGATAATATTTAGATCATGTGGCTTTTTTAAGGCTGAAAGGGGGTCATACTTTGGTGGTCAATATATGGATCTCTCATTGTGGTATCTACATTTATAACTCGTTAAGGACAGTACTACCTTCCACTTACTAACCACCAATTCTGTGCAAATGGTTGCGCTCAACCAATCAAGGATCCCATGTTGACCAACGATCACATGGAAGCAATTGTGAAAATAGAACAAGATTAAGGTAATCACAAAGCTTCCTTTTGCTTCGCTATAATAACGTCATCGGGTGATGGAGTTTTGAAGTCAAATGGCATTATTGCTGAATATTTTGGCTTGCGAAACAAACCAGCGGTCTTTGACTTTGTCGGTTTTTTATTCATTAGATACTGACTCTGATATGTGAAAAATGTGTGACTGACTGATGAGCCCGTTATGGATTTTTCTCCAGAGGCAAATTCTCTGCATATTACACAGCCAAATGTAGATGGATCTGCCTGTGTTAGGAGTGATGTGTCCATACCCATGCTGCTATCGAAATCCGGCGAGTCTATTTCCGAAGCTTCATCTTTGAAAAAATCTTCGAATTCGTCAAAATTTATCTCACTTTTAGACTTCTGGCTAGTTGCACCAGGCGAGGTGAGGTTGCTTGCTCCATGTGGGAATAATGCAGGAGCTTGATTGCTTGGAAGAAATGAAAAGGCAGGCGCTCCTGTGTTTTTCAGATGGCTGGCAGCTAAATCTGACAGATTGCGACTAGTTGTCCAGGCAGCCATGCGGGCGTTTTCAAGATAACAAAACTTTACAAATATACCATACCCTGTATATGTGGCTATTGAACAAGAAAAACTTCGCTATCAACCAGTACTGTTGTTATGCGGCACAATACATGTACTTTATAGGCTATATCATGTGAATAAAGCTCTAATTTTATGGAAGTGGCATGAAAAGAGAGCAGATTTTATGGACATTATAAAAACATAAAGAGTCAGAACAGCTCAACAAGGACCAGAAACCCATCAGTTATTTGTGGAAAAAGTACCGATATCTGAGTCACCATAGGACGTGATGTTGTATTGCTTTGCTCTGGTTCCTTCGAAATCGAAGTCACAATTCTGAAACAGTACCATATCTATAACAGTACCGAGTGATAAAAATAAATAGTAAGGTATTTCAGGACCAGAGCAAATGTAACCTCAACATTGCAAACCACTTCACAACGTCGTTCAAGAATTGTAGTAGGGAGGCCAGGGGACAGAACATAACAAATTTTCCGAAATTTGAGCCATCTGCATCACGCATCTTACCTCCGTGACCGACATTTTATTGATGGTCATCCTTTATATATTTGGCATTTAATACTACCGTATTTTATAAACCAAAAAGGATGGGAAATCATTCCAACATTACAAATCATGAAATCAGAACGCGTTAACAAATCAATCAATCGGTACCAGGCATAAAGACACATTTCAATGCTTTGTGGGTATTCGTTCTACTACGGGTCGTATTATAATCTGAACCAGGGTCTATGTATAACATACACTTCATCAACATTAATCCCACTAACTCAAAATTCGCTCCAGAAGCCGCTACAGCACCGTTTACTACGAGTCTGAAGTCTGACTGAATTGTCAACAAATAAGTTACTGTTATGAAGGATCATAGATGTCGTTCTGGCGGTATTTCGCTGCAATGTGAAACATATAAACGAACATGGGGATCAATCTTATCGTAAATTGCCCACAATGCCCCGATTTCAATCGCAATCTTCAAATTGTAGTTTAAATTTGTCACTTGGAAAATATTGAAACAAAAGCGTTGATTTACCAATACAAAAATCGTTAGGGGGTTAGATCATTCAAATATCCGGATACCATATTTTGCATTTGACTGATTGACTCCTGAGGTGAGTTAAAGATTAGATTCTTCGAGCGAGATAGTGTAATGGTTATCCGTCTGGCTTCTCGATTGGTAATTCGTGGGTTCGATCCCCGGCCCGGTCATACCAAAGACTTGGAAATAGGTATCCGCAGCTATCCTGCTAGGCACTCAGCAATCGCGGCTGGCATGGAGTAGAAAAAAAACGGGGCGCACCGCAGACTAGCAGAGATGAGCGGATTTGAAATTTCTATGTCCTAATCCAATCCAAATCCGAACTTTGAAATCCAAATCCAAATCCGAATCCATAACTTTTTCATATTCAAGTCCATGTCCAATCCTAATCCGATTCCAACTGGAAATTCAGAATAAATACCAATTTATGCAATGGAGAGATTCGAAAATTTTCTTTCACAACCAACGATTCACTTGATTCAAGATAACTTAGTAACCATAAGTACATTAATAACTGATCTGATTAAAGTTTGTCGCCATTCGCCACACGACATTTCAATCTCCCAGAAAATAGGTAAATCCAATCCAAATCCTAATCCGTTCTGAAAAAATATTTAATCCAAATCCAATCTAAATCAGACAAAATTTCGCAAATCCTGTTTTTTGAAAACCTAATCCTAATCCATGCTCATCTCTGCAGACTAGATGACCTCACGGCCGTATCGCAACTCCGTCGTCAAAGCATCTCGATGGTGAGGGCGAAAAAGAATATCATTTCTCTTTCTCTCTCTCTCTCTCTCTCTCTCTCTCTCTCTGTCTAAGCACTAAGGTGACTAAGCTGTATCGGTTATAGTTTAGTTTTATCATAAAGCTGACCGAAATATAACAATAGTCGCTTGCCACCATACATTCAATATAATACAAATAACGAAGGACAGGGTGGAAATTATGGGTATAGGCAAGGGCGTAGCCAGAAAAAATATTTGGGGGGGGGCGAAAAATTCGATGACGTAAATGCCCCCCCCCCTTAAAGATAAGGAAAAAAATAGGTAAAATCGATGGACTTGGGCGCTTATTGGATGATTAACACAACATCTGGGGCGATAGTTATATATATTCCACAGACGGATGTGATCAAACGATGACTGTGGAAAACCAGGACGACAACACTTTCGCGCGAAGCGCGAAAAATTTTTTATGGTTAATGAATGAAATTGGTTCATTATATTGGTCTTTGCATATTGTAAATACGTTTTCATTATCAGATTTGCCGGCAGGGCTGATAGAAGTGATGTCATCAAACATTCAGGGGACAATTAATTATACATCTTGAGCTATATGTTCATACCACACGGCAAGACTAGTTTCTAGAGCAGGGTGGCCAAAGGGCCACATGAGACTTACGAACCATTGCGCGGGCCACTTGAATGTTGATGACCTTTTTTAGTCTTCCGATGGAATCATACCGGATAATAGGTAACGTTGAAAACAATACTTATATTAATACGCATCAAAATCAATAACAATTATGACATGAAGACTTCGTGTGGATCCCCAACCTAGCCGCGCGAAATATTGTACATTATATAGTCATATACGACGATCTGCGAAAAATGTGGCTGGCCCCTGGCTACGCCAATGCGTCGGAACTCAGAACTGATATTTTAGTGGCAAAATCCCAAATTTCGCGGTCAGGCTAATCAAATTTTAGTTATTCGGTTTTGGTAATTTATTTTTTGATAATACTAGTAATTTCGAGAATTAACCCGCGGGCCTCTCTAACCTTCTCGCGGGCCACGGGTTGGCCGCCCCTGTTCTAGAGGGTGGACGCCGGACGGGACAGTTGTCATTTATTGCTGTTACTTCATGACTTGCGTAGAAAGCTGTCACCACTCAAGAGATTGAGCACACGCAAGGTCGTAGCCAGAAAAACAATTTATTTTTATTTTGTTTGGGGTGGGGTGGGGGATTATGACTTTAGGGGAGCTCTCTCGTGGGAACATCTCGCAGAACCGTACATCCTGCCATAGGCAATTTCATCACTACCCTTTATACATACGATTCTTAGACGCACACACACACATACCCTATGGAAGCTTCCAGTTGCCAACTATAGCTTATTAGGCGGTCGTTGCACGGATGAGCTCAAATCGCTGACATAAAGTGATGAACAATCAGTGTGAATTTCGGCCCTAGTCGCGCGGAGCGGAAATTTTTTTTTTTAATAAATGAAAGAATTCGATCAATAATATTGGTACGTCTATATGAGCAAGTGGTGTCCATTCTTATTACTTCGTTGAAGCACGGTTTGTTCGTAACCTCTGGTAGAGATTGACGCTACTTTAAAGATTGAAATCGCTGATACATACCAGACCAAATTAAAAAACACCTTTGATCAGACTCGTTCAATTTCAAATTAGCAATTTTTAACGGGAAGTGGTGATATTTTCCTGTGCCAGTTGCGTTTATGTTGGAGGGGTCTGATTGCAGGGACAGGATCATTCGGCGCCAGCCATTTAAGCACCCGAAAATGAGAAAATCTATATCGAAGGCTTCGGAATACATGGGTCGGTTTTATGGTGGTCAATCATTTTGGGAGCGCACTTTGCGGAGTAGCATGTAGCATACTTTATATATCTTCGTGTGTCCCGGAACGGAAGTTGCCGGAGCTAACAGTCCCCAACCCCATACTGAACTGACACTCCTACAGACTCAATCAACCCAACGACCTCGGGCTACTCTAGTGTATCTACTGGTACTGTTGTATTCTCATAATTGAGAATGCAGCTAAATTCAATAATAGGTATTTGCGGAATAAATTTGTTTCGTGATACCGATAACCAAATCAAGACATGAACGGTCACTAAATCGCGCGAAGCGCGAAGAAAAATTTTAGGTTGCATACATTTGCCCCAAAATACACTAATATCTATTGATTTTACGAAAATTTTCTAAAAATTTTGGGGGGGGGGCGACCGCCCCTTTCGCCCCCCCCTGGCTACGCCAGTGGGTATAGGCCTATGATTTAGCATTGGTGTTCGGAAATTAGGGTTTCCATATTTGGGAAATCTGAAAAGAGGACACTTTTTCAAAATTTTCAGACTTGCAATCCTGAAAAAATGGTAACTTTTTCTCATTTCGTGGTCCGTTGACTAAAAAAAGGTCAACTTTCCGGCTCAGCTCCCGAAATAGCCGCCGGGGCGTTATTACTTCAGTGCTGGTTTACTGTATATCACTCGAATTTTACCCTATATTTAAACAAAATTATCAATAAAGAGGACAAAATCTCAAAAAAGAGGACATTTGGGCGTCCTCCGAGGACACTTTCAAATAAGTCAAAAAAGAGCACAAATCCTCTTAAAAGAGGACGTATCGGAAATACTACTGAATTCAAAATCGAAATCCAGACCGTCTCTCTCAGTAGGCTATATGTGTATATTACCTACCAAAATTCGATTTTGCTCGCATAACTGCAGTCTCGGCGTAGTTGAATAAAATCTTCTCCCATCAGCACGAGAGACTGTTGCGGTTGGAGTCTATATGGACTGCATCACGTTTCGAAGTGTGGGAGCGGGGCCTACGATACTACGATAAGTATCGTAGGCCCGGTGGGAGGTTTATCTCTCCTCCCCTTCGTCGATGTTATTTCGGCGTCTGATAAATATAGGCCCTAAGCCCAGAAAAAAGACCTGATAAAGGACGATTAAAAAGTAATAGAATGCCAAGCCAACTAAGCGTTAAAAGAGACAGCCGCAAGATCAAGATCGAACTCTTGTACACCGGATATTAATTAATGATAGAATTACCAGTATTCCGAGAACGATGAGATTCGATTGATGGACCGTGTACTTGGAGGGTCGAGATCCTCCCTCATTACATTGCATTGTGTCTTATTTGGTTGGCTTTGGTATTCATGATGTTTCGACTGCTTCGGTCATTTTATTCCAGGCCGATATTTCTAAAAATGATTCCTTCCGACTTGTAGCACGGCCTGACGGCCCACTTTCGTTCTAGGCTTTTTTAAACAACACTAGTGCGGACCAGGTGGCACGGAGGAGAATAGCCTCCTGCTCCTAGGTAGGAGATACTGATTTCGACGTCAGTCCGACTCGCAATTCTTATTGGGACTGCTGATTTGTGATTTTGACTAATACCTTTACCACTCAGTTCGATCACGTGACTACATTTCAGCAACGGCAAAGCGCGCTAGCGATCATTACGAAATAAGATTAGGTATTCTAACAGGACTTCCCTGAGACAATCTCCTGTTTATTGTGAGTCACAATGCATAACTTACGCAGGTTCCATGCTAATGTCGAGTTGTCAGCGATTCGGTAACATAATAATGGGCGATTCGGCGTTTATTTGAAATTGCTATGAACAGCGAAAACGGATTTTATCTATCTGATATATATTAAGTTTCTATATCTGTTATAATAATATCTGGGAGAACAAGCGCACGCTATCAGTCCATGAAAGTGGCTTCGATGTCCGATCAACTCCTCAAGCACTAGATTGTTCCTGAACGCTGTGAACAGTTGCGTCTTCGTTTCCTTCGTCTGTTCGGGGATATCTTGAGATGTAAATAAAGTTTTATCAGAACCAACGATCACGCAGCATAGAAGCATTCATTTGAATCTATTAGCCAAAAAAGTACCTTTTCCTTTTAAAGAAGCCGCAGCGTACGAGTATAAATATGATCAGGATGTAAATCAGCAGCAGTATTATGATGGCGATCACGATATACCACCAAGGGAAGGCTGATACAATATCGTCGTTGAAGAAAGGATGGTCAACTGTCGTTCGAATCTGCGCATTTAGAAAGTTAACCGGCGAAGTTATTAATTGTGAGGTGGTCGAAGTAGTCGTTATGCGGCTACTGAAGTAGGAACGTAGATTTCAACTCAATTCGGAGTAAAATGTACTAATTTCTAAGACTACTTTATGTCGGAATAATGAACAGATCTGAAAAGGGATCAAGTAGTTTGAAATGTTGGTAGGCTGTAACAGCAGATTAATATTGGTGAAACGCGGATGACAGCTTCCAAAATTGCTAGATGCGTTCCGGCAGCCGATACAGATTGACTATATTAATGGGGAAAACAAAAAAGACGAAAAAAATATAAAACTATTATCCTTGACCGGGGCACAGGGTTCTCTGCAACTGTGCTTCAAAAAGTTTACAAGTTGGACAAAATAAACTTGACTATGCCTCGAAAACGTATAATCACTTTATTCCTGATATCCGCTGCACTAGAAAAAAGTTTCACCTTTGCAACGTTTGCGTTCAGTCGCACGTTCTCGAATTGGGTGGTTACGTGAGAGCTGGTGTCAATATGCACCAGATCCAATCTCCTCAATGCTTCTTCTTCCAAGAAGGTAGCTTCCCAAAGACGTGTCTGGGAGATATATTTTTTAGGATGGCTATGTATACAGAGTGCATAGGGAAGGAACTCACATATAGCTCTATTGAAACTCTTTCGTTTTCTCCTAATTCTTCCAATGAACAAACGATATTTATGCACCTCGCACCTTGGCCACACTTGAGCGTTGCTTGAAATTTATCTCTGAATCCGGGAGTGAATATCGTTCGCAAATTGAGCTGCCCATAAACAGACTATAGATCAAGAATCAAATTTGCGCAATAATCCTAGCTGTTGTTAATAGACTAATCAAATAACGAGAGCGTACCGGCAATGGAGGAATCATCGTATGGATACTAGGGCGGAGCATGGACGGGAGCCGGATTGGATATCTGGCCGGATTTTCTCATTTTTGAAATGGCAGCCTTTACCCTCTTCCACTCTCGAATCAATGGTTGAAGTGAAACGTTCATGGAAATATAGCCTACTATACATGCTGAGTCCAAGTCGGCATAATAAGGGTTGGATTTGATCTTTGAGTTTTTAATGTCCTGTTTGTATTGTTTCAGTCAATATTCAACACCATTCTGTGAGTAGACAATTATTATCGGAATTTTTCGGACCGGGGCACTTTTTTCTCTAGAATCCGGCCACGGAGTCGGACCAGAGCTTTAGAAAACAGGATCGGAGTATAGGACCAGAGAATTTGTCTATCCGCTCCGCACCAATAGATACTAGGGCAATATGAATATGAATACACGGCAGCATAGTTTTTTTTAAATTTTTTATTTTGAGCGTTGCTCGATAGCCATTATGTCATCACAATTAATTTGTGACGACATTTTATTGCTGGACACGTATCCATGATATTTTGACAAGGTGTTAGATCCAATCTATAATAGGCCTACACGGCTACACCTCACCACAGAAACCCTATACAAGTGAGACACCTTATCTCATAATTTAAGTTCATAAAAGCTGATCTTTACCGCTCTCTTTGATCTTGACAACTCAACAAACGGTGGCTGAAGTTCCAGCGCATTGATGTTTCTGAGGTAAAAAATACGATATTCGCGCGATTGACTCTCGCGTGATGTAGCACTTTCTAATCACCCGTTGCCAGTACTGCACGATCCCCCCGACTTGGGCGTAACCTCGGCGGCGACTAGATAAAGCAGCCATTTGCCGTTGTGGATTTCGCTCGGCAAAGCTATGTTCATGGAAAGTCCCGGAGCCGGACGGGTCCCTGAAAGAGGTTACCGAATTTCATTGTGAGTGTACCGCTCAACTGGTAACGAAATTACATACGAGCTCGGCGGATATGTCAGAATGGTCGTCGCTTAAAATAATTTTCTCTCGATTTCAATAATGGCACAAGAATTGCGATACAATGAATAGATATAGGAGGGTGTCGAGATGGCTTGGCGAAGTCCATTAACCTGCCGCTCTGACTAAACTGTGCAATGTACATACTTTGGGACGTTCTTTTATAGAGCGCAATGCAGTTCCAGACACGGATCCTCTCAACCTTGATTGAGCCCATGTACAAGCAGTGGCAACAACGAAGTACTTTTACTCTTTTGGAGCACTCAATTAAGTTTCTTCTACTTGCACTAATTAGTCAAGAGAAAATGTTTTAGACTTCTTCTGCTTCTAATCGAACAGTGTTTTAGGCAAAAGTAGGAAGTAGTATTAGCTAGAGGTCGAGCGATATTAATAACCGGCGGGCGATAACACAGGCCGATATTAATATGGAAGCAGCAGAGAACCATTCCTCAAAAATATTATATATTATAGGCAAGATGGCATTTGTACATGCCACAGAAAGGTGTACAACAAATAAGCAAACTGAAATCAGAAAGAATTGTTGCTGAATTGTGCACATTCATTGAAATTTGATACATAATTGCAAGAAGCACTGTTTCTCGGCAATGCTCACAAGTTTAACTTATTGTCCTCCTGCAAGTGTAATTTTTGAAAAAAAAGTTCCAATAAAATATCGGCAGTGATATCGGCCTTCTCAGTTGTTCCATGTTTTCTAAATCATGTGAATAAAATGTAACTCGATCAACTTTATGCTCAGCGATCAACCGGTTCCCATAACCGCGGGTTGTTAAATCCTGATGAACGCGATAACCGACTCTTTAATCAATCCAACTTTACGATCTCTGCCCTTAGTCGCACAGTCCGCCGTAGTATAGTCATAAATGCGTAAAAAAGGAACTCTACCTCTGTTGGTGACATCCAGATGGTGTATCACACGAGATCCGATGTCGTCGGTTTTGTTCATGATACTGGCTCCTAAAATTTCGCCTTGTTTGTATCGGACCTGTGCAATAATACACGTTACCTCCTTGACCGCCAAAGATTGTGGCTAACGATAGCGCGTAGAAGCGTGAATGCTATACCTACACAGCTCATATCCCTTCATTTAGCTCGATATTTCTTTATATTCAATGTATCTTCGATTACATATTATACACACAGCAATACATTCAGACAACATAACCGGTATACCTGCTCAGGATTCGAGTTCCCAGTGATCACAATATCCAATTCGAGAACAATTTTCGCTTCCAACACAATATCCGCGATTTCCGGATTGTCGCTAGTCGTGAATCCTTGCAGTGTTGTTTGAATCTGCGAGTTTTGACCGAGTGCTAACAATCACCACAACGCGGACACAATCGCGTGAGCTCACCTGTTTCTGCGTCCAATTCACTCGGCTGACGTCGAAGTTCACCGTCAAGTCTGCCACTTCTCCAGCCTTGAACGGATTGCCAATTTCGCACTCGAGTAGATCTGAGTGATACGGGTTGTTGTTGTTTTTGTTTATCGAAAGAAAAATTTGGCTTTTATCACTTGTTGGTCTTTTGCACCACGGTCAATAACGGCGTAAGAAATGAAATACGGCCAACAATGGCGTGCAGAATGAGGAAAACCCGGTACATAATGACGTGAATTAGCATTTCAGCACCACGAAAAAATATCAATTATAAAAAACGAAATTTCAACGAGGTGGGAAAATAAAACAGCGGTAACGACTATTTACAAATGACGGTTGCGGTATAACACGAATGAAATGCTGAATGGGATGATTTTGTCACCAGTGAGGAGAATTTTAAGGCAAAAATCTATATTTAATTCGGCACACTACGATGAAACTCATATTTGGGCAGTGAATTAAAAAATGTTCAGTGGTTTCTGGATACCAGTATTTTTTAACAGTGTTTTAAGAAAAACAAAATTGTGTTCTTTTCAAGTTGTAAAATTGTGCCATCATTGTGTAAATACTATACAAAAAACATGTTGTGTCTTGTGTGAGCCTACGGACAATTACCACCCGATATAGCCGACGTATATCGATATGGGATGGTTGGAACCCTCAAAATAGTCTGTTCAACAGCAATAGTACATATATTTCGACAAAGGAGTTATTTTTACCATATATTTTCAATTGTCATTGTCAATATACTATGACGTCACAATGGAATATTCGCGACGTCAATGCTTTAAAAAAAAAAAAACAATGAAAAACATGTTTTAAATTAGTGCCTTGTTTTAAGCATGTTTGTTTTAAATTGATTTTTTGTTTAAATGCAACCCTACCAATGATGCGAGTGTTGGAGGTGGAAATTAAAGATGTGCATTACGAACGCATCATCGTTCATCTTACCAGACGCGACTTGACCGCAGGTGATGTTGGTTGTCTTGTCGACTAACGAACTGCTATAGGTCGTGTCTGTCGGTATTGTCAAAGTGAAACGGGCTTGGTGAGCGTCTTCCGCGTGATTCGTTATCGAGACGTTCACAGGTAGGTTTTGCGTTCGTCCTGGATTTCACATGTCGAACACGGAATAAAGACAACGTAATAGGTTTTGTATTATTCGATTGCTAATAAAATAATATCAACTCCTGTAATTCATCACAATGTTTTGATGACTTTACCATAATCGTGGCGGATCGCTGGGTCTCGGATAGCCCCACGACGGGCCATGTGTTGGGTAAGAGGAGGCGGAAGAAGTAGGAGTAGCAACAACTTTCCCACATGTCAAAACTACTTCAAGTGGAAGTAGAAAACTAATGGTATGGAAACTACTCAAGTAAGTTGTCTCGAAAAGTAGACAATGAGTAGGGGGATCGCATACATTTTGTACACACTTAACGAAACGAGTGTGTGTATCTACTCGCCTACCACCCCTGAAATGCGGTGTGAATACACACCCATGTCACTCGAAACCAGAATTTGCCTCTGACTTAAACCGTGGTATACATCGGGTACAGCATGTTAATCCAGATTATGCATGTATGAACGTAGGAAGGTATAGGGACGTAGGATTTATAACCACTCTATTACACTATACAAATTCCAGAATATATTCAGTTAATAAAGAGGCTATTTGAGGTGACTCTCATGGCGATCTCAGTCATAACGGTGATGCAGCTCATCGCAAAAGTACTTTCAAAATCCACGGTGCGCAAGTAAAGCACTTTGTAACTGAACAGTGTGGTCATAGTTATTCAATTGAACTGTAGTGCGATCATATTGATATCAGCGCCTAGGACCCAAAGAGGTGACTTGCACTCGGAATTCCTACCAAGAACGATTTCGTCTGGCATGCTCGCTTTGAATTTCAAGTCGCTCTGGCATCCGTCCGAACTGCAATTGTTCTTGATCTTTACCACCTTGGTGCTGGTTTTGTTAATATCAGCATCGAGAATGGGGTCCTTGATCAAGTTGAAGACAGGCGCACCTCGCCTCTCTCTTTGAAGTTCGGGAAGCACAAGGTCAAACTCTATAAAGTAAGATGGCAAATAAACTGAAACTTCATCTTGGTGGCAACCCCACGCGATAAAGCTGGAAAACGCGAATAAGAGCCCGGATTTGGAGTTGCAAAAGCCAAATTTTGTAATTGAAAAAGTCGCTTCTGTAATGTGATCATGCATTGATGATAATATATTGTGTCACAAAAATGATCTATTGGAATAGATTGGTGGAATTTTATCATATAATTTAAAAGCAAGTGTTGAGTGAACAATTAACATACGGTTGATGTGTAAATATATTCAATATTCATATTCATGCGATTGTAACGTTACGAAACCTAGTTTCACTTCAATTTCGGTCAAATGGTCCTTCATCTGATCGAGAAATCGTGCATCCAATGTTTGCGTCAGACATTCCATTTCATCTGTAAAATGACAAAATATTATAACTTATATCTGTACTATATTAATAAACCAGCGAACTCACTACTAGATGACAGAGTAGTGGTGTTCTTCAAGATATTCGATCGGGAATTGCCTAACGCAACTCGTGGCGTACCACCCAATTCCTGCATAGCACTATCCGCCACCAGGATGTAGGATACCTCAACGTCTTCTGTATAGTCAATATGTCTGGTTTGATACCTGTGACGAAACGGCATAAATATTCCATAAAAAAGTTCTTACACTCAACTATCATAATAAGAAAAAACGTTCCCAGACCGGGAATCGAACCCGGGCCGCCTGGGTGAAAGCCAGGAATCCTGACCCCTAGACCATCTGGGAAGACGAGAGAATAGAGCGCGATATTTGTGTGAATCTCTTATACTCTCTTCTATTTATAGTAGCTTTATAGAAGTCTGTAGTGTAGGGCTTGGGCTGGGCACAATGTTTAGAGTACTCGAATCTGAATCGAGTATTGATTTTGATGATTCGAGTCGAGTAGTAAAATACGATTTTTTCGAGTACTGAAATTATACGCTTGTCACCACTGAAAGTTAATTTATCAACGAGAATTGAAGTTTCGATACTATTTTTCACTGTTGAGAGAGAGAGAGAGAGAGAGAGAGAGAGATTTATTGATTTGTCCAACCGTAAAGAAAACAACATTGGCACATGAAACAACAATAAATGAACTTAACGGTATTGGACAGGGTGTGACCGATATGACTCTGGGTAGGGTCAAATGGTCTGATCACACCCTTCATTAACAAATACAGATATTGTGAAGCCCTGAAACCTTGATTGGCGGTATCGTAGCATACGAAATATATAGTATAAAACTACGAAGGTTACTGGACGTAGCATATTTCCAAAGTCATGATTATACAAGAACATTGTCACCAAGTAGAATGAAATTTTTAATTTTGTACTTAATTTATGAGTATTGCAGCAGCTTGTTAGCAGATTTTCATGACGGCGAGAGTAGGCTAATTATTCTCGTGGCCGCATAAAATGTCTTTGAGCGGTCAAGACAGTGGGATATACAGGGTTAGGGGATCGTACCGCCCTCTTTTCAAAATCCCCAAATTTAAGTTGCTTTCGCACCGGCGATTATCACCACTCACGAATTCGATCTACCAACCATCGAGCGCCTAGAAATCTTGGATTGCACGATACCTTGATTGACGAAAAAGAATAGCAGACATGGTTACACTTGTAGGATAATGCTGTTTTCAAATACACAATGTCTTCCTGATCCACACCGAGAAATATGTGACATTCACAATTACAAATTCAAATTGAAAACGACGCAATACCTATCCATTTTCTTCATTGGTTTATTTGCTGTCTAGCACCGCCGTAAAAATGTAGGTGTGTAACGCAACGTTACGTTACGCCGAATATTTTAGAATTCGATCAATACCTAGATTTTCAGAATAAGCGCGACAATTACGTTTGATTAATCACAGTGAATATATATTCTAAGCTATTTACGATGAGTTGCTCTGTCACAGGTGAGGCTTGGACCGTCTGTGCCTCATCTGAGTCTTACCTATCCTTTCGCGTTTTATTTTCGAACAATAAATATGAAAATTCCGTGATTTTGGGAATAAAAATGTTCAAAATCTAGTCATTCATAAACATCGATAGAAGATATCGATAATCATTTGAGGGTTCACAATTTTGCTTCATGCACTCATCCCTGACGACATCTGAGGCACTGCCTCACTTGCTTCCTCTAACGTATCACACGGTGGCTATGTATACTGATGTAGTGAATAACTAGTGATGAGTATGTTTGGCTCCCTAACCATGTGGACAGAAAAAAATATGGTGCACACTACGATTCCCATTTATTAGTGCTACCAATACGTCATGGATGTTCAATTGTGGCGTAACAGTTGACATGTTTGGCGCTTTGGGAGTTATAATTGAAAATATTGGGCCAATATGGCTCTTCGGTCGAAAAAGGTTTCCGGCCACTGCCATACGGTATACAATCAAAATTAGATGCTTCGAGGCGCAATAATGCCAATACCGAGACGGCCGTCTTAAGAAACGAAAAATGAGGGCGTGCGTGCAATAGATTACGGACACACAGAAACGTGTTGTTGCGAACGACAATCGGGAAATGAAGGAATTCAGCTGTTATAATCAGCATACAATTGCCACGATGCGAGAAAATCAATGCGATGTCAGAACCTCGTCGTGTTGAAAGTATCACCGATTGGATGCGAGCTTTCGCGTTTATGATCATATGTTTCGGCTATTAATTATATTGTCTGCTTGATACACTCGTATTCTCGAATTGTCGGGCAATTTTCACTTGACAGCGTGTAGTTCAATTCGTTACTCACTCGACGCATTGTGCAGTGCAGGGTGGTGAATTACAAACACCGCATTATCAGTGGCACAAATGATGATTTTATTCGATTAGTTTGAACGGGAACACTCTTCATCCCATTGAAGTTGATCGCCGCTGGAGAGACTGGTAACAAAGCGCATCAACATCGAATTTCAACCAGTTGCGTATTTGGCAGAAAGCAGATTTCTATTGATGAGGTCATAAACTCTTATTGCTCTTGCTTCGGTTAATCGTTTAAATATATTCGACTGTAAGTCTTGGTAGTAATGTGTGCAGGGCCGGTCAGGATATCTAGATATTTCGCAAAGAAGCAATGACGCGCGAGTTCGAGTATAGCATGTGCACTATACAGAGATCTCACATGTGTTATGGCGCATATTTAAAAAAAAGTACATGTCGAAGTAGTCTATAAGAGGATGTAGGATGTAGTGCGAGTAGGCAAAAGCTGCTTGAAGTAGCCTACTTCGTTACTATTCACCTCTGGATATCATGGAAGAGTCCCTCTAATATTTCATAATAAATTTCAAGCCAAATGTCGATGTCTCATTGGACAAGATCTTACATGTTACGATATAGCGTATAATAAGTGTCTAAAACGCCCAATCTTCATTAGAAATCACCCAAAACCGCGTATCTCCTATACGCACAGTACGCACTTACAGGAAACAATATTCCACGCGGAAGCACGACCAGGAAATTCCCCCCAAACTGCATTTTTTTGCGTCCAAATTAATTTCTTCTTGATCAATATGAAATGTCATGCTGATGTTTATAATAGGACGCGACCTTGAACACCAAAAAACAGTTTTATAGTAGTTGTAAGATGGGAACCTCTGTCTCAGACCTGAGTAGCGTGACAAGGTCCGAAAAGGACCCGATCAGAAGGTCTGGGTATTTATTGTTGTCGGAATCCACTATTCCCGAGAAAGAGGCTCCGAACCCTGCCAGATTTCTGTTGCTTGATTGGACAAAGGTGAGGTAATCCCGGCCGGATAGTGTTTGAGATTTACGGATAATTCCAGAAGGTGAACCTGTACAATCAGATGCAGATTAGGTAAGATACAAGGATGGCTTATACATTTTGGTTATATAAGACGATAGCGCATAGTCTTTGATTCCTCAGAGAGCCTTCGCGCGGCGTATGCTTCCAATTTCAAATACAGCCCAAGCTACTACTGAATTTCACATTGCCTATAGTGTGACTTACTTCATACTTCATCAACTTATTTAGATATTCCATGCTCTTATGTCATTGGATTAAAATTATACTCAAATTTTAGTGTTTTATATCAAATAGGCCAGTGGTTCTCAACCTTTTTGTCTTCGCGGACCCCTTCCAGACCGTCACGGACCCCGCGGACCCCCACGAAGTTTTAGATCAAATTTAGCTCAATTATCATTCAATCGCCATTTGACTTGTGCAAATGATAGCTGTAGGTTTAGTGATAAAGAGCAACAAAATAACTTTTCTTGAAAATAAGATAATACTATATATTCATTATTCATGTTGAAATTGGGATGACTTCTAATATTTCAAAGCAAATTCTGCAACTGCATATCTTGAAATACGTGGTGGTGTCTTGAAAATACGCGCCTTCGGTTTGATATGAACGAGTGCCGAAAATTCATTTCCATAATTTTAGGTTATGGCGAATGTAATAATAACGCGTAACACTTCCGACGACACATTTGGGTATGATCGCAACAAATATGGCACCGAAATTGAGAAGCAATTTTTATTCAATGAACACACAACGTCAAGCCTTATCATTTCTATCTAGCACAGGGGTGTCAAACATACGGCCCGCGTGCTGCATCCGGCCCATCAGACCACTTCATCCGGCCCGCGAGGCCATTCTGAGTAAATTGAAAAAAATTGATCTCATTATCCGGCAGATTTTTAACAGAAGTTGCGATTTTACTACTGAATAATTCGACGCAAATTATCCAGCATATTTTTCACCACGAATAGGTCGGACCAACGACGCATGTCCGTTGACCAGTGACATTGTCCACGAAAACGGGCATAGAAATATTTCAATCATATCCTCGTTACAGCCACTCTAATAGTAGTTAATAAATGTATTCAATCGGCCAATTATCGTATTTTTGCCAATACCATTGTTTGAGAATAACGTTGTTGCTTGAATAGAGTCCTGGGCCCACATATTCCGTGATATCAATAACGCATTCCAGTGAAAAGCAAATATATGGATGTCGACGTAGCATATCGAAATTATTTGACTGGTCCGGTCCGAGAGTGACTAAAACTCTTGAATCCTGACCGCGGCCCAAGCTGAGTTTGGCACCCCTGATCTAGCAACTTATCTTGAAGTTATCATGGAAAAATGATAACGTATATCACTGGAGAAAATGGATTTTTGTAAACATTCCAAAGTCACTGTGATTGACCTTACTCATCCAACATTTTTTCCGCAATCCCCTACAAAACATCTTTAAACAGCAAAATGTTTTTATCAGTAGGCTATATTGACAATTTTGGGATCAAAGTGAGCCCGCACAGTAGGATCTTTCATCTCAAACGGCCATACTGTTGATGTGAGCTCTGGAGTTTTACTAGCAATGAAACGAAACTGTGCCACGTGATTTCCCGATTAAAAAATACAAATTAGGTTATCAATTTTGAGGCTTCGCGGACCCCCTGAAAATGCTTCGCGGACCCCCGGTTGAGAACCACTGAAATAGACAATGAACAGTTGGAAATGAAAAGGAGAAATCCAACGGGCCGCTAGGTGCTACTGTCTTTACTCTTTCATTATGACGTCGGGCAAGGGATCTGACAATTCGTAATTTTATAACCTGCACAAAATATTATAGATAAATCTTTACCCCTGTAAACATGTACTGCGCCATGATCGTCCTGGTAGGGAGCTCCAACTGCAAAATCATTGTACCCGTCTTGGTCCACATCCCCTATTGCTGCCACGGCATAGCCGAAGTTCGAATTCGGTGGTCCGTACAAAACCTTAGGTTCAATGTGTCTAAATACACAAAGCAAATGTATGTACAGCAACATTTGCATTTCACGAATGATTATTGGAGACGGCGCAATAAATACCGCTGCTGACCGCATCGGCACAATGCTTACTTGAAGCCTTTTCCAACTGCATTGGTGTATACGTACACCGCTCCACCCGCTTTTCTCTTCAGACTTCGTTCGTAATACTGCGGCGCTCCAACGATCAGATCATCGAGTCCGTCTCCGTTTATGTCTGTTGTTGCGATTGAATAGCCAAAGCTGGACGACACAGATTCGCCCAAGATGATGTTTGATTCATCAGGCTGAAGAGAGGCTTCGCCAAAGCGACCTACAATGCAGAATATGCCTTTCTAGCTGGTCGTAAATTCGGACTATAAAGTACGAATAGAGGCGATGACCTTCTGTTCTGAAGAAAACGACAGCCCCTGTATCGTTTCCCCTGGGTGCTCCGGCTATGTAAAACATTTCTTTACTTGTCGAAATCGAATTGCTCATCGCAACGGAAATCCCCATGTACGAATCACGGTTGAGTGGGAAACTGGAAATGTTACGTCACAAGGATTAATCATAAAGAAGGGATTGTTAGAGACGTGTTTTGTTTACTCATTGCATTTCGCCTTGTTGCTGTGTTGTCCTTTCCATTCTGTTACTGGGCAGGTCATAGTCCAATTGACAGCGGGATTTCTATCGAAAGACGGTAGCGGTTCCGTCTCTCTCCACTGGGGCATTTCTATGTCGAACAACGATCCTGACCAGCGCCACGCTCCGGGGCCACCTAGACAAGAACGTAATGTGTGTGTGCTATAACCTGTGTGTGTGCATTTGGTAATTACAACACCGACACTGAAGTGATATCTAACATATCAGAAAAACTTGGAGCATACATAAAGATGGCGGTGGTGGTGTATAGCTTTACACCAGGCAACATGAGCTATATGTATGCCCAGGGCCGTAACAGCACTTCGTTAGCCCCCCAAAAAAACTTTGGTCTTGGGCCCCCCATAGGGTTATAGACCGAACTTCTGGGGGGCTTCGCCCCGCAGACCGCCCTCCGGCCATACACTCTTTATCGCTATTTATCATATTCATTGGGAGTTTGTTTAGTCAATCAGCCTTGGTCGTCTAAGCGCGCGAAGCGCGGAAAATTTTTAGAATTCATGATTGAATCGGTCAGTATGATCGGGAATTGCATATATATTGTTATCAATTTTAATCTTCTCTCTGCTCACGTAATCAGATTTGCCGGCAGAGCTGAGTGAGGTGTGTTTGAAAAGGTAGGACCACTCAATAATAATTAAACATCTTCGGGCGTATACCCGTTGGCAGGAACGAAACAGCACCTCGTCAGGCCCCCAAAAACGTTGGTCTTGGGCTCCCGTAGGGTGATAAAACGACCCCCCCCCATCACGTTGTTTGCGTTTGTCGCGAAATCATCAGTACTGTATTGTGAGCCAGCGCCAAGCGCGAAAATTTTCGATAATTTATGATAAAATCGGTCAATCGGATCGGCGATTGCATATATATTATGCTATCCATTTATTGTCCTCTGTGCTCACGTAATTAGATTTACCGGTAGAGCTGAGTGAAGTGTTCTGAAAACGGGAGGGCCCGTAAATAATAATTAAACGTCTTCAGGCGGGCAGACCCATTGATATGACTTCGTTACATTATGTTATTTCGTGACTTCCAGTCTGCTATATCAAAAACTATAGAATCGCCCAAACGTAGGCTTCTAAACCAGGGGTTCTCAACCTGGGGGGCGCGGGAGGGTCTCAGGGGGGGGGGGGGGGGGCGAGAAATTTTTGTCAATTTTGTCAATGTCTGTATAAATTGTGATTAAACATGTGTTTCACAACCATTCTGAAGAGACGATTATTGAAGATTAAACTTAATTCGTATTCTAGAAAGCTTGCCAAACTCAAACTCCAGCAGTCGCGCTCAACGGAGTATAGGCTGACTTCAACTTCATTTGAGGAAATTTTTGATATTCTTTGAAGATTTTGAGAAATTCCTACGTGCTAGTCATTCATCACTTTATAGCTTTGGCAGTAGCCTAAATTTCTGTGCGCTAGGTAGCTGTTGTTGATAGCTGACGAACTGCACCGCCTAAGACAGACTTAGGTTGCCCGGTTTCGCCCTCAATTTGGCTATAAATCAACACAATTTAATTCATTTCCAAAACTGATCAAATTTAGCATGACAGGACAGAACGACGCCGTGCTCTCTGTTGACATTACCAGCATCGGGATTAGTTTCAGAGCAACCTACCTTTAAATTAATTGATGTCCTTTTCAATGTTTTTTTTGTTGTTATTTTCAAACAAGTTTGGGGAAGTTTGTCAGCAATGCAAAAGACAACTGGAATGCGGATTCAAAATTGGCGTAAGATATACCTCATGCATACTATTAGATCAGGGGTGGGCAGCCCGTACGGCCGCATGCGGTCGTAGAAGGGAATTTGTGGGGCCGTCGACGTCTAATTCAATTAGAATGCGTTGGCAGCCGTAGACATACAAAGTGCAATTACGAATTCAATCCCGAATTTTCGAGAGATTTTATTTAATCTTGAAATTTTCTTCGCGCTCCACGCAATTCAACAAGACCTAATTTTTCGATTTTAATGCAGGAGCGCCCTTCTTACTTGGAGCAGGAATGAGAATCCTCAAGAAATAACAATTCATTCGCGGCTCTGAAAAATTTTCGCGCACGGCGCGACAATATGCACTCCCAGCAACTATTCATAACATTGCCACTCACGATTTCGGTGCGTACAATAGGCCGTTTTGAAAAGTAGAATAGTCCGGAGTTCACCGGGAATGAATATGGACAGTTTACCATAGGTATTTTGCGTCCAGATCGTTCATTGCAGCTATGCCCTGGGATGTGGCCTTAGGCTACATAAGTAATCGAAATGCGGCCATGATTAGTAAGAAGGTTGCCCACCTCTGTATTAGATGAGGTGCTCTTTTTGACAAGACGATAAATGTCAGGGGCGCGCGATTTTTTAGACCATCGCCAAGGGGGGCGCGTGTCAAAAAAGGTTGAGAACCGCTGTTCTAAACTAAGAGACGCACCGATTTCAAATTGGTATTTCTTGACTGGCATAAAATTTTTCCCAGCGGGATGGTATTTGTCTTGTGAGGTTCAGATTGCAAAGACATGAACATTCGGCGCCAGTCATTTAGGCGCCTATGGACACAATTAAGCCAATATGTATTTTGTATGTATAACGAAGTCTTCGTTCTGACACACTACTTGGAGTCGCATGTTTTATGGCCTAAAACTTGATTGTATGTCTTGGTAGGTCGTGGTGCGGTAATGGCCCAATGACCAAAAATAAAAATAAATGGCTACTAGAATTCGCGCGCAGCGCGAAAAAGTTTTGAAAAAATTGCATAAATTTTCAAAAATTACTCTATGATTTATGCTAATTTACGAAATAATTTTGCACCCCCTTCGAGCTCGCCCCCCCCCCAATTGGGGGTTTGGGTTGCGGCAGTTACGGTGCTGTGCATGCCCAAGGCAGGACCAAAACACCAAAAATCGTTGGTCTTGTACCCCCATAGGGGCACCGATCAGCCACACATACCGAAGGCTTCGCCCTCAGACCCGGTTTCTTGCCTGCTCGAATGCCCGACTTCATTGTTATCAGAGGACACCCCGCATGTGTGAGTGTTTTCCTAGCCTAGGCACGGAGAAGTTTTGCCAATGATATTATAGTTATTATAGCGGTGCCGAAATGCCTATCTCTTTAAATTAGATTAAACTGGCCCTTTCTTTGGAGGAATCTATATTGAAATCAAGACATGTATGGCCATGAAATCACGCGAAGCTCGCAGAAAACTTTCAAGTTCTATACCAAAAGTTACGCTATAATTTATGTGTATTTACGAAATAATTTGGGCCGCCTTGGAGCTCGCCCCATATATAATTGGGGTTTGTGGTGCGGAAGTTATGGCGTTGTATATAGACAAATATTATTTATATATAAAGCCCCGCACTACCTAGCAAGTATTCCGAATTCATTATTGATATCGATGTTCCTGCTTGCACGTATCCGAATCGTTTCTTTGTGTCGATTCTTCGGTCTGGGTCTCTTTGTAAGTAATCACAAGGAGAAGCTGGAATATCATGAAAAATAGGTTTTTGATATGATTTATATCTAATTTATAGAACTTATCATGCCCCACACAGAAAGCAAGACAATGAGTCATTTTGGTGTAGACATGCTGAACTTCATTCTGTGCTACGGAATGTCACTATACCAATGTTGATGACGCGACTTTCGGTAAATTAAAACTTGATGAATACCGCCACAAAGATGTTCCTCACATAAGAAGTCTTTATTTAGTGATGAATTCGCCCTTGAAACTTCTACGATCTCACCAGTGTTTCGACCTAAGAAAAGTAATGAGAAAATTATTTATAGTACTGGAATTTCCCGAATTTCAAATGCAATGCAGCCTCCGTGTATATGAATATTTTGTGTTGTAATGGGGAACCGATCTCTGATACATTATATTCGAGTTCGATACAAACACATACCTTCCATCAAGAAACATTTTCCGCATACGTACTCTTCTTCTTCATCCGATAAACCACTTTGCCAGCCATAACGGTGTGCGCATGTAACCAAGAATTGTCCTGGACCTAAACAATAAATAATATACAGACGCCCTGCCTGTAAGATTTGATATTGAGTCAATTTTATTACTCCAATTTTATTGCCCCCCTCCCAGATTGCTACCAACGAAGACGGTTACATTATAACTTCACGTTTGTACTTCATTAATAGAAGCAAAGATAAAATGTACCTGTGTTCCTTCCTTTAAATATTTGGATTGTATGGCATAGATGTCGCATCGTTTGCACCTACGTTTGCACCTTTCCAAAATTTTCAACATTTATGTGATATAGGTTAGGTCTTTAATCAATGAAAGTGCTGGATGATATTTATTAATTTCACATCGACTATTATGGGAAATCCCCTGGGATTTGTGACAAATTCCTATTCGTACATGCTAGTAGGCAATATGGAAATCCAAACTATTAATCAAGTTTCGCAAATTACCTTGACTTCGAAGGCTGACTCCCAGCCACTGTTTCGAGTTAAACACCTTATTTCTGCTGCTATCTGTGAAAATGAAAATAATAATTGAGTACTAGGCTATGGGCTGGGCACAAATTCAAACTTATTTCATTTGTGCAGTTTTGTTTATAGCTACAGCTAACAGAACATTGTATGTCTACACGATGCTGTTGTTTTTCACGGACCGAGATCGGGTTTCAAATTCCAGAAGACCAGTTGGCAATCATACCACGAGACCGATACGCAAGTCAAGTTTCTTGGAGATAAATCAGAATCGGAACACAGCAAAACGACTTCAACAAGATCCCACGAGAATTCAGATTTCATATCACGACTGCTAGCTGTCGTTTGTAAACATTCCTCCATTGAGCACTGAGCAGTCCCTACATCTATGTGTTTTTCACGGTATCAGTCAAATCGAAAGGCACGCGGATAAATTGTTGCAATCCTGCTGGACCATGCGTACGACAGCCTTTTTTTTTATAAAGAATGATACAACACAGAACACGATAATGTACACATTGTACAGTACATTGTAGGCCTACATCCTACCGCCACTATATATATCCAGCGGAACACGTTTGCAGTCGGTTGGATTGGTGGAAACGGGGCAATAATACACCCCGCCCGATCTTGAAATAGATCCATCACCTTTGGCTGCTGTCGGCGCACCGACAACTAGCACACTACCAGTCACTCCAGCTACAAAAGGTGAAGTGATACATGAACAAGTGCACCAGGAGAAACGTCGGCATAACTCATACAGACTGTCTCTCTTGTTACTTTGTGCTGGGCAACACTGAATCCAAAATTGGACCCGTCGTCTCCAAACTTGAAAAGCGGAAGTTTGTCTTCCAAGTTGTAACATGTAATTCCAATGAAAGTGTATCCAACATAGATGAAGAGACACGTGTAATAAACGAAATAATTACGTCGATTCATAATAAAGAACGTTCAGTTGAAGAAGACCACTCTCAAACCTGCAAAACACGAACAATATTAGAAAGACACACTGAAAAATAGGTTTGCGACTCGGCACAGCGACAGTAATTCCATCGCATTGGCGAGCCCCTTGGGTAGGGGTTACGTCATTCTAATGGAAACGGCGAGCTGAGTAGCATAGCGATACGGCGTATATAACCGAACATCGTGATTCATTTGCAGCTGTCCAGCTATTGTAATAAGCATATTGCTTACTGGATTCTAAATTTCCTCGTAATTCAGCCATGCATTTTCGCATTACCTGACGGTATAGGTCGACAGGTGAATTATGTCCTCATCGAACGAAGAAGGCCTATATAAGAAAAATGATCAATGGTAATAATGTATCTTTCAGTCATGAACTATGATGAGCCTATCACAATCGTTGGAAACAATGATAAAAACGACATGAAGTTATGCGCGGGCACTGGCAAATGGGAATGGGCGGGGTGTATAATAGCTACTAGAAAAGGTGTGAACCTCTGGAAGGTTCAGGTTCGTGTGAACGCGAACCTTTTAGAAAGGTTCTGTATGAACGCGAACGGGAACCTATGACGTCACGTGACGTCTTATTGCTAATTCCAACCCTACATTTCAGTGGAGTGATAAGGTATTGTACAATGTACACCTGTACACGATAGCTAGCGACGACTCAGGCCACAATATGCCACAATGCCGAAGTACATGCTGACTTTTTAAACGTCGCCAAATGTATCAACTGGAGCAATCAAATGATATAATATTGCCATAAAATCACTATCTTGCGTCGCTTTACAAACAATTTCGACGATGACTCACAAGGAAATATAAGCTTACGTCTTAACGATCTATGCCAGACCGGACAATGTATTCGGCGTCTGACTATTGCTACATTGATACTGAGCAGTAATAATACCCCATTAACAAGTTATACAGTAGCCAACAACCAAATCGCACGAATTTGGTTTTTATGACACAATAAACATATAAAATCAAGATTGACCCCATACGCCTGTACGATTTATTTTTATCAATTTCTATATCAATTTCAATTATTGGTTGAATAATAGCATCATTCGCTTACTACCTGTATTTCGTCTTGATGTTGTGTGATTGCGGGTCAAGCTCACAGCAGAGAGTCACTAAATATTCACAAACGGAAAGCTGAATATTTCAAGCAAACCTTTATAACAAAGCAAGTATTTTTTGAGATTAGCAAGGTGCATGCTAGTTTGGTGTTGAATTTTTATGCTCCCAGCGCCTTGCATAAAGTGGTCCTAAGTTGAGGTACAAAGAATTTTACCCAAAGATGTTATAATGACGTGAAAAATTGTAATACATTAAAAAGGTTCACAGTGCAGAACCTACTGTGTGCTCGAGAGGGCCGGGCCCAGATCTGACATGACTATTTCGACCACCGACATGCCCCATCACTTCCATGGCTTGTGCTGTTATATGTCATATTCATTTAATTTTTTAATTCCGTGTAGTTACGTTCGTGCCTCTTATCCGTATGCTCCAGGGTAAGCCAAGATGTGTGACTGATTGAATCCTTCCAATCACTTCATTTTATTTTAATCTTCTGGTGCTTTGAATTCAATAAATTATTAAGAAACTAAACTGCATGCACAAATTGCACATGCACAATGCACATCTCAGCAGTCTCAATTACTTAAATCAATGTCTGGCGGCGTTTCATATGGTTCATATCAGAATACACAGAGCGGATAATCATACCCAGGTTTAGAGCAGGATTCATGTTGGATACGATCGGTTTGTACTAGAGCAGGGGTGGGCAGATCTGCTTCATGCGCGAGTCGCATATCAAAATTATTCGCTTTAAAAGAGCCACAACACAAAAAGTCACAAACACGACTTTTTGATTCACAATGAAATTTAGGTTATCGAATGAAGTTTATTGTTGTGTGGCGATATGGTGCGTCTCCGGTTACCGGTGAATTCGGCTATTATACAGAGGTCAGGGCATGTAGAATGTAGATATTAGGGTTGGAGGCGGGTTATAGGCTTAAGGTTGGGGTGGGTATCCCAAGATTAGGGTTGGGGTGGGTATCCCAAGATTAGGGTTGGAGGATATTAGGGTGGGGTATATTAGGGTTGGGGGAGGGTTGGGGAGGGTATATTAGGGTTGGGGAGAGGGATATTAGGGTTGAATGTGCATGGGTTAGGGTTAAGGTTGGGACGTTGCGTAGGGATACCATATTTTGGAATCGGAAAAGGAGGACACGTTTTCAAAATTTTCGAACTTAGAATACTGGAGTAAAATCCGAAGAAATGGTAAATCTTTGCCGACTTTGTGGTTGGTTGACTAAAAAACAGTTTTCGGCTCCACACCAACAATACAGTTTTTCTTTCACACTTTACGTCGGTTGACCTATAAAAAAGAAGGTCGAACCACGAATTTTCTATTTAGCGTCATTTATGCCCATTTTCAGTCGAATCTATCCTCTATCTTAGCTCTAAAAGCTGTAAAGGAGGACATTTAGGCGTCCTCGGGGGACATTTTCAGCAACCTGAAAAAGTAGGACAAATCCTGCTAAAAGAGGACGAATGGTAACCCTAAAGTTGGGTTAAGGGCATCCCAAGATTACGGTTCGAGGATATTAGGGATGTGTAGCGGGATATTAGGGTTGGTAGAGAGAGATATTAGGGTTGGGGAGGGATATTAGGGTTGGGGAGGGCTATATTAGGGTTGGTGGGGAGGGATCTACTTGAGTACCTCGAAAAAGTAGAAATATTCAACATATATACTATTTCAAATACGTGACGTGATGGAGCAAAATAACGTCGTATTCAGCGCCCCCAAATTAGGTATAATTATCCCAATGAAGTCCGGGTGCAAAAATCGTGTAGACCAGTGTAATCGTTGAGTTATATTTTCCTCTAAACAATTCACAAACAATGTAAAAAGCGATGCATCGAATCGATTGATCACCAGGCATTTATTGCTACGGGCGAAACGTTTGTGAACTCGATTCGAGAGTTCAATTGAAAATTTCTAAGCCTGTAGTGTCGCCTCCCTTAAATTTTACAAGTCTTGCGTAAACCATAAGGAAAGAAACAACATGACAACAATAGTTTGACTGGTAGAAGCGGAGTTATTTAAGTTTTTCGTTGATAATTCTCGGATTATCCACCAATCAAGGATAACCCGAGAATTATCAACGAAAAACTCAAGTAACTCCGCTTCTACAAGTTGGAATTGAGTCAAATTTGTTTTGCATCGTCTTTGAAGACAACCCAACAATTTCATGGGGTTGACGGAAAAAATTTTATTTTTATTTTATTTTTCCATAACAATTTAAAATTTTTAATTGGATCTGCGGAGGCTTATACTCGTTAGAATTAGACCAAATTAGGTGTGCAGCGTTTTTTTCTAGGGTAACCTGACAATTTAATCAGTGAATGGCTGGAACAGGGATATCCCTGCTGGGCTCGAATCCAGAAATATGTTATTTTTGAACAGCACTACTGTACTCAGTGTAGCCTACTTGTACAATGTACAATTGTGTACAATAGAGTTGGATCAATTACAATATTTCAATTCAATTACAATTACCATTACAATTACTTCGTTGCATATTTCAATTACATTACAATTACAATTACTCAATGCTAAAAATATCAAATCACAATTTTAATTACAATTACTGTTAAACATGTAATTAATTACAATTATAATTACAATTACAATACTTTTAAACAGGTAATTGATTCAGTAAAGAGGTGTTCTTTGACAACCGTAGAGATGTAATTAGCAACAATCTCAAGCTATTCATGTTTCATTCCTGATATGTAGAATACAACTCGAACGTGTTCGAACTATTCCTAATCATGAGTACTGAAAACTACAAGCACAGAAAAATGTTTCAAGCGGCTGTTAAGAATCAAGGGTTTGAGTGACTAACTGCGAATAGGCTACAGGACGGTCAATGAAATGTAATCAAACGATTAGGCTACTCAGAGCTGAGTCAGGATAATGAAATGTAATTGGTAAGGCGTCAGCGATAAAGATGATACCGATAAGGTGCGTGAAATTAAAATAAACGCAAAAGGAAAGAACCTCCTGATAAGAATTACAATATTTTGGTTCGCATTTACATTTTCACTTGCTCGGAAACTGCTAGCTTGCATTTGATGAACATTAGGGTTCGAAAAGTTTCTGGCCCCAGTAAATGTGGCCAAGATTGGAGGTAAGATTGGGATAACATCTCTACAAATGCGTGATGAAGTTTGATGAAGCCTTGGTTGGAAACTTGAATTTTTTTGCTATTGTTGCAGTAAGCCTCGGTACTGGTCAGAGATTAACAAAAATCTTTGACTGTGGTGTAGGAAATGGTTCAGCACAGGTTTCAGAAGAATTTATTTGCTGTTCATCCATTTTTGAAATATTAAGATTTAGTTTAGCCCACTGGTTCTCTAACTTTTTTAGACACGCCCCCTTTATGACAGTGAATATTTCGTGCCCCCCTTATCGTCATAGCACATGCAATCCTTTATCCTTACATATAGTTTGATGGTATGGAAGGTTATGACTGATGATGAGAGAATTCTCCAATACGAAATTCAGACTATACACCGAGCAATAACCATAAAACAGAGGTGAATCGGGCCAAGCGCAGAAAAGATTTCAGTTCACTGGAGCGTCGCGCCCCGTTCAGATGCTTTCACGCCGCCCAAGGGGCACGCCCCCAGTTTGAGAATAACTGGTTTAGCCTATATTGTAATTCACAAAGTTTTCTGCTGCTACTGAAGTATGGGAAACAGTTTAGCGTGACTGAATTATCTAGTTATAGTACAGCACGCATAGAACACCGATGTAAATAGGCTAATTATTACATGTGGTGACTGTTTACTAAGGCCTCAAGGCCCCTCGTCGTCATCTTGGCTCGTTCCGGATTTTCACTGGTGCGACGAATAAATGATTGATTAAATGATTATTTTATGTTGTGATTGTCAGGTTTCCATGACAATGTAATTGAGATTGTAATTGAGCAAAATTTTGATCAAATTACAATTACACAAAATAGAAATGCTTCAATTACAATTACAATTACATGAAGAAATGAAATTATTTACATTCAGCTCAATTACTAATTACAATTGATCCAACTCTGGTGTACACTTGGACACTGTAAGTGTACCCGGCTATACAGTTGCTTCAGTACAATAGGTTTCTGTGACGAGATAACGTAATGGTATAACTCACAGCTGTACACAGTGTGACTCTACTTGTGCAATGTACGTACAAGTACAATGTAGCCTACAATCGTGTGCACTTGGACACTTTACGACTGTACGTACGTGTACCCTATACAGTTGGTGTAGTAAAGTAGGTTTCTGTGGCGAGATAGCGTAGTGGTATAATCCACAGCTGCAACACCAATGGGCTGAGGGTTCGAGTACGACTCCAGAATTCCTACCGAAGTGTAGGAGGCTTATCTAGGCTCCTCCTCGTCATCTCATCCGTGTAAGCGCTGTCTCATGAAAGCCTATGAGTGGACCGTGTTACAAGCAGAGGTGGTCAAAGTAGTCAAGAAAGCTACTTGAGTAGAAGTAGAAGTAGCGACTAAAAAAATCTACTCAAGTACGAGTAGAAGTACTTCTTTCATCAGCAACTTAGAACTACTTGAAGTAGAAGTAGAATTGACCGACTTTAAATCTACTCAAGTAAGTAAGTAGTTGTGAAAACGATCGTAATTCGTTCGCATGGACTGTCAAAAGCAGCAAACGGAGCTACGCGAAATTTGTAGAGAGCTTGTTTCATATTGATGCATCCCAGGAGGTGTCAATTTTTGACAGAATAAGCAGTCGTCAACATAATGAGATGTAAATGATACCATTGATATGGAAATGCGATGCTAATTCTTTGTTTACTTGAACACCGTTCCTGTGAATATCATGGCATGGCGTCTCTCCCATATTATAGGGCCCAA
Organism: Botryllus schlosseri; assembly: GCF_051294905.1. Classification (NCBI taxonomy): domain Eukaryota; kingdom Metazoa; phylum Chordata; class Ascidiacea; order Stolidobranchia; family Styelidae; genus Botryllus; species Botryllus schlosseri. The sequence continues at coordinate 21,053,987 of NC_137246.1, forward strand.
TAGTTCAGTCGAAGAGCAATACGGAGAAGTTGTGCCGGATACGGCTTTAACACTTTGTGCGATTAGTATACATTAATTAGAAATATGGCAGATCATAGAAATGCCATGTAGTGTATAGCTTCATTTTCGGAAATATAAGGCATTACTACACTTGCTTTTATACTTCGACATGCATGTTTTCCTGACAAAAGAACTGAAACAATAATTAAAACTCAACGTATAATACTCGTAATTGAAAAAAATACAAATACTACTTTTAAAAGCGTAAAATATATTTCATGTCTTTTGTCCAGAAAGTTTCAACGGCGGTCTGCTAAAACAGCTAGGGCTAACGTTAAAAAAAGTAAAAGTCCGCTTTTCCAGATTAGGACACGTCATGGGCTGGTAGGTATAATAGGTTATTGTTAGATTGCGAAACGATAGTTTCAAAACTTTATGGGGGGGGGGCATACTTACTGTGATGAAATATTTGGTATAGACGACCATGCGGTGTGAACGAAACCCCCCCAGTATCTAAATTATATTCAGCGATAGGTCTACTCTCGTTAAAACAGATTTGTCACCCCAAATCTACTGTGCGCGAAGCGCAACGAAAATTCTAGTTATTTCATGACTCTTATGTAAATTAAATGTTGGTACTACGTGAAAACAGCCTCGAAATTCCTTAAGCTATCTATCTTGAGAGATCAAACTACTTCTACTTAACAAACTGAAAATAGCGAAAAGCAAGTAAGTAGTTCACAAAATATTACGAAGTAGAAGTGGAAGTAGCGAAAAAAATATGTACTTGAGTAAGTACCAGAAGTAGAGGAAAACTACTTGAGTACTTCGAAAAAGTAGAAGTACTTCGTTACTGACCACCTATGGTTACAAGTCGGAATACGGAAATGAATAAAATTGGTCTGGTGCGTAAATGACCAATGAAAATTGACCATAGTAGTCGAATATCATGAATACCACAAACAAACAAACAAACATTAGGCTTTTGTCTTTTTGTGACTTTGCCTCTAGAGCCAGCGCCATCTAACGATTTCCGCAACTGGATACTCCTGTTTATAGAGATAAAGCGCTCAAGAGCTAGTGGGTATCCCAAAGTAGTATTGACACAGTGCCATCAGTAAAGTACGCATAAATGTCACTTACAGGATTAAATCAATTGGTTTCGGTACGGTACGAAGGCAAAGAAAGTAACGTCGGAACCGAAGTAACCAAACTTTATGCTGATGCGCTCCTAGTGATCATATATCACACACCTTATTTGGAGGAAGCCGGACTCTGTTTGGATTCGCAGTTCATTCATTAACAAAAAGGTTCGGTGTTGGCGATGACGAACGGTTAGAAGAAAAGTTCGCTTGGTGCTTATATGGCGAAATCATAACAATGAAAAATTTCGCAACGAGTTTGTGTTCAGTTATATAGTCGAAGATCAGTTTATTGCTACTTGCCGGAACAGATCCCGTCTCGAATAGTACGGTAGTCGCGACTCGTGAGAATCGAGGTAGGCCTACTGCTACATGTTTATCCTACGTGGAAGCTCTTTATTACTTTATTGTCACGCACACTGAAGTTATTGTTATCTGTGTTATTTCACAAAATATAACATGTTTAAGATCATTCGGAAAGGAGAACATTTTTGACCTTGATTCCTACAGAGGACAAAGGAGACGGTGTGATAAAGTCTGTTGACAGTTGCAAGGTTGACTCATCGATGAGTTGTTAATGACGTTCTTGTTATATGTGATCAAAATGTATGGCTAAATCCCTTGGTTTCCAGTGGGCTGTTGATGTCAGACTGTTCACAGGTGTCGAGGTAATCTGCTTACTGGATTGTTAGGATTGGGTTTCTGTCGAATGATATATTTGAAAATTATTCTCATAAATGAAAAGCTATGTGTATTTCGCTGGTTACGCTGCCTGAATCAGTGACTTCTGTATATGATGGAAAGTGTAACATTAACATTAACGAGGATTAGCTCCTGCAGACGCCCCATAGTTGCTTGAATAATAGCCCAGTGTGTATCATATACCATGCCTTACTGAAATTTGTATAGACTAAAAGACCTTTTTAATTCTTATCTCATATTCTCTGTAGGGACGGATTGTATTGTTTTGTTAAAAAATTCCAAAGTATTCACTGATTATGAGTATTTATGGATTCATGGACTTGCACGGATTCGTTCATAAACTGTTGACAAAAATTTGCACTAGTTGAGTCAGATTTCAGCTTTTATGCCAGTGCTAGCTAACAATCTTCTATTTATCATTACAATTGGTTTTTCAATGCCTTGTAGCACAGACATGGATGAGTGTCGTGATTGAAATAACTACATCGAAATATTCTTGCTAACTTTTATTTATTTGTAATGTTTAACATCCAGCAGAGCAGCCTTTCATTAATTGGATTAACCTCTGCAGTATTGACTGAAGCAATGGATGACTTCACAGCGATAAGAGAAAAGGAGCGAGCAAAGTATATAGCGGTAGACGAAGATGCTCTGTTATCGGGACTTAATGCAGACGAAATTGAACAGCTCACCTTGGAGTTGGAAGAACTCGACCCCGACAATGAACTCCTGCCTCCAAGCATGCGGCAGAAAGATCAAACCAAGAAAGCGCCGACCGGAAAGCTTAATCGAGAGTCCCTCCTCCAATATTTGGAAGACGAAGCAAAGCTTATCGACGACGTCGAAGATATAGTTCCATACCAAGCAGGTGTGAAACGAGGTGCAGTTTATGTGGAAAGCAAGTCTGAAAATCAACAACCGCTGCGGCCTCCAAATCTTGATCCCGAGTTGGAAGAAGCACTCGACAACGCGTCCGAAGCGGAACTAACAGATATAGCTGCCATATTAGGTATGCACACAATCATGAGCACCGATCAGTTTTACAGTTCTCTGAAATCAACCACCATCGCGAATAAATCGGGATTTTCCAGCGTCACAAAGTGTGAATTGAAATCGACCCCCGTGAATGAACCGCCGAATCCTACCAATGTGGAGGAAACGCTGCAAAGAATAAAAGACAATGATCCCGACCTTACCGAAGTCAATTTGAATAACATAAAAAATATCCCGATTCACACTTTGCAACAGTATTGCGAGGCGTTAAAAGCAAATAGCTACGTCACTTCCTTTTCTTTGGTCAATACAAGAAGCAACGACGCAGTAGCACGTGCTGTCGGTGATATGCTAAATATAAACAGGGTACTGCTGGTGTTGAATGTTGAAAGCAATTTCATGTCTGGCGACGGTATCAAGAGTATCCTCGAAAGCCTGGAACAGAACGACGTTATCACACATCTCAAAGTAGATAACCAGAGGTCACAGTTCGGCAACAAAGTGGAGAGTGATATGGTGAAATACATTTCACAGAGTACGACGCTGTTGAAGTTTGGGTATAACTTCCGACTTCCTGGCCCGAGAGAACTTGTAAGCGATCATTTGCTGAAAAATAATGATTTGAAAAGGAAATCGAGAGTCGATTTTAATCCATCGAGCGTGGTCACTAAGACCGAGCGAAGGAGGAAAAAGTAATCAACGTTTCACTGCTTGTGTCTGTTAGATTTTTAAGAACTACTTTTGATTCGAATGTTCTGCTGCTGTGCTTCTTGGTTGAACATTATTTTACTGTACTTGGAACAGTTGCTGATGCTGCTGCAATGGTATCTGCAGTGCGTGGGTGAGTTCTTACATGCAGAAGATACTGACATTTTGACGAATGCCAGACGTTAGACAAACTTTGTTGCACTGTTGATGCCCGTGTTAGCCTGCTTGCCATACCTACACATCATATCGTTGAAGTCATATTATGGTGTTCCTTTTTATGTGACTTCTCGGCTATTGGACTTCTGAAATTTATGCCGGGTTTTTACTTTGTGCGGTTGGTGTTTAAAAATCAATGTTTAACACGTGATAAAGATCCGTGTATGATTTCACTACTAATATTAAATTCTTGCACTTGAATAACCTCCTGCATGGATGCAGCTGATTACTTTACTTTTTCAAAAAATACATGCTTATGGGAATACGGCTTGTTGAACGCCTTTAGTGTGGTAACTAAGGGTAACTTGATAGTCAGAGTATACGACTGTAGACGGGTTGAATTGCAAGGTACTGGCCTCTAGGGAATTACGTTTACCAAATGCAATATTACGCTGGTATGCAGGGCTGCAGATTGAGCAGACACATACTAATTCACGTTTACTCAGTGTAAAATTAGTATTCAGTAGCAGATTTCACGAGTAGTTCGCATATGTTCAATGTCCGCGGGCTTGAAAGCGCGTACACAACCGTCTCGGCAAGATCTTCCGCCGGCATTGCCGTGAACTTGGAAAGCAATTCAGCGGCTCGACCGGGTTCTCGCTGATACCACCGATTTACAAAGTCCGACTCGACATGCCCCGGTGATATTGACGTCACGCGAATGCGAGAGCTTCGGCCGACTAGCTCGCGTCGCAAGCCGTCGCTTAAAGCGGTGATGGCGAATTTGGTCATTTGATAGAAGTGCGCAGCAGGCCGGTTGTCGACAGCGTGTCCCGAAGTACTGTTGATGTTTATTATGTAACCGTCGTCAATACCGTGTTTGGTCATGAGTTTGACGGCTTCGCGGCTGCATATCGTAGGCGCCAGTACGTTGACTGCCAGCATTTGGTTCCAATCCAAATACGAAGTAGAAGTAGCCATCCACAAACTGAAATCGCACAAGGCCGACGGCTATGACCAAATCCCATCATGGTTTTTAAAAATGATAAGCCTGCATATCGGTCAATATATGGCCCATTTTTTCAACTTCATGATAGAAAATGGAGTCTACCCAAGCTATCTAAAAAAAGCCAGAGTAGTCCCTGTACACAAAGCTGGGGATAGAACTAATGTCACCAACTACCGTCCGATATCCGTTCTCCCATGCATCGGGATTGTATTCGAAAAGTTGCTCCTCTCCCGCCTGTCCTCATTCCTCGCCAAAATGTCTGTCATTTCCCCTCAACAATTTGGCTTCCGAAACAAACACCAAACCGCTCATGCCCTCCTAACAGTGGCCGAACAGTACTATGATATCTCAGAGAAGCGAAATGTGGGATGTAGCATTTTTCTCGACCTAAAAAAAGCGTTTGACTGCGTAGATCATAAAATTCTCATCTCGAAATTGGCGCGTTACGGACTTCGGGGCCCACAACTTGAGCTCATGAAAAGTTACCTCACTGGACGCCAACAAATGGTTGCGATCTCAGACACCTTGTCCTCTCCTCACCCGGTGACCTGTGGTGTGCCCCAGGGCTCAGTACTTGGACCGGTCCTTTTCACCTTATATGTCAACGACATTTTTGAAACCTCCTCACTGAACACCACACTGTTCGCTGATGATACTCACCTCCTCTCTTCCGCATCTTCGACGGCAGAGCTGGATGCCCTGACTGGTGACCAAATGCCCAAAGTCCATGAGTGGACGGCCCAGAACAACCTTTGCATAAACGCCTCGAAATCGCAATTGCTGACAGTAAATTCAAAAAATAACCTAACCGTTAATATCGCTGGTCAGCCCGTTTCCAACACAGATAATGCCAAATATCTCGGAGTTTTACTGGACTCGAACATGTCCTGGAAGAGTCATATTCAGTCCCTAGAAACTAAATTATCACCGAAGTGCGGCCTGTTCTACAGCCTTGGGCGCTTCATGCCAGCATGGGTTCTTCTGATACTCTTTAAATCCTTAATCCAATCGAAGTTACATTATGGCATCCTCTGTTGGGGGGCTGCCAGTAAAACTGCACTCAAGCCACTGCAGAAACTACAGCATAAAGTACTCCGAATCATAGCTAGGGCTCCAAAAGGGCCTGGCTGCCCATCCAATAAGTCGCTGCTGAAGAGATTTGGCGTCCTAAACATAGAAGATATGCGGAAACTAGAAATCGCCAAGTTTATGTATCAGTTTCACTGCGGTCGTTGCCCCGAATATTTCAATGACTTCTTTACCTCTGAATCAAAAGCGCACAAGTACAACACACGCGCGTCCACGTCGTCCAAATATCATGTGATCGACCGAAAAGATCATCGCTCCATCAAATATGCCGGACCTGATGTGTGGAACAGTATCCCGCCGGCCATCAGACAGTCGACGAGCATGTCCACATTCAAGTCGAAATACAAACAATTACTACTAAATAAATACAGTCCATCCTCAAGATTACCGGACCACGACTGACCTATCGATCTCGCTTCCCATGACATGCCGCCCTATTTCTTGTCGCATTCTTTTTCTATACTATCTTCTTTACTTTCATTCAGTGTGCATGCCTCCTCTTTACATCGCCTAGGCCAAGGTGGGTGTCAGATTCCATAGACTACTCCTTGTCGCTTCGACATCTTCCTGTCTTTTCATTGTATCGCATTTTTTGTGGTGTATTGAACTGATAAAATTGCTAATAAACCAATGATGATGATGATGATGATGATCTTCTGTCTTGCCGGACAGCAACGGACAGTCGTGCGCTAATCCGGCGTTGTTGATGAGAACGTGGATACCGGAGTATTTTTCATCAATAAATTTGAATAAATCCAGGATATCCTGTTCTTTTTCAACGTCGCACCTAATCGCGACAATTTCGCCACGACATTGCTCTTTTGCCTGTTCAGCGACAGCCTCCAGTGCTCGCATGTTTCTAGCACACCCAATCACCTTCATGTTGTGCGATGCTAGTTTTAGGGCAATCGCTTTTCCAATACCAGATGACGCTCCTGTCACCAACGCCACTTTTCCTTGCCAGCTATCCATTTTAGGAATAGAATATACAAACTGATAAGCAACAAGGCAATACCTAAAGAAATGTGTAGGACACATTCATGGTCGTGCTTTGAAACTTTTGGACGCGTACGTTTGAAATCGCTGTTCTGCCTCGACCGTAACTAGCTCGTTATTAATATATCAACTCTTGAACTGCTTGTGTCTACGTATGAAAGAAGAATATTTAACCAACATGTTTTCTACGGTTCGCATGATCGAACGAATGAATACGCTTCAGGCTGGTTCGCACGCCTGACTGCGCGACAAAATAGCAAACGATATCCGATACTATTATAATGGGTGGCATTAATACCGCATTGCACGAAGATTTAGAATATATGACTGCGCGTATGCCTGAAGACAAGATTTACGTTTAAAATGGGGTCAACTCGACGACATTTTATTGGTGCTATGGTGCACATTATCTGTTCTCTTTCAGATCGTGCTTTCAATCGTTTGAAAATGTAGGCTATGTGCCATTTACGAACCACACGATGACGCTATCGGCCTATACTCATTTTGTTCTGTAGGAGCTAACACATCGTGAAATTAACACTGAAACCTAAACCTGTATTGACAGAGTTGGTCAGTTACGGAGTACCTCTACTAATTTTTTCAAGTACTCGAGTATAAGTTTAGCCTACTTACACTATAGTTTCTCCAGGGGTTATGTTTCGATTCTGAAAAGTAGAAATTAATTTTGGGATGGGTTCGTGTCATTGAGAGTGAGTGAAGTTGTTAGAACTGCGTGAAAAAGCCCCTGTATCATGGTGGTGGAATATATTTTGGCTCATTACACTTTCCGCTTTTGTCGCGAAGCGATACACCCTTCAATTACGAAAGTACCTGTAGGAGGAGGCTTATGCGACCCCTCGACCGAATCTACTAACTGCTTAGATGGGTACTTTTCTGGCTTTTATTTTCTTCTTTCACTTGAAGTAGTTTTGACATATCTTGAAAATCGCTATACTTCAACTGAATTTCAATTTTTCAAAATGTTCTCAAGATTTGAAGAAATTGCGTTTCTTCTATCTTGCCAGCGTGATCGAGCCTGCAGCACAAATCGCGACTGGGAAATTGACGGACGGGATAGATAATTCCAATCGCTGTGAATCCTTCTTATTTATGGTAAAAAGGGTGGGCATGGCGGAACTTATCTTCACGTGTAAGGATTTGTTTTGCACGTATGACATATTTTAATACGGGTTAAAATCTTCGGCCTACATATAAAGTATTTACGATATCACGAATTTGACAAAAGAGGCGCAATGTTGCATGTTACCTAAAATGTAATACGTGGTAAGCAGAAAATTTTAATAGTCACGGGAATGTTTTAATAAACATATGTGGCAAGCGAACTTACGGCAATACAAAAGAATAAGGTAACCGTGTCAGGTACAAAACAAATATCACACAGGAGAATATTCGACGCTGTAATTTATAAGCCAGAGGTTCGTGTTTGTGTGCTGTGCATGCGCACATTGCGCAGTGTTATAAAATTTGCATGTGCATTTTTCTGTTTGACTCATTAACATATAGACGAGGCCAAGAACTCGCTGGAGAGAGTAGGCCTACGAAAGCAGCATTGAAATGAAGTATAAAAATTGGCCATTAGAAATCGACGACTATCTTTCCAATCTGCCAATGGAATAAAGCTTCACACGATACTCAATCAGATCTACAAATTTGGTGATTTTAGTTGCACAATTTCTGTCTTCGGCGCGGGGATTACAGGAAAAAGTAATGAGAACAGGAAAAATTAAGAACACAAGAAAAAATAGCAGCTAAGTAATCGGTCCTAACCCCGGATGAAACATCATATATAGCAGGGGCGGGCAACATACCCAGATGAATTGATATATTGGTAAATGGGGGGTACCGGGTTTATCAAACGCCTGGAAATCCTAATTATGGATTGCACCGTGTATTAATTGATCAGAGAGAATCAGACATAGCGGCGGCTGTATGACAATGCTGCTCTCAAATCCACATTGTTTTCGTCATTATCGGTGAGAAATGGCTTTGAAATCACATTGTCGTCGTTAAAATACATTCATTAAATACGATTTATTCCTTATATATATCTATGTGGATAAATGGACGAATAATTATGATGCATCGATTCAGCAATCCAAGTACTTAACTTTCCTATATCCGGCCCGCCGACTGGAGAAGTTGCCCGCCCCTGATATATAGTCTACCCAAGTGGACGTCAAAGTATAATATCGTAAATTTATACTCAATTACCAATAAGAGTGGGTATTTTCAATATATATATGTCTAAACCAGGCGAAGAGGAACTGGAAAACGGAATGTCGTGACTGCGGATACGAGTCTCGTCTGCGAACACGACCTGCCAATGTGATAAACGCCACTGTTGTGCAATACAATGATAATAATAAGAATACGAGTTTCCATGGCTGGCCACGAAATTCCTCTTTGTTAGGCCATGAGAGAGGGCAGGTCCAATATTGTGGTCGAATGCTGGAACTCCGCCTTGCAGTGGCTCCATATTGTACGGATATTTCGCAAGCGTGGATTTATTTACCATTAACCCATAAGGGTGACCTGACCTTTGGAATGATACTACCGAGGTAAATATTTAATTACGAAATCAACGAGTACCTAATGTATACTCAGGACATGGTATGGTATGGAAGTATGGCGTGGTATGGATCGATATTTTGGCATGGAATATGGAACAATGCAAGTATGGTATGGAATGGAAGATTTTAATCTATGGTATGGAACGACATTTCCATGCTTCCATACTTTGGTATTTTATACAATTTTATCGTGATCTGTGCAAGCTTCATAAAGCTTGTTCACGGAATACGATCGCTTTTGTTACAGTATGTGTGAACGTGAACTATTGAATGTTGTGTGCAGGAACAAATACACGCTTGTGCAATGGTTTAAAGGAGCACTTGAATGACATGATTTTGTGATGTAATAATGGCAACAGCAAGGTTAATCCGACATTCTACTGAGTCCAGACACGACGTCTCCGAGCATTAGTATATCATGTGGCGCAATAATTGATAATGTTGGCTACTCCAACTACCTCATTCCTTGAGTGACGACGGCTTACAAGGATTCATGATGCAACGTACTAATTGTTCGATGTGATTGATGATTACATTTTTCTGAAACATTTACCGCACATTTACACTATTTACAAATCGAGATATTATATTGGTCATATTTCAAACGCTTTCGCATAAGGATTATAGATCAGGGATCAGAATACCATTCGAAATTCTTGCGACGTTAACCCCGTCAAGCTACTTGGCGAGCCGGATTGCTGAATCAATAGATTATTCGCCCATATGTACGTACAAGGAATAAATCGTATTTAATGAATGTATTTTAACGACAGCAATGTTACTTCATCGCCATTTCTCGCCAATAATGACGAAAGACAATGTGGATTTGAGAACAGTATTGCCATAGGCGCCGCCATGTCTGCTTCTCTTTGATCAACAAACTCACGGTGAAATCCTTAATTAAGATTTCAAAGCGTTTGATAAGCCCGGTACCCAAAATTCACCAAGAAATCAATTTATTAGGGTTGCTTACATCGTAAATGCCGATAATGCAAGTCTTCTCGCTTCGAAAAACTTACGCATTAGCTCCATGGACGCTCTCGCACGCTGCGCAGTGCGAACGCGTATATAATAACATATAGTCACTAAAATCTGACGTTTAGGCAAGAAGTGGGGAAACTCTGCAGACTGAGGCCACGGGCCCGCGGGTCGTATGTTGCCCGTCCCTAATGGAGGGTCCTAGATAACAATCTCATTTTGCCCGCGGAAGCTGTAGAGTAGACGTACACGGCACCTCACCACCGTGAACTAAACCTCACCAAAACGGACTCTATAAAACTATTACCGGGAATTAGAGTCGCATCATGGCTAGTTTAAGCAATAATGACATCCAAAATATCAATAATACAGGTGCTAGAAAAGGTACTATACTTATGATATTGAAGTATTTGAAAGTATGGAATATGTATCAAGGATGGTATGGAACAATGTTGGTATGGTAAGGAAAATTGCAAGTATGGTATGGAGAGAGTAAGGCAAGTATGGGGTATGGAAAATCCTCTTTCCATACCATACCATACCCTGTAGTATAGTCCTAGTTAAAATCACGCGGCAGTCTTGCTGGGGAAAATTTTATTACCCAGACTATCGCTGATGTGCGTGAATTAACTAATGCTAACTTGGAATGTTTAAAGATTAATAAATGTGCGATGGCATCTACATCTTCGACACGCGAGACTACTCATGTATATCCGTTTCATTTGCAACTTTTGATCCGTATTCACCAAGAAACGGATGATATAGTGCCATATTTTATCTGGTTTCATTTCAGAAGCCAAGATTTATATCGTAAATAACCACTGGAAGGTAAGAACAGTAAGGTAGTAAAAGGGTGATATGTCTCTGCGTCCAAAGAAGTACGGTAGGCCAATACATTCATGTCGGCGGTATGGCTATTTTGATATTTAGTCAGGTCACTATAGCTGGGTTGAAGCTCATGCTGGCGGCCTGGCGCAAGCGTATGAAGTAGGGTTGCATTTAAAACAAAAATCAATTTAAAACAAACATGTTTGAAACAAGGCCCTAATTTAAAACTGTTTTTTAATCCGGGACGTCACGAATATTCAATTGTGACGTCATAATGAATTGACATTGACAATTGAAAATATAGGGTAAATATAGCTCCTTTGGCGAAATATCTGTACTATTAATGTTGGACCGACTATTTTGAGGGTTCCAACCTTCCCATATCGATATACGCCTGCTATATCTGGTGGTAATTGTCCGTAGGCTCATACAACAGGTTTCTTGGAAAGTATTTACACAATTACAACTTTTTACAACTTGAAAAAAACACAATATCTTTTTTTTAAAAGGTCTTTTTTAAAGCACTGTTTAAAACATGTTTTACACAAAGTGAATTAAACACCGATTGTTTTAAATGCAACCCTAGTATGCGCAGGGTGTAAATCTACAGGAAAATCATCACACATGATGTGACGTGCCAATAAATTATTCAGGGCAAGTCGGATCTGCTTGTTTTGAGACATTTATTGGATTTACCTTGACAACTGTGATGATTCGGCCATTCATACTTCAATGGCAATATTTAGGTATAGGTAGGCTACACAGGTGATTGCTATGGCGTCATGGCATATTCGCAACAGGGAGCCATTACAATGAACTCACCAACGCGACGCAGGCCTGTAGGCCTACCACTGATCTTGAAAATTCTAAACAAATATTTTCCATAAAATACAAATGTTACCTTCAATGGGTTGATAACCATTCCTCGTAAATCCCAGTGCATATAACGTTACAGGCTCACAAAGGTATTGAGTTTTCCATATTCGCGTGCATTGTTCGCAACGTAGCGTTCATGTGAACTCGCGGTAATAGGCTCCTGCGTATTGGGATATTATTTTGCAAAACAATGCGCTTCGGTAGTAATGTCGAGTATCATATAAAACGCCTGTATTCGAGTGCTTGTGGTAGATGGTCTTGCAGAAGGTCCGCATGCAGGTTGACTCACGCTGTAGAACGCGCTAAGTTGTGCATTTTTACCATGATGTCAAGCACCGAGCAAGTGATGACAGGTCGAGGCCGAGTTACATCGACAATGCGCTAGTGGGCACTGGGCAGAGTTTGTTGTCATCAAACAGATCTTATGAAGTAGTATCTAAGAGCAGAGAAGTTCCAACGAGATCGCAGCTGGCCAGTTATGTGGTAGCAGAGGTAATAGCTAAAAATTCAAAACATAACATGAAAGGGGATAAAGTTATTCTTCCGGCTGGCACTAGAATTGTAAAACAACGGTCGAGAACACAGCTGAGGACAAATTTAAAACGCTTCCCATGTCAAATGACACCATTAGTAGACGTAGTTGTGACATGTGCGCAGTTATAGAAGATACCGTAATGTCTTCTTTGAAGCAGAGCAAAACCTACTGGAGTGCTCCGAAAAGGCAAAAGTACTTCGTCAGAGACCACCTCTGTACAAATGTGGGTGGTACTACGTATTCTGGTAGTTTGGAGGAGTCGTAAGCCAAAATATATTGAGAATTACAGTGCCAGTGTGCCGCAAACTATTTTTCATGTTCAGAGGGTGCCGTGAGGTCGAAAGGGTTGAGAACCACTGCTGTGTTAGGCCGTTGTCCGGTAACTCGATCGCTAAATAGTATTTAACATATCCTATATCTTGCGGCCTTGCTAATCTTTATTGCAATTAGGATTAACATTAGTACTACAGATATGGTGTATTATGTGAGCTGGGGTGTACAAGTTTTGAACAAACGTTAAAAGAGTGTACCATTCCGAAAAAGGTTGAAGAACACTGCTTTTTATCACTGGCGTTCTGAAATACTTTGTGCATAGTCTGCTTTCTCATATACCATCAATTAATAACAAAGAAGTAGCGTTGTTTACGAATTTTGCGAATCGGCATAGTTATTTTGACAGCAGGTGAATACGACGAATAGCAGCGTAATCTAAATCGATGACATATGTTTCTTATCAGATGCACTTACCAATAAATCTCAATGCTAATACTTTGGTATGGAATCTGGTGCTAGAACTACTCACTACCTGTAAGTTGTATGTGATGATCGTTACGAATATATTATTTTAGGGCAAGTTTCTGCCACTTTTTACAGCTTCCGGGAGCTTCCTAAATAGGCAGAATTTATGTAGTATGTTGTTTTAAGCTGTCTGTAGGAATTTTATATTGCAACTTTTCTATTTTTCCTTACAACTTTTTACTGCATCTCTGTGCAAAATTTTTAGTGCAACAAAAACTTGCCCTTATTATTATATATCTAATATATTAAGTTTATTAAGATGATACAACAGATGGTGGCAGTATTATAACTTTTCTACGTACAACGCGATTCCTTATGTACCGTATTCATTCATACTAAATTTTCAATTTCAGCATTTGCATACACAACTACTCCGACGACCGCTGGTTCACCTCACTTTACTGAACCATATCCAGGCCACAATTTGACAGGTCGATTTTTTACATATTTTTAATTGGTTTGGATCCTGAAATTTGAATCCACGTAATAACACTGGTCAACAACATGAAAAAAAATTGGCAGATCATCTGAGAGCCGTTTCCGGGGTTTGATTACGAATATCACATTAGTTTTTCCAGATTGGCTCTTGTTTAGAAGATATTTATACAGCTAAAAAGGCCCAAAATTACTGTATTTACCCTTGAATATTACACTTGGTAGGAAAAAATCGTGTTTTTTTAAATAATTTTATGCTGCACATAGATAGATAATTGACTATGAAGAACCCTCATGTCCAGGCCGTGTTATTTTTGGCATATGCCAAAACTGCCAAAATAACTTATTTTTGGCATTTTTCGATTTTTAATTTTGGCAGTTTTGGCATCGTCCTCTAAATAGATAGTTTCAGACTCGAATTAGTCACAAAAACGCTTCATTTCGGCCAGTTTGTCAAACGACACCACAAAATGTGCAGCATCCACGTATAATCAGTGCCAACAAACAATAATAGGAAGAAAAAAAAACCAAACGATTTCATAGGTTAATAATATAAAACGAAACCACAAAATGTGCAGTATCCATTGGAATCGGTGCCAATAGGCAAAAGAAAAGAAAAGCCTAACAAACACGCTCAACACCTGATTGTTACAGCTGTTGAATCGACTTAAATCGTTTGCACTGTAACAGTGCTTCCAAACTCACGTCAGCTAAGTTTCTCCTAAATTCATTTCTCGCCCCAGCGAATCTGGGAAATATCGGCTTCAACAGTAGCCGTTGAGGAAAGAATGTTGCCAGTCATCCACAAAAGGTTTTCAGAGCTTCAAAATCTTTGGAGGGCCGAACCGGCTTCCATGCATCATGAAAGGAGATCACTTCGCCAGTGCCATCGATCTCATCGCGGAAAGAATTTTCTTCCCGATACTTTTCCAGGAGTTTCCTGTGTTGTCTCTCAACACACTCTATTTAGTAGCCCGACTATCCACTCTCCTTCAGTCTACCGAGATATTTTCGGAGGACTTTTGTCACTTCAGGTGGCTTTAATATTACCATGGAAGAGTCCTGGGAAGGTTAGCTTCTTTACGAACATTCACGCAACAAGACTGTCTGGCAAAACGAGACTACGCAGCTCAGAAATAGTCAGACAGTTTGTTGCGTCACAATGTTAAACTCGATCACAATGCAAAAATCGTGGTTGCTTTTGGTGGTTCCAGTTCCATGAGCAGAATATAATTTATATTTTAATAATCAGTACAGCGGCAGCTTCTCATTGATACCCGTTTTATCAAATTTGGCGCCCGGCAAGCAGGTCAAAAATGGTCGTAAAATCGCCTTTGGGCAAATGGAAAGTATGACGTAAACCAAATGCAGTCAGCCGTTCAATCTCGCTGTGCCCACACCATTTAGGACACCATGCTTTCACCCCTAATGGGTGAGCTGGACCCAGAATAAGAAACCTGCCTTTCACACACGCTCTTCTCGCTTGTAACGCGGTCCTGTTAACACAACACCATGAACGAAATACACTATTTGGTAGGCCGTGTTATTTTTGGCATTTTCAAATTTTTATTTTTGGCAGTTTTGGCATCTGGCTCCTGAAATGCCAAAAATTACACGGCCTGCCTCATGTCGCTCTCAGTCATTCTAACAATATTAACATGACCTGATGCGAAATATTTGTTGGTCAAAAAAGCAGATGGTCAAGCCTAAAAATTGTACTTTTGGACAACGGAAATAAATTTCTCCTGTATAAATTGGTCATTCTGCCAAGATTAAAGAGGAGTATAATAAAGCTATACAATTTGTCCTTGGAAGGCCTAACTACAATACTCATATGCGTCTCATTTCTTTTGACTGGTAAATGAATAATTTTCCACTGAGTCAACAAAGTGGGTATACCTGGTAACCCTATCAAACGAGAAGCTTAAATCTGGTATATTTGATAGATTTCAGATTCGAATACCGATGGAAGATTCCAATTTCATAATTTCATATGCATGGAATTTTTCCTAAGATGTATTAAATAAAACTTTTTAGATGATCACAAAGCACCCAACTACAAACAGTTGGTCCGGAAATTCGTATCTGCATATGGAAAACTTGGAATAAACACGAGCATAAAAGCTCACTTCCTGTTCAGTCATCTTGATATATTTCCTTATGATCTTGTTAATTAGCAAGGGGAGAGGTTCCACCAAGACATCAAAACAACAAAAGAAAGATATCAGGGCAGATGAGGTGAACATATCATGGCAGACCATTGCTGGAACCTTTCGAGAAACTGCACCAAATTGCTTACAGGCGAAAACCGTACAAAATAATTGTGCTGTAAAATAAATTAATAATATTATATTACAACTGATTGTTTCAAATTTACAATAGGTGGTTGACGTAAAATGGATTGAATGAATGCCACGTTATTTGAGTATATAGGTAAATAGGCTACTTATATACATATGGCTGGAGCTTATTTATGTACATGATATCCATTAAAGTATATAACTATGATAAATCTAATACCATGTAGTGCTGTTGCTGTGTTTTGATTTAAAAGAGTCTTCTGTGTGTAAAATAACAAGTAGATTGAATTTCTAAACTTTATAATACGACTGAGCCGATTTTTTATTCAGTTATAACAGTGAAAATGGGAGATTTTGTTAAAAATAGCCCCATTGGTTATCACCAAAAGAAGATTCAATTTGAAAAAAAAACAAGATCATATTCGAAATCAGTGCCCTTCAGAACCCCCAGAACCACCCTTACTCTGTCTGCCTAAAAGACGTAAAAGTATGTGTAGACTGTTGACTAGTGTAATAGGGGCCTACATGTAACGTAAACTGTTACATGTGGCGTTCGAATTAAATTGTTAAATATGGTAGTCCTTATTTACGACCCTTGATCCACAAGGGTTGTAACACGAGAAATGGCGGAGTGATTGTGAGCCTCACAGCTCACTAGTGCCCTCTCTGGGGAGATTTTCCCCTCGTGTCTTGATAGTCATTTGTTGAAGTTAAGTCGCTTTGCTGCTTGTAATATCATTGGATCGGTGGTTGAAGTTAGGCTAATTTAGGGATATAACGTACCATAGGGCATTATTTGTATCGTATAAGTATTGTATAAGTTCAGGCCATCATTCAGGTGACTGTATTTTGTTTAGATTGTAAGTTTAGAGCCTAGAGCAGGGGTGGGCAAACTTTTGAGCTCGCGGGCCGCATTCATCATCTGAATCCGTTTGCGGGCCGCACTATATAAAATTGGGATCATAAACCAAAACGCAATATTGCTGGTATTTGATTATATAGGGAGGACATGGAGATGATATATATGCTTATTGGAAACAAACCAAACATTGCTATGATGATATCATACACGCACCAGAAACAATGGCGAGATTTCATAGGCTGGTCGACCTCAATCACCAATTTGTCAAAACTATTGAGATGAAAGTCTGTTGTCCCGATTCTTAGACCAGGATTGAAATTTAAATCTGTGAGCAGTGAACTGTTCATAGATTTAGCCTACTAATTCCGCTTTGGGTTCAGTTTCAGGACACACAATGCTGACAGCATCATAACCATGTTAGCTTGAAACACGCTTCTACTATATGTGTAGATTTTGCGCCCCCTTATCGTCATATCACAAAACGCAACCAGGATGCTATAGCAAACCTAACGGATAGTTTGGTGGCATGGGAGCCTACGACTATTGAAGAGAGATTTTTAAATATAAAATTCGTACTA
This sequence comes from Botryllus schlosseri, assembly GCF_051294905.1. Lineage (NCBI taxonomy): Eukaryota > Metazoa > Chordata > Ascidiacea > Stolidobranchia > Styelidae > Botryllus > Botryllus schlosseri. The sequence continues at coordinate 21,071,563 of NC_137246.1, forward strand.
AATACAGAGCAACAATTATGAACTGGAAGTAAATCGCGCGAAGCGCGAAAAAATTTTTCAGTTGAGCTCTGCTTCGCGATCCCCTTTAGATGCTTTCATGACCCCAAGGGGCACGCGCCCCCCCCAGGTTGAGACCCACTGCCTTAGAATTATCATGGTTAAATATACTAAGAAAAAGTTTAATCAAGTCCCTGCATTAATTCGATTTTTAGTACGCAATTTATGAATATTTTTATTAGGTTTCTTTAGACTCTTGCGGGCCGCACAGAACGGAGTTGCGGGCCGCATGCGGCCCGCGGGCCGTAGTTTGCCCACCCCTGGCCTAGAGAGTTAACTGTTGTTAACCGCTATTGTGACCATTGCCTCGACGTTGACGTGATCTTTCTATGTAGTAAATTTTTTATCCTATTCTGTAATTGTTTGAGTTACATTTGACCGGGTCTCAGGGGTAGGCTCGGATTTTAGGAAGCAAAGAAAGTGAAGTGGTAGTCTCAATTCGAGTTGGCAAGCTACTCGACATGAGTAGTTATAGTAATGTGAGATTTGCCCGCATGCACCCTATTTACTTAAACAAACAAAGATTATCAATATAATAATTATTGAAAGAATTAGCTCATTCTCAGTTTTGCAGCAATACTCGAGGGGAATTCCCTTCTGACTGTGCGGCAATAAAAAAAGGGGGATTAATGCTAGAGAGAAAACGAACAAAGAATCTGGATTGACCTTTGTACTCAGACATGAGACTGGAGTACTTCTACTTGTACTTTTCCACTCCTGATTCTACCTCGCTTGACCTCTGGACACGAGACTTGTGTATTTGATATTTATTATATTTTCCCTCGAATAACAATGGATCGGCTTTTAATTTCAATGGTATGCACGCCGACGATACGCTCGGCTGGGCAAAGCGACGTCCACGGCCTGTGTCATACTGGACTCGTAACAACCTCGCTCGTCCTCTGGTCAAGGACATGAAATTACAGCTGACTCCGGTCATACGCGACGGGGCTTGGTAATAGTTGCCTGACGACATATCGTCCTGACCTATCGTTTTGTGGTCCAATTTCGTGACGTGTCTTGGGAATAATTCCCCGTCAAACCCCCTGGCTGACTTGTCGTCCCGTGGTTGACTCGATTTCACGTACGGTGGGGCATGGGAATAATTGCCGGTGCTGACTTCGGTCGTGTACGACGAGGCTTGATCATAGTTGCCGGCCCTGACCTGTCATTCCGTGGTCCAATTTCGTGGCTCAGGAACAATAGAGCGTCAAGCTGGTTGACTTGTCGTTCCGCAGTTGATTCAATTTCGTGTACGGTGGGTCATAATTACCGGTCGTGACGTCAGTATAGTTTCTTCTGATCCATGAGATCCTGGTGCGTGTTTTAGGTGTCCATACGTTCGGCTATGTAAAGTGACGCTTGTGGTCTGTGTCTTGTGTACTGTTGTACTTGAACCCTTTTTTGCTTTGTTATCGACCCAGACAGTAACGAGAAACGATCTGTTACGATTATAAATATGTATACCATTTCGAGACATATCGAGAATGAGAATGAATGTCGTAGTAGAAATGTGTATTAGGCGACCCGACATAGATTAACTTAAATAAATTAACATTATAAATACAATAAGTAATTGAGCAAATAGCTGATTCTCAATTTTGCTCGCAGCAACATGTTAACCCCCGGTATTACGTACTTAGTAATCGGTGCCTCGTTCTTATACCTCGTTCTAGCGTATTCATAAGGACAGACAGTCCCGAGCAAAACAATGTATTTATGATGGGTTCTTTTTACTGCTTCACGGGTGGTCAAGCGTAATCATCCCGGTGTCTGCAAATGATATTCAATTTACCACGGGATATTAATTTTGTATGCTGTACATGATATACAACTTGAATCGATCTGTTGGCGAACTAATGCTTTTCCCGTCTGTAACATACACATATCGATCACGAGCTCACCACGCACTTTTCGTTCGAATTCGACTCATTTCGCTGCAGACAATCAGTTGTACTCACGTGTGCCGTAACATATCCTCAACACGTGTTATGCCAACACCTCCAAGTATATTTGCAGCATCATACTACGGATATATTGACTCGGCAGAGTGTTACCGTCAGAGAATTGCTGTGTCACGCCTTCGGGCCTTGCATTTTCCGCTCGGTAACTGCGAGTACGATGTCAGATTCAATTGTACAGTGACGAATCGGGGTAGCTCGCTTCATCGGGGATCAGTGGGCTGACCTTATTTGGCTGAAACGCGCTCGGTGGTGCAATAATGGGGATGAATTGTGGTAGATCATATTAATTTTGTATGCTGTACAGTGTACATGATGCACATTGCACAACTTGAATCGATCTGTTGGTGAACGAATGCTTTGCCCGTCTGTAACATACACAATCGATCACGAGCTCACCACGCAGTTGTCGTTCGAGGGCGACTAATTTCGCTGCAGACAATCACTTGTGTCCGCGTGTCCCGTAAAACATCCTCAACACCTGTTATGCCAACACCTCCACACATATTTACAATATCATACTACGGCTATATTGCTTCGGCAGCCACGCACTGTCGCTCGAAGTCGACAAATTTCGCTGCAGACAATCAGCTGTGTTCGCGTATGTGTCGTAAATATATCCTCAACACATTTTATGCCAACACCTCCAAGCATATTTGCGGCATCATATATCCTCAACACATGTTATGCCAACACCTCCAAGCATATTTGCGGCATCATACTACGGATATATTGATTCGGGGGGAGTGTCCCCGTCAGAGAATTGCTGTGTCCCCCCTTTGAGCCTCGCATTTCCCGTTCGAACTCGGTAACTGCGAGTACAATGTAAGATTCAATTGTACAGTGACGAATCTGGGATAGCTCGCTTTATCGGGGATCAGTGGACCGACCTTATTTTGTTGAAACACGCTCGGTTGCGGTGGTGCAATAATGGGGGGATGAATTGTGTCAGATCATACGTGATGCGATCTAGCCTGCTTTCGGTGAGGTGTAAAGATGAGCGAGAGATTTCGAAATCTGACTCCACCCCCGACTCGGGTTGCCAAATCAAAGTCCAAAAAATCCGGCTAGCACGTAAAGTCCTGTTATTTCCACATGTTGTACGGGCAAAATACAGCATAAATCCGACTCTCAAGGCCATTTGGCTGCATCCAGTCTGGCTTCGCTGAAAACTGATGAAATCTGCGCCGGGTCCGGAGATGTTTCGTCACCTCCTCCGTCCAGACAAGATTGTTCTGCTGTAATATGGGTGTCGTTGTATAATAATTTACGTACACGGAGACTTGGTATCGCCCCTTTGGCGGAATTCTGTTTGATTCGTCTGTACAGGTGTTATTAGTGCGATCAGATTTGGCACCTCAAGGAGTATATTGGTAAAAATCACACAACGATGACAATAACTTTACCGGTCAACAACCCCGACGGGATATAGCCATGTAGATTTCATTCATATTATTATTAGGAGGTATTCCACCACGTTCACACGATTATCACGTACGATTCCTTTGGCATGGTTGTTTTTGTTAGTATTGTAGCATGGTGATCACTAACAGGGGATGATAATCCATGTCCAAAGAGTCTGGAAATACGTTAGCAATACATCCGTCGGCGGCGGGGTATTAGAGAGAATTGCATATTTTTTTCGACGGGAACGGCGATCACACTGACTGGTTCTCATCACTCGTCGTTGGAATGCTTGTAATTTCGATGCGGTGTGGTGTACGTAAATCAGCTGTGATCAATCGACCGTGACACAATCGCTGTCAGTCATCAATCTACGACTTGACAAAACTCGCGTTTTCGGGTTGACAGCAACACAGTGCGATATATTTGATGTCCCCATCGACCCTCCTACTTTAATAGGGTTACCATACGGCCTCATTTAGGGGAGCATATGTCCGCCATTTTCCAGATATGTTCTCCCCTTCGACCAAATGTACTCTCTTTCTGTCAATTTGTCCCCCTTGTTAGCTTAACATAGCCAAAAAACACCACGAGTAACGCAAAATGTAGGCCTAGATTACGAAAGTCGGGTATTTAGGTAGCCAAATCGAAAAAAATGACGCTATGATGGTATTGTGCAGGCTATTACGTGGATACGGGGCCGTAGCCGGGTGGTGGTACATCATTCTCACAAGATGTACTTTGGAATGCGTGTGAAATCGACATCGTCCGTTACTCGACTGAAGCAAGTCGCCACTGCAATCCCTCTCTGTGTATACACAACGTACTAGGTACTGCAGATCCAGACGAGACTACGCATTCTGGCGAGGTTATCGAGATAGCTGGAGCGCTTTACAACACATGCTACATTTGCTTCAAATGAAAGCACAAAATATAGCTTTGAAGTACTCAAGTAGAAGTAGTTTAAAAGAAATGTCGGTATCGTGAAATCGCTTTCTATCCTAATGATAAAGAGTAGGTCCCCATAAAACTGTCGAGCCAAAGGTAGTTTCGAAGCAATCCAGTAATTTGTAAATCTTATTTATGGGTTGAACGGTGTGTTCATTGACTAGAGAGAAGGAAACACGGCGGTGCCTGTATAGCAAGGCTGTTCTCACACCCACATTGTCCTCGTCATTATCGGCGAGATATGGCTTTGTAGTGAGATTGCGGTCGTTAAAATACATTGATTAAATACGATTTATCCCTCGTATATGGGGATCAGTGGGCGAATAATGTATCGATTCAGCAATTCGCCCCGCCAAGTACCTAATTTTCTTATGTCCGGCCCGCCGACTGAAGAAGTTGCCCGCCCCCTTGTATAACAAATATGTAAATGGTGCAATAGCGACAGCTAGCGGTTGTCAATCATCCATAAAAATACTAACCAGTAATACAGTCCTCAAGGATAAACTAGGAATATCTGTGTGAGTCGCCTCGATTGACCCATACGACAAGTTTAGACACGAAAGTATTTTGAGGTGTGATATAATCCTGGTAATTGTACTGTATTTTTCCACGTACACATACCACAATCGAAAACAGGGTTCACTGACGGGCTCACTTGTCGTACGAATGCTTGTAATTTTGGTGTGATGTGCGCAAATCAGCTGCGATACTTGTCTATTCACTTCCGTAGACTGACTTTTATAACACATTTTACACAAATACACATGTTCAGTTTATTTGAAGTAATAACGGGCAAGCACATTAACTAATCGTCCAGAACAAGGTGTAGAGCTTCTTTCAGATCTTGGCATACTTTCTTGATATCAGAATCCTTTTTTTTTGATTTGCGATGTAAAAGCAATACTAGCTTCGCATACATGAGCATATGATTGCGTATAAACCGATATTGAAGTCTTCTGAGAGCATCTTCATTATTCTCCAGTCTACACAATATTATTTTCCTCTCAGTACGTTATGTCTCTCAATCCAACAGAACAGTTGAATTGCTATTCGAAGGTATCTGATACAGACAACTGTAAACTAATTCTTTAAGTTTGTTCATCGTAGCGTAACGACCATAGAGAGAGAGAGAGAGTCTTTATTTTCATCCAACCAAAATACATAACACATGGCAGTGATGGTGGTACAGAAAATATGCTTGCACAGTATTCGGTATTAGATAGGATTGATCGATAAGACCGTGAAGGTCATCTAGTCTGATCACACCAGCATCAAACAGGTACAATTGACTCTAAACAGTCTGGCTGTAAAGGGTGACGGCAATGCGATATATTTGATGTCCCCATCGATCCTCATACTAATGGGGTTGGCGTACGTCCTCCTTCTCCCGGAAAATATCCTCACATAAATGTACTCTTTTCTGTGAATTTATCTTCCGTTTTAGCTTAAAATACCCAAAAAGACCGTGAATAACGCGAAATAGGGACCTACGAGAAGCGGGTAGGGTCTATCTTGTTGTTTTCGCATAATCCTGTTATTCAAATGTAGGATTTTGGTGTAGGTCTGATTTATAACTTTGTAAAAGTGAGGTAAACTCATTACAAAATTACTTTCTGCTTTTAAAGTCAAACGTGCAAAGAGTAAGTAATTTCACCTGAAACGATTGAGGAGTAAGTTACAACGACTTGGATATATAGCACTAGTACCGGGTACTCGAATCAGTAGCGTCTTTTTACACCATTACTCAACCCAAGTCCACAACATACCTAAAAACGTGGTATTGTTTTGTGTATTTCAGTGAAGCAAATTCAATTTAAATCTCAAACCACTTTATCCTGTGCCCGACCTCATTAAAAATCGATCAACACCTGATCACCACCTGCGTAATCAATCCGCTGTGTGTAAAATGGTATACCATGTTCGTGTCGATCGTATATTAATTTTGCGATTTGCGTCGATCTGCTGTCGAACAGATATACTTTTGTCTACCCCTGAAGTATACAGTATTACCACGTTGTCTATATTACGACTCTGTGGTTAGACAATACAGATTAGAGACGCCCCGGACTGATCAATATAGTCGGATACTCCCAATCTGCTCAGTCGTGGTTCTTGACCCTCCAAGACCTCTGTTAGCATCAGTCTATCTCACTGTTTGTAGTCCCAATTTCAAACGTCGTAATAGCGATCACTCGGTCATGTGTAGAATGTAGAAATTGACGCCTGTCCTATTTGCACGACCTCGTGGCTTTGGTAAACTTACTAAAGCGGAAAGTCACTACCAAGTTGAACATTGACTGATCGTTTTCTTGTTAGTGTCGATATTCGTTCGTACGTTCTTTCATGCCTTAGAATTTTTGTTATCATCGAGTGTGGTCATAAATAGACAGGGGGACAAATTCGATGCGTTCAACACAATACGCGTTTGCCACATCTCAGCCCGGACCGTAACCGATCGTTTACCGCACCTACGATAAATGTCGCTTTTTACTCATAGGTAAGCCGATGATCTGTGAAAACACAGGCGCTAACGTGCCATTTCGTTATTCCTTCAACGTCACATGACCGCCTATGAAGGCTTTTTGGGTGCCCACCAATGCAGTGTTGAAACGTGATCCATAGGGCCCCCACTGCGTGCTATACGCCTCAATAAATATGTTTACTCGAGTTTACACCTGGTGTGGCCTTCGCCAAAATGTGTTCCTTTTTTGTAAATTTGTCCTCATTTTCAACTTAAAATAACAAAAAACACCGCGAATAACGCGAAATGTAGGTCTGGTCGATTTCGGTGAGTGACCTTTCATTTAGCTAACTTGCACAACACAAGTAATTGACGGGTATTTCGATAGTCAAGTCAGAAGAAATGACATTGTTTTCAAGTCAATCTAATGAAATTAGCGGTATAAATATAAAAATACGTCCTCCCCTATCGTAACTTGTAGCCTGTGAAAAACATACACCGCAAAATATCCTCAACACCCTCAACAAAACATAGTTGCGACAAATATCATACTATGGACGTATTGACTCGGCGTAATGCTACCATGAGAAAAATGCTGTTTGACCCCCTCGACCTAGCCTTGAATTTACCGTTGAAAAATTTCACCAGAAGAAGCTGTGATCGTGTGTCGCAATCAATGTCAGCCACGCTCGATCAATCTGTTGTTTCGACAAAACTTGTGCGTATACGCCAGAGATGAGTATTGATTAGGATTTAGAAAAAAAAACATATTTGTGAAATTTTTCTGGATTAGGTTGAATTAGGTTTTGAGATTGATTTACTATATCGTACGGGCAACTACTACCGAGCCCCGTCGTGACGATATCGGATTAATCAGTCGTCGAACGACAAGTTTGGCTAACCGTTTATACTCCTAGTTTATTCTTGAAAGCTCTATAGATTACTGGTTAGCTGTATTGTTGTGGGCGACTGAAAACAGTTAGTTGTCGCTATTGTACGATTTACACTTTGTGTTATACATTTTTTGTTACCACCACGAACTAGGAGATCAATCACGACGACGGGCAACTACTCCCAATTGGCGGAATACTGTTTGATTCATTTGTATATTCAGCTTTAGCACCACAAGAAGTATATTAGTAGTTTATGATTGAATATAATCTTATCCATCAAACAACAAACAAATAACATCCATTCAAAAGTCACTTGACAAAATTGATGAGCCCTCGTATATTAATCGATGTAGTCAACTGGTTTGTGTTGTCTAATTTACTTTCTGCACCCGCTTCACTGCTCCACACCAAGTGTAAACTCGAGTAAACATATTTATTGAGGCGTATAGCACGCAGTGGGGGCCCTATGGATCACGTTTCAACACTGCATTGGTGGGCACCCAAAAAGCCTTCATAGGCGGTCATGTGACGTTGAAGGAATAACGAAATGGCACGTTAGCGCCTGTGTTTTCACAGATCATCGGCTTACCTATGAGTAAAAAGCGACATTTATCGTAGGTGCGGTAAACGATCTGTTACGGTCCGGGCTGAGATGTGGCAAACGCGTATTGTGTTGAACGCATCGAATTTGTCCCCCCTGTCTATTTATGACCACACTCGATGATAACAAAAATTCTAAGGCATGAAAGAACGTACGAACGAATATCGACACTAACAAGAAAACGATCAGTCAATGTTCAACTTGGTAGTGACTTTCCGCTTTAGTAAGTTTACCAAAGCCACGAGGTCGTGCAAATAGGACAGGCGTCAATTTCTACATTCTACACATGACCGAGTGATCGCTATTACGACGTTTGAAATTGGGACTACAAACAGTGAGATAGACTGATGCTAACAGAGGTCTTGGAGGGTCAAGAACCACGACTGAGCAGATTGGGAGTATCCGACTATATTGATCAGTCCGGGGCGTCTCTAATCTGTATTGTCTAACCACAGAGTCGTAATATAGACAACGTGGTAATACTGTATACTTCAGGGGTAGACAAAAGTATATCTGTTCGACAGCAGATCGACGCAAATCGCAAAATTAATATACGATCGACACGAACATGGTATACCATTTTACACACAGCGGATTGATTACGCAGGTGGTGATCAGGTGTTGATCGATTTTTAATGAGGTCGGGCACAGGATAAAGTGGTTTGAGATTTAAATTGAATTTGCTTCACTGAAATACACAAAACAATACCACGTTTTTAGGTATGTTGTGGACTTGGGTTGAGTAATGGTGTAAAAAGACGCTACTGATTCGAGTACCCGGTACTAGTGCTATATATCCAAGTCGTTGTAACTTACTCCTCAATCGTTTCAGGTGAAATTACTTACTCTTTGCACGTTTGACTTTAAAAGCAGAAAGTAATTTTGTAATGAGTTTACCTCACTTTTACAAAGTTATAAATCAGACCTACACCAAAATCCTACATTTGAATAACAGGATTATGCGAAAACAACAAGATAGACCCTACCCGCTTCTCGTAGGTCCCTATTTCGCGTTATTCACGGTCTTTTTGGGTATTTTAAGCTAAAACGGAAGATAAATTCACAGAAAAGAGTACATTTATGTGAGGATATTTTCCGGGAGAAGGAGGACGTACGCCAACCCCATTAGTATGAGGATCGATGGGGACATCAAATATATCGCATTGCCGTCACCCTTTACAGCCAGACTGTTTAGAGTCAATTGTACCTGTTTGATGCTGGTGTGATCAGACTAGATGACCTTCACGGTCTTATCGATCAATCCTATCTAATACCGAATACTGTGCAAGCATATTTTCTGTACCACCATCACTGCCATGTGTTATGTATTTTGGTTGGATGAAAATAAAGACTCTCTCTCTCTCTCTCTATGGTCGTTACGCTACGATGAACAAACTTAAAGAATTAGTTTACAGTTGTCTGTATCAGATACCTTCGAATAGCAATTCAACTGTTCTGTTGGATTGAGAGACATAACGTACTGAGAGGAAAATAATATTGTGTAGACTGGAGAATAATGAAGATGCTCTCAGAAGACTTCAATATCGGTTTATACGCAATCATATGCTCATGTATGCGAAGCTAGTATTGCTTTTACATCGCAAATCAAAAAAAAGGATTCTGATATCAAGAAAGTATGCCAAGATCTGAAAGAAGCTCTACACCTTGTTCTGGACGATTAGTTAATGTGCTTGCCCGTTATTACTTCAAATAAACTGAACATGTGTATTTGTGTAAAATGTGTTATAAAAGTCAGTCTACGGAAGTGAATAGACAAGTATCGCAGCTGATTTGCGCACATCACACCAAAATTACAAGCATTCGTACGACAAGTGAGCCCGTCAGTGAACCCTGTTTTCGATTGTGGTATGTGTACGTGGAAAAATACAGTACAATTACCAGGATTATATCACACCTCAAAATACTTTCGTGTCTAAACTTGTCGTATGGGTCAATCGAGGCGACTCACACAGATATTCCTAGTTTATCCTTGAGGACTGTATTACTGGTTAGTATTTTTATGGATGATTGACAACCGCTAGCTGTCGCTATTGCACCATTTACATATTTGTTATACAAGGGGGCGGGCAACTTCTTCAGTCGGCGGGCCGGACATAAGAAAATTAGGTACTTGGCGGGGCGAATTGCTGAATCGATACATTATTCGCCCACTGATCCCCATATACGAGGGATAAATCGTATTTAATCAATGTATTTTAACGACCGCAATCTCACTACAAAGCCATATCTCGCCGATAATGACGAGGACAATGTGGGTGTGAGAACAGCCTTGCTATACAGGCACCGCCGTGTTTCCTTCTCTCTAGTCAATGAACACACCGTTCAACCCATAAATAAGATTTACAAATTACTGGATTGCTTCGAAACTACCTTTGGCTCGACAGTTTTATGGGGACCTACTCTTTATCATTAGGATAGAAAGCGATTTCACGATACCGACATTTCTTTTAAACTACTTCTACTTGAGTACTTCAAAGCTATATTTTGTGCTTTCATTTGAAGCAAATGTAGCATGTGTTGTAAAGCGCTCCAGCTATCTCGATAACCTCGCCAGAATGCGTAGTCTCGTCTGGATCTGCAGTACCTAGTACGTTGTGTATACACAGAGAGGGATTGCAGTGGCGACTTGCTTCAGTCGAGTAACGGACGATGTCGATTTCACACGCATTCCAAAGTACATCTTGTGAGAATGATGTACCACCACCCGGCTACGGCCCCGTATCCACGTAATAGCCTGCACAATACCATCATAGCGTCATTTTTTTCGATTTGGCTACCTAAATACCCGACTTTCGTAATCTAGGCCTACATTTTGCGTTACTCGTGGTGTTTTTTGGCTATGTTAAGCTAACAAGGGGGACAAATTGACAGAAAGAGAGTACATTTGGTCGAAGGGGAGAACATATCTGGAAAATGGCGGACATATGCTCCCCTAAATGAGGCCGTATGGTAACCCTATTAAAGTAGGAGGGTCGATGGGGACATCAAATATATCGCACTGTGTTGCTGTCAACCCGAAAACGCGAGTTTTGTCAAGTCGTAGATTGATGACTGACAGCGATTGTGTCACGGTCGATTGATCACAGCTGATTTACGTACACCACACCGCATCGAAATTACAAGCATTCCAACGACGAGTGATGAGAACCAGTCAGTGTGATCGCCGTTCCCGTCGAAAAAAATATGCAATTCTCTCTAATACCCCGCCGCCGACGGATGTATTGCTAACGTATTTCCAGACTCTTTGGACATGGATTATCATCCCCTGTTAGTGATCACCATGCTACAATACTAACAAAAACAACCATGCCAAAGGAATCGTACGTGATAATCGTGTGAACGTGGTGGAATACCTCCTAATAATAATATGAATGAAATCTACATGGCTATATCCCGTCGGGGTTGTTGACCGGTAAAGTTATTGTCATCGTTGTGTGATTTTTACCAATATACTCCTTGAGGTGCCAAATCTGATCGCACTAATAACACCTGTACAGACGAATCAAACAGAATTCCGCCAAAGGGGCGATACCAAGTCTCCGTGTACGTAAATTATTATACAACGACACCCATATTACAGCAGAACAATCTTGTCTGGACGGAGGAGGTGACGAAACATCTCCGGACCCGGCGCAGATTTCATCAGTTTTCAGCGAAGCCAGACTGGATGCAGCCAAATGGCCTTGAGAGTCGGATTTATGCTGTATTTTGCCCGTACAACATGTGGAAATAACAGGACTTTACGTGCTAGCCGGATTTTTTGGACTTTGATTTGGCAACCCGAGTCGGGGGTGGAGTCAGATTTCGAAATCTCTCGCTCATCTTTACACCTCACCGAAAGCAGGCTAGATCGCATCACGTATGATCTGACACAATTCATCCCCCCATTATTGCACCACCGCAACCGAGCGTGTTTCAACAAAATAAGGTCGGTCCACTGATCCCCGATAAAGCGAGCTATCCCAGATTCGTCACTGTACAATTGAATCTTACATTGTACTCGCAGTTACCGAGTTCGAACGGGAAATGCGAGGCTCAAAGGGGTGACACAGCAATTCTCTGACGGGGACACTCCCCCCGAATCAATATATCCGTAGTATGATGCCGCAAATATGCTTGGAGGTGTTGGCATAACATGTGTTGAGGATATATGATGCCGCAAATATGCTTGGAGGTGTTGGCATAAAATGTGTTGAGGATATATTTACGACACATACGCGAACACAGCTGATTGTCTGCAGCGAAATTTGTCGACTTCGAGCGACAGTGCGTGGCTGCCGAAGCAATATAGCCGTAGTATGATATTGTAAATATGTGTGGAGGTGTTGGCATAACAGGTGTTGAGGATGTTTTACGGGACACGCGGACACAAGTGATTGTCTGCAGCGAAATTAGTCGCCCTCGAACGACAACTGCGTGGTGAGCTCGTGATCGATTGTGTATGTTACAGACGGGCAAAGCATTCGTTCACCAACAGATCGATTCAAGTTGTGCAATGTGCATCATGTACACTGTACAGCATACAAAATTAATATGATCTACCACAATTCATCCCCATTATTGCACCACCGAGCGCGTTTCAGCCAAATAAGGTCAGCCCACTGATCCCCGATGAAGCGAGCTACCCCGATTCGTCACTGTACAATTGAATCTGACATCGTACTCGCAGTTACCGAGCGGAAAATGCAAGGCCCGAAGGCGTGACACAGCAATTCTCTGACGGTAACACTCTGCCGAGTCAATATATCCGTAGTATGATGCTGCAAATATACTTGGAGGTGTTGGCATAACACGTGTTGAGGATATGTTACGGCACACGTGAGTACAACTGATTGTCTGCAGCGAAATGAGTCGAATTCGAACGAAAAGTGCGTGGTGAGCTCGTGATCGATATGTGTATGTTACAGACGGGAAAAGCATTAGTTCGCCAACAGATCGATTCAAGTTGTATATCATGTACAGCATACAAAATTAATATCCCGTGGTAAATTGAATATCATTTGCAGACACCGGGATGATTACGCTTGACCACCCGTGAAGCAGTAAAAAGAACCCATCATAAATACATTGTTTTGCTCGGGACTGTCTGTCCTTATGAATACGCTAGAACGAGGTATAAGAACGAGGCACCGATTACTAGGTACGTAATACCGGGGGTTAACATGTTGCTGCGAGCAAAATTGAGAATCAGCTATTTGCTCAATTACTTATTGTATTTATAATGTTAATTTATTTAAGTTAATCTATGTCGGGTCGCCTAATACACATTTCTACTACGACATTCATTCTCATTCTCGATATGACTCGAAATGGTATACATATTTATAATCGTAACAGATCGTTTCTCGTTACTGTCTGGGTCGATAACAAAGCAAAAAAGGGTTCAAGTACAACAGTACACAAGACACAGACCACAAGCGTCACTTTACATAGCCGAACGTATGGACACCTAAAACACGCACCAGGATCTCATGGATCAGAAGAAACTATACTGACGTCACGACCGGTAATTATGACCCACCGTACACGAAATTGAATCAACTGCGGAACGACAAGTCAACCAGCTTGACGCTCTATTGTTCCCGAGCCACGAAATTGGACCACGGAATGACAGGTCAGGGCCGGCAACTATGATCAAGCCTCGTCGTACACGACCGAAGTCAGCACCGGCAATTATTCCCATGCCCCACCGTACGCGAAATCGAGTCAACCACGGGACGACAAGTCAGCCAGGGGGTTTGACGGGGAATTATTCCCAAGACACGTCACGAAATTGGACCACAAAACGATAGGTCAGGACGATATGTCGTCAGGCAACTATTACCAAGCCCCGTCGCGTATGACCGGAGTCAGCTGTAATTTCATGTCCTTGACCAGAGGACGAGCGAGGTTGTTACGAGTCCAGTATGACACAGGCCGTGGACGTCGCTTTGCCCAGCCGAGCGTATCGTCGGCGTGCATACCATTGAAATTAAAAGCCGATCCATTGTTATTCGAGGGAAAATATAATAAATATCAAATACACAAGTCTCGTGTCCAGAGGTCAAGCGAGGTAGAATCAGGAGTGGAAAAGTACAAGTAGAAGTACTCCAGTCTCATGTCTGAGTACAAAGGTCAATCCAGATTCTTTGTTCGTTTTCTCTCTAGCATTAATCCCCCTTTTTTTATTGCCGCACAGTCAGAAGGGAATTCCCCTCGAGTATTGCTGCAAAACTGAGAATGAGCTAATTCTTTCAATAATTATTATATTGATAATCTTTGTTTGTTTAAGTAAATAGGGTGCATGCGGGCAAATCTCACATTACTATAACTACTGACATGCCTAAATTGTTACAGCCAAAACTCTAATCAAGTAAATATAACGAACTATCGTTTGAGCTAGGCAACGACCAAAACGTCCGCTATAAGGGTGGCCTTAAGTATGATTAACGATTCTACGGATTTATTCCATAATCAGTGGCGGCTCGTCCTATAGGGCAACTGGGGCATTGCCCCACCTAAAATTCTGTTCAATAACAATTCTTTACCATTTATAGACGCACCTATCTATATAAACCGAAATCACAGCGAAAATCGTATACTTCTTGTCCTTTCGCTTGTAAATGCCCATATATAGCGAAGTCTCTGCGAAAATCGAATTCTCTTCTGTGTTTTCGCTTTGCGAATGCCTAGCCGGGGCTTGCCCCGGTAGCGCTCATAACAAGCTTTCACTGTCTATTCTCTCAAAACCGCGCACAATAAAGAAACGGTGATTTACTCTCTCCTATTCATAAAATTACCGAGCAACCGGGGCACGATAGCTCTGTGCCCTTAAGGTGTGATGTAACAATCGTATCTATAGCTGAACTCTGTTACCGTCATATGCGTTTAGACGACCTTTGCTGGTATAGGTCGATTTTAATGGGGTTTCACACCATGAAAACTCTTGAAACTTGTTATGTCATGTCTTGATGGTGGTATTTAACACTGCCCCAAGTTTCAGGGTTTCTACTTAAAGTTTAGGGTAGTAATTCCGTTTCCGAAGTTGAGTGTGTGCTGATCCGTCATGTATCGCAAACAGATTTTACTCAAAAGCCGGTATTGATATCCATTGGTTTTGATGGTGTTCAATACTGAGATCGGTTATGACATTTGGCACGGTAATTCTTAATGTTAGTATCGAACGCTGTACCAAGTTTTAAGTTTGTCACTGAACTGTGTTAGTGGTAATTTCGTTTCCTAATTCGAGTGAGAGCTGACTCGTCATTTATCGCTAACAGAATATACGCAAAGCCGGTATTGGTGTCTATTGATTTTAACGATGCTCCTTACCTAGATCCGTCATAAGCTTTTGCACGGTATGTCTTGATTTTAGTATCGAACGCTGTGCCAAGTCTCAAGGTTGACACTCAATGATTAGGGCAGTAATTTCGTTATCAAGGTCGAGTATGGTAAAGATTAGGGATGGTGTGAACCTCTGAAAGGTTCAGGTTCGTGTGAACGCGAACCTTTTTGAAAGGTTCTGTGTGAACACGAACGTGAACCTCATGACGTCACGTGACGTCATATTGCTAATTCCAACCTTTCAATGAAGTGATACCCTACTAACGTACACGATACCTAGTGACGACTCGGGCTACATAATGCCACAATGCCGAAGTACATATTGGTGTTTTAAACGTCGCTGAGTGCGGAGATAATTAAGTTAGCTGATTCGGGAGAATGCTAATCGTGTGATTAAATACTGCTAATCGCGACGCATGAAGTTGAAGGTGAAGAGGGTTACGCGCGATGGTTAGTCGCGGTGTCCCGAGTTTTCAATCAAGTGGCGTTATCTGTTGCATCATAATGCGAAAATGCGTTATATATTGGCTGCTAGTTGGTGAATAAAACTAGATATCCGACAATCTCCATACTGAAACAGCAGGTTGCTAACGACGATACTGCCACTGTAATAGGTAGAATTATCATCATCGCGAAATGAAAGTCGTGTCCAATTAGTACGGTACAGCTAAGAAACGGATATCGCTTTGCAATGGCGGGTAGTCCTACATAATTCGTTGATTGTTTAGTGAAGCCATAACCTAGGAGACAATCGGCACGGTCATTATCGTAACTATCCAAAAAGTCTCAGAGCAGATCCTCACGAGGTGCAAATACGGGGTCTTTTTGGCCAAAAACTAGCCTCAGATATATTGGAATTCAAACAAGAAGTCCGTGTTAGATTATGATAGGACATTTCCCTTAATGGCTTACTACTCCTGCATTATCTCATAAATACAGGCACACAGGCAGCAATGCAAAAAGTAATTTGTGTTCACGCCAAACAGAACTTTTTCGAGCAGTGTTTCCCAAACTTACTTTTTTCCGCCACCAGCTCCCCCTGGAACCAAATAATGGAGTATCGACGCTCCCCATTTCCTTCCCTCGCCAAAATAATTGAATCAAAGTTATTCTTCATTTATTACAATTCAAGAAATGCATGCGGCTGGTGTATTGTCCTCATCCTCATAATATTGGGTTTCGTTTTGGATAAGAACAACCTCAAATTTATCGTCGATTTAAGCTGAGCATTGTGGAGGGAATAGGGGGGGGGGAATACAACCAGACCCCAAACTGCAAGGGGGATATTTCTCATCGATTCGATTTTGAGCAAGAACAATCGCTGCGAGGTACAGTGAACCTTGGTTTGAGCTCAAAAGTGTTCTACAATGTAATCAGTTCCTTAATAATTCGGAAATCTTACATAATGTATTGATTATCCAGTCTTAAATTTGAAATAGAAATCTGAAACAGAATTATAAAGGCCTTTTGCAGTTCTCGAAGAAGATTGCTGTATGCTTCTACGTCAATACTAGATTTATGATCAGGACAGGTATCAAGCTAAATTACGCGACTACGCACAACCGCACACACCGAATCTGGGCAGTGTTATCTACACCTTGATTAGATTGAACTCATTACATAAAAGAGATAAATTCAACTCAATAAATGGATAGAATATGATGACCGTAAATTAAACGATATCCTTTCTCGCAATCAAATTGTCGTGCCAAGACTATAGGGTCGCAGCTCTGCAAAACTCCCACCCTTGTATTAAACAATGGATAGAATCGCGCGATCGTACCACGGTGCAGCAATGAGAAATTGAGTCATCAAATACAGTACTTCGAAATTCTCCCTGCATAGCATAAAATGAACCACCCTTTATGGTGATTCTGTCGGCTGTTGCATTTGTCCAAATTGTTGGACAGACTGGACATTGGACAAGGATCTGCATTGTGGAGTAACAATGGACTTCTCCGGTATATAGGTGATTGAATAGAATCAACGCCCGGATCAAAAGTAAGTCGCCTAGACTGAATATTCACTGTTCACTGTGCTGCTGTAGTACATAGCAGTTGTATTCCAATCCTATACCGCCCCATTTGTGCTCATCGCCCCCTATACCAACCAATTTAGAGCCAGCACCCCCAACCTCCCATTTCATGTCCAGTACCCCTTCCTGCTCGCCAAATCCCACAGGGGGCGCCGGCACCCACTTTGAGAATCACTGATTTAGAGGCATGCAACATCATGGCTATATGTACGCGGCAATACATGGCTATATGTACGCAATATTTGACTCAGTTAATGCTAGACACAATGGTGTAAACCTAGATTCGACTTAAGCAGGGGACCCAAGGCAAAAGCAGTCGCCGCAGCTTGGGAGCATTGCATCCGAGTCGGGGTCGTCATACATATAAGATAGTGATTCGTAACGTCTACTAATCTGCAAGCCTTTTCGGAACACCAATTCATGAAAACAAAAATCCACCAAAATCCACCTCTAACTACACATCTAATATATTAGTTTAGATCAGGGGTTCTCAAACCGAGGTAGGCTATGCGAGAGAATTTTCGGGGGTGCGTGAGCAACTTCACTTTTCAAGCACTGTGACAATTTTCTGCAGCAGCGTTGTATAGGCTGTAGCGTGTATCTCACAGGCTTGAAACAAGTTCAAGCTTACCAAATGCAGCGTTTACTAAGGCTTAAGGGGGCACTTCTCTTAAGAAATAATTTTTATTGTTTTTTTTTTAATCGATCTAGAACGGAAACTTCACGCCCCTTCCAAATATGCCATTATTTTTATGATATTCCAACTCCTTCTTATCCAAAACTAGTTTCTTTTAGGGACCATTTTATTTAAAAAATAATTACATCCCAATTTTTGCTGCAGTCGTGTTCATTTTAATCCAACATTCGCGTTTGCTGGTGGAAATAGCGCTACTTGGAGAAATCCATGCTGTAGACCTTGAAATGAGTGTTCTAGCCTGTCAGCCTTCATAAACTTGACTGCTTCACAGATTCAGTAAACAGGCGAGGCGACGTTTTTTTTTTTTCATTTTTTATATTTGTTCACCGATAACTGACAATATTGGGTAGTATTTATTGTATGTTTATAAATAAGTGTTCCAGCATGTCTGCTTTCATATACATGGCTGCTTCATTGATTCAGTACCAAGGAAATAGTCGAGATGGAGATTGTGTGTTTTTCTATTTCATCTTTTCTATTCACTGACTGATGACATTGATGACTGACAATATTTGGTAGTATTTATTGTTTTTTGATAAATGTCTTGGATTGATTTTCATTTCTCACCATCAATATGCCTAGAATGAGTCAATCAAGGAAATTTAGAGTTTTAGAAGAATCTTTGTAATGAAACGATGCATTGGTGGTTTCACCAAAACTGAAAATGAGTCATTCGTCGCCACCATATGGCCAAGGTGCCCGAAGAAAAGATACTTATGAACTATGGCAGTAAAACGTGCTGTAGCTATGTCCGTATTGAACTGGGATATAGGATGTAGTGGATTCTTGAGTGTTCTTGAAAGCCTAAACTGACCAGTAGGGCTGTTCAAAAATAACCCTTTTTTCCTCAATCTTGCTGGATACGTGATTAAATCGTTAGGTTGCCTTAAAAAACGACGCACACAAAATTTGAAGTTATTCCAACCAATATTCGCGGATTTCGTACAATTTGAAAATTTTTGAATTTGCCCAAAAATGCAAAAAAAAAAAATTGTTTTCAAATTTTCCTTCCAACCCAATGAAATTGTTGCGCTGTCTTCAAAAACGATGCAAAACAAATTTGACTCAATTCCAAGCTGTAGAAGCGGAGTTATTCAAGTTTTTCGATGATAATTCTGGGATGATCCACCAATCAAGGATAATCCCAGAATTATCAAAAAAAAAATGCAATAACTCCAATTCTACGGCTGGGAATTGAGTCAAATTTGTTTTGCATCGTTTTTGAAGACAGCGCAACAATTTCATGGGGTTAGCAGAAAAATTTGAATTTGCATTTTTTGGCAAATTCAAAATTTTCAAACTGTACGAAATCGGCAAATATTGGTTGGAATGAATTCAAATTTGGTGTGCGTCGTTTTTTTTAAGGCAACCTAACGATTTAATCACGTAGCCAGCAAGATTCAGGAAAAAAGGTTATTTTTGGACAGCCCTGACCAGTGAACACGTTCACAAAAATGGAACTGGTTTGAAGGACGAAAATAGAAAGACTGCATCTCGACGCTCTTTTGCTGTGAGAAATTTAAGAGTTCAAGAGTCCTTAGTCAGGTTGTGTTATATATGGTTCACTGTGTGATGCAAATCAACTAATGTGGCCATTAATGTCATGAGCAGTGTACATATCCCTGTTTTTCGAAGTTGTGTTGGTTTTATTTTTTTAAACGCGTTTTTCTCAAAATATACTTTTTCTGCTCAAAAATTGTGTCTGCTCGGCACCTGCTTATCCAATTCATCTGAAATTTTGCACTGATGATGGTTAGGGTATATATAATAATCCTATGGAGCAGTTTCTCAAAATTTTGTCCAGAGAGATTTTTACAGGGAAAAATATTGAAAAAAGTCAAAATTTAGGGTTCGCTAACAGAAATTTCATAAAACCATTTTTTGAAAATTCTTCCGTAGGTGTGTAGACATATGTCTGTACTATCATTCCACCAATTTAGCAAGGAATATATCAAGAGCCTGTTGACTTATTAGGATTTTCGTAGATTTTTGAGTTGGTGTTAATTTGGGGTATACCGATGGTTCAATAATAAAGGTCATATTCGGAAAGGAAATTTCCTTCCTTTTCCACCAATATATTAAACATAGGGCTTGCACCTACTTTTCGGGCGTTATGACCACAAACATGAACACCTGTACTGTAAAATTGATTTCTAAAGAGAAGTGCCCCCTTAAAGTACTATGCTTTTACGTTGTCATGTAACTTTACTCGCCTAGCATTTACATTCACTGTGGTGAATTTCTATTTCTATACACTGTCGCAGTGATGAGAGTTACCATCATACTCCAGGTAAAAATAATCAAACCACAGGCTATGCCACACTCCAAATTTGGATTTCCTAATTTATATTATACGTCAACCTTGTTTACCACGTTTGCTTGCGCCACCCCTCAGCAGTTCAATCCACTCTGGTTGAAAACCACTACGCTAGCTGTTTTAACACAGATTGAGTCGTCATTTATTTTGAGGCAAGGAACGAATATGGAGCTAACAACATTGGTTATAAGGGGTAAGCGATACATGTCGATTCAAAAGGGTACAGGCCCACGTATAATTGAAAAAGGTTTGAGAACACCTGATTAACGATAACACAGATTAACGGCGCAGGAAATGTACTGTGGATCGACAGAGTTTTAAAAGTACAAAACCGATAAATAATAATTTTCACTCAAAGCGAAAACAAAATAACTCTCTTTTAAGGTATTGAGGTCGCTTTCGAGCCAAACAGTCACCGATCTCATTAAATGCTCGCCACATCCAGATTCACGGTCTTTTCATTGTTACGACTTATTTGGCATACAGACAACACTATATGTACTAGACATGGGCAAAGTGCGGCCTGCGTGTCAAATTCGGTCCGTGTCGCGATTTTGAGCGGCCCGCGAAAAGTTACTTGGAATTTAGACCATAAAGCCGACTTTTAAATGTTAATCCGTGGACTAAAATCATCGACTGTATAAACTGAACCGGACATTCGTTAACTATGAAGCCTGTTTATTAATGTGCCGCAACGGGGCCGCAATTACGAAACCTACATACGTCATACGAGTAATCAAGGTTAAAAAAAACGCCGATGTAGCAAAGTGTGCCGTAACAATTTAAGTCACAAAAAGTCGCTCTTTTCTTCTTTGTTGCCATTGTCTCATTTACACACTCCGTGCTTCAAATTGTTACGTGATACGTTTCCAAATCCCTGATTTGTAAAACAAGTCAATCGGCGCTCGTGATTAAACGATGAGCAGGCGGGCATGTCAAAAAGGACAGTTGAGGGCGGACAGCCGGAATTCCAAGAAGATTCCGAGCACTATTTGTTTACTTGAGTCAGCGGTGAACCCGTCCTTTTAGCACTAGTTTGTAGCGAGCAAAACAGATACGGTACGATGAGAGAGCTAAGTAGCTAAATTAATATGTAACAATACCATATATCGATATAGTAATTGCTTTCATAATCGACGATGTTGCGGGCCACAGAATAAGCGTCTGCGGGCCGCGTGTTGAGAACCCCTATTGCATACCATTGTTTGAATTATGACGGCGAATGAATACTATTATTTGTTAATTAACCGTCTCTTTCTCATTGCCGAATATCAATACATCCACAGAGCAGCATGTATTACAAATGTAATTCACTGCTTTCAACCTAGAAATACAATTAGTAAGCCTACGTTGTGGAATGCAGTTAAAATTCTTGACTCGGCCCGCCAAAGTATTTTCTGCTTTTCATTTGGTCTGAGGGAAAAATAATTGCCCGCCCCTGAATTATATACTGACTCCGTTTCAAGATAATATCCAGAGGGAAAATCTTGGAGCGAAAAAAATCAGAGCCAAAATGACGTCTTCGTGATCGATAGATATCTTGAATAGTAAATTAAGTTAAGACTTGGCTGACTTCAAACCCCAGTCGACCTTGGGGCGACGCCAACCGTTGTTTTGACCATGTTTATTTTTTATTTTTTATCCAGGTAATTGCAATCAAATCAAATGACCCTTTTTTTATCGAAACTGGTCGATCTGGTGACTGCGATTATGATGTCCTCGTTTTCGACAACACAAAGGTTAGAATTTGTAGTTGTTTCAATTTCTGTATTGGTCAGTCAACATGCATATACATATATTAAAGGTATTCTGCGGATCAGAAGTGTTTCCAAGCTTTCGAACGTACAGCAGTCAGCTGCAAGTCAACTTTACCACTGATGTATCGCACAATTTTTGGGGATTTTCTTTCACCTGGACGGCTATTAGTACGAGGCAATTACAGTATACTTTGGACTGCAGACGTTTAGGATGCATAATTAATACGTATATTCATCGAATATGTTGTGAACCAAGATATACGCTAATGCAGGGCGGATCGACAAATTATCTGGTCCTTATCCGATCCTGTTTTGTAAAGCTCTGGTCCGACTCCAGTGGGACTCCTAGGCCGGATTCTCGAAATGACCATGATCCGGTCCGAAAAAACTCCTGTGACAGGATAGTATTGAATGTTGATTGAAACAATGCAAATAGGAAATTAAAAACTCAAGCCTAAGCCTTATCTGAAGTAATTATGTCAACTTTGACTTAGCATAAGGTTTATTTCCATAAACGGTTTCACTTAAACTATTGATTCGAGTATAGAAGAGGGCAAGGCTGTCCTCTTCTTAGTGAAAAGTACTGATCTAGCTGCGATCCGACTCCGGCCGTATCAGAAAAAGTACTGATCCGGCTCCGAACCGGCTCAGGCCTAAAATGAGAAAATCCGGCTCCGGTCCATGCCAGCTCTACTATACGCCACTGCCACACCACTTCACAATTATGAAGGAACGCTCAATTTCAATTCTTGAATGGATAGAATTTAAGTGAAATTTTGCTGGTCCGCCAGGGTGTTTGAGTGATGGACTTCGCCAAATCGTTTCGACTTTTTTAAAATTTCTTTTCATTTTATACAAGTTCATGCGATATTTTGAATCGATACATTTTCTCATAATATTAATAATTGTGGAACTCGGAAAAAGGCTGAGAACTAATAACTTGACGCCGAAACGCCAGCGGAATGTTTTGTCATGATGACATCACAAATACGTATTGTAACATGTAAATGTGATTTCATGGCGGTTACATGAGTCCCTTTCAACCTGCGTGTCGTGCGAGAGGTGCATCAAGAGTGACCTTTGGTACTGAGTGGTGTCAACATGCTTACGCACAGAGGTGTTCAGTAACGAAGTACTTCTACTTTTTTAAAGTACACAAGTAGTTTTCTTGTACTATTACTTCTACTTCGTAATATTTCAAGATTTACTTACTCACTATTCTATATTTACAGTTTCTCAAGTAGAAGTATTATTTACTTCCAATTAGAGAGAGAGAGAGAGAGAGAGAGAGAGAGAAAGAGAAAGAGAAAGAGAGAGCGACTTAGGAGAAGAAATTTAGGGGCTTTAGGTTTTCACAGTATATACACTATACAGTATATAGAAAGAATTTTTACAAGTCGAGTAAAGTTCAAAATTTTCGTCGTGTTTCGCGAAATAGATATGGAGTGAAAATTGAGTATTCACAAAAGTATCGGTCAATATAATTGATCTAGCCATTCTAGCAGATTGCGTGATTCCTTTCATACAGTACTATAGGTTGAAGCCCATAAGGCATGCTTCATTACAGTTTTCGCCTAGCAAAACGGTTGTAACAATACGTATAGTAGGGGAGATGTGGTACCGATGGATCACTGGGACCGAAAATACTTGAAAAATTTTCCATGATAATTCCGTGATTACACTCCGTGAATTTGTTTACAATTACAAGCTGACAGAATCTTTCCTCACGTGCAAAAAAATTCGACCTGCGTAATTTATGGGGTCTGTGACGAATGATTTACGTTTTAGGGGGTGTAAAGTCAATTTGTATCGACATTTGCATATTTCTATATCACCTTTCAGACTAACAAACCCGCCATAATTTTTGATGTAGAGTATAGGGCTTGTATCAGGGTATATAATGGCGCATATTTTTTGAAACCATACCATCCTCGAGTGGACTATTTTCAAGTCAATTACAATATTTATGGGGTGGGGGACCTATGGTACCATAGCCAAATCAAGCAAAATAGATCGACCAACTAATCACTTAACAACAGAAACTCGCCTGCATATATATATAGGCTATAAATCATCGTTGCCTGTGGGGTTTTATTGCTATTACGAGGTATTTGAAAGTCAAAATGTCGATTTGCGGGTAATATGTATGTGACATTAATTTTGTAAGTTTAGGCGTAAATCGAAACATGATTTTAGGCCAACATTTGAGTTGATATAATCTATTTTATTCTTGAAGGTCGCGACAAAACATTCTTCATTGGCTTGCTGTAGCTTATAGCTTATAGTACACAATTTGAGTTTTTGAGCGTATGTCTCATAGGTCCCATGCTCGTGTGCCTTTGGACCCACTGGGTGGGGACCGATGACACGTTCGAGCAACAAATTTTAAACGTTCATAAATATTTTTAGAAAAGGCGGATATTCATGTAAATGTCCGCGATAGGTAGAGCTTGTATCGAAGTGTTGAGACAGGAAAAGATCTGCTATTCTCGGCTGAAGATTTGAGGGCCAGATATTATTTTGCAATTTTTGATCCATCGGTACCACATCTCCCCTATTCCAGCAACTTCTCCGTATCGCTCTTCGACTTGACTGCGGTCCTTAAAATGAAAGGTCGCTATTCCATGACATTTTTCAAAACGGAACGCTGTTCTGTTCCATAGCAAAACTATTGTTTTCATCCTATAATGAGGTCGAATGTTTTTGCTGCGGAAGACCTATATCGCTGGGACGTAGTAGCACGAACCCATCTCTCTGCATCCTCCGCATAGTTCAGTTTGCAGCATTTGACAGACCGCGCGAGAACGTATTCATTACTGCTTGTCACGACAGTACTTAATTATTTGAGTAGATTTATTGCCAGCCCATTCTACTTCCACTTGAACCAGTTTCAGATTGATATTAAAAGGACTACTTCTACTCGTACTTACATAGATTTTTGCATAGCTACTTCTACTTCTACTTGAGTAACTTCATTGACTGCTTTCACCAACTCTGCGCTACGAAAAATGCTATCCATCGAAGCCATATAATCAATTTAATCGAAAATTAACGCGTATTTAAAGAACCTTATGATACTCATTGTGGTCGCGAATAAGGTACAATCCGTGAAATCAAATATATTTCATGGCATCAATCACCCGATAAATAATATGGTTATTCTAATCTATAAGCCCGTGGTACCGGCAGAGATGTAGGAATAATCTTCATTGAGCATGGACATGACATTCACTCCGCTTAACAACTGAAACTATCTATGTTCATTGTGAACTTTATGTAGAGTGAACCTGAAAATTTGTGGTGCCGTGAAGAAGAGGGTGTCTGCCATTATTTACTGACATGTCGTAATTATAGACACCAGAGAAGAGTTCTTGTGGGCACGTGTCGGAGGAAGAATATCGTTCCCACCGTAATGAAATTGTTGACTGACCCGCTGATTTTTCCATACGTCGTGGAAACTGTTCTCGCCACGAAGCCATACATTTGAGTTTAACTTTTGTAATGTAATGCACGCACCCCAGCTAGACATAAAAGGGTTTTTGGATATGACGATCAAAACCACTTGCGTCGTAATCGCCAACCAAAAAATAATAATCAACAACAACAACAACACGCTCGGGCAAATGCTTCCTGTCCCGACACTCAGTTGTGTTCAAACTAGAGTCACGCATGCATTACCTGCGGTGCCGGCAGTATTGAATAAAATACGGCAAAAGCAATACAAGGCGTCATATAAATAAGCAGTGGATCCTGAACTTTCAATTTAAAATCGAGAAACCCTATATTATTTTGGGTGAATACGTGATCCCTCTAACCATGGAAATGGGGGTTATAATGACTAAGGCGATTATTTTGTAACCTAAGAAAGAAAGATTTTGATCTAAATATCATTAATTTTGACATTTTTACGTTGGTTAATTTTGACAAAATTTTGACCTGTGAAAAATTTATGTAGGTAAATATCGCACAAAAATTTAAAATCGCAGTGCTTTTCTATAATTCTGGTTAAAACTGTGTGGCTTCTGCTGTTCTCTTACAGAGAACAGGTTGTGAAGGTTTAAAGGCTACACGCTACACGCAGGCTGTCTCTGTTGAGCTCTATCAGTAGTCGAATCGTGACTGTTGTGGTGCTATACGTCACGTGCAGTGTCGCATCCAGGGCAGGTTAGGGTTGTAAATCGAAACCCCGCCATTCTGAAATGCTGATTCCATTTTCAAAATGTGTCAGCTCATTTGCAGTTAAGCAATTAAGCAACCGTGTTGTTCAGTTGTAACATGTTGCCATCCTAGCCATACTACTATATATCTTAAGCGATCAAGTATACTCGAAATGGAAAGAAATCCAAACAAAAGCCCACCGCGAGCGGTGAAGGAAGTCACATTACGACTGAAGATTTATTTACGTCCTTATTACCAGATTTATTATTTTACTCAGACCAATCCGTTATCCCCGAGAGCCGCGTGAACCACATTTACGCATCGACAGGGACTATTTCGTCTCCAAACTTCCCGTCCACGTATGATAGCTTTCTGGAAGAAGTATGGATTGTTCAAACACCTCTGGCGGGAATGGTAAGGATAGCCGCACGAGTTATAGTATTATGACTGATTTTGACTGAAGTATAGCGCAGCACTGCCCTTCAACCGGTGTGCAGTCACCGTACACTTTCAGGCGTATCAAAATATGAATGGGGTGCATTATGGTACGAAAAGGTATACAAAGGCCCATTGCAAGCTTGTCACACTTCAAGCATGGGTCATCAACTCAAAATGGTTGGTGCCAACTTGGCCAAATTGGGCGATTTGGGGGAATCTGAGAGAAGTAAAGGGAGCTGAGAGTAAACGTTGGCGGTTTTAGACTATGTGAAATCCGTAAATTTCTCTCTCCTTCTGTGAACCAAAGGCAGATTCGAGAATATGTGATGACGTCGTCCGCGGTCGTACAGGGTGCATTCAACCCAAAATAGTTAATAGCGCTATCCGCATATTTTCATTGTTGTGCAACATGGAAATTCCAGGTAACCAAGCAATCAATCAAACAGACAAATAATAGACTAATTTTTCACTGACACTTATTGAGTGCAAGTTCTAAGCACATACACAAGCGTATGTACAACGAGGACGATGAAGTGTGAAGCGCATATTGCGCCAAAACGAAGTACGGTGATTTGGAAGAGAAATTGCCTTGTATGATTATTTTCACTGAGCGTGTCTGTTCTAGAATTTGTACAAAATGCGACCCTGGCATAGCGTAAACAACGTATATCGGACTGCCAATAAAGTCTACGTGACCACGTAGGGACTGTGACATAAACCAAACAACAATTTTCAGGAGTAAGAGGGGGTTGGGGACGTTAGCTACCTGGTTTGCGGTCCAGGGGGCGTCGAGTAAAAAAAGTTTGGGAAAAACTGGTCTAGTAGGCCTATATCAGTGGTTCTCAACCTTTCTGTCTTCGCGGACCCCCTTTTGGTCGCCACGGACCCCTGCGGACGCCCACAGTTTTAGATCAAATTTAG
This sequence comes from Botryllus schlosseri, assembly GCF_051294905.1. Taxonomy (NCBI): domain Eukaryota; kingdom Metazoa; phylum Chordata; class Ascidiacea; order Stolidobranchia; family Styelidae; genus Botryllus; species Botryllus schlosseri. The sequence goes on from NC_137246.1 coordinate 21,099,555, forward strand.
CTCAATATTCGTGCAGCCGTCATTTATCTCGTGTAAATATTAACCGTATAGGCTGCTGAGTGCTGATAAACAGCAACAAAATGACTTTTCTTGAAAATAACATAACATAATTTATATAGAAATTAGGAAGACTTAGTTTAGTATTTCAAAGCGAATTCTGTAGCTCCAATTTGTGAAATACGCGGTCGTATTTTGAATATCCTCGCTGTCGATTTGATATGGAGGAGTACCGAAAATGCCTTTCCACAAAGATAGGTGGTGGCAAATGTAGTAATAACGCGCAACGAGTCTGACGATACCTTTGGGTATATGATCGCAACATATATGGGACCAAAATTGAGAAACAGATCCTTGATGACCATTTAACGTTCAGCTTGTCCATTTCTAGCTAGCAACTCATTTTGATGATTTTCTGCCATAGCGGCTTATCACAGGAGAAATACATTTTTGCAAACATTTTTTTCCAAATCGAGAACAAAACATCTATAAACACTAAACAGCGATAGGTTTGTATCAGTAAGCTATTGAAAATCTGACAATAAAAATGAGTTTGTATAGTAGAGTATTTCATCTTAGAAAGCCGTCCTGTTTATGTTAGATCTGTAGTTTTAGAAGTTATGCAGCGAAACTGCCACGTTATTTCTCAAATTAAAAAAGTACAAATTAGTTTATAGGCCATTTTGTAAATTTGGAGGCTTCGCGGACCCCTTGAAAATGCTGCGCGGACCCCCGGTTGAGAAACACTGGCCTAGATCCTTTTAGATAACACGTTGACGATGGAAGCCACTCATTACTCGGTAGTGCATGCCGTGAGCCAAAAGTGTCAGCAACTGTTTTCAACTGTTATATGATGGGCAGTATTGTACCCGTAGCGAATCGAGTTTTCAGTTGTGATATTGCGGCAGCAGTCCGTCATTTTGTCTCAAGGGAATTATCTCTCCGTCGGTGTCAAATAATTGCAGTTTGTGAACATTTTACTGCTCAGATAAGTTAACAAGCAGAATAACTCTTGTTGAATGCTTTCTATGAAACGGGTGCGTGAGTTCGTACGAACAACTTTTGGGGTTCACCAGCACCACACCAAAAAAACGTTGAAGATCACTAGCACAGCGTAGATATACGCCATACTCCCGCGAAATATGCCGTGATTTGAATAAGCATTTATCTTAAAGCCGTGGATAACGTTTCCAACTTACCGTGCTCCTGGGATCTTTCCATTTCGAGTAAAAGTAATTGTACTATGAATAGTGATCAAATTATTTATACGACGTCGTTTTGTGTGTTCAGGCAATATCGATCAGATTTGATCATTCGTTCGACGTTGAAGGAGGAAGATGGTCGTGTCCATATGACTCTTTGACAATTTCAGAAGGATCTTCACCGCCCAGCATGCATGTAGGAATATTTGTATTCATACACAAATCTGCTAGCATGCTTGACAAATGAGTGGAACAAAGCGCGTGTTAATTTCATAGCAGGACGGAAAATTGGAACTGTGCAATACATCTAGACCTTCAACGCATTTTATACGAAACAGTGATATGTACGTTTTATTTAAAACTGATCAATCAACTAATGGACGTGGATTTTCTTTCAACTTTACTGCCGTCGGTGAGTTTATTTAGATTTCATAAATGTTGATTTATTGTGTTGTGGCTTTTCTCTCTCTATTCTCGCATGTCAACCATGCGCCGACAACAAAAAAACCGTGGTTCTCGGCAAGCCAGTCGGCCTAACAGCTCGGCTATTCTGCACTAATATAATCCAGCCAGGAGAGCTATAACACAACTTTTGACACCATCCGAAATGTAGGCCCACCAGCAGTGGCAGTGGCCCTACGAACGGGGGGCTGGGCGAGACTTACCGGGGGGGGGGGGGGGGGCTATAAGTATCTATCCAGACCCCCGCCCCCCAGACCCCCCTTCCGCATCGGTTATTATTATCTATCTTTCACCACCACAAAGGTTTGCCTAGGTGCTGGATTCGCCCATGTCTATTTTGCATTTGTGCAAGGATAGACTACATCAAAACTAAGTAATTATACCGCATGCAGGGACGTGATGGTTATCGGGATACGGGACTTTTCCAACAAATGCAGTGATTTGATGATGATTGACACATCTGTACGGAATCATATTCTTGCTTGGTGGACGGATTTCCATGTTTATTCGTCATTCTCCTTGAAAAAAATCGCAAAATCCAAATAGGGGGGGGGGGGGGGGGGCGGGCGACCGCCCACCTCGCCCACCCCAAAAGCCACCACTGCCCACCAGCGCTGGACCTCTATTCCTATCAAATTTATCTGACATCCTCTACGCGAATAGGGTCTGAAACCAATGATTTGTAGCTCGTACCAGGAGTTTCCATACGTTGCCTACAATCTGATTCACGTCAGATGTCGAATGTAGCTTAATTGTTAGCCTACTGTTGAATTTCGATACGACGATGGAGATGCGATACAACCTTTAGGTAAGGTTATCTTGTCTGCACCACCATGATTTTCCTCCTTCATGATATCCCTGAATGCTGAGCACCGAGCGGGATAGAGCCGCAGATTCCAGCTTGGGAATGCTTGCGTACTGCGTACTTGTTCCTGTGTAGTGTAGAGAAGTAGCTGTATATCTTTGCAAGGTATTGATTGGGCCATGTCGCGTAGGATCAGTTCTCGATAGAACTGGACTGGAATATCTGTTGCGAGTAACGACCGATATCTAACTGACCGTTAAAGTCCAGACACAGTGGGTTTCCGTAGCTTGTATTGCGAGTAGGATTAACTAACTAGTCTATAACGTATCGTTAAATATACGCTGGTAAATTCCTCTAAATGGAAGGTATTACGTTAATGCAATGCTACACGAAAGGCGACACAAAATCCCTGTTTACCGTACGACGTCTGTCTCTGAATAGGCCGAAAACGTGGTCGTCACTTCTCTCGAGTTATGAGTTAAGTAGAGCATGCCAGAGTCACTCATTCTGTGAGAAAGCCACCGTGACAGGCCATTTGTTTGTATCAAGTCAAGTGTGGCTTGTAATTAAATTCGTAACTTGTATACGTGGTCGTACTTGCTGGCATGCTCACAGCCGGTCGCCGACGAGAGAGATTCTGAACTGAAACACAACGACTTCTCTGTTAAGTATATCGCGCCGTATCAGGATTGCTACACTTCCAAGGCCAATAGCATCTTAAGATACGCTATACCAATATGCTATAGTTTTGGGGTCGGCAACCTGTCGTATCCAGCGTGGTAAAATACGTAAATGTCAAAATATTATCGACTGGCGTGCCAAACGTCAAGTCATATGACTCGAAACTGTGTCTACCAAGACAGGCATTTCATTGTAATTTCGAACAATAGTAAAGTTATCACACTATTATTATTTCGTCTATCAGTACTGATACATATAAATGCTACCACAAACTGTTAAAAGTGAGGAAAATCACCGATCAGATTTATAAAAAGTGGGTTTCACATGATATTAACTCGGAACTGAGCAGTCAACACAATGACTTGACTCGGACTCGACACTTTACTCCGTGACTTGGACTCGGGCTTGACTCGGTGATGAATTGAAAATGACTCGACTTGACTCGAATCAAAACTAAAAAAAGGTGGTCAAAGAAGTCAAGAAAGCTACTCAAGTAGAAGTAGAAGTAGCGTCGAAAAAATCTACTCAAGTACGAGTAGAAGTACTTCTTCCATATTCAACCTAAAACTACTTGAAGTAGAATTGAATGACTCTAAATCTACTCAAGTAAGTAAGTAGTTTTGAAAACAGTCTTAATTCGTCCGCATCGACTGTCAAAAGCTGCGAATTGAGCTATGCAGAAGGTGTAGAGAGCTTGATTCGTATTGATGCATCCCAGGAGGCATCAATTTTCGACAGATGAATAACTATTCTTTCGCATCATGGGATGCAAATTATAGTATTGATATGAAAATGCGATACTAAAACCCTTTGTTTACTAGAAGACCCCGTTTTAGAGAATATTACGGCATGGCGCCCTACCCCATATTATAAGGCCACAAGTTCAGGCAAAAAGCAATACGTAGAAGTTGTATCGGATACGGTTTCATCGCTTTGAGCGATTAGTATACGTTAATAGCAAATATTGTGAATCGTAAAAGTTATATTTAGTGAAGCTTTATTTTCGAAAAAGGCATTACTACACTTGCTTTCATGCTTCAACATGTATGTTCTGCAGACAAAAGAACTGAAAGTAATTAGAACTCAAAGTATGATACTCAGAATTGAAAGTGAAATACAAATATCACTTATAAAAAAAAGAAAATATATTTCATGTTTTTTGTCCATAAAGCTTCTAAGGTGATCTGCTAGAACAGGTGTAACGTTCAAAAAGCCGGATTTTCAGACTAGCAGGACACGTCATGGGCTGCTAGATTACGATATGATAGGTAATTGCTAGATTGTGAAACGGTAGTTTCAAACGTTATGATGGGCCATATTTACTGTGATGAAATGTTTGATACGAGCGACAATGCGGTGTGAGCGACACCAAGCAATCCGGTACCTAAATTATATTCACTGATACTTTAATGAAAACATATTTGCCACTCCATAACTACTGTGCGCGAAGCACAACAAAATTTCTGGGCTTTACTTGACTTTTATGAATAATAAATGTTGGTACTCCGTGAAAACATCCCAGACATTCCACGGGCTATCTTTCGTATTGGGGATCAAACTACTTCTATTTGACAATTTGTAAATAGCGAAAAGTAAGTAAGTAGATCACAAAATATTTCGAAGTAGAAGTAGAAGTAGGGAAAATCAGATCTACTTGAGTAAGTACCAGAAGTAGAGGGAAACTACTTGAGTACTTCCAAAAAGTAGAAGTACTTCGTTACTGACCACCACTGCTTGTGACTAGGTTGCAACCCTGTGAGGCAGTTATCCTACATATTAGTATGCGGGCGCACAATGATTTTCAGTGCTTGTGTTTGTGAAATCAATCGCAAACTCCAATGATTCAGGGATCCGTGAGCTTTAAAATTTCCTGCAAGGAGCTCGTAAGGTATAGGGATAGGCTGAAGTCATCTATGTACGCGTTGTCCAGAATAAAATAGTATTGCCATAAAAATATAATATGAAGAAGAAATTTCAATGATATCATCCTCATCAAATCATTAATTTTGTTGAATGAATAAACCTTCATAAAATTGCAAAGCGTTGAACTGGTTGTCTACACCGTTTTATATTTCATACATGCACGTCACACGTAACAATGTGTTAGCATAGTCATATTGGAAGTGTATTTCTCTCCGCGTGGGAGGCTTAGATCGCGAGATATTAATAAAGCTCAGATTTGGGTCTTGCTGTTAAACATTTAGGAACATATTGATTTAGAATTAACCATAGACCTCATTCGGTCGTAGTGTAGCATATCATAGCTGATGGGTGCGGGGGAGTCATGATTTTCCATTATAAAAACTTCGGTTTAACATTTTGAAACAAACATCGTTATAATGTAGTGCGCGGAAATCATTTTGTGTGCCATGAAAATCCTCCCGCATGCCACATGTGGCACGCGTGCCTGGGGTTGCCGACCCCTGATATAGTATATACTCTTGCTCGACCCAACGTTCCTCGAAGACGTTACGAAACTAACGCAGAGTATATGCAATTATGCATCGATTTTGCAGATTATGTCTGTCAAGGAAGCAATTACATAAACGGCACAAGTGGGACCATATCAAGCCCATGTTTTCCTGAACATTACCCAGATGATCTAAATTGTACTTGGTTCATCACTGCTCCAGAAGAAAAAGTAGGTCAATGAGAAAACGTAGCTTTGGCTGTACACCGCCTCTCATGTATATTGTTAACAGCGTATCGCTATTAGATTCGATGAAAATTTTTCTATTGGAGACATCTATTTTGGCCGCCGTGAATGCGACAAAAACTATCTTCAGATATTCGACGGGTCCTCTGAAAATTCTGAGCAGGTATGTCCATGCGGAATCTCAATTCCCTCTGTAGTTCGTTGTCGTAAAACGAACTATAACATTATACAAGCACTATAGCAGTCGGTATCGAGTATCTGACTAAGTGTTTCTCAACCTTCGCGCAACCGCCCCCGTGGGTGAGCTTGATTTTGAAGGGGGAAGAAAATACCAGGGATTGGGTGAGGGGCTTATTCTCGGTAGATGTTATGGGCTGTTTAGTGTGAGTACATGTGTGTTGAAGCTGAGAACTTTGTACGGTATTGTCTTTACTTTTTTCCCGACATGCTATTTTATGTGGATGTATTTCTATGGCAGAGGTTTTCAACCTTTTTTTCGCTCGTAACCCATTTTTCGGCTTGAAAATGTCCTGTTGCCCACCTCGTAGCATGGATGAGCATGGATGAGCATGGATGAGCATGGATTAGGATTTGAAAAAAAAAACGGATTTGTGAAATTTTGACGGATTAGTATAGAATTAGGATTTCGAAATTTTTTTCTGAATGGATTAGGATTTGGATTGGATTCACCGAGCCTCTGGGAGATTGATATGTCGTATGGCGAATGGCGACAAACTTCATTCAGATCAGTTATTTTAGTGTACTTATGGCTTGCGAAGATTTTACCTCGGTGTCAATGAACATGAGATCTGCAGCCCTACGCTAAGTCATCTTAAATCAAGACGATTGTTGGTTCTGAAAGAAAAAAATTCCAATTTTTCTCTTGCATAAATGAGCATTTTTTCTGAATTTCAAGCTAGAATCGAATTAGTATTGGACACGAATTTGAATATACAAACGTCCTGGATAAGAATTCGGATTCGAATTTGGAGCTTTGGATTTGGATTGAATTAGGACATAGAAATTCCAAATCCGCTCATCCCTGCCTCTTGGGTAGAGTCTTAGTTCAGTTCACAATAGGAGCGGGATTCGGAACATACAATGTACGCTAATACCTAATAATCGTACGTTATCCTGCTTCTGAAAATTGTCACCCAACTGTGACGAGGATAAATCGAACAAATAGCTATCCTATCGACTTGACCATGGTTAAAGTGTTTACTGTACTTATTTACATGGCAATCAGTTATTTCAACGTGTAGTTTGACAGGGATAGAATCATCACCAATCCAGAGGTTTGAGACTCTTCATTCATATCGCATGACAAAAAAGTGAAACTGTCCAATGTCCATGCATGCATCGTAATACTTTCATAATATAATTCATTAGTTGGTATCAGGTAGTAGCAAAACACATGAAGCGTTCTCTCAGCATTCCTTTAAGTGTCTGCAATCTGCATGCGTCATTTCTAAGATACCATTCATGTATCCCGTATACAAGTGGTAGGGACCCTTTTTCGACTGAAGAGCCATATTGACCCAATATTTTCAAATGTTCCACCCAAAGAGCCATAAATGTCAATCAACTGTTACGTCACATTTGAAAATTTGTGACGTATTGGTAGCACAGCACTAATACATGGAATTAAAAGTGTGCAGCATATTTTCTCTGCTCACATGCGTATAGGTGGAGCCAAACATGGTCACTACAGCAGTACATACACTGAAACCTTCCATGATTACCGGTATTTTCTATTGACGTTTATGAATAACTAGATTTTGAACATTTTTGCTACGAAAATCAAGCAATTTCCAAATTTATTGTTCGAAAATGAAGCGCGAAAGGAGAGTTGAGGCACATGTGAGGCACAGACGGGCCAAGCCTTATCTGTGATAGCGCAACTCATCGTAAATGGCTTAGAATTTTAATCTCTGATATTAATCGAATGCAATTGTCGCACTGATCGACTTCTCCAGTACGTACACCTACATTTTAAGGACGGTACTAGAAAGGTAGGCTACTTACCAACCAAGAACATGGATAGCTATGGCGTTGTTTTTAATTTGAATTTCTAATTGTGAATGTCACTTTCAACTTTCAAGGCAGTTCATTCCTCGGCGTAGATCAGGAAAAGATGTATATTTGATAACGGCATTTCATACAAGCGTCGCCATGTCTGCTATTCTCTATGATCATTCAAGGTATCGTGCAATCCATAATTTCGAGGCGCGCGGTGTCGGGTGGGTAGAATTCGCGAGTGATGTTATAGTTACAGGCGCGACAGCAACTTGAAAATGTGAGGATTTTGAAAAGGGGATACAATACCCTAACTCCAGATTCCCCACTGTATTGACCTCGCAAAGACATGTTTAGGCTACTACGAGAATAATTATTCTGGCCGTTATGAAAATTTACTAACAAGTTGCTGCAATATTGATAAATTTATTACAAAATTAAAAATTTGTTAAATAGCCATATCTAATGCTCAAAAGAGTCATATATGGCTCGCAGGGTTGTAATGACTCGAGTCATGACTCGACTCGAGTCACGATTTTCTGATGACTCGACTTGACTCGAGTCATTTTCGCAAAATTCAGAAATGACTCGACTCGACTCGAGTCAATTTGTGTATTGACTCGACTTGGACTCGAGTCATTGCGCATGACTCGAACCAAGTCATATGACTCGACACTCAGACTTCGAAGACCGACAATTCATTGTAATTTCAAAGAATAGTTAAGTTACCACGCAATTGGGATCTCGACTATAGTTACTGGTACTTGTAAATGGCGACCTCGAACTGCTAAAAGTGAGGAAAATTAGTATATTATAAATGCGAACCATTCGATATCATCAAACAGAGTTATAAAGGGTGGGTTTAACAAGTCATTGACAGTAATCTGAGCAGTCAACAGAATGACTTGGACTCGACTCGAGTCATAATACCGTGACTCGGACTCGAGCCTACTTTCGCTGACATGGACTCTGTCTTGACTCGGTGGTGAATTGAAAATGACTCGACTTGACTCGAGTCAAAACTATAAAACTGAGATTGACTTATGACTCGGTGCCTTGTGACTTGGTTACAACCCTGATGGCTCGCGAGCAGTAGGTTCCCGACCACTGCCTTATACCATAGTTGCATACACTATAACCGTCCGCTTTTCCACGCTAGTCGCGAAGCACAACAATCTAATCCCGGCATCCGCTGACTCAGTCCGTGCAACTGGAGTTTTAGCTCCACCATAGTGGAGAATCAGTCAATTAATAAAGCTGTGATACCAAAACGATTATGGGCCATATCGTAACAATTTCTAAATTATATAGCGTATTTGTCAGAGATTCTTTGAACTTGAAAATTTTCTTCGCGCTTCGCACAATTTATTGTCGCGACATGTCTTGATTTTAATATGGGAAGGGTACCCCTCACCAAAAATACTCATAATTTATAGTGATAGGCATTTCGGCACCGGTCATTACCGCGCCACGGAGTAACAAGACATATGAAGTTTCGACCATCATGCGACGCTTCGAAGTGTGATGCTAAAAACATTGGCGGCTAGAAACTCTTGACCGAAAATGACCGCCGTGTGTTGACCGAGACCTTCGGTATATGTGTATCTGTATATAGGTCCTGATCATAGGCGTCATCGGGATATAAAGCAGGCATTCGTTCCCTCCAATTTTCGACTTGTACATTATACGCCTGTACTGTTATACGTGTCACCACGTCTCATTATAATAAAACCTAGTGATAGGCAATGTTCCCTCTAAGCTGCGCATGTGCGCAAATGCGCAGTGCTGACATGGTTTCTGCGCACAGAAATCTAAGTTGCGCACAAAAATCCGAAGTGATGACCTTTTTCTTTGTCGTTACGCACTATTGTCCAAGGGTCTGCACAGTGAGTTGGTGAGTGTGCGCAGACTCGTCAAAAATTAGAGGGAGCATTGGTGACAGGATATTATCAGTGTTTACTGAAAAACTTGATGTAGCCTACGTCTAATTCGACAATATTTGAATATATTTTGTAGGAATAATATGACAAATGTAGGTAAGCTTTCACTAACTCTACAATTTTCCAAATATCTCTGCGGCCCACCTCGAAATGCTCCTGTGACCCACCATGGCCAATGGCCATGGCCCAATGATTGAAAACCCCTGTTCCATGGTTTATAAAAGTGGTGGGCAACCTTCGTCGGCAACCAACGTTACGCTTTTAATATACCAATTGCGCGGATTCCGACGTCACACAGCCGTGTTGGGAAACACGGGATACTTCCTAATTCGCTGCATAACTAAATTTGCCACTGCCGCACCCCAAACCCCCCAGAGTATTCCCTGAGTACGCGCCCATTCTTCACGGTATGTCGTTGCAATAAGTCAAACCCAATTAAGGATGTCAAACAATGATCTCGATCTACTGAAAATACTTTTACTCGAGTGATGATACCACTTGGACCCTTATGTTCTTTGTCAGTAATCTTTTTTTAATTGGTCCATCGCAGCCAATTTTCGGCTGATTAGCACACCATACCCACATAGCATCAACGTAAAAGGTGTTGTGAGATTGTCGAGAAAGACTGAGCTCCGTCAAATTAGCGAACGTATAGGGATATCAGCTATTCAGTCATTACTATATACAATATACATCCATTCAAAATCGCCGCAATAGATGAAAAGGTGTCGAGACGAGTAGGAGTATAAGTCTTTTGAATAAGACACCCACCATCAAGATCAACATCTTTATAGCTTCCCCTAAAGACTAGATGTCATCAGTAACCTTATCGTTATGCTTTTCCGTAGTATTTAAGTAGGTTGTATCCACTTGCTCCAGTAGTTTTATATGTGTATACAATTTTTCCTTCAACAGTTTTTCGCCCCCGTCTCTCAAAGCCCCCCCCCACCCCCCTAGGAGGCGATGTCGCTCATTTTGGGAACCACTGGTTCAACACGTGTAAATAAGATAGACGTATAACGAATGGAAAGTAATGGAATATAACACCAAAAGAACCAGCCATGAAAATGAAGTGGTCTGTGTTGAGAGGCGAAATCGATATGTCAGTTCATGGACCGGCAATTTGAAGCACTGGCTTGTAGCCTTAGACGTACTACATTGATAGCGAACGAAAGTCGATACAAGATGTCACAAGAGTTGAAAAACACAAATTGAAACATTACCGTTATGAGTCATATGAGACGCGTTTGTTGGTCCAGCCAGACCTGAGCTGCTTCGGCTCTAAAATCCTCCCATTGCCCTCGCGTCCGACCAAGATTCATGATGGCGTGCATATTATATACGATAGAGGAGTTTTACGCCATACATTTGCAGTATCTCTCCGATTTCTGTGGACAAACTCCACCAAGGGGCTTTCTTTCTACTCACAATTCAATAACAGTACGGTTTGTCAGCTCGTCCCGCGTTTCTAACTCTGCTGTCGGATTTTCTTTTGATTGGACTGCGGAAGGTGTGTTTTTAAATTGACGTATATCCATAATCGGACAACATAAAACTCGAATGCGATGTTGCAGACGTATGTCCGTCGGGCGAGATTCGATGCTGGGACGGAACCTGCATCAAGGAGTCGATGTGGTGCAACGGCGTTGTTGAATGTCCGTTTGACGCTGCTGACGAGGTGTCCTGTAAGCAGCTCTTGATAAACTCTGCTTAAGTTTCGTATTTAACTATTTGTGTTCGAGCAGGCGCCGCGAGCAATACGCCGCAGTGTGGAAAACAAGAAATAGCACCATTATTCAAATGGGTAAGCACTTGAAATGCACAACTGTTGGAAGTTTCAAATTCCCGAAGCGCCCTCATCGACTGGCAGGTACATGATGGCCTTGGCAACTGAAGCCCCTGTACAAACTTGATATCATTCATCCACTTCCCGTTAAAAAGCCCTTCTCTGTATTGAATTGAGTGGTCATGAACTATTCCAACTTCTGAGAACACGCTTAGTAGCATTTCGGTGTTTGTTTATTTTATTCAGGTAATTGGCGCTTTTAACAACTTGGGTCATTTGCTCCCAGAACGGAAATTGCATTAACATCAGTATCTTTTGCGGTATTTTACTGGTCATGTGCTGCCTTCTTTCATGAGTTCGGCTCTCTCTTCCTCTGGCCTTTCAATGCGCTGTGTATACAGCGGGATTGGCGATGAGGAGCCCAGATAAACCTCCGACACATAGAAACATGGCAGAGCCGAGACTCGAACCAGCACCCATTGGTGTCGTGACTGCAGTGTTTAACTGCGCACTCGCTTCCCCAGCATTTTGGTGTGATGTATAGGCTATATAGACTTTGTAACTCTCTAAATAGCGCTACTATGAAAGCATTCAACTTGGTGAGAAGCAAAGTAATTAATATGGAATAGCTGTTCGTGCAACGTCTACTTGAAATATCCCACATTTTTCCAGGACGCACGTATCGTTGGAGGCTATGAGGCTGAACAAGGATCCTGGCCTTGGCAAGGGAACATACAAGTGCGTTCCTCGGGGTATGATGAATGGAGATTACGATGCGGGGCTGTTCTGGTTTCGGACGAATGGGCGCTAACGGCGGCACATTGCTTCGCCGGAAAGGATAAGTACGTTCCTATCTACCCATTTTAATGCTGAAACACCTGTACAATGACAAAGCTTTCAGAAAAGAGATCCTGCTGACATTCGGTGATCACAATATATCTGACTACGACGCGCAACGTGAGCAGGCAGTATCAACCAACGGCATTTTCATCCATCCTGAATACGGGTATAAAATTACTGAATGTATTTACGCGGCCAGCTTGGCCAGGATTAGCTGTGTTTCAGTTACTCGTCCTCCGGCGTTTACGGTGGGTATGATATAGCGATGCTGCACTTATCCCCTGCCTTAAACATCACCACCTGGGTAAAACCTATATGCCTGCCACAATCGTCTCCCGAACCTGGGGAAGTTGTTGTTGCAACCGGTTGGGGAATCTCAAGTACGTAATATTATTGTCATTGTGGGCTTCTAAAATTAATTGATTTAAAAAATCCTTTCTTCCCTAAGATGTACAGGACGATCCCGATATCTTGAATCAGGTTAGAGCACCTGTGACGACACAAGAAACTTGCTCAATGTCGTATGATGACCATCTTGGCCGAGAGATACCAAACACAGTTTTGTGTGCAGGTCTTCCACTTGGGACGGCGAATGCATGCTGGGTCGGTATCATATCCGTGGTTAAGTCTGTGACGCAGCTTATATTTCAGCTATAAGTAGTTTTTGTTTGAGGTAGTTGTTGTTAGAGGTAGTTGTTGTTTGAGGTAGTTGTTGTTTAAGGTATTCATGGAGTATATCGACTAGCCTACTATGGTCATTTACACCAGGCCGATATTCATTATTTTTCATTCCGTAAATGCCGACTTGTAGCACGGCCCACTTCTAGGCTTTTCGTATGACACCGCTTACGCGGATGATATGGCGAGGAGGAGCCTAGATAAACCTCCAAGACTTATAGGTAGGAATTCTGGAGTCGAGCTCGGTCGGACTTGAACCCACAACCCATCAGTGATGTAGCTGCGGATTATACAACTACGCTATCTCGCCACTATAAGTAATCAGCTCAAGTTAATATTGAACATAGTTGGGTCGGATTACAATCAGTCCTCTTTTAGGAGGATTTGTCCTCCTTTTTTAAGAAATAGAAAATGGGTGGGAAATCGGACATTCGATGTGTTATCGCAGGATCGCTAATGATTGTAGCGATAAAGTATGTTTTGAGATATATTCGAAATCAACAATGCCTTTGCGTAATGTAATTATGCCTATGGTATCTCCATATTTCTGCTAGATGTGCATTCACACACTAGTTTCACATGACACGACATGACATAGGCTACTCGCAAGGTCGATTACCGATATCGTAGGCAGATATTAATATGGAAGAAGCAGAGAACCACTTCTCTGAAAATCTACAGAGAGAGAGAGAGAGAGAGAAAGAGAGAGAGAGAGAGAGTCAGAGAGAGTCGGTAGCGAATGATAAGTGAAGCCATGTCTGGGCACGGTAGGGCAAGAGTGTTAGTATAACGACAAGAGGTGATTAAGTAGGTCTTTTTCTAATCTATTATAAGACAATCACGGATATATGGTGGTAATGCATTCCAGATGACAGGTCTTGAGTAGTCAGTCGATAGATCTCTTAGTTAGTTTGCTATTGGCTGGGGTAAGTAGATATTTCCCTTTGACGAGGATCTCGTGTAATGGGAGTGGACATTTTTAGCAGGTATGAAAAAGTCATGCCACAGAAAGCTGAACAACAAATGAGAGAACTGATATTTAAAATAATTATTGCTTAATTGTGCATGTTCATTGAAATTTGGGTTAACCCAAAAATCAAAACGTGATTCAGCATTGCAGATCAGTCAAGTAGAGGTAGATTGTAATGCAGGAAGCATAGTTTCTCTACGTGGTCAGTTGCTTACCCAGTTAAACTCGTCCTGCAAGGGTAAATCTGTCGCGTATCGCCCTTTGCGTCCTTGATTTCTCGAGATTGAGAACACGGAACATTGAATTTCGAATATTTTTAATTTTTTTATACCTAAGATATCGGCCGCGATATCGGCCTTCATAGGAGTGAGCATGACGGAGGTCAGCATGCGGGGCCAGCTCGACGGAGGCCCACAATTATTTCGTGAATTAACATAAATTAGAGAGTATTTTTTGGAAAATTTATGCAAAATCTTCAAGTTTTTTTCGCTATTCGCCCGATTTAATGGTGTCAAATATCTTGTTATTGGGTACCCTTCTACAAATAAAAAAAAAATGCGCATGATTTAGAGAAATGCTCATTTCGGCGTCGGCCATTACCGCGCCACGACGTACCAAGACATGAAGCTTTAGGCCTGTTCTGTCCAGGAAATCTAAACCCAACAAGACAAATTCAATCCCACAACAACAAAAAAAAAACTATTCGCCAGTGCAGAAATACAACTTTGAAATTGTGTGCGTCTCTTAGTTTAGTACGTTTGGGCGATTTCAGTATCTTTTGACATAGTAGACAGGAGGTCACGAAATAGCATCATGTAACGAAGTCATTATAACAAAGGGTCCGCGCTAATATGTTTAATTATTATTGACGGGCCCTACATTTTCCAAGACATTTCACTCAGCTCTATTGGTAAAACTGATTACGTGAGCATCGAAAGTATAGAAAATTGATAGCAATATATATTGAATTTTCGATCATGTTGACCGACTCAATACTGAATTGAAGAAAATTTTCGCGCTTAGCGCGGTTGGCGGTGTAAGCTGACTAACTAAAGAGTACAATACTTAACTAACGCTAAAATGTCCATGCTGATGGGAGGTCTGGGGGCTTCGCCCCCCACAGGATCGATTGATCACCCGATGGGGGGCCCAAGACAAACGTTTTGGTGGGGCCTGGCGAAGTGCTGTTTTGGTCCTGCGAACCTCTGCAAGGTTCTGGTTCGCATGAATGCGAACTTTTTGGAAAGGTTCTGTGTGAACGCGAACGTGAACCTATGACGTCCCGTGACGTAATATTGTTAATTCCAACCCTACATTTCCGTAAAGTTATATATTATTGTATATGATAACTAGCGACGACTAAGGCCGTATGTCATAATGCTGAAGTACATGCAAACGCTACCTAATGTATCAACTGAAACTATAAAATGCTATAAAAAAATCAATATTTTCCTTCGCTTTGCCAACAATTTCGACGAGGACTCGTCTAGACCAGACAGATTTATTCTTAAGAGTGAAACAACGGTTTCTGTACTTTCGCCAGATATAATCTCTAAAACAAGTTATGCAATAGCCAACACCTCAATCGGACGGATTTGGTTTTTATGATACAGCAAGGTTACTGTCACAAGATAGATCCGGTACGCCTGATAGATTTTTTACATTGGACATCGATGCATTCTTTATAACAATTTCGTTGTTGACTAAGCACAATGCGACGACCTCCTTGTTCCGACATATGTTCTTGCTATTGTGTGATTGCGGGGAAAGCTCACAGCAGAGAGTCACTAAAGATTCACAAACGGAAAGCTGAATATTCCGAACAAACTTTCGAGTAAATAATTTTTGAAATTGGCAAGGTGCATGCTCGTTTAGTTGTCGTTTATTGAAAAAAAAAATTTGGCACTTCTCACTTGTTGATATTCTGCACCAGGGGCAATAATGGCATAAGAAATGCTCATTTAGTACTCAATTTCGAGCTGCCAGAGCCATGCAGAGAGTGGTCCGAAGTTGAAAAGCAATGAATTTCAACCAAAGACGCTATAATGATGTGAAAAATTGTAATACATAAAAAGGTTCACAGTGCAGAACATACCAAGGTTCGTTTGTGAACGCGAACCTCAAAATTTCAGAGGTTCACGCGGAGAACGAGAACGTGAACATCACGTTCACACTATCCCTAATATTTAGTATATGCAAATGCAGTTATACACTATATGGCTTTCATCTGTTCACGACGGCTCTTCTTTCGTTCGTTCTCTACCCCTGATCCAAGTAACATCGAACATACGTTGGACCCATCTACTCTTCGTATTGCTGTAATTTCCGAATAATCAATTTCTTTCGAATAGCCCAATAGCATTTCGTAAATTATGAACGATCACCAAAAGTTGCTGAGTGGGTGCCGTGGATCTGAATTAGACATGGTCGAGAAAAATACCTTTCAAATTACCGCTTCCAAAAATTTCTTGCCTACACCCGCTATAGCTGGAATAAAATCTGAGCATACGCAGGTATACTCATTTCTTGAGATAGCTATGCATAAACAGTAAACACCTACCATGACAAAACTGACCGTTAAGCATGCCCGCATTCAAGTCGAGATACAAGCAATTTCCACTGAATCGATACTAGTCAGTCCTCAACATTACCAGACCGTGACCTGACATATCGATCTCGCCACCGTCGCATGCCACCTCATTTTGTTGCTTTTCTTTTGTATTCTCTTCTTTTACTTTCATTCAGTGTGCAATGTGCATACCTCCTCTTTATATCACCTATATACCCAGGTGAGCGTCTGATTTCAAAGACTACTCCAAGTCGTTTCGACACCTTCCTATTTTTTCATTGTAGTCTATCTCAATCTTGTTGTGTATTGATTTGATAAAATTGTTAGTAAACTGAACTGAACTGTCAACTATTCAAATTTACTGAAAAAGCCATTCCTTGGAATATTTCAGGGCGATCGTGGAGGACCGGCAATGTACTTCCGAAATGGTACATGGGAAATCGCCGGACTCGCATCGTTGGGCTTGGGATGTTTCAGCGCAGAAATACCAACGGGATACACAGATGTCTTTAAGATGTTGCCGTACATTTACGATGGTATGTAAGGTTTGGTTGATTAGATCAGTGGCTCTTCACTTTTTCCCCATGTCGCCAGCGCCCCCTGCGGGCGTGTCGGAATCTAAAGTGGGCGGTAACACTCAAGAGACGATATGGGGGACGCTGGGGGCGTTATGAGCAGGGGGCGACGAAGATAAACGGCGTGACAATACAGATGGTGCCGTGGTTGTCATTGGTATACAAAGTTCTAGCGTTCTATGTATGCTTGTGATATCGTTGCAAAATTCATACGTACGTCTCGGTAACTAAGGTAGCGACGAAGTTACGATCGGTTGAAGTTGGGGTTATCTGTTAAAAATCGCGCCGTTTTGAAGACAATCATCGAAATTAGCTCAACGTCGAAAGAGTTAGTTATTCGAGTAGTCGAAATATTTCCAATAATTAAGTCCAAACCCGGAAAAATCGACAGGACTTGAACCTCTACCGCATCGTCATTTGTTAGCGCAGTCCTTAAAATGGGGGGGGGGGGTTAAACCATAAAAATTTTGGAAAGGGGCGCTTGAAGAAAAAAGTTCAAGAACCACTGGATTAGATCGATGTGATCAGTGAGATCATATAACCAAATTATCACTTTCAATTTGCAGTAATGGACAACGGAATCAACAAGACAGTTCCAGGTATATAAAATGCTTCCTTTTATAGTTGACTGTTCATGTTCGGCTCCAATTAAATTTGTATACGTCAATATATGTTTTCCCTTTACTTCCTTTTTCAAGATATCTCCAATCCCGCCTGGTAACACTCTTTACATATTTTACATATTGTATATTTGCATGTATTAGAACATGAGTCACCAACCCGAGGTTCGAGGCCACATTGTTGTTCGAAATTCGGTATATGATCGGGAAATATATTGCCCAGGTAGGTTATTATGGACTTGCAAGGCCAACGAAAAGTTTAATTAGCCTGACCGCGAAATTTGGGATCTTGGCGACTAAAAATCAGTTCCGATGCATTGGCGTGCCGTGGAGCCAGAGGCCAGTCACATTTTACGTACATCTTCGTATATTACCATCAAGTAAAATATTTAGCGGTGGACTTACTTGATTTTTTGCTTCTAATATTGGTACCCTCCTGAAAACAAAAAATTAAAGAACACCCAATTTACAGAATTGAGTTTAACAATATTCTCAATTATGAGAGAACGCGTCATAGAACTTGCGACTTCCATGCGCTCGCAAGAAGGTCGTCGGTGATGAAACATATCAATTAATCAACCGTCATATATTTTCATCTGCCCAAGACACACACACAATGTAAAATGCGATATACAAGACAAACAATGCGATGTAATGAATAGATATGGGGATGCCGAACGACCAACTTAGTTAGTAGTAGCTTGAACTGTCATCCACCTCCACCTCGTAGTGCCCGTTGTCAGTCTTCTCTATTGTCATTCATTCTTCGTCGGTCCTTTCTAGGAGCTATTTCTCGCTCTTTTTTCTTCATAGGGTCTTTCCCAATTTCCACTGTCGGAGGTTATTCTGGGCCCCTCGTCCCCCATGTCAATGTTCTTACGGTGACAAATAAGTAAAGAAAAACCTCCGACCGGGCCGCCGCTTGGATAGCGCCGACGCTCACCACTACGGTATCTGATAGGCGCTGGTCGAAACCTTCGATATTGATGCATGGCGACTTTTTTTATGATATAAATGTTATCAGTTTTGAAAAAAATGTTTTCATCGTTACCTAGTCCGGCTCGATCGTATCGGACGATTAAAAATAGTCACAAACATTCAAGTTCAACGCAATGGTTCGTAAATTTTATACGTCCTTTTGGCCGAAAAGGTTGGCCACCCCTGCATTAGAACGTTGATATATTGTTGCTGTCATTCATAATTTTTTTGTTTAGTATTATAACAATATATATCATGTCGCACAGTGGTTCTCAGCCGGGATCCGTGAAACCTTCAAATTTACAGAATGGAATATTTTTTTAATTATAGAGAAATTACGTGGCAGTTTCGATGCATAACTGCTAAAACTTCAGGACTAACATGAACATAAGGGTCGTCTTAGATTAAATATTCTACTGTGCAAACTCATTTTAATTGACAAATTCCAAATAGTATATACCGATACAAACATTTTTCTGTTTGAAGATGTTTTGTTGGGGTTCAAGAAAATATTTGTTTACAAAGATCCATTTTCATATACATTAGCGCTATTCCAGAATAATTCTAAGATGAGCTGCTAGATAGAAAAGATTAAGCTGGACGTCACATGTTTATTGAAAATCTGTTTGTCAATTTTGGCGCGATATATGTTACGATCACTCTCAAAGGTGTCGTTGGAATCGTTACGCGTATTATTACATTCGCCACCACATATCTTCGTGGCAATGGATTTTCGGTTCGCGTTCATATCAAATCAACGGCGCGGATTTAAATACAGAACTACGTATTTCAAGAAATACAGTTCAGATTTTGCTTCGAAATCATGGAAGTCTTCCATATCTCTACGTAAATAGTATTATGGTATTTTCGCGGGGTCCGTGACGGTCCAAAGGGAGCCCGCGGAGACGAAAGGATTGGGAACCACTGACGTATAGCATTTATTCAGTTAAATCCATATGCTGGTGGTTCGAGGTAGAAGTTAAAACCAACTAGCGCATTTTGTTGCAAACGGCTTCCGTTTTGTTTTATCGACTGGCTCATCGTCGATCATCAAAGCGCTACACAGACAATACATTTGAATCTCTTTTCCGCTTATTGGCCGCATGTCGTCTTTTATCGGGAGCTATAGTATCCCATAATTTCAGAGGGGTGGCTTCACATATTAGTTCACGATTCACCGGTTATTGTGATAATTTGATTATTCTCATTGGTTGGTCTTATAAATTATGTGCTTGAAGTCCGTGTACAGGTGAATATCATGATAAGTTATCAGTTTTCCTTCGACTTTTATCAAGTAGGAATAGCAGCGCTGGAATATTTTCAACGTTATCGATATCCGCTTAACGGTTACGTATATCTGCAGATGCATGTAATGGCGGGATCATCGTCACCGGCATGCAGGGTGTTATAACATCACCCAATTATCCTTCCTATTACCCGAGTTATGCAAACTGTTCATGGTGGATTATTGTACCTGACGGAATGGTGAGATTCACTCTTCATACCCGTAACTATCTATTACCAACGAATAGCCTAGTTCCCATGCTTATATACTATACGAAACGACAAGGGCCATCATTACTGTGGTATTCATGTTTTGACATCGATGGTCATTTTACACCAGGCCGATAATATTGTCATGATTCCTGAAATCAGCGTATCCTCAAAGTTGGGGTGGACACTGAAAAAATTCTCTTCACGCTTCAATTAAGTAGCCGACATTAATATTTTCGATCCGTCTTCAGAACTGATTATATGCAAAAGCCGGTATTGACATGTGTTGATTTCGACGATGTTTCATATCGATATGGGTGACAAGATTTCCTATGGCATATCTTGATGACAGTGGCGGCTCGTCCTATAGGGCAACTGGGGCATTGCCCCACCTAAAATTCTGTTCAATAACAGTTCTTTACCATTTATAGACGCACAGCAATCTATATATACCGAAA
Organism: Botryllus schlosseri; assembly: GCF_051294905.1. NCBI lineage: Eukaryota > Metazoa > Chordata > Ascidiacea > Stolidobranchia > Styelidae > Botryllus > Botryllus schlosseri. Next base: position 21,120,282 of record NC_137246.1, read on the forward strand.
TCACAGCAAAAATCGTATTCTTCTTGTCCTTTCGCTTGTAAATGCCCATATATATAGCGAAGTCTCTGCGAAAATCGAATTCTCTTCGTGTTTTCGCTTTGCAAATGCCTAGCCGGGGCTTGCCCCGGTAGCGCTCATAACAAGCTTTCACTGTCTATTCTCTCAAACCTGCGCACAATAAAGAAACAGTGATTTACTCTCTCCTATTCATAAAATGACCGAGCAACCGGGGCAACATAGCCTGCTCGCCCTTAAGGTGTGATGTAACAATCGTATCTATATCTGAACTCGGTTACCGTCATATGCGTTTAGTCGACCTTTGCTGGTATAGGTCGATTTTGATGGTGTTTCACACCATGATAATTCTTGAAACTTGGTATGTCATGTCGTGATGGTGGTATTTAACATTGTCCCAAGTTTCAGGGTTTCTACTTAAAGTTTAGGGTAGTAATTCCGTTTCCGAAGTTGAGTGTGTGCTGATTCGTCATGTATCGCAAACAGATTTTACTCAAAAGCCGGTATTGGTATCCATTGATTTTGACGATGTTCCATACCGAGATCGGTCATGACATTTGGTACGGTAAGTCTTAATGTTAGTATTGAACGCGGTACCAAGTTTCAAGTTTGTCACTGTACTGTGTTAGTGGTAATTTCGTTTCCTAAGTCGAGTGAGAGCTGACTCGTCATTTATCGCAAACATATTTTACGCAAAGCCGGTATTGGTCTCCATTGATTTTAACGATGCTCCTTACCTAGATCCGTCATGAGCTTTTGCATGGTATGTCTTGATTTTAGTATCGAACGCTGTGCCGAGTCTCAAGGTTGGCACTCAATGATTAGGGCAGCAATTTCGTTATCAAGGTCGAGTATGGTAAAGATGTGCGCTGATCTGACACTTAGCCTACCTAACGCATTGCGGATTTCACGCAAAAGTCGGCGTATCTGTGTTAACGCTAACTGTGTCCCATACTGAGATAAGTGATGAGATGATGATATCATGAAACAGTTTACTAACATCCTCGGTTTGCATTCAAATATTTACTTTTTTTTTATATTCTCCAATGTCAATTTTGACCGTGAAATTGTGGCCTTCAGACCATTTGCTTACAATTACAACCCCTGTCAAGCGCGATAGCTGTTTCGTTTTCGATGGCGGCTAACAGCTGATCGCTTGATCATTGATCAGCCTATTCCTCAGTAAATTTTACGCAAAATTCGGTGTTGGTCTGTTTGTATTAATTTTGACAGTGTACCATACCGAAAACGGTCATGAGGCTACTTCTCGATGATTTCATGTAACAGTGTACCAAGTTTTCGGCTTTCATCCACGTATTTGTTCGGTAATATATTTTCCAAAGGCGATTTTGCAGCAGACATATAGACCGTAAGCCGTATGTGTCGTGTGACAGTCTCCAGCATCAAGGCCAAAATATCTCCTATGCTGTATCGGGACCGAATTTCCGAGGCTGCTATCCGTAGTTCTTCAGAATTATGTTTTGGATTCAATATGACATTGTCCAATCTATGAGATAACAATTGCGTATGTGTCCGAACGCGTTGACCTTTCCAGCTAGGCTTACGCAATCTCTCGAGTTATAGTCATTTCCATTTCTGCAGATAATTAGTCAAGTCAGGTATAGTGCGAACATGAGCCGTGTCAAATCTTTGTTCCGTACGCCGTTTACGCAGTTACCACACTTCAAGTCACAGCTCACCGGCAGATCTCTCGCGGCACATACGTTAAATCACTGTTGTCGGGAAGTTCGTGTTACCGTAGTTCGTACCACCAAGTTACTTGTTTACGTTGGAAAACTCCATTGTGACGTCATCTTGATAAAAAGTCGCTTGCAGCCCTTGCCCCACCACCCGATATTGTCACGAGCCGCCACTGCTTGATGATGAGATCTAATACTGTACCAAGTTTTAAGGTCGTCACTTGATGATTATGGCAGTAATTTCGTTATCGAAACCCATGCGAAATCTTGTCTCCCAACTCTCTACATAACGATGTTAAAATCAACAAACTTGGTACATCGCTTGCCGATGTAGTCAAGATATACCATACGGAGTCTTGTCTCCCCACCAAGCATAGAATACCATCAAAAAATAAAAACATATCAATAGCGAGTTTTGCATAAAATCTGCTATGCGTATATGCGTATAGTTCAGGCGTCACCAACGTGGTGCCCGCGAGCCCCAGGTAGCCTGCGCGGACAGGTGAGTAGCCCGCGAGCCTGTTTTAAATTGGACCGAATAGAAGAATTTACCAATATTCGTCAGATTATTACCAGTGAGCTTATAAACATATAGATTGATTGATTTGGCCATTCTTGTTTGAATCACATCAACATGCAACTTGCAAATGACAATACATATATAATAAACATATAGTGATATCAAATATCTTCAATCACAATTAGTAATATACCAACCAACATGTAATAGTATCACAAGAAATCTAAGACGTAGGATACGGCACACTGCTTATACAGGTGACATGATGGAATACCGCGGTCTTCTTGGCATAGCGGGGGTTCCGTTATGGTAGCTCGACGTCCAGGACGATGCCAAAGTAGTAGATAACATTACTATTTGGTAGTAGATAGCCGTGAAGAAATAGCAGATTTTCAATATCTGTATGCACATTGCGAATTGCATATTTCCACACAGCTTGTTTCTCTTACACTCAACGCAGTTTAGTACCATGTTTCTAACTTTCTGTAATCGTTGCTACCGTCCGGTATAATGAAATCTGTTATGTCTGGATGCTAAACAGTTGGAGATTGAAATTGTAACACTGCTAAATGACCTCCACCTCAAAGCCCACCAGGCTGCACCAAACTTTTGGAGCCTTGTTAACATGGAAAAGGACAATTGTGCAGCGGCTATGAAGGTTGCAAGCGTGTTTGGTTCAACTTGTCGTTGTGAATCAGCCTTTTCGGATATGAACTTCATCAAAAACAAACACAGAACACGCCTCACTGATGCACATCTGAATCACTCACTCAAAGTTGCAGTGTCAAGTTACATACCAGTGCACTAGTTGATCGCATGCAATGCCAGGCTTCCCACGGACTGATATAGAAACAGATAACATGATGTCTACAGTCCAGTCTAAAATGTGACATGATTTATTTCAAAATTTGAGTTCACTGTTGTTGTATAATTTATACAAACATAGTGCGAAGTAATTCATGATTTCATAAAAAATCTTAGTGGCTATTAGCTAGTTGAAATGAGATGTTTTCATTTAAAAGAAAGACTCTCTTAAAAGTCTTTTCCTGTCCAGTGCTATGAATATCAAAGCGGAAATTCAGTCTGATACGGGTAAACGGCACGAGGAAATGGTAGCCCGTCGCTTCAATCAGTACCCAAGAAGTAGCTCTTGGTTGCAAAGAGATTGGTGACCCCTGGTCTAGTTTCAGTCTTGCGCACACATATACACATCGATTTGAATAAGGTAATTACTAACCTAATCATTGAGTGAAAAACTAGAAACTTGGTACATTAAATCACTGCTTCAGACGGATCGACAATAGCGTACTAGATTTCGATCACGAAATTATTGCCCTAATCATTAACTAACGACATTGAAACTTGATACAGTATTAGATCACATCATCAAGATATACCATACGAAATCGTTGCCACCAATCTCGATATGAAACACTGTCAAAATCAACACACACCAATGCCTGCTTTTTCATTTAATCAGTACTGAAGACGGATCGAAAATAACAATGTTGATTGCCTCATTGAAGCGCGAAGGAGAGAATTTTATTTTCAGTGTCCACACCACCTTTGAGTACACAGTAACAATTTGTAATCCAGGTAATTGCAATCAAATCCAATGACTATTTGGCTATCGAATCTGCTGGATCCGACTGCTATTATGATGCCCTTACCTTCGACAATATAAAGGTTGGAATTTGTAGTTGCTTTAATCTCTCCATTGGTCAATCACACATCCATGTAGCAGGTATTCTGCGGATACAGAGTGCTTCCGAGCTTTCACACGAAAAGTAGTCGGCTGACAGTCACCTTCACTTCTGATGAATCGGTGATTTCTCGTGGTTTTACTTTCACCTGGACAGCCATTAGTAAGTGAAGCTTACAGTATTTCTGATGCGTAGAACGCACCTAGATCAGGGGTTCTCAACCATTTTTCGGCCGAGGCCCCTTTCCCGAATTGAATCATATTCCTGTTAAATGCGTGGGAATCGCCGGTGCCGATATGCCTATTTCTCTAAAATATGCGCATTTTTCTCTTACCAATCATATTTAAACTAGACTTCTAGGGACATGAAATCACGCGAAGCGCGACTAAAATTTTCGAATTGATAAGGATTTCCTCCAACAATAAACAAATCAGTTTTGGATCCTTTCGAGCTCCACTGAATTTGGGGTTTGGGGTGGAGCAGTTACGGCCCTGGTAGCTCGTATAACTCTCGTACATTATGGCCGTCAGCTGTTCCATTCATGTTCGGAGAATCCATTCATGTGACTCTTATACTATGTACAATGATTTCAAGGCCGGACATTTCAAACTAACCTTAAAGATCAATGTGCAGCGTTAAATCCCCAATCCATTAGCAATCTTTGCGGTGGTGCCGTATAATTCCACAGGAAGTTGATAATTGACAATAAATATAAATTGTAGGTATTTTTATCTTACAATGATACGGCCTGCCGAAGTACCGTAAATCCTGATCAAATACACTCCCTCCGAGTTTAATGCACACATTTTCAACGGTATACGACGTATGACCCTACCGGAATACTTGGTTACTTCAGCATTATTCAAATTTATTTTCCTTGCTGTTAGCCGCAGGTTTTCACGGACGGGGGACAAAAGCCGCCGTTCCCCCACCACAGCACCACTCCTCCATGTTCGACTTTGTATATTTTGTCTCCATACGTGGTACTACGTCTCATCAAAGGGCCATTCCCTACACAGACAACCAATGTTCACACCACTACCTCTTCAAATCTCCTGAAATTTGGTACACGCACATATGAGCTAATTCCAAACAGGATGAACTTTATTTTATGGAAATTGGACTTTGAGGTCAAATAAATAAACCAAAATTCTCAACAAAGAGGACAAATCCTCTGGTCCAGTGGGCCATGGACCCCTCGTTGAGAACCCCTGACCTACACGGAGGCACAGAAACAGTACGAGCACGAAAGAAAACTATGAGCATAAAATAGATTGCATATGCTATACCTTGAACCGATATTCGTATTCATAGATCGTAACTCAGCTGTGCAGTGGGCACCGCTGCGTTGGCGAAATTTATTTCATTTCGCAGTTCTTGAGTCCACCATCACTATGAGTCAACCTATAGTCTATGCCAACAGAAAGAATTTGTGTATCATTTGAAAATCGCGCATTACCTGGCTTTGTTTCGCCATCTCGTGTGCTACATTTCTCTCGTTTTTCGAACTTAGTATATACTCTGTGTGACACAGTAATTGGCTATGTTGATTGCCGTTAGATAAAGTTATTGTATTTGAATGCTCGCATTATTACTGGCGGCATCGCCTGATGAGTGTCAGCCGAAAAGCTTCGAAAATATATATGAATGTATTATTCGAATGTATCTTGTAGGGAATTGTATAGGATACTCTGATCTCCGATAATGCGTCTCAAGGATTAGCAAGCACTTTTGCCGCTCGGTGGATTGGAAGCAACAAAGTAGTCGAAATGCTATCAAATGAAAATATATTCATAAGCATGATAGGGTGGGATGAAGGAAGTCACATTAAATTTATAAAGATTTATTCACATTATTACTAAATGTATTGTATTACTCAGACGAATCCGTTATTCCCGAGAGCCGCGTGACCCACATTTACGCAGAGAGTGGAACTATTTCGTCTCCAAACTTTCCGTCCACGTATGATAGTTTTCTGGAAGAAGAATGGATTGTTCAAACACCTTTTTCGGATATGGTATGGTTGACAATATGATTTGTATTTTTCACGACATAAATTGTTGAGACATGAATGGGATTTCTCACCAGATAGCTCCTTGCTTCTCACTAACTTTGTGCTCTTGGTAACTTTCCATTCATTAGAAGATATTTCCAAGGCCTGTATACACTTGCACAATCCAATTCACGACGAAGATTTATGTATTTATTCAGTTCAATAAATATGTTGTTGTGAGATGTTTTTTTTCTGTGTTCAGGCAATATCAATCGAATTCGATCCTTTGTTCGACCTGGAAGCAGGAATAGGAAACTCGTGTCCATATGATTCGTTGACAATTTCAGAAGGAGCTTCACTGCCCAGCATGCATGTAGGAATATTAGTATTCACACAGAAGGCTATCATGATCAAATGGAGTGTAAAAAATATCTCGCTGATTTCGTAACAGAATGAAGTATTGGAACTGTGTAACACGAGTAGACCTTCAACGCATTTGATAAGAAACAGTGATATGTACGTTTCATTCAAGACTGATAGATCAATCAACGGACGTGGATTCTCTTTCAACTTCTCCACTGTCGGTGAGTTTGACTTGGTTTAAAAAATTGATTTATTGAGGTAAAAGACCCCCCTCAAAAATAGGGAAATAGAGTAGGGCCCTATCGGGAGACTAACACAATGTATGGGCATTTACATTTACACACATTTCCACCACAGGCATAATGTTATGAAGAATTAGCGCGCATATATGTAGAACTTGATGCCTTTGGCACCCCTGGCTACGCTTATGCATCCATTCCTCCATCTTGGAATCTACATCTAGCAAAGTATTGTAATTCGTCGAGACAGCTAGAGTTTACTCTGACATATATCCGATAATATATCCTCAATCAGGAGATCTTTAGGCCCTAATCTACGGTATGAGCTCACTTTCCTACCGCCTCCGGTGGACGGTGCTGTGTCGTGCTCATTCTCTACAGTTGGGTGGTTGGGATCAAATGATCGTATGTCCTATATTCAGAATCAAATCAAGGTTGCTATGACAACCATTGGGTACGTGCTCATAACTGTCGACTTCGAGCCCAATATAAACATCTCGAATCCACCTCTGTGATAGGCAAGACAGGGATGTTACCTGGCTCTGTGTCATTGCTTTGTGCGGCGAGTAAATCAATTGAAAATGTGGTAGAGACCTTTGCTCACATTCCATTTAGCCATCTAAAATATAGGGAATGCAGCCAGTTAACGTACATGTGAGGTTGTGGGTCACGATACTAAATAAAAGAAATATTCAGACGATTTTATTTTGTAGCCCTCAAATACAAGCATATTTAGTAATGATTTTGGCCAAGAAACTTCAAATTTTCTCTCGTGTACGAATGGCTCTAAATGTCATAGGGGTACGGTGCCTTTCTCCGATTTCGTTACGCTGTGCGCTGTAAAGATACAATACCTAATTCGAAACATTTTTTGTAAAAAAAATACCATCGAGCGTGATGGAAGTGTGTTCAGGGAGAAGTTGCAATCTAAAAGTACGCGCATGATGCACGTAACGTTCATCTTGCATGAATTGTAATAACAATCATTGCATTTACGATACATGCTGTAGGCCTACACATCGTTAGTATATTTCGCACGAAGCGCAACGAAAAATTGCGATATGCGATCAATTTTGTCGCACATAAATATGCTACGAAAATTTGGGGATATGCAGAACTGTTGTTCCACTGTAGAGTCATATTTCGCTAGGGCAGGGGTCTCCAACTCAAATTTGGTCGTGGTCCAATTTCCTACATTTCGATGACACGGCGAGCCGCAGCATCAATAATAGGGGTATTCAATCTCTTTCGAAGTAGGCCTTGTTTGACGGATTCTTGCCGAGTGGCATTCCACATCCATCGTAAAAATATGATTTAATCTCCAGCAAATCACGTCTTGCACGAAAAAAAAAATCAAAATTTTATATATTCGACTAAAATTGTTGTACTTGCTTTCGGCGCGGGCAATATAAGCTGTTCTCGGGGCCACGTGTTTGAGACCCCTGCGCTAGGACAACTACACCATCTACTGCGACGCCAGTTATCTTCAGCGCCCTCATATCTTTCCCTGAACGCTTTCGCTCCCTTCAAATTCCAAATCACCCCCAGGGGGCGCGGGAGGCAAGGGTAAGAACCAATGTATTAATCGCATGTAATGAACGCACTGATGGTGTATAGTATATGCCAGGGGTCGGGAACCTTTTTCATGGTAAGAGCCATATTGGCCCTATATTTTCCATTGGAACTCACAAAGAGCCATACACGTTAATCAACTAATACGTCACAATTGAAAATTCGTGACGTCATTGTAGCACCAATCAGATCACTTTACAATTTTTCAAGACATAGGATTCGTTGTGTGCGCCTTTTTTGACATGTAGAATCTTCTACTAATTATGTTGGTTTCCTCATTTGAGCACGCAAAACTTGACGAGTTAACCGGATCTTTTGCAAGTTGCATCTTTTTAAATGCATTTCAGTGAGAGCTTTGTGTTATTTTTCGAAGCTTGAGACAATTAACATTCAGATTTCCAACAGATGCAGACAACAGTAGAAGTGTGAATCTACTATTCACATTCTTCTTAAAGTTAATGCGTCTTTTGGTGCTGCATGGTATTACTGATGGCTTTGTAGTCTCGTTGATTGCTCTTTTTTTATCGATGCTCATGAATAAGTCAAATTTCAACATGCTCCCAAAATCAAGCAATTGGCGCGAAAAGAGGGGTAGGGCACAGGTGAGGCACAGACTATGGCCAAGTCTGACCTGTGATGACGCAATTTATCGTATATAGCTTCGAATTTATCTTAAGTTGATAACTGATGATAAACGAATGTAATCGTAGCATTGACTCCGAAGATCTAAGTATTGATCGACTTTTTGATCGACATTTTAACAGCGGTACTAAAAGGATACATACCAATCAAGAACATGGATAGGTCTATGGTGTTGTTTGTAATTGCGATTTGTTATTGTGAAAGTGAATGTCAGTTTCAATACAAATTCATTTCTCCCCGTAGATCAGGAATACAATGTTTATTTGACAACTGCATTGTCAAACAAGGGTCGCAATGTCGGATATTTGATCAATCAACATATCGTGCAATCCATGATTTCGAGGCACGCGATGTCGGGTGCATCGAATTCGTGAGTGATATTGGTCGCCGGCACGGCAGCAACTCAAATTTTAGGATTTCGAAAAGAGGGTCCGAGTCCTTACCCTGGATATATCACTATATCTTGACCTCTCAAAAACATGTTTATGCTGACATGAAAATATTTATTCTGGGTGATTTGAAAATTTACTAACAAGTTGCTGCAATATTGATAAATTAGGTACAAGATAAAAATTTCGTCAAAGAGCCATAACTTATCCCCAAAAGAGCCATATATGGCTCGCGAGCCATAGGTTCCCGACCACTGGTATATGCATACCTTTGATATTCACGCACAGTATGCTTCGACTTTACAGATTATCTATGTCGACGAAGCCGGTATGTAAACGGAACAAGTGGGACCATATCAAGCCCATTTTTTCCAGAACCTTACCCGAGAAATCTTGATTGTACTTGGTTCATCACTGCTCCAGAAGAAAAAGTAGGCCAATGCAAAAATGAATTTTCTGCTGTAAACACCCTAATGTGTTTTGCAGCGTATTGCTATAAGATTCAATAAGATATCTGTCGGATACAGCTTATCTTATAACAGTGGTTGCGACAACGACTACCTTCAAATATTTGATGGGTCATCTGAAAACTCGCCGCAGGTAGGTCTGATGCAGAAATTCTATTCGCTGAACCAACAGCAGAACCATTAACGGGTATGAAAAACGATACTAGAGGGGTCGGAAATCTTTCTGATACAGCGAACCAAAGTATCTCAATGTCAAAATATTACCAACTGGCATGCCAAATATTTTTAGTTTTGTCTTAAGTATCGTTTCAAGCACGGAAACCCACCAACTGCTTATCTGAATGCTGAAAACGGAATACGTTATCCCAGTCGTTCATAAGCTATTATGGGTCACGAAAGGTATAAATTTGGCTCGCGGCCGCTACAGAGCTATCGTTTAATGCACGTAATATTTGCTTTATTTTTTTGCAAAATATTATTGTTCCTAGTAGTCCCGCTCCCAGAGGTTGCACCATTGGTCATGGTTGCACACGCCTAGACTAAAAAATCCCAATGGTCTCCTGCGATATGAGTATCCCATTCTCTCATAATTAGGCTATTAATACGGTTTTAGTCATTTCTGTTTATGCAATGCATCTTTTTCCAATATATGTATGCAAGTAATCGCGCGCAGCGCGAAGAAGAATTTCGAGATTAATATAATCTGTCTTTAAAGACTCATCTTTATGTTAATTTACGATGTAATTTTGGGCACCTTCGATATGGCCCCCACCCACAATTGAGTGGTTTGGGTGCGATAGTTACGGACTTGCGTTGAATGTTAGTTTAAGAAGACACACATTGATTTTCAGTGCTCGTTTCTTTTAAATAAATGGACAATTTCAATCACTCCGCGTTCCATGCAATAAATTCAACAAATATTACATGCATATTAACAGATACCTCTGGCACAGTGCCGACCCAAAATTATACCCTTTGCGGCCCATACTTTAGTAACCCTTGAAGGGGTAAAATTTGCATTACAGTAACTTGCAAATGTAAGTCTGTAATGATCGCATTTAGTATTTACTACTATCCTCGAGCATCGAACTATATTATTACGAAAACATGATGATTGTTCAGCGAAAGAAAGCAGAAAGACAAGTTGACGTAATTTTCCAGCCTTTCGCTGGCTCAGATGGGTTTATACTATGTCTGCCACTACACCGGCTTTCAAACTAGGCTTCTGGTTACGTAATAATTATAGTGCGAAAACATCAAGTCACTACGGCTGGTTGGATAAAAAGTTATTGCCAAAGCTACGATTAGTGGTGCGTCGTAAGTCACACTAGTTTTGACAATTGCGTCGCTACTACAAAAGTTCAAGAGACACTGCCCTTGAATTTCCTATCAGATTCATTTGAATTATTTAACGTCATAAAAAGTAACAATTATTTACGATTTTAATCCGCACCATTCGCATCACCTTCATCATTCGCACTGCAAATTTTTTCATTTGCACAAGTGCGTACCATCCCACAGGTTGAAAAGCACTTGTCCAGTAAATTGTCCTGAAGAATCTATGAACATTTCCATTTTGTACCGGCTGTTGAACTTGATTCACCGCAGTTGTGAAAAAAGACAACGAAAGTTATATTAAGTGGTACCCAACCGGTATTATTGGTAATGTGGACCTTGTTCCCGAAATTAGGTTTTGTTCCTTTTGTCCGAACCTGCTGACCATTGAAACGCATGATATTTTCAACCTGTTAGGGAAATATACCAAATACTGGCGGACGTGATGTTGATTGATAAGCAATATAATGTGTACATTAAGCTCTTCTATCCAAGTGGCGTTTTTCAAGGTCGGAACAAATCATGTACAATTAAAATGAGGAAACGTGAATATCAATGCCCTGTTTTCCATTAGATACTTGGCGCTCCGAAGTGACGCCCCGTCCGCCCAGGAGGAATACACAGCGTTGCGTAATAAATGCGTCAAAATGAAAAGTGACTGTTGAGCATGTGACTATTACTCAAGACTAATCCTAACTCAAACCCCAGTGTGGCGAGAGAGCGTAGTGGTATAATCCACAGCTGCAACACCGATGGGTTGTGGGTTTGACTCCGACCGAGGTCGACTCCAGAATTCGTACCGAAGTGTTGAAGGTCCATCTAGGCTGCTCCTTGCCATATTATCCGTGTAAGCAGTGTCATATAAAAGCCTAGAAGTTGGTCATGCTACAAGTCGGCAGCTGCGGAATAAGAACAAAGAAAAGTGGTCCACGGATTAAAACGGAAGAATTTGGCCTGGTGTAAATGACAATAGTGGTCGACAAGCAACATCAATACGAGAAATATCGACGAAAAACTCAAATAACTCCGCTTCTACTTGTTGAAATTGAGCCAAATTTATTTTGCATTGTTTTTGAAGACAACTCAATAATTTCATGGGGTTGTCAGAGAAATTTGAATTTCTTTTTATAATTTTTCTTAATAAATTAAAAATATTCAATTGGCTCCGCGGCGGCTCATACTTGCTAAAATTGAACCAAATTTGGTGTGCAGCATTTTTCAGGGTCCCCTGACAATGTAATCGGTGAATGGCTGCAATCCGGAAAAAAAGTTATTTTTGAACAGCCCTAACTGTGTATAAGTATATTGTATAATTACCGTGCGGGTCGAAGATCGGTTGTACAATATCGGAGCTGTGATGTGCTACCCGAATGTCTTAAGATCTGACATTACGCCACGATTGAAAATTCTCAAGGACACATTTAAATTCACCATAAATATTAGAAACAAGCAACTACAGGGTCGTTGTTTGTGGTATTCATGGTGTGTGTCGGCTACTTTGGTCATTTACACCAGGCCGATATTGTTCATTATTTCCCGTAACTGCCGACTTATAGTACGGCCCACCTCTAGGCTTTTTGTAAGACACCGCTTACGCAGGGTATTACCCGAATGAAGTCACAGTCACTGAATACTTTCTGGGCCATCGGACATTGTCGAAGTACTTCCGCGTATTATCACCGGTCCACACAATTTTTGCTGACTTCGATCAGACAACTGATAACGACTAACTTTTGGGCGCCGTATTCAAAAATGACTTCCGTTTTTCTCCATCTATGCATACTGATTTTTCACAGCAGTTACCTAGTGTATGGTGAAAGTGTGTGTTTGTGCGTTTGTTTGTATTACTGTGAATTGCATCTATCAATGGAAGTGTAGGGAGTCTGTGGAGCGAAGCCCTGCAGAAGTTGTGTTGACTGGAACCAAGACCATAGTTTTTTGGAGGTCGACAAAGTGTTGTTACGGCAATATGTAGCGCCCGTGTTATTCTTCAGTCAACAGGTGTTTGTGCGGGAAAAAAACAACCTTTTTTAATAATCGAGAAGATTTCTCTAAGGGGGAATTTTGTCTCAAATTTCGGCCTAAGGGGTCCACGAGATGAAAAAGGTTGGAAATCAGTAAACTAGACATTACGATGATAAAGAATTTCCAATCACGATTTACCCTATATAGCTATTGATCTTTTGCGTATCGGACACGAACCCAAAGCAGTATAGAACCAAACCGATGATGAGTACCATACTCGAACGCTGTTATTCATTTCATCACACATTGCGTATTTGTGCAATATTACAATTTCGGAACACCTTCCATACGTACTTTTCTATTGTTGCAAGTTATGATCGAATAGCGTCACTTTATTAATCGTTCGCGAATTCTGCGCTGAACGTGAAATTATTCCTCACACCCACGAAATCGACGCACCTCAAAATTTTTGAGCTCTGGCGTTGCCTGAGAAACCAGAGTCTGTAGACCAGGGGTTCTCTACCTTTTTGGCCCATTTTCTGGTTTGAAAATATTCTGTGGCCAACCTCTTAGCCGACAGTCCCATTCCCGCTGAATGCGCGCTGATCCCCGGCGCCAATATGCATATTTCTCTAAAATATGCGCATTTTTTATTACCGTCCATATTAAAATGTAAAGACATGAAATCGCGTGAAAAACATTTTCAAGTTGAATATATCAGCTCCCTCAGAGCGGCCCCCATTGGGTCCCCTATTAGGGGTGCGAAAGTGACGGTTCTGTTAGCCGGTATAACTCTTGAATACATTATTATGGCCGTCCGTGGCTCCACGCACGTCGTAGTAGCCAACAACCCCGATTGGGAATCCAATAAGGATATCAAATCAAGATAGATCCCGTTCGCCTGGTGGATTTTTTACATTCGATACCGATGCATTCTTTATATCAATTTCGTTGATGTAAATAATTGATTTGTTGACTAAGCACAGCTCGCTGGCTTCCTACATGTAGTGCGTTTCCTTCTTGATATTATGTGATTGCGTCACTAAAGATTCACAAAACAGAAAGCTGAATATTCCGAGAAAACTTTCGATCTGCATGCTCGTTTAGGGCTGTGTTTCTTTCCATGCTGCCATTGCCTTGCGGAGATAAGCTGGACGTTGAGAATCAGAGAATTTCAACCAAAGACACATCATAATGACGTGAAAATTTGTAATACATGAAAAAGATTCACAGTGCAGAACCCGCCGTAATCGTCGCGCAAGAGTACCTTCTAATTGATATAATTGCGCTCGCGCCGCCAGCGATTAGATTGCCTTTGTTTGGCGTTATATAGTCTCCAACTGTAACACAGCAACACGCCTCTCATTCAGGCATCCAGCATACAACATACATGAAATATTGCATCGCCGAAACAAACTTCGCAAGCTACGTAGGATTGTACGCGATGGTATTGAAGTGTAAATGTAAATGTAATGTGGCGGTATCTTATATTTCATCTTCAAATATTTATCAGCGCACAATGCCCTAAATTACATCAACGGAAAATGGACTGTGTTGGCTATTTATCTGTCTGCCTGGTCTAACTGCATCTCTAATTTTACACGATAATTTGCAGTATCTCCATGATCTCTGTGGACGCGTTCGTCCTAGGGACTTCCTATCCACCAGCAATTCAATAACAATTAGGTTCGTGAGCCGGTGTGTTTTACCGCCATTCGAGCAGGGATTTTCCATCGATTGGACAACGGAAGGTGTGTTTCTAAATTGCCGCCAATCCGTATGAGATAATACAGAAAAACGTATCGTATGTTACAGACAAATGCTTGTCGGACGAGATTCGGTGTTGGGACGGAACCTGCATCAAGGAAGCGATGTTGTGTAATGGTGTCGTTGAATGCCCGTTCGATGCTGCTGACGAGGCGTCCTGTAAGTTCAGGATGAAACACTGGTAAAGTTTCGTTTCATGGCTAAGTATTTTCAAACAGGCGCCGTGAGCAATACGTCGCAGTGCGGAAAACAAGAGATAGCACCAGTATTCAAATGGGTAAGCACTGTTACAGTCTTGTGGAATTGTACATTTCTTATTCCAGAGACACAATGATACCTTGACAAGTCCGTGACGTTGACCACTTTATCTCGTTGGTGAACTTCATAATATATTCATATAGCCTAACACTCCCCTTTGAAAAGCCCTGACTTTTTCATTGAAATGAATGGTCATCATGAGGTAATTACGACTTTCGATACTATGTTCAGTAGCATTTAGGTAAGACATATCTACTCCAGAACAGCTTTCTTCAACCGGTGTGTATGGTACACCCTGGGATGCTTGAAAATCTGCATGTGGTGCACAGGGGCGCACCAGAAACACTGTACTTGAAGCCAATGGTTTATATCCTGTAGGTGAAACTCATGATTTTGTTGACCCAATTTCAGCAATCACTCTCCGTAATGGACCAATATTTGACAGCCAGATGAATTAGACGCCTTTTTCTTTAGTCGGTACGCAAGCGTCGGAGCTACAACTTTGAAGGGTAGCCTACACCACTCCAAAAAAGATTGAGGAGCACTGCTCTAGAAAACATTTTATTCATGATGTCGTTGAGAATCTTTCTCTCTTTAGCGATTTAACGTGGATCTAAATTTTTTGAGTCGTTTTTCCGTCCACCATAAACTAACACCACAATGGTAAATATTCAGTTTGACGTGACATGAAGGAATTGCGATCGAAGACCCGTTCCCTCCATTATGTTAACTTGTACCCAAAATAATATCCAGGTACCTTCTACCTTCAAGATGAATAAAGCATCCCTCACTAGACAACACAATGAATGGCTTACTGACCTATTCGTTGCACATTCAATTGTTACTAGGACACACGTATCGTTGGCGGCTATGAGGCCGAACAAGCGTCCTGGCCTTGGCAAGGGAATATGAAAGTGCGTTCTGTGTGGAATGATGAATGGATATTACGATGCGGGGTTGTTCTGATTTCGGAGGAATGGGCACTAACGGCGGCACATTGCATCTCCGGAAAGTATATATGAACTATGTTTCTAACCATTTTACCGCCCGAAAACCTGCACAATGAATGCGTTCTAGTGAAGAACTTCTGCTGACATTCGGTGATCACAATATCTCTGATTCTGACACGGAACGCGAGCAGTCAGTATCAACGAACGGAATTTTTGTCCACCCCAAATACGAGTACGAAATAACAGAATGCATTTACGCAACCAGTTTAACAACGAATAGCCTTTTTCAGTTACTCACCTCATGGATTTTACGGTGGGTATGATATAGCGGTGCTACACTTATTCCCTGCCGTTAACATCACCACTTGGGTAAAACCGATATGCCTTCCACGATCGTGTCCCGAAACCGGTTCAGTTGTTGTCGTAACCGGCTGGGGAGTCTCAAGTACGTAAAAATATCGGCATTCTGTTCGTGTGCAATGAATCATTTTTGAAAATTGACACTTTCGTCAGATTTACAAGATTGGACGATGCGTCCTACTATTTTGCATCAGGTTCGAGCACCTGTGATCAACCCAGAAATTTGCTTAAAGGCATATGAGGCCCAGGTTGGCCGGACAGTACCGGATCTAGTATTGTGTGCAGGTCTTCCACGGGCGACGGCTAATGCATGTTCGGTCAGTATCAAATCTGTGTATAAGTTTATAACGCAATATTTCAGCTATGGGGCATTAATCCAAGTTAATATCCAACGCATTCAGTTGTAGGTCGGAACTCTACTTCCGCTGTCAATTTGAATTTTTTACGAAATCGACGAAAAGTTGCGATACATATGAAACTAACACATGCTTCAATATAAAAAAAAAACTATTTCAGAGCTCAAGTGTCGCCAACCTCCAAACCTTGGTGACATCCGTTAGTAGTTGTGATCAGGTCTGCTAGCACCTGTCTGCATATTAACACAATTCGGCGCGTCACGCGAGCCGAGTGTCTGCTGAAATGCTGATCAAAATGGAGAATTCTCTATCATGTCTATACTACACGGTTGTGCTGCTATGCATGCAGCATTGGTCTGTCGTTACTTACTAACAACTGTTAAAAATAAAGCGTTATCTTGAAATTATATTAATGAGAAATATGAACGGATTCAATGGGATGGTTGATGCTGCTTGGATTTTTTTCCGTAAAATTGAAGTTGGCATTAGAAAAAATGTCGGAAAAAATTCAGATAGAATGCGGTTCAGTTATTCGATTTGCTAGAAGATTCCCTTTCATGCTGATTTTTTTCTAGTAATCTCCATGCATGTTCGGACATCCGTGATCATTTCACAGGGGGTCGACATTGGTATTTATATCAATATTACTGAGATGGTGACGTTCAGAGGTGGTCAAAGTAGTCACCGTCGCTACTCAAGTAGAAGTAGAAGTAACGCCGAAATTTCTACTCTAGTAGAAGTAGGAGTGGCGGTTCACAAGTAAGTAAGTAGGCATTCTACGCCTATCTTTGCCTAAAATATTGTATTAACTGTCAAGTATAAGTATAAGTAGTCTAAAATCATAACTACTTAATAAGTATAGTGCAAGCAGGCAAAATCTACTTGAAGTACTTCAAAAAGTAGAAATACTTCGTTACTGACCACCTCTGGTGACGTTTCGCACGACCCATTTACGGCCAACTCCCTCCTGGACTTTTATAAAATAGCGTTTACGTGTAGTCGGTGGCATTGAGGAACGTGGGTAAACATCAGGCGATTTGCGTCAGGGTCTCAAACGCTCTATAAACTCAACAGCGGAACATTCGATTCGACCTACCCACTCGTCACACCTTTTGGCAGCAGTGGTTCAATTTCGCAATTGCGTTAGTACCAAGGACCGGCCGACAACTGCTATAGCTCGAATATATGACAGCCTTTGTGTACTTCTTTCTTAAACTATCTATAAATAATAGATAGGGTAACCATACGTCTTCCTTTAGGAGGATTTGTCCTATTTTTTTCAGGTTTTTGAAAATGTCCTCCTCCGACGTCTAAATGTGCTCCTTTTTGGCAATTCGTCCTCCTTTACTGCTTTTACAGATAACATAACGGATAGATTCGAGTGAAAATGGGCATAAATGACGCTAAATAGGAAATTCGTGGTTCAATCGCATGTGACTTCCTTTTTTTATTTTTTTTCAGTCAACACACGAAATGTTACGGCAAAAATAGTCAAATCGGCTGTTTTAAGTTATGATCCACCAACTTTTCTGATTTGGTAAAAGTGTCCTGCTATCCCGATTCCAAAATATGGTAGCCCTATAATAGACTATAGACTAGAGAGACCGAATAATTGAGAATTGGCATGTGAAAAGTATTCAAATTTCCTGCAAAATGTACCTCGCTGGAATTGTTCAGGGGGATTCTGGAGGACCAGCCATGTACCTCCGAAACGGATCATGGGAAGTCGCTGGACTGTCGTCGTTTGGAGTAGGATGCGGCGAAGTGGGAATACCGACGGTATACACGGATGTGTTCAAGATGTTGCCATACATTTCCGATGGTATGTAATGGTGTGTATCAGTTAGACGACGCACATAACACATGACTTCCAATTCACAGTAATGAACAACTGGTATGACCCAGGTACGTAAAAGCGTTATTTGTACAGCTCACCGTTCAACTGTAATTATACTGGTATATCTCAATTACCGTTTTGTGCTCCACTTCCTTTGTATACAAGATATTCCCTGTCAAGCCTGGTAACACTCTTTACTTTCATTTTAAGGAACTGACAGTACCACAAGCGATGCCTCCAGATCAACAGTAAAAATGGGATGGCTTCTAATATATTCGTGCATCGTAGCGTATATTTTATAGTAATGCTAGTGATGCTACGAATAATAACTATTCGGAGAGTCATACTATCAATATTTTGTGGTAGGCCTAGTACTGTATTCGACATTTGATATTGGTTAATTACTTCACTGCTTCACTGTTATTTGTACGCATTAGAACGCTGTCATTAATAGATATGCTGTATGTATGTAATAATACACTTAATTTTTCAATCCGAAGCAACTGATATGAAAAGAAACACAGATATAGCATGTTGGATGTATTCCGCTCCATGCAAATGTTGGAGATCCAGGGTTAGAAGTTAAAACCAACTAGTCAAATACATGAGTTTGAAATTATAATCCTGAAGTATTGGTCGCGCAATCTTCGTGACTATATATGAAAATTGCAAAAACGATCACTATCAACAGCAATCAATAACAACACCACCCTATAAATCAGATGTTTCTAATCTTTATACTGTGATCCCTTTGAAAATTGTCCCCCTGTTTCTAAACAATTTCGAAAATTAGGAAATGGCGTTCGAAGTAGTAGCCTAACATAGACCGTAACTGGTAGTCAGAACGATAAAATGAAGTAAATACATCACAATAAACACGATAGTACATTAATGAGTTATTAAATATTTGGTAATGTAATGGGTTAGCTTATTTTTTTTCTACTTCTACTTCGCTATACTTGGTCATATTTTGTGACTGAAGTCCGCTGCACACTGGCTTTGCGACACGACCAAAACAGGTAATTTCCCGAACATGTCGCGCTCTCAATCGTGGTAGTTGCGTTCTGCTGCACACTGGAACACCGAACCGTAACGTATCTGTTCTGTACCAACTTGATAATTTCGTAACAGTATATGTTCCTATATATATGTTTACTTATATGTTTACTGACAGCATTTTGCTGATGCTCCAAATGTTGGTAAGGAATATCATAATGCCAGTAAGATATTATTAAATTCGAAACTCAGTTTATTATTTCAACTCAAGATACAAAAAGTATAAACAAGAAGGTGTCTAATAATTGAAACGCCCTGGCAAAGTCCATCGATCAGATATGCAATAATATGCCTAGTGCCTACCCATCTCGGCCGGCTCGCCGTATTGGCAGCGTCGAAACGACAGCGCGTGCTTATTTTCTATTGCGACTGAGTTGAAAATTTCCAACCTTGTCGGCGAGTTGCGCAACCCACTCGCCGACGCTGTGTTGCGAAGTCTGGCGATGCGGTGTGCATGACTTTGTCACACACAGGCGCGATTCTCTCGTTTTGTCGTGTCGCGAGAGCCAGTGGGCAGCCGGCTTCACTTAACTTTCACTGTTTACAATTTCACGTTCTTCCAATAAGAGAGAGAGAAAAAAAGCGAGAGAGAGTGAGGGAGGGAGGGAGAGAGAGAGAGAGAGAGATTGAGGGAGAGAGAGAGAGAGAGATGTTCTCATCGAGACGTTCAGTCTCGCGCACGCGATCGCGCTTGCGTTTAAATCTACAATTTACCTATACGTGATAAGACCTGGTCATCAACCAAGATGCTGCATTTGATAGGCTATATTAATCGAGAGTGAGGCTATAAGTCATGATATGTTATTCGACAGTTCAGCTTCGACTCAGCAGTTCTTATCTCCTTCTTAACCGATTCCGAAGTTTCTGGCACGCATTTCTTCAGTGCTGTACTTCCTCGACACTTCGGAATTTTTGATAGGTCATCAACCGATATTACGATTAAACAATGACTTACGAACCGCGCTGATGTATTGCGTGCGATGGCTTTTACCTGCAGTCTAATAAGAAAGCTTTCTTCATATTTTTAATTGCAGTCTAATACGAAAGCATATTTGTAATTGCATGTCGAACAACTTACTTGTGTAGTATTCAAAACCAGCACATCAAAATTCTACTTGAAGTACTTTCAGGTGGTTCGGAAAACACTTCTTCTACTCGTACTTGAGTAGAAAGCCGTGTATCTACATATGCTGCTATTTGGGTGGCATATTGAATACTTTGACTGCATCGCTGTTTTTCAACCATTGGAATGGATGCGACAGCAGAATTTTGTACCAAAACGTGCCGTTAACCTGATCTGCACCCAGTGCTATAGGTGGAAATTGGTGAAGTACACGATCTCCGTTCACACGCACCGAACTATTATTGAATCAGGGTATAGAGCAGGCCTTTACTAAGTGCGGCCCGCGAAAAGTTCCTTGGAATTCAAAACATAAACCCTACTTTTTAATGTTGCTGCGTATACTAAAACCATGTAGGCTGTAAAAACTGAACTGAAAATTCGTTAACTTTCAAGCCTGTTCCTTAATATACCGCGATTACGCGACATACGCACCTCGCATGCGTAATCCAGATTCAAAATGAAGTCAATGTGGCAAATTATGCCGCAACAATCACAGTCACAAGAATTCACCAAACCTCCTTTGTTGGCACTGTTACATTATGCATTATACCAGTGGTTCTCAAACTGGGGCGCACCCTCCTTAGGGGGCGTGAAAGCATCTGAAGGGGGTCGCGAAGCTGCGGTCAACTGATTTTTTTTCAATCCATAGTTGTTGCTCTGTGTGTAGTCCGAATTTTGTATTTGAGAATTCTCTCATCAACAGCCATAACCTTCCATACCACCAAACTATCCGTTGGGATTGCCAGCATTCTGGTTTCATTTTGTGATATGACGATAAGAAGGGTGCGTTATTTTCCACTTTCATAATAAAAGAGTGATGTCTGAAAAAGTTTGAGATTCACTGCATTACACGGTCTGTGCTTCAAATTGTCACGTGATACGTTTCAAAATCCCTCACTCGTAAAACAACTCAATCAGATGTACGAATTTGGTGATTTTAATTGTACAATTTCTGTCTTCGGCGCGGGGATTACAGGAAAAAAAAGCAGCTAAGTAATCGGTCCTAACCCCGGATGAAGCATCATATATAGTCTACCCAAGTGGACGTCGAAGTATAATATCGTAAATTTATACTCAATTACCAATAACAGTGGGTATTTTCAATATATGCCTAAACCAGACGAAGAGGAACTGGAAAACGACCGAGGCCGACTTCCGATTTCCGATACCTAAGTGTTGGAGGTTTACCTAGGTTCCTCCTCGCCACCTCATCCGCGTCAGCAGTGTCTTACAAAAGCCTAGAGGTGGGCCGTGCTATAAGTCGGCAGTTGCGGAAAATAAGAAGAATATCGGCCTGCTGTAAATGACCATAGTAGTCGACAAACACCATGAATACCCCAAAAAACAAACAAACAAAACTGGAAAACGGAAAGTCGTGGCTGCGGATACGAGTCTTGTCTGCGAACATGACCTGCCTATATGATAAACGCCACTGTTGTGTAGGCCTAATACTATGATGATAATAATAACAATACGAGTTTCCATCGCTGGCCACGAAATTCCTCTTTGTTAGGCCATGAGAGAGGGCAGGTCAAATATTGTGGTCGAATGCTGGAAGTCCGCCTTGCGATGGCTCCATAGTGTACGGATATTTCGCAAGCGTGGATTTATCTACCATTAACCCATAAGGGTGACCAGACCTTTGGAATGATACTACCGAGGTAAATATTTAATTACGAAATCAACGAGTACCTAATGTATAGTCCTAGTTAAAATCACGCGGCAGTCTTGCTGGGGAAAATTTTATTGCGCAGACTATCGCTGATGTGCGTGAATTAACTAATGCTAATTTGGAATGTTTAAAGAATAATAAAAGTGCGATCGCATCTACATCTTCGACACGCGAAACTACTCATGTATATCCGTTTCATTTGCAACTTTTGATCCGTATTCACCAAGAAACGGAAGATATTGTGTCATATTTTATCTGGTTTCATCTCAGAAACCAAGGTTTATATCATAAATATCCACTGGAACGTAAGAACAGTAAGGTAGTCAAAGGGTGATATGTCTTTGGGTCCAAAGAAGTACGGTAGGCTAATGCATTCATGTCGGTATGGCCATTTTGATATTTGGTCAGGTCGCTATAGGTGGGTTGAAGCTCATGCTGGCGCAAGCGTATGAAGCAGGGTTGCATTTAAAACAAACATGTTTAAAACAAGGTCCTAATTTAAATTTTTTTAAATCCATGACGTCACGAATATTCAATTGTAACGTCATAGTGAATTGGCATTGACAATTGAAAATATAGGGTAATTATAGCTCCTTTGGCGAAATATCTGTACTATTAATGTTGGACCGACTATTTTGAGGTTTCCAACCTTCCCATATCGATATACGTCGGCTATATCTGGTGGTAATTGTCCGTAGGCTCATACAACATGTTTTTTGGAAAGTATTTACACAATTATGGCATAATTTTACAACTTAAAAAAACACAAAATCGTTTTTTTAAAAGACCTTTTTTAAAGCACTGTTTAAAACATGTTTTACACAAAGTGTTTTAAACACTGTTTGTTTTCAATGCAACCCTAGTATGCAGGGTGTAAATCTAGAGGAAATTCATCAGACATGATGTGACGTGCGAATAAATTATTCAGGGCAAGTCAGATCTGCTTGTTTTGAGACATTTATTGGATTTACCTTGACAACTGTGATGATTCGGCCATTCATACTTCAATGGTAATATTTAGGTATAGGTAGGCTATAAAGGTGATTGCTATGACGTCATGACATATTCTCAACAGGGAGCCATTAAAATGAACTCACCAACGCGACGCAGGCCTCTAGGCCTACCACTGATGTTGAAAATTCTAAACAAATATTTTCCATAAAATACAATTGTTACCTTCAATGGGTTGATAACCATTCCTCGTAAATCCCAGTGCATATAACGTTACAGGCTCACAAAGGCATGGAGTTTTCCATATTCGCGTGCATTGTTCGCATCGTAGTGTTCATGCGAACTCGCGGTAATAGGCTCCTGCGTATTGCGATATTATATTGCAAAACAATGCGCTTCGGTAGTAATGTCGAGTATCATATAAAACGCCTGTATTCGAGTGCTCGTGGTAGATTGGTCTTGCAGAAGGTCAACATGCAGGTTGACTCACGCTGTAGAACGCGCTAGGTTGTGCATTTTTACTATGATGTCAAGCACCGACCAAGTGATGACAGGTCGAGGCCGAGTTCGCCTTTTGCTGCGCTGGTTTCTCCCTTGATTTACGATTCTAGCTCGGCCATGCACATTGCACTACGTTAGTGAAGCGAATAAAATCGTTGTGATCTTGTATTAAAAGTACGTGCCATTTAGAAAATTAGTTTTGTAGCGCAGAGCTCTTAGACTTCCCTTTGCGACATCTTGGTCTCGTTATCCAGTCCCATTCTTATGCATGTATTATTGTATACGAATCTCTGAGACATTTCCGAAAAGTCACTGAAGAATTAACACATTATCCAATCCTGGCAACGCGCCTGCAAGGACTGCGTAGCTCAGATAATGTCATTAGCGAGCCGGAACTAACACTTATCGCGGAACAAAAGTCGAACATGCAAATTATACGGAACACGCGAGGTGTGGTATATACGCAATAGTTCGTACTCTACGTAGACCAGTGGTTATCAACCTTTTTCACCTCGCGGACCGGTAAAATTTCAAAAAATAGTTGGCGGACCGGCGGAGTTTCAAAAATTGAAATCAACCTAAAATGTAACCTATAGGCTACGCCTGTTTTTGCAGCATATGGTGTTGGAGGATGACAATTTGAGGGTTTTGATCGTTCTTGATTATGTTCATGATGGTATCCATATGGTAAAACGGTCGTAATTCTGCTGAGTTGAGGTGAAATTGACGTGCCTTGATAAACGTGCTATCGCCGGGCGTCGTGTCCAGTCTTTCGCACCGAAGGCCGTGGATTTAACCAACCACACTTACTCGAATAATATTCTTCTCTTCGACAATAGTGCGAGAAGAAGTGTTTCGGAGTCGAACCAAACACTTTGCCCCCCATACCTTGCTCATTGCCCACTACCCCCATACGCAGGACCGAAACAGCACACTTTTTATCCTCTCAGAATTATCAGATTTTCTGAGTGAGGTGTCGTCTTGAAAAATGAATGGCATCTAATTAATAATTACACATATTCGGGCGGGCCTGTAGGAGTAATACTTCGTTGCATGTGATTATTTCGTTCCCTATACTGTCTGTTGTATAGTGAATAAATATTGATATCGCCCAAACCTAGACTGAAAGATGCACACGATTCTAAATTTATATTTCTTCGCAGGCAAATAATTTCACTCTGTGATATGGCATTTGTCCTGTGGGGTACAGATTGCCAGGCTTGCCAGCGAGCATTTAGGCGCCGATGGACAATTAGACATATACAGGCCTATATATCTATCGAAGTGTTTGCTCATAACAAAGGGCAGTCGTTTTCGGTCAAGGTTTTCTCGCTGGGGAATTTTTGGCAGACTTTTTGGAGACCCATGTTAGCCTAAAATTCAGTATGTGTTTGTGCGTCGTGACGCGGTGATGGCTGATGCCTAAATGCCCATTTCTATAAATCATGCATATTTCTTGGAGGAAAGGCGCCCAATAATGAAGACATTTTGTGACACTAAATTGCGCAAGACGCGAGAACAATTTTAAAAAAGGTGGGTAGAGTTTCAAAAATTACTCCATAAGTTATGTTCATTCATGAAATAATTTTGGGCCCACTTCAAGCTACGCCCCGCTCCAATAGGACGTTTCGGTGCGGCAGTTACTGTCCAGCACAACATGAATTAATCGAAAACGAATGATCGCACAGACTGCGCAGTTCAGTGAGTCAGCTTGTATTGGTCGCGCGCATGCTGTCGTCAAATGACACGGATTCAAGTCAAATCATACTTGTTTCCAGGCCTAATGTTACGTCATCAAGTTCTGAATCAGTTCAAAATGGATAAGACTTAAACATATTTAAATTAAGGTATAAAATTGTACTATACCTGGCGGACCGGCTGGAAGTTCGTCGCAGACCACTGACAGTATAAATCATGCGTATTGCTTGGAGAAAAGCACCCAATGAGCAAGACATTTAGTGACACTAAATCGCGCAACGCGCGAAAACAAAATGAATATTTTGGGTAAAGTTTCAAAAAATATTCCATAATTTATATGCGTTTGCGAAATAACTTTTGGCCATGACAAACTTTGATCCACAAGGACGTGGCGTCACGGAGTCATTGTGTCGAGGTCGCCATGATGTCATGCAGGAAATCGCTCCCTACAGCAATATCCATGGAAGGGCACCCGCCAACATTGGCTTTCTACAAAAATAATTTCGCTTCGATGGAAAGTTACATTAAACGTCTCCCCGCATCTTTCAATTTATCACTGGTGACGAGTTTCAAAGGTGAAATTTTCCTTATACCCATCGCAAGCATTCACTTGAATACTTGGCGACTATCATGCACTCTGGCGCGTCGCGATGTGCTGTTTCAAAATATTGCTAACAATTCGCTTTGAGGAAGATTGAGAAATATTTCCACTGCGAGAAATCGAGAGGAGAGCAACAGTGTAAGTTATGACCACTGATTCCTTACATAAAAAAGCAAAAGATGTTCGATCACTTTTCGTGCATATTTATTTAAACTAATAAGTTACTAAAGAATGGCCAAGGTTATAAATAGAGTTGATTTTGGTAGAGTTCGCTTCATAGATAACTTGTAGTACCTGCAACTTAAAATTACGCGAAACAAGAGATTGTACAGCTTCTTGGAGGTACAGAACTTCAATATACAATTGAATAGTATATTCATATTGAAATGAACCCGAATATTTTCGGCTGACACTCGTCAGGGGTAATCGTCAGCAATTGTTGATATACGCTGTTCTTTTGAATTCTCTACTAGTTGCTGACGATTACCCCTGACGAGTGTCAGCCGAAAATATTCGGGTTCATTTCAATGTTAATATACTATTCAATTACAAGAGATTGTGTCGATATAGGAATATTAACTGCTATATGCAGTATTCAGACCGACTTTGTAGTTGGTTTGGAGCTTGCAGGGTATTCGCGAATAGACAGGGCTGCGAACGCAATGACAAGATTAGTATAGGACAAAAACAACTTTCAACGATGAAGAAACATCTTGGAGGTATTGGACGCTGTTAGGCATTCACTTCAGACTTAAACGATTCAAGACTGGCGTTTGCTGCACCGGCTATGCCTCTGGTGCTATATACTATTGATTAGGGGTCGGCAATCTCCGGTAATCAGCAGTTCTGTTCCAGCTCGCGACACATCTTATGTTCTGCTTGTTAGAATTGTAGTTATTCGTCTCGCTAAACACTTAGTCACGGGATCATTTCAAACCAGCAATGCAAACTACTTCATCCTTTACTAATAGGTCAGACTTACGATATCCAGACATGATGGGGTATAGCCATTGGCTACGCATGCACTAATAATGCAATCGGCAATGCACTGCTCAATTAAAAGATTGGTGGGAAGAGCGACTTTCCCCCGCCCTATGGTTCGTCTGACATAGAATCAGGGCTTTTGAGGAGGCGTTAATGTTAAATTGCTCTAGCTCCAGTTCCAGCTCTGTAGCTGTCTTTTATCATATATTAGCTCCAGCTCCAGCTCGAGATCCCATTGCTCCGGCTCCAGATTCGACTCTGTTACATCAAAAACTGCGGTCTAGGGATGACGCTCAATTTAGAATATTTTTCGTTTCAAAATAAGGAAGAAAAAAAAATTTACACAAAGCATTTTTTCTGCACAAAAACCATACGTACGAAGGAATAATATTGCATCCATCAAAACTTCTTTCATAATAGTAGCACAACATCTTGTGAAATACATCGGAGCCGGAGCTATAAAACAACAGGCTTCATCAAATCGTTGTTTATGATGTGTTACGACGCAAGAGATACAAAGGGGATTTGACGGAAACCTTCCCAGAAATATTAAAGAAATGCAATTCTGTGTGACTGCCGTGATGATAAGTAGGCTAATATACATGTGTATTGTGTTTGCGATGACAATAAGAAAGTATATATCAGTGTATTTATGGTTTTTGACAGATGCACTTACCATTAAATCTCTGTACTACTTTTTTCGTACGACGCGCGGTGTTGTCCGGATTCTTATTACAACTCATCACCGCCAGTGAGTTACATACGACGATTGTATCAATATTATTACATTTATGTTTTAGGTTTTATAAGAATCAAATGGCGGATATCAGACGGTATACGGCTTTTCTACGAAATTCATGATTTATGTAACCAGTACTGACTGCACTGGTTAATATCAATTTCAAATTTCAGCATTCGCTTCCACCACGGTTCCTACAACCGTTTGGAATGACTTCACTGAAGCACATCCTGGTGACAATTCGACAGGTTAATATCTTTCACTTGTTCCGAAAAGGCTGTCGGCTCGAATTCGAATTCAAATGTATTCGAACACTTGTCATGCTATACATATATTGTATTGTCCCTTGTGCGTGTGTTTCACAAGAGTCGTCTTGTATGGTGATGAATTTTGCAAATTTTTTCATGGTTCTATAGAGCTTACATAGTCACACAGAGTCGTTGTAGTCATATATATTCTGTCTTCCAATATCTTATGTAAACAGAGGTGACAAAATAGTGATCGTTCACACTCAAGCGTAAGTAGAAAGTGATTGGTCTCAAAGTACTCAGTTAAGCAGATTCAAAAAGTAGATTTGGTGCAGTCGTCGCATATACATTCAGTAGTCGATCGGGGTTCGCTGCTTTCGAAATTGAAAGATGCATCATCGCGTCGCAACATGCAAAACATATATGACAATGCAAACAGCTTCACTCTTCGTCAAAAATGCAGTTCCCATGATACAGGGGCTATCCCATGACAATTTCACTCGCAATGGTGATGCAATCCCGAAAATACTTTCTACTTAAAAAAATCCAATATGTGAAAAATTAAGTAGTTTTGCTTCATAAAGCGTTATAAGAATTGTTGGGATGGTGCGAACCCCTGAAAGCTTCAGGTTCGTGTGAATGTGAACATATGACATCACGTGACGTCATATTGCTAATTCCAACCCTACATGTCAGTGAAGAGATATATATCAATGTAGACGATAGCGACGATTCAGGTCACATTATGCCATAACGCGGAAATACATGCTGACTTTTAAACGTCACCAGAAGTTACTGGAACAATCAAATGCTATAATAATCCCATAAAATCTATATCTTCAGTCGCTTTGCCAACAATTTCGACGAGGATTTGCAATGGAATATTATCTTACGCCCTAATGGTCTAGGCTAGGCCAGACAATGTACTTGGCGTCTGACTGTTGCTACTTTGATGTTGAAGAGAGTGTAAAACGGGTTTCTATATACATGCTACCGATATTACCTCATAAATACTGTGTACAGCAGCCAACAACCCAATCGCACGGATTTGGTTTTTATCATGCAATAAACATATCAAATAAAGATGTATCCTGTTCTCCTCAATAAGCTTGTCTCAATCTTAAGTGTGAAATCGGCGTAAGAACCGCGCGGAATAGCCATCGCAGTAACTCCTGAATATATGTTTTGGAAAACTGCGCCTATTTGTAGCGTTGTTCGTGATTTCGTTTGCGAATTTCGTAAGAAGCCACCTTGGATTAACTGTTCAAAGTACGCGATCCCTCAACCAAATCTATCTGTCGCAACGCATTACTTGAGTGCTCCTCACAGCTTTCATTTTATACTTCCACTTGAAGTACTTTTGACATATCTTGGAAATCACTACTGCTACCTGTACGTGTGGAGAAATAGTCGGTGTTGCTTCTACATTTACTTGAGTACCAACGCTGAATACTTCTGACAATCTCTGTAGTCGACAGACTTGTATTGCTGAATCATCCTCAAGTCTATTGGCCGTCGTTAAATTAAAATCGATTTTAGAAGCATGTAATGGCGGAATCATCGTCAACGGAATGCAGGGCGCCATAGCGTCACCGAACCACCCCTTCAACTATCCGAATAATGCAGACTGCTCATGGAATATTGTTGTACCTGATGGAATGGTGAGAACCCTCTTTACTACTACACTCCATAACACCAGTATTAATTTGAATATGGTTATGCTGCGACTCCACACCGTGCTACTAAAAGAGAGATTTCAATTATAAATCATTTTTCCTCTGGTTCCTGTTGGCAATCTTGACAATATGAGAAAGAAATGTAACTACACTCAAATAATTAACTTTCCTGGATCCTGCCTGTGACTATTTCAATCGGTGCATTATCACTATTAGCGAAAGAGTGTGTATTCACACACCCTAATGGCCGAAAAGGGGGTAGACGAAAACAGGTTCTAACTCAGAATTTATATCGCGGTCATAAATCCTACGTGGCTTCGTGTATACCTTCCTATCTAAAGCCTGAAATAAATTTTTGACATTTTGACGTCCCTTTCGACTCATCAGGGCAGCGGGTCTATATGCTGACTTCCCACCCAGTCGAGTTGCTAAGTAAAATAAAACCGTGGCTCAATACGAAATACACTAATTGCAAGATCCACCAATTCCCAACAATATAGTCGATATATGACGATATAATGGGAATGCGACATTGTGACGTAAGGCGGCAAATGACCAAGTCAGAGTTCTCACACGTTTTTTAGACGCGTTCCCCTTTATGACAGTGAAAAATTTTGCGCCCTACCCGTATCGTCATATCACAAGCTGCAACCAGGGTGCTAGCAATCCCAACGGATATGTTAATGGCATGGAAGGTTATAACTATAGGGCAAGTTTTTGTTGCAGTTAAATCCGTGGAAAGTTACATTTATTTTTGAAAAAAGTTACAGAAGTTGCATTTTGATCACATTTTGCTCGGTTGACTAAAAAAAGGTCAACTTCCCAGATTGACTGAAAAAAGTCAATTTTCTGGCTCAGCTCCCGAATTACCCGTGAAAGCCTTACTTCGGTGCTGACTTACGGTGTTTCAGTCGAATTTGGCCGTGTATTTCACCAGAATCGAAAATACTTTCATGAAAAATCGAGAAAGTTGCAGAATGTTGCAAAAAGTTGCATGAAAAGAATGGACAAAAGTTGCAAAAAGTTGCACTATAAAATTCCTCCAAACAGCTTGAAACAGCATTCTAGATATCTTACGAGTATTTAGGAAGCTGCCGGAAGCTGTAAAAAAAGTTGCAAAAGTTACAAAAACTTGCCCAACTTATAACTGTTGATGAGAGAATTCTCAATATGAAATTCGAACTATATACAGCAATAACTATGAACTGGAGGTAAATTTTTCAGTTGACCGCAGCTTCCCCCTTCATGTGCTTTCACGCCCCCAGTTTGAGAACCACTGGACCAAGTAAAAATATCGTTTATATGAGATTGAGGCTACTTTCCCATGATACTATTTGCATTATACATTGAGATAAGGTTGACCTCAAAACTACTCCGCTTGTTGCGACCCCTCTCACTTTCGATCCAGCGATGTTTTCTTTCTTTATCCAGGTAATTGCAATCAAATCGAATGACTACTTTGGAGTCGAGCTTAGTGGATCAACGTGTTATTATGATGCCCTCACGTTTGATAACGAAAAGGTTTGAATTTGAAGATGATGATATCTTAATAGCGGCGACAAATAAAGTTGATTAATCTGATGAGCGTTTTGAAGGTATTCTGCGGATTCGAAGTGTTTCCAAGCTTCCATACGAACGGCAGTCAATTGCAAGTCACCTTCACCAGCGACGGATCGGTTACGTATCGTGGATTTTCATTCACTTGGACGGCTATTAGTAAGAGACGCTCAAAGTATATTAGAAGTGTAGAATATTGCGCTGCTTAGATATTGCATTAACGGATTAACATAACCGAAATGTAGATGGATAAAATTGAATCATAACTGGTTCGGATCGGATTTTTTTGCTCGAATCAAATTGAATTCCTGTTTTTTAATCTTACTTTGTTGACGGACATTCACAGCGGGGTCAATCGAAGCGGCATTCGAAGCGATCTGTACAGGAGGAAACATATGGAACTATTGCGTAACAAAATCATAAAATAAAGTACATAGTAGTGGAATGATATATTCATATTTATTACCCGAAGTTTTAAGACTTCCATGGCTGGAAGAAAGAGTCGAAATTTTTATTGTCGCTGATATATCCCAGATCGTGGAAATCCAGGGTCATAAAATTTCTGTATTTACGTTGATGGTGCCAGATGCATTGTGATATTTTTACCCAGACGAATACTCCATTCCCGAGAACCGCATGACTCACATTCACGCAGAGAGTGGAACTATTTCCTCAGCAAACTTCCCGTCCACGTACGGTCGCTTTTTGGAAGAAGTATGGATCGTACGATCACCGTACCCGGACATGGTAAAGATGGCCTTGCGAGATATTTCTACCTGGCTATAACAACTGACGTATATCGTATTTTTACGGATGACTTACGCGGAAGATGTCGCGATCTATTTCCATAGTAGGCCTTCTTTCCGAAGTGCTCATTTACTATGGGTATTGGGAACTTTCCATAAGTCAAGAAGGTGATTTCCAATATCAGTAAGGGGATGTTCACAAGTCACAACGAAAAGAACGAACGTATTGATTCAATGAGTTGAATAGGTGTCTGACGGTACTGAACCCGATTACTGCTTTCATTACTACATTCATTGCAGTATAATTTATTCCTTCGAATACACGTAAATAGCGGTTTCAATGAAACCTATTCGGCAAAGTATGTTAGAGCA
The DNA here is from genome assembly GCF_051294905.1 of Botryllus schlosseri. Classification (NCBI taxonomy): domain Eukaryota; kingdom Metazoa; phylum Chordata; class Ascidiacea; order Stolidobranchia; family Styelidae; genus Botryllus; species Botryllus schlosseri. Next base: position 21,152,637 of record NC_137246.1, read on the forward strand.
ATGTAATAAAAATAGAACGCCATACGAAGTCAGCTGTACCCCTGGGTAGGTATGCGGAGGTTATAACAGAAGAAAATGAGTGGTAATCAAATTATAGAACACGTAAATACTTTGCAATGTGCATATGTGACGGAACTAAGCTTTTGTATCATCAGGCGATAGCAATCGAATTCGATCAACTGTTCGACCTCGAAGACGGTGTGGGAAGTTCGTGCCCGTACGATTCGTTGACAATTTCAGAAGGAACGTCACGGCCCAGTGCACATGTAAGAATCTTTATCACAACACGCAAAGTGGTGAATTGGTCCTGTTGCAATGAATTGCAAGGAGCATCACATTTTCATTACAGGACGAAAAATTGCAAGTATGTAATACAACAAGACCTTCAACGCACTTCATCCGAAATAGCGAAATGTACGTTGCTTTTAAAACTGATAAATCAATCAATGGACTTGGATTTTCTTTCAACTTCTCTTCTGTAGGTGAGTTATCTTGGTTTTACGTAAGTTGATTTCTTTTTGTAGCATGAAATTTTTCATCGTCAAACCCTCGTCGACAAGAGCGCAACTCGGGATGAATTGGTTTCGATTGATATATGCCAATCAAAACCACATTCAACCCGACGTGACATTTCAACGTCAACGCGATGTAAATCAGAGCTTTGGAGCTGGAGCCGGAGCCAGGAGCCGGAGCCCCGGAGCCGTGCATTTTCAGTGGAGTCGGAGCTGGAGCTGTACATAAAATTCAAGTGGAGCCGGATCTGGAGCTGGAGCCGGTTGTCTGAAAAGTTGCTCCGGCTCCGATATATTTCATAAGATGCTGTGCCTACTATGACTGAATTCATATAATTTTCCGATAATCGTTCACAAAATTAAGGTTTTTGCCTATTCGCCACCCATTCTAACTAACCAGTAAACATGTTCATGCTCATACATAGGCGCCAAACCTGGATAGGCTGGAAATGCTACGCTTACTCCGCAATTATACTGTATATGGGTATACCCGCAATTTCGTCATCAGCACAACACCGATGGCCAATTGTGTGGTTCGAAAAATAATGGTCACCATGCATGAGCTGAGAGATTTAACTATAATTAGTAATGAGACGAAGTAATAAGGGACGGGGATGATAAAAACGTAACATTGCTGCACACGCCGATTTGGAGGCGCGCATGCCGCATACCGGGAAACATCATCTCCGTTCGGAATTGGAATTTTACGATCTGCGATATTTTTAATTAACGTATACTAATGGCGCAAATTGTTAAAGCCGCATCCGTCACAACGTCTCTGTATTGCTCTTCGACTGAATTAGGGACCTTATAGTATGGGGGAGGGCGCCACGCCATGATATTCTCTAAAACGGGGTGTTCGAGTAAACAAAGAATGAGTATTGCATTTCCATATCATCATTTACCCCCCATGATGTGGACGACGGCTTATTCTTTTAAAATTTGACACCTCCTGGGATACATCAATATGAATCAAGCTCTCTACACCTTCCGCATAGCTCCATTTGCAGCTTTTGATGGTCCATGCGAACGAATTACGATCGTTTTCACAACTACTTAATTAGTTGAGTAGATTTAAAGTCAGTCAATTCTATTTCTACTTCAAGTAGTTTTAGGTTGCGTATGAAAGAAGTACTTCTACTCGTACTTGAGTAGATTTTTTCGTCGCTACTTCTACTTCTACTTGAGTAGCTTTCTTGACTACTTTGACCACCTCTGGTCATGCGCACATTTCTGCAGTCACACTTGAACAAATCGTACCATTTAAGGACTAAATTGAACTGTATGGCGTGATATTAACGAGCACAGTACCGGTATTAAAACGTCACATCACTGTTTCATTGCTGTGCAATATGCACATTGCAATGGCATGGAGTAACGTACCTTCTGCAGATATGACGTCATCGGTAGACGAAACGAAGTAATTGTCTCGTCTCAGGATACCCCCACAAAACGACGGTTCCCCACGACATCCCCACAAAATGACGGTTCCTTGCGACGGCTACAATCGAACCATAGTTTTCGGAGCCGGAGCCGGAGATGGAGCCGAAGCAGTGGTATCAATGAGCTCCGAAGCTGGAGCTGGAGCTAATTTATGATAGAAGAAAGATCCGGAGCTGGAGCTGGAGCAGTTTAAAATTTACGACTGCTCTAAAGCCATGATGTAAATTTTGATAAAGCTATTTCGGCACAAACGCATTTTTATAATATGCAAATCTACATAATAATGATGCAAACTGAAACCCATTATTGTACCCAATATTAAATCTGCACTTTAAAAATAATCGGCAAACTATGGTGACCTATGCTTGTCGGTTTGGTCTTATTTGCTTGTAAGACTATACAAACACTACTTTCAAAGTCAACGATCCAACCACCCGTTACTTACGTTGATTAACCGGATTGGTTAATTACTATGAGACTTTGGTGCTATCACACTTGTATCAAAAGCTTGTCTACTGACGATTGCTCGGTGGTCTTATACCGTTATATCTTATATGATTTAAGCATACATCCACAATTCTACACTTACTGCTGAAGGCGTTAGAAAATGACATGAACAATGCGCATTGATTTTCGCAGATTATTCCTGTCAAGAAAACAACCACATAAACGGGACAAGCGGGACAGTATCAACGCCATTTTTTCCGGCACCGTATCCAGAACATCAACACTGCACCTGGATCATCACTGCTCCAGAAAACAAAGTAGGGTTACGAAAAAATTATTTTTTGTGATACACTGTCCCATGCGTTTTTGGTCGCAGCATATCGCTATTCGGTTCGATGAGAGATTTTCGATTGGAAACAGCTATTTCTATGGTGGGTGCGGATACGGCGACCATCTTCAGATATTTGATGGTCCTTCGGAAAACTCCGAACAGGTAGCAGTATTAGAACGATTGGGCGGTGTACTCCGCTCGATACCTGAGTCTCGTTGAGAACGGCTAAATATATTTTAGGTAAATTATCAAATTTTATGGCATTGCCACATTTTATATGCTGGAATCCGCTGAGTTCAAGCTATTGTAATCCGGATTATTCAAACATATTGACTGTTTGGCAGATAAGGGGCTCGAAATTAGAACTCTGGTCATGACTCAAACTCGATCGCTCTATGAGTAAATATATACAGGTATGGTAAAAATGGAATGATTGGCTATAGGTAGGGTTGCATTTTAAGCAAATGGAGTTTTAAAACACTTTGTTGGAACATGTTTTAAACAGTGCTTTAAAAATATGTCTTTTTTTAAAAAAAAAGCGTGTAATTAAGCCATAATAGCGTAAATACTTCAGTAAAAACGTATAATGTGAGCCTGCGGACGATTTGCACCCGAAATAATCGACGAATTCGACATGGAGTGGTTGACACCCTCGAAATAGTCGTCGGTTCAACAGGTATAGTTCGTAAATATTGATCATTGGCACGAAATGGGTGTTTTGATGATGATGAACGCCGACCTTGAAAATGCTGCATAACGATGTAGTCCTGGTTAAAGCTAATTTTGGTCCGTTTAAGACATGGGTCGGAAGCCTAGTTCGTCAAAGGAGCCATATTTACCATATACTTTGAATTGTATATTGAATATATTGTTGAATACTTGAAAATCCAAAATTCCGTCGCGGGCCGCGTGATTGAGACCCCTGCCTTATTTGCTAAACACTGTATGTAGGCCTATATGTTTTAGGATTACTAAATCTTACACGCTAATTCTTGCAGTACCTCTTCGATTTCTGTGGACAAACACCTCCAAGGGGCTTCCTATCAACCAGCAATTCGGTAACAGTGCGATTTGTCAGCTCGTCCCAAGTGCCGTCAACCGCTGTCGGATTTTCTTTTGATTGGACGACGGAAGGTGTGTATTTAAATTGCCGTCTATCCGTAATCAGAAAATACATGAAAGCGAATGCGATTTTACAGACAAATGTCTGTCGGACGAGTTTCGATGCTGGGATGGAACATGCATCAAGGAGACAATGTTGTGCAACGGTGTCGTTGAATGTCCGTTTGATGCTGCCGACGAGGCGTCGTGTAAGTTCATGATGAAACTCGCCAAGTTCATTTTCCTGGTACCGTATGTTTGAACAGGCGCCGCGAGAAACATGTCGCAGTGTGGAAAACAAGAAATAGCTCCCGTATTCAAATGGGTATGTTTCGCGAAGCACTGTTGCCAACAGTGTGCAAATCTCTGATCCTAGTTTTTATCCCGAAATCGCCGCCTGGATTTGAAAAATGTAGGCGGCAATACGTCTACCACATTACACTACTCTGGCCTGTGACCTTATAACTGCCTGACAGGGTTGTAATGACTCGAGTCATGACTCGACTCGAGTCCGACTCGAGTCACGTTTTTGAGATGACTCGACTTGACTCGAGTCATTTTCTCAAAATACGGAAATGACTCGACTCGATTCTATATGTGTATTGACTCGACTTGGACTCGAGTCATTGTGCATGACTCGACCCAAGTCATATGACTCGAGACTCAGACGGCCAAGACCGACGTTTCATTGTAATTTCGAGGAATAGTACAGTAATCACACTATTGGGATTTTGTCTATTGGTACTGGTACTTGAAAATACGTCCAAAAACTGCTAAAAATGACGAAAATTAGTATATTATAAATGCGAACCATTCGATATCACCAAACAGAGTTATAAAAAGTGAATTTAAAAAGTCTTTAACTGTAAACTGGGAAGTCAACATAATGACTTGGAATCGACTCGAGTCATAATACCATGACTCGGACTCGAACTCGGACTTGACTTGGTGGTGAATTGAAAATGACTCGACTTGACTCGAGTCAGAACTATAAAACTGAGGTTGACTTGTGACTCGGAGCCTTGTGACTTGGTTACAACCCTGTGCCTGATCATCCAGTTAAATCGCCATCCTCGTCCTCAGTCGTGAACGACAACGTCCTGCTGAAAATGGTCTTCTCCAAATAACTATTATTAATAAACTATTCCACCGAGGCCATATTTTGAAGAATACCGACGGTTTCTGGTTATGCCGATATCTGTGACTTTGAACATTGTTACCGTTGTGTAGGGTTAACATATGTCCTTCCTTCCGAGGATTTGTCCTCCTTTTTTAGGAAATCGAAAATGTTCTCTGAGGAAGCCTAAATGTCCTCATTTTTAGAAATTCGTCCTGTTTTACATATTTGACAGATAGGCTATCGGACAGGGTCAACTGAAAATCACCATAAATGACGCGAAATACGTAATGCATGCGTTCGAGCGGGTCATTCGGGAGTCGAGTCGGAGTGATGACCTTTTTATTTAGTCAACACAGCAAGATTTGCAGTGAATATTTCAAAATCAGCTGTTTTCAATTTCGTAAACTAACTTGTATGATTTGATAAAAGTGTTCTCCATTCCCGATTCCCAAATATGGTAACCATGCCGCTGTGCAATGTTCATGTAAAGTCACGTGTCTTTCTAGTAGTTATGGAGTATCGAATAGGTTGATCTGATCATGTTACAACATAGGTCGATATTCTTCGATATCGGCTGCTGCGATTCTTGCACTGATGACCCTCAGGGTGGCTCATTCCTTTCTTGGCTCTTCGTAAGACACACACTGCTTATGGCCACGCGGATTAGTTCGCGAGTAGGAACATAGCCCTCGATAAGCATTGAGTAGGAATTCTTCTAGAGTTGACCCCAGTTAGACCCGAGTAGCCTACGTAATCCATTAGAGTTCCAGCTGCGCATCGTACAACTACGCCAACTCGTTTCAGTCGCATGTTGAATTGATCGGTGAATCTGCGTTATTGTGTTGTGTGCTAAAACGCCAGGCTTGGAAATTATGTATTTGACGTAACGGGGGGATTCCTATCTAGCACTGGCGTACACAGTCATAGGCGCCACATACGTCACTATATATACAAGGTGGCGGCCACCTCGCACAATATACTCAAACGCCCCAGTAATGCTAAACGCCCCACAACGTCACTACGTCACTATATTTACAAAGTGGCGGCCACCTCGCACAAAATGCTCAAACGCCCCAGTAATTTGTAACTAGAAATTAGTAATCAGGCGAATCGACGCGACCGTCGATTCTGATACGCGCGTGCGCTCAGAGCAGGGGTGGGCAAACTATATGTCCCGCGGGCCGCGTATAGGGGCCGCGGGCCGCATGACTTCAATATCGAGATAAAAATAGGCAACGCAGTTTAACAACCACGCTTTGATAACTCTCCGTCGGTACAACGTTGTGCTCTCTAGCATGAGCGACGGGCATAGTCACCACTAAAGAAATAATATTTTATTGAAGAAATACAAATACAACAAAAATATCATGATAATCACTTACATTCTATGTTGAACTATGAGCTGCGCACGATACCCGACAACACTCCTCAGCTACTAAAGCAGGGGTGGCCAACCTTTTGCTATTCACGGCCGCACTTCGATTGCTCATGTAGCGTACAGCTGCATTCCAGTGCATAGTCGTAATGAACTAACTGAAAGCCAAATACTACGCTAAACTGTCCAAGTCCATTGTCGGTGAACTCCGGACTAATCTATTTACTCATATCGGCTTACTACGCGCACCGAAATCGCGATATTATGAATAGCCACAGGAAAAGTTTTCATATTCATGAGTGAATTTCGTCATGTATATAGTTTCACATATTACTATCAAATATCTATCTGTTCTCAGCCCATGTGATCAGATTCACCGGTAAAGTTGATGGAGGGGGTGTCTTCGAAAATTTAGGGAAGTTTTTAATGCTGTGGTACATCTTTGGATGGGCCAATTATTATTAGTCCCCGTTTGCTGCATGCTGTTATTTCTAGACCTCCCATCAGGATTGACGGTATCGTGGAAAGATATTGGATTCGCCCAAACGTAGGCCTACCATTAACAAGCTTCCTTCGTGATGAGTAGAACACGACTACAAATTGGTATTTCTTTATGGGGCGCATCATTTTCCCCCGCTGTCTGCATCTGTACTGTGGGGCTCAGATTACATAAAGGACACTACTATATTAAAATCTAAAAGCGACTCGCATTGAATCGCGCATAGCGCGAAGAAAATTTCAAGAATAATTCAATCCTCTCATTAATCAGTTAGTCAATTCGTAAATTACATTTGCATATTGACGGTCGCCAACGCATCCTAATCGAATTAAGCGTCGACAGCCGCATAATGTTCCTTCTACTGCCGCAGTTGGGCCACCCCTGGACTAGAGAATCGATATTGGGGTTAGCTAGACACGGTACTTGCTGGAAAACTATCTCACCGTAAAGCTTTGTCCTTTGGAGAGCCCGAAGTTTTCTAAGCGTCTCGGTCTTGGCAGTGGTGGGCCATTGCACGTCAAGACAATATACCCATTCATATCAGCAAATTCTTCGTCCATGGAATGATATTACCATCGCCGAAGCCATTTCAGGAATAGTGATATTGGACACAGGAGAATAGCTTACTTTGAACAACAACAACAATAATATGTTTAAACTGAAATCAATTTCAGCATTTTAAAATGCTTTACTAAGCGTTCTTCCGAAATTTCAAATCCGGTCGCGGACCGCAAAATATGACCTTGCGGGACGCATGACGAGCGCGGACCGCGTGTTGGTGACCCCTTAATTAGATGCACGCTTTCTCGTTTGCAATCGTCAATATTTCTCGTGGTCTGCTTGATACACTCGTATTCCCGAAGTATCGCACAATGTCATTTGTCAGTGTTCCATTCGATATGAGCACGGCGTATTGTGCACGGCATTGAATTTCGTTGTCAAATATTGATGCATAACGAGACGGCACAATTCTGAATTTATTCGATTCGTTTGAATGAGCAACCTTCTATATTCCAATAAATTTGATTGCTGGTCGGACTCGTATTGAGAGCAACAATATCGAATTACAAACTATTGGGCATTTCATAGACAGGCATGCGCCCGGAATTGGAATTACTTCTAGCCGATAATCATTACATCAAATAGAAATAGGACCAGTGGCGGCTCGTGACAATATCGGGTGGTGGGGCAAGCAAGGGCTGCGAGCGACTTTTATCAACATGACGTCACAATGGCGTTTTCCAACGCAAAAAAGTAACTTTATGATGGTCACATGAATTTCCCGACAACAGTGATTTTAACGTAGGTGCCGCGAGAGGTTTGCCGGTGAGCCGTGACTTGAAGTGTGGTAACAAATGTTTTATTCATTTATTTTTAATCAAAGGATTATTTTACAAAATGTACGTGAAATAAGAATCGTCCCTATGCCACGAATCAAGTATCAGGTCATCCTTAGTAGCATGCGTTTTGATTTCATGGTAGAGTTATAGATTACGCAAATCGATAGACCCTAAAATCCGACCGTCACCCCAAATTCGAAATCCGGATCCAGTCCGGCCAGGTAAAAAAACATTGAAATCCTGCTCCTGCTCCTGAACCGGACTGTGGCCATCTCTGGTTACGACCAGGTGATAATAGGCAACCAAAGCGGAGGCCCCCGGCGTACGATTGGATCAATAGACTGGACAACTTCTAGACCTCTCATTTTCGCTCTAAAGGCAACTGCGTAAACTACGTACGGAATAAAGATTCAATACGATTCATGTTCGCACTTGACTTGACCTGACTAATTCCAATGACTAGAACTCGAGAGATTGCGTAAGCCTAACTGGAAAGGTCAACGAGTTCGGACACATACGCAATTGTTATCTCATAGATTGGGCCTGTCATATTGAATCCAGAACATCAATTTGAATGGTCTTTGAAGAACTAAGGACAGCAGCCTCGGAACTTCGGTCTCGGAACAACGTAGGACATTTTGGCCTTGAAACTGGAGACTGTGACACAACACATACGGCTCACTGTCTATAAGTCTGCTGCGAAATCGCCGTTGGAAAATATATTAATATATAAATACATGAATAAAAGCCGTAACTTAGTATACTGTTACAAGAAATCATCGAGAAGTAGCATACGTAATCTCATAACCCATTCCGGTATGGTACACTGTCAAAATCAATGCAAACAGACGAACGCCGAACTTTGAGTAAAATAGATCGAGGAATAGGCTGATCGAATGATCAACTGTTAGCCGACATCGAAAATGAAATAGCTATCGCAATTGACAGGGGATTGTAAGCAAATGGTTTGAAGGCCACAATTTCACAGTGAAATGGACATTGGCGAACATAAAATTATGCGAATACTTGAATGCAAACCGAGAATCTTGGTTAGCTGTTTCATGCGATCATCGAGATATACCATTGGAAATATCATCACCGATCTCGTTATGGAACGCAGACTATAGATTAGCACAGACCGACACCGGCTTTTGCGTGAGATCCGCAATGACGTAGGTAGGCTAAGTATCAGATCAGCGCGCATCTCTACCATACTCGACCTCGAAAACGAAATAACTGCCTCAATCATTGAGTGTCAACTTTAAGACTTGGCACCGCGTTCGATACTAAAATCAAGACATACCGTGCTGTGAAAGCTCATGACAGATCTAGGTATGGAACATCGTTAAAATCAATAGAGACCAATAACGGCTTTTGCGTAAATTTGTTGGCGATAAATGAAGAGTCAGCTATTACTCGACTTTGGAAACGAAATTACCACCCACATAGTTCAGTGACAAACTTAAAACTTGTTACATCGGTCGATACTAACACTTACCGTGCCAAATGTCCAGCACCGTAACTGCCGCACCCCAAACCCCCCAATTGGGGGGGGCCCGAGCTCGAAGGGGGCCCAAAATTATTTCGTGAATTAGCATAAATCATGGAGTATTTTTTGAAAATTTATGCAATTTTTTCAAAATTTTTCGCGCTGCGCGCGATTTCATGTAGCCGTTTCTCTATATTATAGGGTATTGGGCCATTACCGCGCCACGACCAATCATGACATACAATCAAGTTTTAGGCCATATAACATGCGACTCAAAGAAGTGTGCCAGAACGATCGGCAGCGAGAAAAGCTTGGCCGAAAAGGTCTATGCTCTTATGCAGACCGAAGACTTCGTTATATAGGCTATACAAAATGCATATAGGTTTAATTGTCCATAGGCGCCTAAATGACTGGCACCGAATGTTCCTGTCTTTGCAATCTGAACCTCACAAAACAAATACCATCCCGCTGGGAAAAATTTTATTCCAGTGAAGAAATACCAATTTGAAATCGTGTGCGTCTCTTAGTTTAGAAGCCTACGTTCCCAGACTGGAAGTCACGAAATAACATCATGTAACGAAGTCATATCAACGGGTCCGTACGCCCGAAGATGTTTAATCATTATTTACTGGCCCTCCCGTTTTCAAGACACTTCACTCAGCTCTACCGGTAAATCTAATTACGTGAGTAGAGAGGACAATAAATTGATAGCATAATATATATGCAATCGCCGATCTGATTGACCGATTTTATCATAAATTATCGAAAATTTTCGCGCTTCGCGCTGGCTCACAATGCAGTACAGATAATTTCGTGACAAACGCGAACAACGTGATGGGGGGGGGGTCATTTTATCACCCTATGAGAGCCCAAGACCCACGTTTTTGGGGGCCTGACGAGGTGCTGTTTCGTTCCTGCCAACGGGTATACGCCCGAAGATGTTTAATCATTATTGAGTGGTCCTACCTTTTCAAACACACCTCAATCAGCTCTACCGGCAAATCTGGTTACGTGAGCAGTGAGAAGATAAAAATTGATACCAATATATGCAATTCCCGATCATACTGACCGATGAAATCATGAATTCTAGAAATTTTCCGCGCTTCGCGCGCTCAGGCGGCAACAGCTGATTCACTAAACATACTCCCAATGAATATGATGAATAGTGGTAAACAGTGTATCGCCGGAGGGGGGGTCTGGGGGGCGAAGCCCCCCAGAAGTTAGGTCTATAACCCTATGGGGGGCCCAAGACCAAAGTTTTGGGGGGGGCCTGACGAAGTGCTGTTACGGCCCTGCAAATGTCATGACCGATCTCGGTATAGAACATCGTCAAAATCAATGGAGACCAATACCGGCTTTTGAGTAAAATCCGTTTGCTGTACTATGTACATGATAGATCAGCACACACTGAACTTCGGAAACGGAATTACTACCATTATCTTTAAGTAGCAAGCCTAAAACTTGGAGCAGTGTTAAATACTACCTTCACGACATATCATACCAAGTTTCAAGAATTATCATGGTGCGAAACACCGTCAAAATCGACCTATACCAGCAAAGGTCGACTCAACGCATATTACGGTAACCGAGTTCAGATATAGATACGATTGTTACATCACACCTTATAGGGGCGAGTAGGCATATTTGCCACGGTTGCTCGGCCATTTTACGAATAGGAGAGAGTAAATCACCGTTTCTTTATTGTGCGCGGCTTTGAGAGAATAGATAGTGAAAGCTTGTTATGAGCGCTACCGGGGCAAGCCCCGGCTAGGCATTCACAAAGCGAAAACACAGAAGAGAATTCGATTTTCGCAGAGACTTCGCTATGTATGGGCGTTTGCAAGCGAAAGCACAAGAAGAACGCGGGTTTCGCTGTGATCTCGGTATATATTGATTGCTGTGCGTCTATAAATGGTTAAATTGTTATTGAACAGAATTTTAGGTGGGGCAATGCCCCAGTTGCCCTATAGGACGAGCCGCCACTGAATAGGACGTGGTATATTTTTGCCCTTGATCTTTTTGCAGCATACACTTACCGATGTACTCCCAAAATGCTTTGCGAACGTAAATCGGGAAACAGGCCTTCAGCAATGCCGCCAAAATCGCTGTTTTAATTTGCAAACAATTGCCACGATGCGAGCTACTCAACGCGAAGTCAGAAACCCATCGTGGTGGCCGTAAGGGACAATTACTGATTGGTTGCGCGCTTTCGTGTTTGTAATCATCATTCGTGTCTGCTTGAAACATATCCCAGAGTTGTCGCATATTGCGAGCTTGCCAGTGCGTAGTATATTTCGTTACTCACACGGCGCATTGTGCGTGAATTACATTGATTCAACACAAAATTCTCAGTGACATAAATTCCAATTTTATTCGATGCATTTGAACGGGAACCTTCTATATTCCAATAAATCGATCGCCATCGGACGGATTGGTAACGCAGTTTCAATTTTGAATGATCGTAGTCTACCGCTTTAAGATTCCGTTTAATAACTCGAATGTATGGCTTGATGTTAACGAGTGCAGGTACTAAAACGCCACATGAGCTCCGCGGCATGTAGTAAAGTGCGTCCTAGTGCGACTATGACGTCACTGATAAGGAATTATTATGAGGTCAGAAGACTCCGCCACCTCGTACAAATATAAAAGTTGGCGCCTCTGTGCACACTGCACAGTAACATTATGTTCAGAGATGCCACTCCTGGGTTTTTCCACCCAGATCTGTTTTTTTTTAGCATCACCTGGGTTTCTGGGTTTTTATCCTTGAAATCTGGGTTTTTTTCAACAACCAGTTCGCCAGGTCAGTTTTACGCTCGAATATTACGTATTAGATTAGTATGGTCGCGATATCGTAAAATGCACGCACTTCAGTTTGCCATTGTCGATGGATTTTGCTATTATTGTAACGACAGAGTGTTGAGAATCTATTTCACTACTAAAATGAGAGGCTTCGGCTTGATGCGATGGAGCTTCATTGAATGGTAACTTCCAGGTCGCAGAAAGTCATGTTCATATAGGACGATTGCCAGTAGCGAACTCGGCACTTGGTGAGCTTGGTGAACAATTCGGCATGTATCGATAGATATCATGTAACTGTATATGGTATGCACAAGCACATGAACAGACCAGGTGATGAACCGACTAATATAATCCTATTGTTATCTGAGTATATTTATAGTTCCAACAGGGACACTCAGAGAGAGAGAGAGAGTTAGTTAGTTGGACACCCCTAGCAAGTTAAGCATTGGTTATCAGCACATTTGAACCCTAACCCTGAATTTCATGATTTGGCAGTTATTTATTTCCACTATACATTGGTCTGTGATTATTCCAAATAAAAGTGATTGTCGTAGGATTAATCAATCGAAAGCTACTTTCAATCTGTTCAGGTCGCTGAAAATACATGAAATCATATCCTTAGAAATAGGGAATGGATGGCATTGCATTGGACTTTCGCAACGCGATGATATAATTAGTACCGGTACACTGTTAAGTATTCACGCTGCGCCCCAATTGTTTCATTGCGATGTGTCGAGAGGAAAACAACATGTTTTTTGTGCGATTCGCAGTGTTAACCAAGCAAAATGTGTATTATGAACTGTTGTAAATTCAATATCAAAGGCTTCAATGACTGTATGAGTGTATTCGACGACTATCAGGCTCCACTTTCACAGCTATATCGTGTCTTTTGAGTGAAATATAGGATCTGGGTTTTTCTGGGTTTATTTCGCCTCCACATCTGGGTTTTTCCGAAATATCCCAGTGGCATCTCTGATTATGTTGACCAATAATCTTAAATTACCAACGATATCATGGCTTCATGGTTAATAAAGCGTCGAGTAACCTGTACCATCGTTGTCAGGACGCACGTATCGTTGGAGGCTACAAGGCTGAACAAGGGTCTTGGCCTTGGCAGGGAAACATGCAAGTGCGTTCTCCGGGGTCCGACGAATGGAGATTTCAATGCGGAGTCGTTCTGATTTCGGAGGAATGGGCGCTGACGGCAGCACATTGCCTCTCCGGAAAGTACAAATGACGTTTCTAATAACCGCGTGAACACCTATACAATATGGCATACACGCTTTCAGACAAGAGATTTTGCTGACATTCGGCGATCACGACATGTCCGACATCGACACTGAACGCGAACAGGCAGTATCAACGAACGGGATTTTCATCCATCCTGAATACGAGTATGAAATGACAAAATGCATTTACGCGACCGGTTTTGTTACGACTACTTGTGTTTCAGTGACTCGTACTACGGTATTTTCGAAGGGTACGATATAGCGATGATGCACTTATTTCCAGCCGTTAACATCACCACCTGGGTAAAACCTTCATGCCTTCCACAATCTTCTCCCGAGCCCGGAACTGTCCTTGTGGTAACAGGATGGGGAGTCACGAGTAAGTAATATTCTCACTTACATAGGCATAATGAATCCGCTTTGGAAAATGAACCGTGTGTCACAGATGTTCCAGACCGCACGAGCCCTCATATCATGCAGCAAGTTCGAGCGCCTGTGACGACACAAGAAATTTGCTCGAAGGCGTATTCTGAATACCATTATTATGGTGAAGAAATGCCGGATATAATTTTGTGTGCTGGTCTTCCTCGAGGAACAGCGAGTGCATGCTGGGTAGGTATTGAATTTGTTGATGTAGTCTAACAGTAATAACTAGGGCGATTTTTTTTGACATGTCAAAATAAGTCAAAATTTTGTCAAAATTGTAGTGTAAGGTCAAAAAAATTTTGGCAACCTGCATTTTGTTTGTATCGTGGATGTTTGCACTGTCGATGAACCATAGCCTATATAAAGGCTGGGTTTCCATCGACATGGACCCACAAATAAGGACAGTCAAATTAGATTAGCATTAAAAAAGCGTTATTTACATACTCAGTGTGAGTTGAAATAGCGGTCTTTCCAATGGCATCCAGGTTAATGTCACAATTGCAGATATTGCAATGTGCGAAACACTCGCCCTTCAAGCTACGTTTGATACTTTTGAATTCTCTTTCATAATCGTCACGAATAACGTTTTTACGCTTGCTCATTTTACTAATCAGATTTAGCCTTATTAGTAGCTAAAACTATATGTGCAATATAATTTAGATAAATTTATCAATGATTTATATATAGCTTTACTACTTTTTAACCCAAGAGTTGACCGCACTGCTCCCTTTTTCACTATACAATAAATGCTGCCTTCCCCACAGCTTATGCTGTAGAGCAGGGGCGGGCAACATACGGCCCGCGGGCCGGATCCGGCCCGCGACGGCATTTTGTCCGGCCCGCGGACAGATTTCAGTCTTACATGATAATGCGGCCCGCGGCCCATCAGTCTGCTGAGATTCCCCACTACTTGTTTACTACGTCAAATTTTAGTGACTGTGTGTTATGATATCCTGGTGTGCGCACTGTGCAGCGTGCGAGAGTGGAGCTTACGGGTAAGTTCGTCGAAGCGAAAACACTTGCATTGTCAGCATTAACTATGTACTCATCCCTAATCTTGTTTGTGGTAATCATGGTGTTAGTCGTCCACAATGGTCATTTACACCTGGCCGATATTTCTTATTTTTCATTCCGTCCAGGCTTTTGTGAGATACAGCTTAATAATTATATGCCGATGAGATGGCGAGGAGGAGCCTTGATAAAGCTCCAACAATTAGATAGGAATTCTGGAGTTGAACTCGAACCCACAACACATTGGTTTTGTAGCTGTGGATTAAACAACTGCGCTATCTCGCCACCGACAAAATTAGGGGTACCGGGCTTATCGAACGTCCTAAAATCATAATTTAGGATTGCACCTTGTGTTGATTGATCAGAGAGAAGCAGACATGGCGGTGCATGTATGACAGCGGCTCTCAAGCTGGGGGACGGGAAAGTATCTGAAGGTGGCGCGAAGTCACAGTTAACTGAAAATTTTTCGCGCTTGGCGCGATTTACTTCCAGCTTATTGTACAAATTTCATATTTGAGAACTCTCTCATCAACAGCCATAACCTTTAATGCCATCAAACTATACGTTAGGATGGCTAGCATTCTGAATTATCTCTTTAATATTTTGTGATATCATGATAAGGAAGGAGGGGGGGGCGCGGAATTTTTCACCAGCAAAAAGGGCGCGTGTTTAAAAACTTTGAGAACTACTGCTGTATGACAATGCGGTTCTCAACTCCACATTGTCATCGTCATTATCGGCGAGAAATCGCTCGAAATGACATTGCTGTCGTTAAAATACATTCTTTAAATACGATTTATTCCATGTATAATTGAATAAATGGGCGAACAATCTATCGATGCAGCAATCCGGCCCGCCAAGTACCTAATTTTCCCATATCCGGCCCGCCGACTGGAGAAGTTGCCCGCCCCTGCTGTAGAGGTAGACTAAATAGCAGAAACCTGGTGCTGCTGTTTACTGCTAAAATGACCTCCGCTGCGATAGCTTGGTACAGCCGAAACTGCCATAGCTCTCATTGCCGCCCTAACTATCTTACCACTTGGAAGTCAAATCCTGTGGTATGTACAACACGGGAGTTCCTTTCTTTTATGTCATAAAATCACGACTCAAAAGCCTAATTTTAGAATATTATGCAACACGGATACCAGAGGAAAACGATCGAAGTTCTGTAGTTGTTGAAAATAAGACAAAGTAAGGACGCAGGTCGAAAACAAGGACATTTCTTAAAAATAAGGACAGTTGAATTTTCTAAGACCTGGCCTTTCAAAATAAGGACAAATCTTTGAAATACGGACGGTATGGCAACCCTGTTTATAGGCCTACCGTTCTAGACAGCCCATTGTCAGCTCATTGTGAATCAAACGGTCATATGGAACGAATAGGTTGACATGGTGTTATGCTCATCGTACCGCAATATCCTAACTGAGGCAAGTCTGCGTGGGCATTGATTCAAATATCAAGAAGTGCACGATGAAAAATTGTGATGTAGACAATATTGTCAGAATGAAGCAACTCGGCGTGTCACCAGCAGTGTACGCACAACGTCAGTGCTGCCAGCCAACAACTGCTGCTGTTGAACGCTCTTTCTTCATTATTGGCAAGCTACTTAGTAAGGACAGACACTTTTTACCCGAGAATGTAGGAAAGTATCTTTCGTTGTACTACAAAGAATTTTAAAATCTTTCTACCATAAGGCGTGATGTAACTACTGGAATTCTTCATGGGTCCAGATTTCGTTAAAATAAAGTTTTCTCATCTAAAAATTTGCCAGTTTTTAAGTCAAAAAAGTTTTTTCATGCCAAACTATTTCGTAAGGACAGACAAGTTCCTACCAGAAATGAAGAAAAGTAGTACAATTTTAATAGTATGTGGGAAAACACCTAATTTACATACATAAGGTCAAAATTTGGTCAAAATTAAGTTTTTTAAGGTAAAAAAATATCAAAAGTTTGACTTTTCAGGTCGAAATCTTCCATTTTTTAGGTAAAAAAATCGCCCTGGTAATAACATCAAAACTATACATCGTTTTTCACCACAATTGGTTGGTCGATTGCTTGGTAGGTCACGATGTCAGTTCGATAAGTTTGCCTAACCCGATTTCAACAGTTATTAGGGTTTTATATTTTATCGAGCAGTTCTATAATGCTGGTAAAACATTACTATTACAAGCCTTAGTAGAACAATTATAATGATTCATATTGGTAAAAATAATCATATGATCTCATCTGATAGTTGGACAAAATTGTCTTGTTGAAGAATTTGAATTTGCTATCCCAACGAAATGCTTTCCATTTGTTTATAATAACTCACTGATATTTAGGGGGATTCTGGAGGACCCGCCATGAATCTCCGAAACGGAACGTGGGAAGTCGCTGGACTGTCATCATTTGCAATAGAGTGTGGTACCACAGGAAAACCAACGGGATATACAGACGTGTTCAAGATGCTACCGTACATATCTGACGGTATGTACGGATTAATATAAAAGTTAAGATTACACAGCATAATCCAAAAATTTTACAGTAATGAGCAACGGAATTCACAGCCTAGGCCAAGGTAATTATTAAATTTTTCTGCTACAGCTCAGCACGCATCTCTAATTGTATATTTTATTCTCCTCAGTCGAATATACGATCAGAAATCAAACGTCTGGAAATATTTCTACTCCTAATCATGACGCGGGACATAACTATCCGAACTTTGCTGATATAACGTGGCACGTGATCGTCGACGAAGGACAGGTAGACTATGCATGCAATCCTTCCACCTATCATCACCGAATGTTACCATCATAGGCGCCGACTTACGAGGTTACGAGGTGGCGGCCACCTCATACAAAATGCTCAAACGCCAAAGTGATTTGTGACCAGTAATTAGTAATCAGGCGAATCGATGCGACCTCGTTAGAGACGTCTTCGATTTCGATACGCGCGTGTGCCAGGCGCGTAGCCAGTAGCCACGGGGGTTTCGAGGGTCGAACTTCCCTATTTGAAACGCGAAACCCCGTCATTTTGAAATCATAATTCTAACTCTAATATTCAGTTGCAATTCAATAATTGCGTAATCAGTGTTCCGCGCGGCGGGTTTGCGAGAAACGCGTTGTCAATTAGTGAGAAGAATCTGTGATTATCTCCCGCTGAGATGGTCGCGAAATTAGGTCATTCATTCCCGTGTGCGTGGCAATCGTCGCTAGCCTGATTTATCACGTCTCGATCAAGCCTGATGGTTCCGAAGGCTTCAACAATCGCATCTGCGATAGGCCCACTTCACACTGGTTGCCCGACATATGAGCATGCGACACAATGGAAAACGACAGTTCAGCATGGAACACATCAGCATGCGTCACTTCAGCATGTGACTGTATAACCCAAAAACTTACCCAAACCCGAAACATCGCCTAACCTAACCTAACCTAACGTAAACCCTAACCCTAACCCAACCATAAATCCAACCCTAACATACCCCTAACCCGTAATTTAACCCACATGCTCATTGCTCATGTGCCGCATGCCAAATTGTCGCATGCCGAAGTCTCGCATGCTGTAATGTCGCATGCTCAATGCTCAATTGCTCATATGTCCACGGACCCTTCACACTATATCATCGCTTAACTGCGCAATCGCATCTGCATTGGCGGCTTCGGCCTGGTGTGCACGATATCATCGCTGGCTCACACAATAGCATCTGCAATAGGCCTGGAGTGGAAAAGATCATTGCTGAATGCTGGTGCTGGCCTATGGTGTGACTAATCTGACTATCGCGTCTCGGGCCTAGCATGCTTTGGCTCGCTGGTTTGGCGACAATGCGGTCGAGTTTACGCTAATTAGTGATTGTTTTATGTCATATTGATTAAAAAGCGAATTCGCGAAACTGCATAACATCGAATCGCTGCAAGCAGACTTTAACGTGCGAAATTGATTCCCGCTCATACTTGAACGTAACGATCAGAAGATGTGTATCATGTCTCAAGTTCTGAAATACGACAAAGGTTTGAAATCGGTGCCATCAAGTTCGGACATTTTGATATGCGAAAACTGTAGCCGAGACTGCGTAATACGCGCGCGTATTTAATTGTTCACCAGAGATCAGCGACTCGCTAATGACTCTTTGGCAAGCTTGATATGCGCCTAAAAGCGTCGATACCAAGAGATTATATGATCGCCATTTACACATGTACTTGACCCGAATTGAATTGATGATATATTGGTAAATTTGAAAAAAAAATTCAAATTACCCTAATATTTCGACTGGCTACGCGCCTAGCGTGTGCTGAGAAGCACCATCCTAGATCTCCTCTCCCGATCAGGCGCCCAAATATACGTTCTGGTTTTCTGAAATCTAAATTATGTGCGCCCATATTCGTTTACAAAACCATCCATGAGCCAGCTAGCTTCGTGAGCTTCGGAGCGGGAAATTGGAGGGTCTGTTGGTGTGTGCCTGCAAATTGGACTTCGTTTCTGCGCAGATTCGTTTCTATAACAAGGCTTTGCCAGTGGCATTAATCGGGAAATGCAGCAATACAGCACCGATATAATGAGAAAACACAGATATAATGAGAAAGTCGCCACGAAAGCTACTCAATACGGTGTCAGACTCAAAACCGAATCGTGGCGATACTGATTAAAACACACGCTTTCTCATTTGCCATCATCCTTATTTCTTGTTATCTGCTTGATACAGTCGTACTCCGAAATTCGCACGAAGTCATTTTTCAGTGTTCCTTTCATTATTAACGTGATGCATCACAAGATTGTGGGTGGCACAAATTCTGATTTTATTCGAATTCGTTTGAACAGGGAACCTTCTACATTCCGATAAACTTGATTGCTGGATGTACTCGTATCCAGAACAACATTATCGAATATTAAACTATTAGGCATTAAATAGACAGTGGATTTCTATTGGTAAGATCGCGGCATGCGGCCGGAAGTGGAATTAATTCTAGCCCAGGTGGCCAATCCGTGGCCGTAGGAGGAAATTTGAGCGGCCTCCAACACGTAATTCAATTAGTAGTATATGCGTTGGCGGCCGTCGACATGCAAATTGAATTTACGAATTGACCGATGTACTCCCGAAATGCTTCGCGAACTTAAATCGGGAAATGCACCAATGTTTTAATCATAAAACAATTGCCGCGATGCGAGTTGGTCAACGCGAAGCAAGAAACCGCAAGAGACAATTACTAATTGGCTGCGCGATTTCGCGTTTGTAATCATCATTATTGTCTGCTGGAAGTATTCGATAGTTGCCGTGTGTTACTTGCAAGGCCAGTGCGTAGTGTATTTCGTTACTCACACGGGGCATTGCGCGTGAATAACATTGATGCAACTGCAGATTCCGTCGGACGGACTGGTAGCGCAGGCCGCAGTTACACTTCAAATGATCGTACCGTTTTAAGATTCCATTTAATAACTCGACTGCATGGTTTGATATTAATGAGGGCAGGGCCGATATTAAAATGTCACGCGAATGGTTTAACTCTGCACGTGCACCAGCGTCATGCAGTAAAGTGCGTTTTCGTGCGACGATGAAGTCATTGATATGGAACAATTATGACGTCACAAGAATTCGCCACCTCGTAAAAAATTAAAAGTCGGCGCCTATGGTTACCATTGATATTTATGTTTTCGGAAGGTGGTTTCTGTGAGGTTTTCCTCGGAGTTTTATATCGAGTACTCGGATACGGACGAAAAATGCAGTTATGATTATCTCGTTCTCTATGATGGGGAAGAGAGCTCCGCTTCCAAGGTACGTAATTCAAAGCTAACACTGAATTATATCAAACTGATAAATTGCTATTCGCCGCAGTATGGAAACAAGAAATTTTGTGGTCATCTACCTCCGCCGGACTTTGAGACGAAAGGGAATTCTTTCATTGTGAAGTTTAAAAGTGATTATTCTGTCGGTGCCAGAGGATTCTCAATATCATGGGAAGCTGTCCGTGAGTCATTTTGTTTCATATGTTGTTACTGTAATCTATGAATGGATCGTTCCTGTATTGTATATAGAGGGTTGCGAGCCTGATGAAATGCGATGCTGGAATAAGTCTTGCATTCCCGAGTCCGCAAGATGTGACGGGGCGATGGACTGTCCAGATAATGAAGACGAATTCCAGTGCGGTCAGTCTTTTTATTCGGTATACCATTGATTTGTTCATAGAAATTCGAAATTTATGTTAAATTCGTGCAATGCTTTTTCACATTCGAAATTAATTTCGAATTTCAATTCACAGCACTTGCATCGGAAGGATCAGCAGCCTGCGGAAAGCCAGAAGTTGCTCCTGAATTTCCATTTGTGAGTGCCTTCAATATAAAACCCGCTTTAAACCAGCTATGTATTTTGTGGTCGGGGTGCAGTGACAAAACGCGTGAATTATTATTTATATATTGATAAAATATAGTCATATAATGGAAATATACGACGATTAAGTAATTGTAGAACTTCAACACAACAACACAGCAGTGTGAAGCTAAAATGTTGTTTTATGTCAAATACAATTTATCAGTAAAGGAAGAGGGTTGTGAGTTTTCCGATATTAACACAAGATTCAAAACCATGATTGTTCGAAGCGTTCGTACCCGAGCAGTGATTTTGAAAATGTTCCCATTACCTATTCCAGAATGAATGTTCTCTAATATGACAACATACCTTTACTCATAAACTAATCTTCGAAATGCGCTTCTAACGGCCATACATATTTTGACAGGTACCGCTCATAGTAGGTGGGCACCATGCCCGGGACGGATCCTGGCCATGGCAAGTCGGCTTGTACAGAAAGTATATACATCATTCAAGCTCTAGCTCATTCACTTGTGGTGGTACCCTTGTCTCCGACAAATATGTCCTAACCGCTGCCCATTGCATTTCGAGGTAAGGTCTCAATTATAAATATAAAAATAGTTTGTAACCAACCAGTAAACTTTCAAATCGTCATTTAGTTCAGATTCGTACGAGGTCGTC
Organism: Botryllus schlosseri; assembly: GCF_051294905.1. Lineage (NCBI taxonomy): Eukaryota > Metazoa > Chordata > Ascidiacea > Stolidobranchia > Styelidae > Botryllus > Botryllus schlosseri. Next base: position 21,174,719 of record NC_137246.1, read on the forward strand.
GTGGGCGATTATGACAAATCGATCAATTCATCACACGAGAAAACGATCAGTGTTTCCAACGTTATGATTCACAGATCTTACAGGTCTGAAACAGCTTTTTTTCGAATAACTCATACGGCTACGTTGGTATAACAAATTTCAAGCGATAACTATGATTTATTATTATTGAAATCTGCTCTGCCGTCGAGTTTCTCGCATTGTCTTGGTGGTTGAGATGCTAAAATTATGAGCACCCATTATACAGTCCTCAAGATGGATACAAGAACGATATCGCCTTGCTGAAACTCTCCGAATCAGTTGATCTCTCATCCAAATGGCACAAGTCGATTTGCCTTCCCAGACCTGGGGCAACCGGCCCGCCAGTCAATAGCACCTGTATAATCACGGGTTGGGGAATAAACGGTAAATTTGTGATGAATTCGTTTGGTGATAGATTGATACTGAAATTCTTCCGCTTTCAAAACGTTCAGATGGAAACTGGAATTCCGACTCGCCGGATATTTTGGAGCAAGCTAACGTGCGTATTTTAGATGACGCGGAATGCGCAGAGATCGCCGCTAGCAACGGGAACAATGGCGATCACTTCATTTGCACCGGCCACCACGAACACGACAGGCAAAATGCGTGTTGGGTAAAATTTCGTATTTGTAAATTTACTTTTGTGCGTAGTCTCTTATTACTGTATAGGCACAGATGGGTGTCTGATTTCAAAGACTACTTCAAGTCGTTTCGACACCGTCCTATGTCTTTTCATTATTTCAAAATGTTGTGGTGTATTCAGTTCATGAGATTTCAATATTCAACTGAACTGAATGGTGACATCATACGTTGTTGCTATTCAGGGCGACTCTGGAGGACCTCTCTCGTGTTTCGAGGATGGTGGATGGGTACAGTACGGCGTTACATCGCACGGGACTGGTCGATGCGGGGAAAGAACATTTTTTACCAACGTTTCCTTGTATCTGGACAGTATTCAAGCTGGTAGGGATTTGAAACTTTCTACTCGGGAAGGCCTTTTGAAATCACACGACCTTCTCTGCTTTTTTCAGTGATCGACGGTACAAGTGAGTTATTATCAATATAAAGAACACATACATTTCGATAAATGTATTTATTCATCTTTATATTGGTAAAATCCATATAAACATACGTAATTCTGCAAGCCTGAAGTTTTAAATCAACGAAAATCGATGCAAATACCCACAATACGGCGGCCTATCAATAATTGTCCGGTTAATACGTTGATTCTGATCACGAAATTGAAACTCGGTCATAAATATCCAGGGGTGGTCAAACTATTTGGAGACTGTACTCAAGTAGATGTAGGAGTAACGCCCTAAATTGCTACTCCGTTGCAAGTAGATTTAAAGATTTACGAGACATGTCAAAAACTACAGTATTAAAGTAATCAAGTATAAGCAGTTTCGAAAAGTACATTCGGTTGAAGGGTCGAAAGCTTTCTGCAATAGTCGGATGTGACTACTTTTATAATTGCAATTGTATCTTTATGACTAAAGCGAACCACTTGATTAAGTAGCAGTGTTGGGATCAAGTCACTACCTTCGAGTCACGAGTCATCTCGAGTCATCGCACATTTTGACTCTAGTCAAATCAAGTCAATCGATTTTCAAAGGTGACTCGAGTCAAGTCAAGTCAGTCGTCAATTGGAGGTGACTCGAGTCAAGTCAAGTCAAGTCAAGTCACGAGTCAAGTCACAATTCAAGTCAAATTGAATTTTCGAAGTATGAGTGATCATTCAAATTCATTTTATTTTACTAGCTGTGTTAAAGAGATCAATTGGTCATTGATCTTGAATCAAATAACGAATATAAAGTTAAATATACATGCAAAAATGTGTGGTATCGCTCACGCACACGTAAAACTGCTAATAAAATACGTAAGTAACTCTATAGCTACATCAGAGGTGTCAAACATACGACCCGCTAAATGATTTCATTCGACCCGCGAAGAAATTCTGAGTATATGTTGAAAATTGCGTGATTTTATCCAACACATTTCTCGAATTTGTAGTAAGAAATACTACTAATAAATATATTCCTTCAAGATAGCAAATGTCGAGTATGTTCATATAGGCCACATATAACAACCCGACAGCGGAGTTGTGATTGTATAGTTATTGTCAGGAGAAAATCGCTGACATTAACACCCAATTTCGAGAATGCGAAAAAGTGCATATATTGAGTTAATAGTTAGTAATATTTGGAATCATTTGACTGGTGCGGCCCGCGAGTGATCTGTATATTTGAATTCGACCCGCGACGTCAGTCGAGTTTGACAACTCTGAGCTACATACTATATTATCTTATTATCAGCCAAAATAGAGGATCGAATACGAAGCCTCGAGAAGATGAACGAAATTGATATCGTACAATACACTAGCCATCTATACACATCCGTGAGGATATAAATGCATAAAATATATTTGTTAGATTTAAATCATACAAGAGGGTTGGTAAAGGTGAGCGCCGTGCAATGTAAGGACAGAGCCGTCCAATAAACAGCGATACGTTGCTGTTAAATTAATCTGCTACTACGACAACGCAAGCTGTGATCATTTCATATGCGGTCAGTGTATTTGTGATGTAACAATGTAGTATTAGTGAAACGTACAATCAGTGAATGACTGGTTGCTCTCAAAAGTTACAACGGCGTCTCGTAAATAATCCGAACATGCACAAAATACATTGATTTAGTCGACACCGTTTACTTGATGACTCGAAATTGACTCGTAAATTTTGCTCCGAGTCACGAGTCAATCCACATTTTTGAAGCGCCGAGTCAAGTCAAGTCAAGTCATTTTTGCAAAGTGACTCGAGTCAAGTCAAGTCATTCGAAAAAGTTGACTCGAGTCTGACTCGAGTCCAGTCATGACTCGAGTCATCCCAACACTGTTAAGTAGTCCACGTGGGCCAGTGGTTCTCAACCTGGGGGGCGCGAAGAAGCGGTCAACTGGAAAAAATTTTTGCGCTCCGCGCGATTTGCCTCCTCTCTATATACAGACCTCATTTCATATTTTCAATTCTCTCATCAACACTCATAACCTTCCATGCCATCAAACAATCAGTTGGGGTTGCTAACATCCTGGTTGGATTTTGTGATATGACGATAAGGGGGGCGCGAAATTTTTCGCTATCAAAAAGGGGGGCGTGTCTAAAAAAAGGTTGAGAACCACTGACGTTGACAAAACCCACTTCAGTGAGTACTAGGTTACTGATCACAACTGTAAGTGCCTCGTGATTAAATTGGGGTAAGATGCGCAAGGTACTAGTGGATCGAAAAAGTTTTGATTCGGCCATTGCGATACCATCCGTGTTCGAGATGTCACAAGCAAGAAGTTACGGCATTGTTAAAATTTGTACTCCCATCCCAACTCTCTTCTCAAATTACCATCCTGGGTATACGCCTATGAGTGTCGTTAAAAATCTTGAAAAGCAAATAAAGTAGCGGCTATCTGTTCAACATTGAAACCGCTTTAAGGGTAACTAATTAAGCGACTAATTGTAGAATATTGTGAGGTCGGTATAATTGTATAACACACTCGATATGACAGCAGTTCTGCGTTAATGTGGACAATGCGGCGTTGGTCTCACTTTTGCTCTTCAGATTCAGATCAGAGTTGCGACACATTACGCGTATGTGAAGGAGAAACGGGATCCGTGCTGTATCCTACTCGAACGTCAGACTTTGCCGAAACCGTCAGTTATGTGAGAAATAACTGTTCGTGGCTACTGAGAGGCCCGCCTGACACGGTATGTGATTCACGATCGTTGAAAAAGCCAACTCTGATGCAATATATAGTTGTCACCGACCAAGCACTGCGAATTCTGTTGGTCGAATGGATTCGATTGCTCAATATACGTCCGCTCGACTAATCTATAAATAGCGCCTCTTCGATATATAAGGTGCATTCATCAGAACATTGATGTAGCAGGGCGAGATGGGGCACATGGGCCCAAAAATACATTTTCAGCCATAATTATACTTAAAATCCAGAAATGCCAATGAACTTTATCAAAACGATGAATGAACATAAAGCGGATATTTCCAAATCAAAATGATTTGTAATTACGAAGAAACAACCAAATGACAGCCGTTTAAAAAACGTACCTCCTTTGTCACATTGTGCCCGAGCGAATTGTGAAACTTGCGGGGATGCATCTCGGGGATGAAATATGGGTGTAGTATCTTGATTCATACCAACTGAAATGGGTATTTTGACAATGTCGCAGTATTCTTGATATGTTGTTTCATTTTCACAACTAACTGATGTCCAATTCAAGGTTTTTTGCAAATTTTTTAAGTCTGGTATAGCAATTTTGAGTAAAAAATGATCAAATCACTCATACTCTATACGACTTATTTTGCATTTAGGTGCATTCAATTGTCTTCAAATTTGGCTATGTACAGATTAAAGCATGCCTGCAACATTTAAAAGCAACAAATTTCAAATACCTGCTTTACTTTTTCACCAATATATTTTTCAATTTTCAAAGTTGATTTTCTCCCATTTCTAGTTTTTGGTAATATGATGTCACGGGGAGAGGAAATTTTAATATCAGAAGACCTTCAATCCTTATCAAACTTGGCTCAGTACAAGTAGTAAGACTGTTCTACCTGCTGAACTTATTGTTTTTGCTATAGGAGTTTTAGTGTACTTGCTAATTGCTATGCTACTTATGATCTGAATTTTATGGAAAAAAATCGAAAATTCGGTACTGGTACCAAACAAATATTTTGTTAATTTTTTCGAAAATTCGTTAGTTTCAAGCAGTTCAGCAGGTGCTTAGAGGCCTCAGGACACTTTATGAAGCATTGGTTAGAATCTCTCAGCATCCATCGATGAGACAGGCGTTTCCTCGTACTGACCGTCCGATTCACTAATCTCCCCCCCAATTTGGGCCCAAGGAATTATTGTGAAATGCTGAAATTTATACAGTATATGAAGTTGGGTATGAATAGCTTACACACCAATTTTTAAAAATCTAGGATCGACTGTTTCTAAAATATCGCAATTTGAAAATTTTGCGAGTCTAGCTGCACCTTAGGGCCTTAACGTTCTTAGCGTTTATTGTGTGACACGGCAAGGGATGGTTTTTTTAAGGAATTGTTGGTGACGATCTTGCTTCTACGCCCACATATGTAGATTTTCATATATTTTGTAAAATCTGCGTTTGGATATCATTGGAACATCGTGCTCCAGTCAAATTGTCCCAATGTGACCCTTCATAGTAACAAAAAAAAATACCAAAACTTCAAAATCGCAATTCTGCACCTAAAATAGTATACAGAGCCACTTTTAACTGCTCTGACTAAGCTGTGTACCAATTTCAAGCACACCAAACGAGATATACCCACCTAAACACGATCGAAAGGTAGCGATGTAAATTTACGCAGGTGAGCAAAATTAAAAGACTCGTCATTTTCTAACAAAGACAGCAACCCTGGAAAAATCAAACCACATCAGGATTACGGCTGATATTGCACTACTAAATCATCGAAGTGATGTATATTCTTCATGTCGGGTTTTAGAAATATTCACGATATACCATTGTGCCCCACCTTCCCCTACTAGCCTCACATTCATTTCCATTAACTGAATGAAAATATAATGAAAATTGACATCATATCAAAAATCCATTGCACCGAGTCTTTACATTGTATTGTGATACAACGAACGGATATGACGTGACCATGTTTCTAGTCTGAATAGATACTCTTAAAATTCATCTTCTTCTAATTTGTCCAATTTTACTTTGTTGAAAATTGACAATGATTCCGCTATGGTATGGAATCAGTGACTTGTTCTCTCATGTCTCCAATTATACAAATAACATTTCCACCCATAGCTGCTTATAATACGCATCGAAGTGCCAAGCGACAAGAGTTTTTCCAGCAGTTACCTCACGATTCATGACGGCAACTCGACATCTGATCGTCTGGTTAGTTTCCTGTTCATTTCTGGTAAGATAGGCATCGCTGCTATTGTTGATTCCCGCACAGGTATTCGACGAAACGGTGGCAATCCAGGATCGGTCGATTCGCGCATTCGAATCAACTTCAAATCAACTACTTTTGATTCTCGATTCCGGCGACAGTCTGCTATCATTGAATATATCGTGGGAAGCAGTGGGTGTGTTCTACATGTTCGATATTTGTTAGGGCTCATGTTATATATATCACAAACAGTGGTTTTTTACCTTCCTGATATCATTACTTCGATAAAAAGATTACATTTTACAATCACCCCCATCTCAAAAATATCTCAGTATAGTTACTATAAGCAATGAAAAAAATATCCGTCGCAATGTCAAATCTAGGAAGACTACTGGATAGACGTTGTCTCGTCCCATTGTCCATTGCCAGTGTTTGGCGGTGTTTCATCTTCATGGATCCCATTGCCAATAATTCTACACTTCACCACAATATAATGAAGGATACTGAGTTAAATCTCAAGAATTTTCTGAAAATAATTGTAGATGTATTTATACAATGTCTTCCTTCGCGAATTTGCCTATTTTAGGTTCTGATTTCATGTATTCTTTATTAACCACTGAACACTTGTAAATCAGTCCTATTCAACCTGGGGGGTGGTACGCACTTGTGCGAAGGAAAATTTGCAGTGTGGATGACGAACGTGGTGCGAATGAGGCGGGTGAAAATCGGAAATAATTGTTACTTTTTTGACGTGAAATAATTCAAATAAATGTAATAGGAAATTCAAGTGTAGTGGCTCCCTAATTTTTTCCGTTGCGACGCAATTGTAAAAATATTTAGCTTACGCCGCACCACTAATCGTAGCTTTTACAATAACTTTGTCTCGAACCAGTCGTAGTGAATTAATATTTGCGCACAATAATTATTACATATGCAAAAGTCTGGTTCAAAAGCCGGTGTAGTGGCCGGTAGGCCTATACAGTGCCTCAGTACGTTTGAGCCGGCGACACGCGCGAAAAATGACGTCAAATTGACGTTCAGCTTCCTTTCTCTGGACAATGATCATATTTTTAGTAACGGTTCGATTAGTGCGATACACGAATATAGTAAGTAAACACCATCATTTTAATCTCACATTGGCAACTTACATGGTTGAAATGACTCGAGTCATTTCTTCAAATGGGTAAAATGACTCGATTCGAGTCAATTTTCGTATTGACTCGACTTAGACTCAAGTCATTGTGCATGACTCAAAGCAAGCTATATGACTCGAGACTAGGACGGCCAAGACAGACTTTTCATTGTAACTTCGAAGAATAGCAAAGTGACCATATCATTGGTATTTAGTCTATCAGTCCTGATACTTGGAAAAGAGGGCCAGAAACTGTTAAGACTGAGTAAAATTACTACATTATGAATGCAGCCATTCTATCACTCGAGCAGAGTTGAAAAAAGTGGGTTGAACCGGATTGAACTGAAAACTGAACAGTAAACATAATAACTTATGGACTCGAACTCGATTCAAAACACAATGACTCGGACTCGACCCTCTACTAGCTGACTTGGACTCGGACTTGACTCGATCGTGAATTGAAAATGACATGACTCGAGTTAAAACTATAAAATTGAGGCTGTCTTGTGACTCGGAACCTTGTGACTTGGTTACGACCCTGCCAACTTACTGTATAATGCTACTTTTTCTTGCGACCCAAGCATCACAATTCGAAAGGTGAGCATCTTTGAAGTTAGTATGCTTCGATAGTTCGGGCATGTATGACATAGAGGACGCGCAGACAACCCAGAACTTGCAACGCAATTCCATGAAGCATGCCGTGTGACGAACACGATTTCAAATTGGTGTGCACCACCAGCTCGTTGCACGCCCCTATAGACTAAAGCATGCCAACGATCTCCAACGGTGATAGACGATACTAGGAGTATACCGTTCTTTTTCGATTACAGTTAGATTTATTTCTGAAAATTAGACACGTTCAAAATAAATCGGTTGCGGTAGTTAAGGACCCGCTCTTTCCCTCCCGCTACCCTGTCCGAATAATACCCGCGCCAGTTAGAGCTTTCCGGAGAAACCAATGTCGGACAAATTTTATCATAACATCAAACAAATTTGTATACTACAAGGTTTCGCACATTTTCATGATCACGCCATATCATCGTAATCACTTTTCTCTAGCTTTTTTTGCTATAATACTCAACACAGTGAACTTGGACACGTATTAACTATCCAAGAAATGCAACAAATATTACATGGATATTAAAGGTACACTGCACTCTAAAAATGATGTGGTCTCAAATTGAATGGCAAAACGTAAAAAAAATTGGCCGCAGCCATTTTCTTCAGAACGCCACCGTAAATGGCGCGGCTGCGTGTCATCGCCTCTTAACCCGTTTAAAAAAATTAAGGCGCGTATCTTCACCGTCGCACTTGTTCGACGCGATTAGGCAATCATTTAGAGAACGAACTTTAGATATAGGCCAGCCGATATTAAGAAGGAATTATGACTTACACGCCAGAGCAGTTTCGTTACGTTAAGTATAGGCGTAAGTTACCGGCGCACAACGTACGATGTTAAGTCAGGAGGATTTGTGTCTGAAGCTTGTCATGACTCTATAACGTTTGCCAGTTGACTGATACTGAGATGCTATTACAGTTGTATATTGATGCAAAGCTATTCATACAGCTGTAATTTTTCTGCTGTGATTTTACAGAGTATTACTGACTGCACAGTGCACAATGTTTAGAGTAGGACCTGATCTATTTCTCTCCTAAAGAAATAGAAGACACTAGGCCCTATTTAGACATAAATCTCGTGACTTAAGATTGTCCGTTGAACGCCGTATCTAAACCACCTTGGCGCAAAGACATATTTCCTTCATAACATCGGCTGATAACTATCTAAAGTTCGTTCTCTGCGTGACTGCCTAATCTCGTCGAGCAAGTGCGACGGTGAAGACATCTTGCCATGTAACGGTTCGAGAAATGACGCGCAGCCACGACAGCTGGAGCGTGAAGGTCCTGTGAGAATTTCAATAAAATGCAGCTCCATTACGGTGGCGTTCTGAAGAAAATGGCTGCGGCCAATATTTTTTTCGTTTTGCCCTTCAATTTGAGACCAGATCATTTTTAGAGTTCAGTGCGACTTTAAAAGATCGCTCTAGTGCGGTCGTGACCCGAATTTATACCCGGGTCGCGAGCGATACTTTACCAGCCCCTGTCCTAAAGTATGAGTCGCCACGGTCCCAGAGCGAACAGTTAATATGTATGTAATATTTCTTGAATTTCCAATAAAGTATAATTCGCGCTTCGCGCAATTTTCCAGGGATGGGTTTACATATCCAAAGTCACGATGTTGGGTACTATAACCAATAAGATAAGCGAGACTTCCAGAATATGGCTTGATCATGTAAATGTCCCGACTTTTGTATTACACAAATTCGTTTGTCTTCATGATAAGATTTGTCCGACTGGTTTCTCTGGAAACCACCGGCGAAGAGCATTGGGATGCTTTGGTGTAGAGGTGTGCAACTAACGGGTGCTGGCCTATGTGACACATTCATTTCGAAGCCAACCCCCCACCATTCAGTGTAGGGACACATGGAGACGTGAAGCTTTGGCCAACATACCGCTGGGAAATTACTGTGCCAAAGAGATGGGTGGCGACAAAACCGTGGCCATGACCGTCGCTGATTGGCCAAAACTTTCTATATTGATATGCTCGGTCGTTGAAATGATTGGCAGTCGTCACCGAATAGCCCCGTCCTCGCAATCTGAGTAGACAGTACTAGTAGTAATGCGTCGCTCAGAGGAAGATGAGTGTCCCAATTTGAAATCGCGTGCGTCAAACATGCTTCGTAGAACTATGTTGCGTACAATTGTGGTCTGCGCGTTCTCTATGTCCTACATGCCCTTTAGGGTTGTTCAGATTTGAAAAATTGTCTGGAAACTTCGATGCTTGTGACCCAAATGATCGTTTAGTACATAAAAACACTTTTATGAGCAATTTTGGTCAACTTCGTCGTGATCTTCTATCCCCGAAAAGCCCCCAAAGATCCACGGGGCAATTCTCCTTACACCTTGATCCGTAGTGTTGACCATGTCACCGGTTTATAGCTTTTGTGGCGTTATCATTCGAAAAAGGCCATGTAGGAACGAGATATTGCAATAATATAGATATAGTTTCATAATTTTATTTAAATGCAGTCCTGTAAAGGCCACATGCATCTCCGTTTTGCTCAGCAAAACCTGTCTGTTATGCTCATGGGAATCATGTATTGGTAGCATCATTGACATCGTCTTGTTTTGGATCGCACATTGAAGAAGCGTCGTTGGGTTGCAATTCGTGAACAAATACTGATATTCCCAGCTAGTTTTTAGCCATAAGGTATCATTCAAAGGTATGTAATGTCAGTAATACTTTTCTCAACTTCAAATCATCTGTAAAATATCGAGTTATCTTATTTTATGGTAGACTGCAATTTAGTTGAAGAAGAATGCCTGAAACAATGCATCAACACAATGTTCAGCGCTTGCCTTATAGGTATTCTTGTCATATTCCATACGCTGGCAACCTCTTCAACAGTTAGAATGACACAGTCTTGCGTTGTGGTAGTTTCGGGGCAATTTTCTTTTAGATAATGCGGATGTAGTAGAACCTCATCTAGAGTCGGTAACTTGGAGTGACTAATACACTCAGAAAAATATCCGACCGAATAGTGACCAGAATATCAGATGAAATAGTGGGCAGACCTGAATCTTGCTCGTGGTTGGTCTGCAAAACCCATATCCGCTTTGTTTCAGACATTCTTCTTCAACTAAATTGCAGTCTACCATAAAATAAGATAACTCGGTATTTTACAGATGATTTGAAGTTGAGTAAAGTATTACTGACATTACATACCTTTGAATAATATCTTATGGCTGAAAACTAGCTGGGAATATCGGTGTTTGTTCACGAATTTACAACCCAATGACGCTTCTTCAATGTATGATCCAAAACAAGCCGGTGTCAATGGTGCAACCAATACATGATTCCCATGAGCATGATGGACAGGTTGTGCAGAGTGAAATCGATATGCATGTGGCCTTTTTAGGACTGCATTCAAGTACAATTTTGAAAACATGGCTATTTTATTGCAATATATTATCTCTACACGGCCGTTTTCAACTGATAACGTCACAAAAGCTATAAACCGGTGGTGTGGTCAACATTACATATCCAGTAGTAGGGAAAATTGCTCCGTGGATCTTTGGGGGGTTTTTGGGGATAGAAGATCACGATGAAGATGACCAAAATTGCTCATAAAAGTGTTTTTATGTATTAAACCATCATTTTGTTCACAAGCATCAAAGTTTCCTGACAATTTTTCAAATCTGAACAACCCTAATGCCCATAAACCGTAGCATAGGCTACTAATGTTAAAAATCCATTCTTTTTGATATGTCAGGCTTGGGTCGCGAGATGCCACTAAAACCTTTGTATCTGGCCAAAAGCATTTGCCATTCGTGGAAAATATCGTAGAAAATACGGTGTATTTTGGATAGGAGTGTTGGATGGTTCTTATAAAGACCTGGCCATCCACGGTCTAGAAGTTCATGTACAAAACCCAACAACTTATTTGGCCGAAAAGGATTTTAGTGCACTATAGTTGAAATCAAAGGGATAAAATATAATTGTCTTTTTAAAGAGACACTTGATGGCCTAAACAAGGTAAACCTGCTTGTTGAACATCCGAACAAAATATTTATAAGTATCTTCATTTAGTTTTTGTACTAAAATTTCCGATTGGTTTGTGCGGATTTTTAGTCAAAGAAGTGCGTATGGGACTCAAAAAGGTTGAAAAGCACTGCTGTAAATTATACATAGCGGTCGGTTTTTAACCAACTTACAGAATCATATCTCAGAAAACCTTTTATGCGTCTTGGTTTCTTCTGGGACTTTTTCATTGACTTAGTTCATACACAGAGTAGACTGGAATGCAGGGGAGTAGAAACTTCATCATGAGCGGACCATTTGTCAACAACTGGGTGGAACCGCCGTCCGCTCGGAGATGCCGAGTGGAATTGCCATCTCGGCTGTAACCCTCATGAAACTCCAGAGTCAACTTGTTACATAAGCGCGCAATGTTTTTGTCACGTGTTGAATGAATTTGATCAAATAACCCCCAAGAAATTCTACATTTTACCATTTTACTCGAGAGTGATTGACCACAGATTGAGAATCACTGCGATAGTACCCTATGAGTTGATGCAAGTTTAAAGAAAGTTCAGTCAACTGAGCGTCTTAATTTCCCAATTAGCTGGCGCAGTTGTTTGGTATTAAATCGCATATGGAAATGTATATAATGTTATTCTGTTCAAGTTGCCTGTTCTGCCGATGAGTTCCGCTGCTGGGATGGCTCGTGCATTGACGGAACCTTGAAATGCGACAATCGTGGCGATTGTGACGACGGAAGTGACGAGAAGATATGCTGTGAGTACACGAGAGGAAATGCTTGTTTGACCCGCGTATTACTGCTTAAACATATAGAATAATTGCAAAATTTACAATCGTACATATATGTCTATTTTCTACGTATACATGCTTGTACGCAGTGCGAATAATCCATAAAGTGCATGTCTAATCGATGTCGATGATAGCACTAGGCGAAGGATGTACAACAGTATTGATCTCATTGCAGCTCGACCAGAACCAGTCGAATGTGGGCGACAAGATATTGCTCCGGAATTCAACTGGGTAAGAGCGGCTATTACAAAGAAATTAGCAGAGATATCTAAAACTTTAGATATCCCTGAGAAATTAGATCTCGGATTATGCGACACGTCTTGACTCTTGATTGCGTCGTATCTTTCAGAATGCCAGGGTGATCGGAGGATCTATTGCCGTGCATGGATCTTGGCCCGGTCAAGCTTATATCGGACGACATTACAAAGGATCATCGTATTTATCGTACCAGTGCGAGGCGACGATACTTAATCACCGCTGGGTGCTTACTGCGGCTCGATGCGTGCAGTATATGACGGAGTGAGTCCGAGTGTTCTGCGAAATATCCAAGTCGTGTTCTGGTAAACAATGTATAATATTGAAATATTGAGGTACCTCGAAACTTCCCAAGAAACACAACTGATCAGTCACAATCTGTGCCTGTTATGACCATTGGTCTGTGGGTCGTTTCTTGTTTCTTTTCCACACAAAACAGTTCGGCGCGAATTTCGTGCGGGTGGCATCCCGAAAGTTTTTTTTAGAGTATGATCAGATTGATCAGTGATCACGCTTTGTTCGAGAAAATCGATTCAAGGTTTCTCATTTCAGGAATTATATCATCGTCGTAGTGGGAAATCACAACGTAATAACTCGTTACAATGAAGACGAAATGTACCGTGTTGCTAGTAAACACGTTCACTCCAGGTAAATATTGCGTGTTTGACATTTAAATAAACATATTTTAAAACGAAAATATACGCACAAGCCCAATGTATACATGTATACAACAATTTTAGTAGTCATCGCTCGAAAAGCATTCACGTTAAATGTGCCCTTAATACAAATATTCGTAAATTCCTGTTGCAGATATTCGTCCTCGTCCTATAGTACATACGAGTTCGACATCGCCCTATTGGAATTGCAAAAGTCGATCGAGTTTTCGTCATACGCACAGCCTGTATGTGTCGCACAAAGCGACGATTTCACCGAACCAGAAGTGGGCGAGCAATGCGTGGTACTGGGCTGGGGGCGAACAGGTATACGCTCTGATATCAATCCGAGGTTTCAAATAGTTTGATACGCATTCGATAAAAGGTATATATACAAATTGTTGATAGTCTTTGACTCGAATTTACATCAATAATTGTGGTTGCGTTATCTCTTGTTTGCGGGCGTAATATCAGATGCATTTTCCTTCCTTCGGTGGAAATCAATGACCATTACCATTTTATTGGACGTTCAAGCATAAGAGCATGTCCGTCCATTGTACATGGACCTGATGCATTGGACATGCAATTAAGTATGTACATTGTACAAGCTCGTAGACTTGTTAATACGCCAGATGCCCAATAGCAGCCAGATCTTAACATTTTCTCTATATATAATTCGTTGGGTTAATGTTTGAACCTGTAAGCCAGTAGGTTACAGACCAGGGGAAACTAGAAATTCTTCCTTTGAGTCTTTCGTCGTAAAATCTATTTCAAGTTGAAGACACTTTATTGCGTAGAAGACATGGTCTTACAGAAATCGAAAGACCGTCATAGCTCCTCACTCGACATCGCCACAAAATGAGCTTATTTTACAACTTTTGCTTTGTTAGATGATGGAAGTGATCGATCCACAAGCCTACGACAGGGCCGAGTGCCAATCCTGAATAGTTCCGTTTGCGAAGAACAATTAAGCTATCACGTATTCAACGAAGAGAATATGATATGCGCCGGTGATCCGCGAAACGGGGGAATAGGAGCCTGCTCCGTAATATATTCGTTATCGTTGTACCGTACCTTCTACGTATCCCTGACATCACACAATAATGATTAATCCATATCACTGCAGAACGATTTTGGACCCCTTATGTGCTTTCGAAATAATACATGGATGCAATTCGGAATCGTTTCGAGACAGACCAGCTGCGGAAGATTTGAAGGAGTCGATGTCTTCACCAAACTTTCGTTTTATTCCCAATGGATTATGGAAGGTATTTGAGAAAGTCGTAGTACAAAAGTATCACTCGCATTAAATCTGATATCTGTTATCAACTTGTTTTACCAGTGATGAACGGAACGTCGGAATCAGTGGAAGGTACATTCGAATATAATGATCGCAATTTTAGAACAGTACATGGTATCAACATTGTTGTGTACATTTTATAGCGATTTACAACATCACTAACCAAACGTCTGGGACCATTTCATCCCCGAATTATAGCCCAACTGGACGATATCCAGCTTCCACAAGCATCAGCTGGCACGTCACCGTCCAGGAAAGCTCGGTAAGGCACTTAACCTACTGATGGTTTCGATACGAAAACTCATTCAAGTTCTGTGCATCTAACAGGTGATAGCAGTCAAGTTCAATCCGCTCTTTTACATCGAAGAATCCAACGGTAATGAGTTATGCGCTTACGATTATTTGACTGTGTATGATGTGCAAAACGGAGTGCCCGTGATGGTATGTCAAGCAATCTATACTTCTTCTTTCACGAATACGCTTCATCGCATATTATTACCCAGTATGGCAACAAAAGGTTCTGTGGTGGCCTCGCGCCACCTGACTTCGAAACGCAAGGAAATTTGCTCACCGTGGAGTTCAAAAGTGATATCACCATTGAATATATTGGTTTTTCGTTATCATGGAAAGCAGTTGGTGAGTTTTGTGTTACGAAAAGTCCATCTAGGCCAGAATACGAAAGTCGAATGCCTATACCTTAATGCTCAGTCCGTAATGATGAATTGCAATGAACGTTTTCCCATTGATATCTGTCTCAGATGCACGCTTGGTCGACATCACAGTATCGCAGCATTACTCTAGCTCGCACGTATAATTTACTTTGTTCATCAAGCCGTGCACAAGCTTGATCGCATTCAAACATGTATTTACAGACAATAGTACTATTCCTGCCATTCATATTTTTCGGTATTGTGAAACAATGCATGCATGATACATGCAGCAAAGGAAGACTTGTGAAGATGCCAAATTTCTTCCCACCAAAGGTGATCAAACCAGTCAGAGTGCGTTCTCAAGTAGACGTAGACGCAAAGCCGTGAGGCTCCTCCCAATCACAAGTTGAGATTACCAAGATGTGTCAAAAATAGTTCAATTGCAGGTAGAAGGGAAGGTACACAAAAATTTCTCAAATAAGTAGGTTAAAAAGGTAGAGTAGATGGAGGGATTCGCATACGTTTAGCAGAAATCGGTGATGTCTTCTCTCGAAATTGGAGGGTGCTTTGTCGTGACGTAAAATGAGTCACAAGTAATGGCACTGCAGGTGCAATTTTCGAAAATATGTTATATTTATAAATTGGCTATTTGACCCAGTAGTAACTACAATTTCAGACGGCTGTGCAACTGGCGAGATGAGGTGTTGGGATAAGACGTGCGTTCCCTCTGCTTCCAAATGTGACGGTACGGTCGACTGCTCGGATGGCGAAGACGAGTTCCAATGTTGTAAGCATTATTCTATATCTCATGCATTATCGAATTGAGAGCGGGTGAAATTAACGGTAAAATTTTCATCTGTTCAGCAACTGCAATTGTCGGGTCGTCGGAATGTGGCAAAGCAGAAGTTGCTCCTGACTTTCCTTTTGTGAGTAGGAGTGATTGGCGATTTTAGCCAGAATTTAATTATAACATCGTGCTATATGTGCTTAGTTTTCGCTGCTGCGTTTTATGAATTTCGCTCCGTTTTACAGACTCCGCTAATTGTCGGTGGTCATCACTCCGTAGAAGGCTCATGGCCTTGGCAGATTGGACTATATGTGGATTACGGGTACTCAAGGTGGTTCACCTGCGGCGGAACTCTGATTACTGACAGACACGTACTCACGGCAGCGCATTGTATATCTAGGTTTGCGTGTTGCATCAAATGCGTTTATGTATTTCAAATCACCCTAAACGCTACTTTATAGGTACAATGATTATCTGATTGTCGTCGGAGACTATGACAAATCGCGTGTATCGCCTAATGAAAAGAACATCAGTGTCGAAACAATTATGGTACATCAATTTTACCGGTAAGAATATCATGCTATATGGAGATGCTATCAATCGTGTATTGTGGTGTCTAGCTGTCTACGCCCGATTTGCTGCGTCGCTAATTGTAGCTGTTCAATATTGTGAATTTGACCCAAGCTTCAAGCATGGATAGAATGTTATTCAAGCGACAATGTCGGAATTATACAGGCAATCCTTAACAAGCAAAGACGAACAGGCAAAACAGATCTATGAATTTACGAGCTATATTAATCTCACTAACTTTTTCTTCCACTGATCAAGTGATCATCAATCCCGAATATACTGGTGTGCAACGATTTGTTATTATGACATTCAATTCAGGAGAATTGTGTCCGCTATATAGAGTATGTCGATGTTTTCACAGAAACTACGCGTACGAATATGACATTGCTATTCTCAAACTAAGCGAATCCGTGGACCTTACATCAAAGTGGCACAAATCCATTTGTCTACCACAAGCTGGAGACACGGGCCCTCCGAATAACAGCACCTGCGTCATTACGGGCTGGGGGGCAATAGGTAAAAGGCCTAATAGTAAATTCGGAGTGTTGGTCACGCTTTCCGTGCTTCAGATGGAAGTTCGCACAGTCCGGATATCTTACAACAAGCGCACCTGAAGATATTGAACGACGCAAAATGCGACGAAATATACGACGACACCCGTACGAACGGCAGTCACTTCATATGTGCTGGGCATTATAACGATCGGGAAAACGCGTGCTTTGTAAGATTCTCTATGATTTCATATTCTCGTTTCCCAGTGCTCACTTTATTCCGCTACCTACTTTATCAGGGTGATTCGGGAGGACCGCTTGCGTGCTTTGACGGCGAGAAATGGGTGCAGCAGGGAATTACATCTTACGGAACTGGTACCTGTGGAGAAAGAACTTTCTATTCCAATATCTCACTGTACTTGGATAGCATTCATGCTGGTGAGATTCGCGAAACAGTCCATTCATGGAAATGTGACATTCATAACGTTATTTTCAATTTTTACAGCTCTGGATTTCCAGGGTAAGTATTTTTTGGTTGTAGGCTACCCCGTCTATAGATTTTGAAATTTTACGCGGTTGATGCACAATACTTAGCGCATTCATTGTGACTCTAGGCAGAACCCCATATCCGCTGTACGTTAGTGAATTTCAAATCAGCAGAGAAGGAACCATTTTGATCTTCGCCAGTGCTTCTTCTTTCAACATGCCTTCTTTCCTAAAGATGAAGCGTGCGCAGAGTTGGAGATTTTAGAGGGGACCTCGGGATCAATTGCCTTTCCGACAAATGCATCGGACTTCGAAGTTTTCGGTAATTACGACGGTCACAATTGTTCTTGGCTGTTCAAGGGACCGGAAAATACGGTAAGTGACCAACGGCTATCAAATTCGGCACTATAGTTCTCATATATGATAATTTTGCAATCGCTTGTGTACAGCTTCTAATTATACGGGTTGAGGTTCTCGATTCAAGTGGCTACTACTACGGCGGTAGATATTTGACAATATATGACGGCAATTCAACTTCCGACAGAAAAGTAAGAATGCTGCTTCATTTCGACTTTTCGGCGTTCATGTTACAGATTGCTGATATCGCAAAGAATGAACTGTTACAAATCTGCAGGGTTGTAATGACTCGAGTCATGACTCGACTCGAGTCACGATTTTCGGATGACTCGACTCGACTCGAGTCATTTTCTCAAAATACGGAAATGACTCGACTCGACTCGAGTCAATCTGTGTATTGACTCGACTTGGACTCGAGTCATTGCGCATGACTCGAAGCAAGTCATTGACTCGAGATTCAGACGGCCAAGACCGACATTTCATTGTAATTTCAAAGCCAATAGACTGTTGGGATTTCGTTTGTTGGTACTGGTGCTTGAAAATGCGACCAGAAACTGCTAAAAGTGAGGAAAATTGTTATATTACAAATGCGAACCATTCAATATCACCAAACAGAGTTAAAAAAGTGGGTTTAGGAAGACTTTAACTGGAAACTGAGCAGTCAACACAATGACTTGGACTTGGACTCGAGTCATAATACCATGACTCGGACTCGATCCTCTGTTCGCTGACTTGGACTCGGACTTGACTCGGTGGGAATTGAAAATGACTCGACTTGACTCGAGTCAAAAATATAAAAGTGAGATTGACTTGTGACTCGGAGTCTTGTGACTTGGTTACAACCCTGCAAATCTGCATTGAGTGTCGACGCGATTGCGTTGCCTTTGGGGTTGCATTTAAAACAAACGGTGTTTTGAAACACTTTGTTTAATACATGTTTTAAACAAATGCATATTTGAAAAAAGCAAAAATTATTTTTTTCAAACGTTGTCTAATTATGCCATAATTGTGTAAATACGTTCGAAAAACAATGTAGTATGAGCCTACGGACGATTTGCACCCAAAATAGTCGACGTATACGATGTGGGGTGGCTGGAACTTTCGAAATCGTCGTCGGCTCACCAGTTTTTGCACGTAGATATAGATCCTTGGTACGGAATGGGTGTTCTGATGATGATGACCACCGACCGTAAAAATGCTGCATAACGATGTAGTCCTGGTTAAGGATATTTCTGATCTGTTTATGACAGTGATCTGAAGCCCCTTTCGTCGAAGGAGCCATATTTACCCTGTATTTTCAATTGTCAACGCCATTCCACTGTGATGTCACAATTAATAATTCGTGACGTAATGGCTAAAAAACACAATAAAAAAGCATGATTTAAACAAGGGCCTTGTTGTAAACATTTTTGTTTTAAATTGATTTTTAAATTTTAAATTTTGAATTTGAATTTTATTTTAAATGCAACCACAATTGCCTTAATACGACTTTGTGACGCGCAGATGTAAAACTGCCGGCAAAACATTCATTTCATGTCCTATTGTAATGATTAGGTATTCGACGACACTATACAATTGAGTAACCGACCGATACGTGCTTTCGAATCTACTTCGAGCCAAGTTTTGATCAACTTCGTTTCGTATTACGGCTATGCGTCCTTCAAGATTTCATGGGAAGCTGTTGGTTCGTATTCTCGCTAAATCACATCTATTCGGCAACCGTATAGGAAGCGTATATTGTACAGTGTGCATAAGCACCTGCTGTTTCTCGCGATGGAACATTGGCGTAGCCAGGGAGCGAAAGGGGCGATCGCACCCCTCCATCCCCCAAATTTTTCGTAAATTAATATAAATTAGATTTTCGGAGGCATATTTACTCAACCTGAATTACTGATATAACTATACCATTGCGAGGTGCGATATTACCGGCCTCTCTACACGGCAACTTGCCACCGCACCGTACAGCGATGTCGTTAGTTTGTTTTATTATGTGTATGGTTCGCTGAGCACGGTCAGATACCATGGTCGCATGCACGGTGCGGTACGCCGGCAACGGTCACGAAGCGATCTCGCCGCACTGCTGCGACCACAGAGTCATAGAGAAGGGGGATTTTTGTGTAATATAATTGGAGGTAATTTGAGTTTGACAGCTAGGGTGGAGTGAAAAATGGAAAATTTTGAATTTCAAAACGGACACTTGATATGTGGTGCCAAATTGAAAAAAAATAACTTCTATAATAATTTTGGGCTCGTGCACCCTCTAGTGGTCGTGCAATTGCACCGAACGAGCCAAAAATAGCTATTTTCGCTATATATTGATTACCGCTTATGCTAGAAAGCTGGTTTTGGGCTTAAAAGATGCGGAAGCAACAAGTTTCTATCTCACTTCCACAGAACTTTTGTCTTAAAAATGAACAGAAAAAAAGTTACAAGCAAATTATTGATTTTTAGGCTGTTTTAGGTAAAATTAGGCACCGAAGCAGTGGCTATAATGCCAAAAGCTTGTAGTGATTGATCTTATGACTGACAACTCCATATTAGAAGCACATAAATTGCAAATCCATATTGAAAACACAAAAACATCAATTCTATATTGAAAAAAGATATATTTCGAATATGGATTCACTACCAGAGTATTAGTATGCACAAACTTTAAAATCTTGTTTCGTAATAAAGGATTTCATCTGCTTTCGAGATTTCAGTCTTTGTGTGATGAGGCCATCGCTACGTTCAAATCCCGACACATGAGCAATGGGCATATGCTTCGGTCACCACTTTAACGTCTCTTTCCACTGCCTGGTTGTGCCAAGGATGATTGATCCTTAATGGTGATGACCTTAGATTTTCCAGCTCAAGATATGAAGAGGTTTTGATTGCTGGTGGATGTTCCGCATCTTTTAGATGCAAGTTGACAATTTGGTGGTATGACTTGGCCTTGATGTTTAAAATTGGGATTTTGAACAATCTGATTCTAGTGTCAACGCTGTTTTTAGGTTTCGGTTCATTAACATATCCTCCTTCTAAGTCGCCGATTGGAATCTGATATTCTGTTTGATCTGCTCATAGGTATAGACTTGCAAGTCTTCTGAGGCCTTCATCATCATCACCGAGCATTCCCAGATGTGCAAAACATGCCTTTTGTTTGCTACAGCAAAGATAGTGCAAGGTTACGAATTGTGTATTAGAAAGCTTTTGTAACATGGGAAACTGTTGCAGAAGTTTTTAGCACCATCAACAATGGAATTGTGCCTTTTTATTTCAAACCATGACGGAAAATAAACCTCAATGCAGAATTGAGCAAGATAGCTCAGATTGCTTGATGGATGACTTTGTCGCTCATAGAAACTCAAAATTCGGCATGTTCTATGTGGGACTGAGTCATCCATAATTGTACCTTTTTATTTCAAACCATGACGGAAAATAAACCTCCATGCAGAATTGAGTAATATAGTTTAGATTTCCTGATTTTTTGAGGTTCTATACATAGCATACATGTGCGACAGAGTCACCCATCAAGCAATCTGAGCTATCTTGCTCAATTCTGCATTGAGGTTTATTTTCCGTCATGGTTTGAAATAAAAAGGCACAATTCCATTGTTGATGGTGCTAAAAACTTCTGCAACAGTTTCCTATGTTACAAAAGCTTTCTGATACACAAATTCGCAACCTTGCACTACCTTTGCTACAAGGAAAAGCCTATTTTGCACATCCGGATAATGTCTTCTGGGAATGCTCGGTGATGATGATGAAGGCCTCGGAAGACTTGCAAGATTACAACTATGAGCAGATCAAACAGAATACCAGATTCCAATTAATGACTTTGCAGGAGGATATGTTAATGAAACGAAACCTAAAAACAACGTTGACACTAGAATCAGATTGTTTAAAATCCCAATTATAAACATCAAGGCCAAATCATACCACTAAATTGTCAAATTGAATCTAAAAGATATGGAACAGCCACCAGCAATCAAAAACTCAGCATATCTCGAGATGGAAAATCTAAGGTCATCTCCTCAAACATCCTTGGCACAACCAGGCAGTGGAAAGATACGTTGAAGTTGTGACCACAGCATCTGCCCATGTGACGGGATTTAAACGTAGAGATGACTTAATCAGAGAAAAACTGAAGTCTCAAAAACAGATGAAATCTTTTAATACAAAACAAGATTTCAAAGTTTGTGCAGACTAATACTCTGGTTGTGAAATCATCTTCGAAATATATCTTTTTTCAATATGGAATTGATGGTTTTGTGTTTTCAATATGAATTAGCAATTTATGTGTTTCCAATATGGAGTTGTCAGTCATAAGATCGATCACAACACGCTTTTGGCCGTACGTACCACGTAGGGGAGAGGAGGCCAAGATGAGACACGGGGCAAGATGAGACATGCAATTTTTTCACAGAAAATTTTTCTGATGGACAGATTCCTTCAACTACGTTGTTCCCATAATATCATTCCATAGTCCTACCATATTAACAAGGCAAACAGATTTGAGATTGGGCAGAAAAATGCCAAAAACTATATTTTCATAGCCTATGTCAGTTATGTGAATTCATGTTTGTAAGGGCATACCTATCATAGTACTTAATATTATAAAACAAGAATACTGGAGCTGGTTGAGTGCAATATTAGCAGTGTAATCATGCGCTTACCTCTGAAAAGTAACGGATAAAAATGTTTTTATTCGAATTTATATGTTAATTTAGGTGTGGGGGTAAGATGAGACAAAATCATCGGGGTAAGATGAGACATGAGTATCAGAGGACTTTTCTATTGAAGGCCTCGGAAGATTAAAAATTTACTGTTGAAGGCATACAAAATGTATTATTTATCTAGTAGTTTACCAGATGTGACATTACAAGACAAAATAATAACGAAACTCTTATTGTTGCTGGATCTCATGGATAATTGGTTTTCGATGTCATTTATATGTGTATATGATGTACCAATTCTTTTTAAAAATGACTTAATTCATGATTATTATATTTTATTCACGATGTTGCTGGTTGATTCATCATTTGGGATGAATTGGTGGTGTAATGAGCATGAATTGCTTGGTGTCTCATCTTAAACACAGCGTGTCTCATCTTACCCTCACCTGGGGGTAAGTTGAGACATTTGAGCAAGGATTTTTGAGGGCCAAGAAATCCATCAGTATGTTGTTCAATATAACTCAAGCCATCGTCATGGAAAGTAGAGATCACAGGCTTTCCATTGGTACCAAAATTAATCCTCAGAAGGCATTACTCTTTGAGTGGCCTTGAATTATCAGAAAAGTGTCTCATCTTGGCCTCCTCTCCCCTACCCTGCTTCAGTGCCTAATTTTACCGAAAAATGGTCTAAAAATCAATAATTTGCTCGTAACTTTTTTTCTGTTCATTTTTAAGACAAAGTTCTGTGGAAGTGAGATAGAAACTTGTTGCTTCCGCATCTTTTGAGCCCAAAATCAGCTTTCTAGAGGAAGCGGTCATCAATATATAGCGAAATTAGCTATTTTTGGCTCGTTCGGTGCAATTGCACGACCACTAGAGGGTGCACGAGCCCAAAATTATTATAGAAATTATTTTTTTTCAATTTGGCGCCACATATCAAGTGTCCGTTTTAAAATTCAAAATTTTCCATTTTTCACTCCACCCACTTTGACACCCCTGCCCTAGACTAAATAAATGCTATCATTTTCCTGCTATGGTGCTTCCTCCAGACGCGATTGTGTGAATTAGCATGTTATAACTTTCGAAGTCACCAAATCCATCAATGTGTTGGTGGCGAGTAGCGTAGTGCTGCAACCATGGAATAGTATGGTATGGCCACGAATGAGAAATCCCCATATTCCATACTTGACTCTATTAATAAATCTTTCTATTCCAAATTTGATGCATCTTCCATGCTTTCTTATACCTCCGGCGAGTAACAGTAAAGTGTAATAAGTAAGCAAGTTTGCCATGGAAAGTACAAGTGGATCTGGTTCAAAACATTGCCACTATCCCTACTGGCTTACTCCGAAAAAGTCGAAGTACTTTGTCACTGACCTGACCGTGACCATTTGTTTCTGCGCGGCACGCGAAATGAGCGTGTGGCGACTATAGGCGCAGAAGCCTGTCTAATCTTGACGGTCGGTAACGCCGGTATATATCAAACACAGTCCATTACTACAGTGATTGAATATGTGATGACACAAAGTAGGCAAGGCCAGAGTAAACGTAGGATTTACAACAGGCCTGTGCAAAGTGCGGCCCGCCGTGCGATTCTGTGCGGCCCGCGAAAGGCTGATTGAAATTTAAAATATCAAAACTAATTTTTAGTGTTGCTGCGTGTACTAAAACCATACGATGTATAAACTGGACGTAAATTCGTTTACTATCAAGCCTGTTCATTAACATACCGTGATTACGCACCCTATACGTACCTCACATGCCTAATCTGGATTAACACTAAAGTCAATGTAGCAAGTTATGCCGTTAGAATTAAAGTCACAAGAAGTCACCAAACCTCCTTTGGTACCATTGTCACATTACGCATTACACGGTCCGTGTTTCAAATTGTTACGTGATGTGTTTCCAAATCCATAATTCACGAAACAAGGGAATCAAAGGCCACGATTTCTATGAATATATCACCACCCATAAAGGATGTCAAAAAAAGAAAGCCGAAAGTGGAAATTCAAAGATGGTTAATAACTGCAACCTTCGCTAATCAACAAGGCCATTTCGGCAAGCTGCACACTTCTCAGAAACTAGCTACCAAGATAAATGCTATATATTATCCTTAGGACCGTAACTACCGCACCTCAAACCCCCCAATTGCGTGGCGAGCTCGACGGCCGCCCAAAATTATTTCATGAGTGAACATAAATTATAAGGTATTTTTTTGAAAATTTATTCAACTTCATTCAATGGTTTCTAGAATGGACGTTTCGGCTTTAGCCATTACCGCGCCACGACGCACCAAGATAAATGAAATTCAGGCCAACACAGGATTCCGAGAAGGCACTGCAATTGCAGCTGCTAATCAAATTAACTAAAGGGAATAAAGATCGACAGCGAGAAAACCTTGGCCGAAAAGGACTGCAATTATGTTGACCGAAAACCACAGTCTAAGTGTCCATAGGCAATATTTGCCATTGAAGAAATACCAATCGGGAATCGGGGTCGTCTTTCGAGTTTGGTACGCTTCGGTGATTTCAATATCTTTTCACATAGCAGACATGAGGTCACGAAATAACAACATGTAACGAAGTAATTATACCAGCGGGCCCTCCCGAATATTTCCAAGACAGTACCTCACTCAGTTCTATCGGTAAAACTGAGTAGGCCACTACGTGGGCGGAGAGAGGTTAAAAAATATGGCAATATATTTGCAATTACCAATATTATTGACCGATTGAATCATGAATCATGAAAAAATTCCGCGCTTCGCGAGATTAGGGCATACTAGACATCTCGTGCATCGTGCATCTCGATGGGGGCTGATATTGATCGAAATACGCGGATAGGGGTTTAAAGAGAGTTCAAAATGTATCATGTTTGACATTGTTTCAAAATATGACGGCAAATAGATATTTTTTGGGGTAATTAACCGTCACTTGTCATTCTTCAATATCAACACATCCATCTGAGCCCCAATTCGTGTAATACGCTGTTTCCAATTTAGAAATAAAATCAATACGCTGGATATTCTAAAATTTCTGACTCGGCCCGCCAACATATTTCTGCTCCTTATTTGGTCCGCGGAGAAAAATATTGCCCACCCCTGATTTACAACAATGCTTGACCGCAAATCTTCAACCGTCCTTACAGCAAAGTAACCAACAAAAAGAGGTCTACCAATTGAATATATAGAGAAAGAAAACGCGACTGATAATGATGATTACACCGAGCAGTAGTTGAATAGAAGTACACAAATTACACACGAAACAAGGTAATGCCGTACGCACGCGCTAACACCATTTATGTTTATTGCAAGTAGCCTTGTTGCTGGCATACTGCAGAATACATTAGGACAACTGGCTATATAACATAAAATCTTTTGATCGTCATCTCAGAGGCGTGCAATTCCTCCGAGTTTCGTTGCTGGGATGGCTCCTGCATAGAGTCGACCTTGAGATGCGATGGCGATTCGGATTGTGCGGACGAGAGCGACGAGAAAGAGTGCGGTAAGTCGAACATCAGTCCTTCAAGTAAAGCCAGTCGGATTGCAAAATTTTGAGCCGATGTCGCTAATAAAAGATATTTTTGTCGATGTGTGATATCGAAATGTGATATCTTTCAGGTAGATCTTGCTATTCAAATTTCTAGAATTTGAAAATGTACTAAGAATGTCCTCATCAAAAAGTCCAACGGTATACTGAAAATCCACTCACTTGGAACAGTTGTAAACGAGGTTGGCTCAGTAGTGTATAGGAAAGTTTAATGGCAGACATCATCGAGTCTCACGTCATAAACTCGCGAAATCAGGCAAAATTTGGTGCGTCCGTTTTATATTTACCCTAACCGTTGCCCCATCGGGAGCGAGAGGTGCCGGGTTCAAATCCCGGATGCATCAACCTTTTCAGATAATAATTTTTATCATCACGAGTATTAACAGGTTCGCGGTTCGATAAGTTAGCCCATTGGTATGTTTCTCGGGTCGGCATCCAGAGGTCTTCGTTACACGTTTGAATCCTGATAACGGAGACAGATATTGATCAGGCTTTAATTATATGTATATACGCTCAAATCCAAAAACCATATTACCCGCCACTTGATTTGTAGCTCGGGCGGAAGATATTGAATGCGGCCGGCAAGACATCGCACCCGAGATTATCTGGGTAGGTTAATTCATTGGAATCGAAATTAAGGAACATATAGCGATACTTTCGATTTATGTCCCTCTCTTCCGACTCAGAACACACGAATCGTAGGAGGATCAGTCGCCAGAAGTGGCTCCTGGCCCTTTCAAGGTTACGTTATCGAACAATACACCTGGTCGAACTATACATATTCTTACTACCAATGCGAAGCTACTATCATAAATGATAGATGGGTGTTAACTGCTGCTCGATGCGTGCATTACAGTTCAGCGTGAGTATATATATTTAATGGTTAGTGCACTTGCAGCTGCTTCCTTATATTAAATAGTCGACATTTTTCTACGTGCGAATTCTTGAAACTATTGGCTGCTGGTGAGGGGCTCAGTGCGCTGGTTGCTACTGTATGACTATTTTGACAAGGCCTGAGTCTCTTTTTACTATTGTTTCGGTCGCATGATGCTATACAGTCAAAGTTTTCAATTCATGGATTATTTCAACTGTTTAATCGGCAATTGTAGACTAGAATAGATGCATTGAAACACTGGTCTGCATGTTTTGAGGAGTTCTGCAATTATTTCAGACGGTTTCTGAAGGTGGTTGTGGGGAATCACAGCATCGCCGATGATTTGAACGGAATCGAGGGGTACGACGTATCGAATATTCATGTCCATCATAAGTAAGTCGTTAGCTTGGAAAAGTGGGGTAACATTGCAACAACGAGCGTCACATATGTAGGCTAGGATGTCCCACTTCACTGAAATATCGGAGTAATTAAGGTTATAAGAATATTCATGGTTTCGTGAGACCCAATAAGCTATTAAACTATATTAACGACGGCTTATCCATCACGTGCGCATTCTAAAAAATGAGAAGTCAAGCACCAGGCCGTTGTTAGTAACAGGAAATAAATGACAATGTTTGCATATTTTAAAGTCTGAAAGTACTTAAATGTATAGTCTCAAAAGGAGGCGGGTACTCTTGGAATTGTAAAATTCACCTCGCGACTCATGCAAATAACTAATGCCACTGCGTATAGGTGCAATTATTGTCATACATTCAGTTATCACAAAGGCGATTTTTTTGGCCTAAAAAACGAAAGAATTTGACCTAAAAATCAAAATTGTTATATATTTTTACCTTAGAAAACTTAATTTTGACGATATTTTTGCCTCGTGTATGTAAATTAGGTGTTTTCGCACGTAATGTTAAAATTGTACGACTTATCTTCATTTCTGCTTGGAACTGTCTGTCCTTGCGAAGTAGCTTGGCCTGAATAAAACTTTTCTGTTATAAAACTGACAAATATTTACACGAAAAAACTTTATTTTAACGAAATCTGGACCTATGAAGAATTCCAGTAGTTACATCACGCATTATGGTAGAAATAATTAAAATTTGTTGTATTAAAACGAAAGATACTTTCGTAAATTCTCGGGTATGAAGTGTCTGTCCTTACTAAGTAGCTTGTCAAGAATGGAGATAGAACGTTCAACAGCAGCAGTTGTTGACAGAAAACACTTGACGTTGTGCGTAGACTGGTGGTGACACACCGTGTTGCTTCATTCTGACAATGCTGTCTTCATCACAATTTTTCATCATGCGCTCCTTGATATAAGAATAAAAGCCCACGCAGTCTTGCTTCAGTTAGGATATTGCGGTACGTTGAGCATAATACCACGCAACAATGCTGAACAATGCTGTCTGGCTCTTTTTCTCTTGAGCTACTCTCTTGTTTTGCAAGACAGCATTGTTGCGTCGCAATGCCAATCTCCATAACGATGAAAAATTCGAGGCTGATTGTGGGAGTTCCAGGGCCACGAGCGGAATAAAATTTATATTTTCGTAATCAATGCAGAGTCAGCTACTCAGCTTTCGATTGATACCTGTTTTACCAAATTTAATGCTCGGCAAGTCGGTCAAAAATGACCGTCAAATATGACCGTCAAATTGCCTGTAGCCAAATGGAAATTGTGACGTGATACAATGGCGTGAGATTTGCCTGTGTCGACACCATATAGGACACTATGATAACACCATATGGCAACCTATTTGTATCATTTGACCGTTTATGATTCACCACAATGACCAGACAATGGACCTATGACGGTCCAATTTAGTAGGCTACAAGAAGTCAAATGTCAAATGATAAGTTCACCGACAGTGCAGACATCTACGATACAAACGAAATGCTGGTTGCAAAAAAATGTTGACTTGTAAACAATTTTGACATAATTTTTACTTTTTCTGACATGCCAAAAATCGCCCTAGTGATCACGATACAGGGCTGCTTCTTCGCTCTGTTATGATAACGTCACTCATGCAAGCGGGAAAACCTATCCCAAAATCATTTTCTACAATCCGATGTGTAAGACGCAGGCTAAGTAGTCTTAGTGGATATAGTCTTATTTAAACAGGGGTGTCGAACTCAAATTACGTTGCGGGCTGGATCCAAACGTTCAAATCATTCGCGGGCGGCACCAGTCAACTGATTCTAAAATGTTACTTCATGCGTTTTTTTTCTAATGAATAGTTTATTATCAAGTATATATATTAGGGCTGTTAAAAAAAAACTATTTTTCCTAAATCTTGCCGACTAGGTGATTAAATCGTTAGGTTGCCTAAAAAACGATGCACAGTTTAACGATGATAATTTTTGGATTATCCACTGATCAAGGATAATCCCAGAATCATGAAAGAAAAACTCAAATGCCTCGGGTTGAAATTGAGCCAAATTTGTTTTGCATCGTTTTTGAAGACAATCCAACAATTTCATAGGGTTGACAGAAAAATTTGGAGAAAAAGTTTTTTGGTATTTTTTAGTAAATTCAAAATTTTCAAACTGTGAGAACTCCACAATTACTGTTTGAAATGAATTACAATTTGGTGTGCATCGCTTTTTTAGGCAACCTATATAGATAATTATAACTATAAACAGGAATTATAATTATGAGCAGTGATACACTGATGCAATGTAATATATACTATTATACTGCATATAATACTATATATTCATAGGGGATTTATTCTATCAAGTAGTAACGAATACAGTTATGAACCAGTAAAACAATGTCGGTAACGACAATATAAGTCGGCATATTTCTATGCTCCTTTAGCTTTAGTCGTAATCACGCTTTATCCCTGTATATGCGTTGCGAGGAATACAAAATATTGAACTACAAACGCCACCGTTGGGATGTGGTTTATTTATTATATCATAGGGTTACCATATTTTGGAAATCTGAAACGAGGACACTTTTTCAAAATTTTCAGACTTGTAATTCCGGAGGAAAAATGGTAAATTTTTCCCACGTCGTGGTCGGTTGACTAAAACACAAAAAATGTATACTTTCCGGATCAGCTCCCGAAATAGCCGCCAGAGCGTTACTTCCGTAATAATTTACTGTATCTTAGTCGAATTTTGCCTATATTTAACCAAAATTCTCAAAAAAGAGGACAAAATCTCAAAAAAGAGGACATTTCCAATTATATCATGATTCGGGTGTCTTCTTTGTGAAACGATAAAATAACTAATATTTACATCGTGGTGAGTGACATTATGGATTATACTGGTCAACAAAATGAAAAAAAAAATTTTAGGCAGAACATCTGAGAGCCGTTTCTGGGGTTTTTGAGGTTGCTGATCACGAATATCACATTAGTTTTGTCAGATTGGCTCTCTGTCAGAATATATTTATACCCCTAAAAATGCCCAAAATTACTGTATTTACCCTTAAATATTTCACTTGGTAGGAAGAGAATCGTAGTTTTTTTCTAATTTTATGCTGTGCTTAAATGGCTAATTGACCATGAAGAACCGTCATGTCATTCCCAGCCATTCCATCAATATTAACATGGCATGATGCGAAATATTTGCTAGTCAAAAAAGCAGTTTGTCAAGCCTAGAAATTGTACTTTTGCACTACGGAAATTCATATTCTCCTGTATCAATTGGTCATTCTAGCAAGATTAAAGAGGAGTATAAAACTATAAAATCCGTCCTTGAAAGGCCTAACTACAATACTCATATGTGTCTCATTTCTTTTGACTGAGACAACAAAGTGGGTATGCCAAGTAATCCTATCCAACGAGAAGCTTAAATCTGGTATTATATATATTCGAATACCGATGAAAGATTCCAATTTCACATTAGGAGGAGTTCACAGCGTGTAATTTCTCCTAAGATGTAGTAAATAAAACTTTTTAGATGATCACAAAGCACCCAACTACAAACAGTCGGTCCGAAAATTCGTATCTGTATATCGAAAACTTGGAACAAACATGAGCATAAAAGTTCACTTCCTGTTCAGCCATCTTGATATATTTCTCGATAATCTTGTTGATTAGCAAGGGGAGAGGTTCTACCAAGACATCAGAACAACAAAAGAAAGATACCAGGGCAAATGAGATGAACCATTGGACATATTATGTCAGATCATTGCCGAAACCTTTCGAGAAACTGCACTAACTAGCTTACAGGCGAAAATCGTACAAAAAAAAAATTCGATTTAAAATATATCAATAATATTGTATTCCAACTGATTATTTCAAATTTACAGTAGGTGGCTGACGTAAAACTGATTGAATTAATGCCACGTTATTTGAGTATCTAAGTAAATAGGCTACTTATATACATGGCTGGAGTTTATTTACGTACATGATATCCGTGAAAGTCTGTAACTATGATAAATCTATTACCCCTAAATATAGTGCTGTTGCTGTATTTTGATTTAAAATAGTCTTCTGTGTATACAAATAACAAGTAGATTGAATTTCTAAACTTTATAGTACGACTAAGCCGATTTTATATCTAGTCATTACCGCGAAAATGGGAGATTTTGGTCAAAATAGCCCCATGGGTTATCTCCACAACAAGAGCCAATTTGAAAAAACTAAGGTCATATTCGGAATCAGTGCCCTTCAGAACCGCAAAAACCACTCTTACTTTGTCTGCCTAAAAATATGTGTTGACCAGTGTTATCTATTATATATTATTCGTATACTATACTATATGTGCAATAGACTATTCGTATTTCAGTTTTTCGAGTTACGGCTTGGAAAATGACATCGCCCTACTGGAGTTGCAGACTGCAATTCAGTTTTCTTCGTCCGTGCAACCAGCCTGCCTGGCTCAGCCCGAATCTACTGAGCCTGCGAGAATTAACGAAAAGTGTGTTCTGTTGGGGTGGGGAGAGTCAGGTACCCTATAAATTCGACAATATTGAACGCGCCGTGTGCATAATTACAAAAAAACGTACAGATGGAAGCTATACGTCTACAGAGCTGAGACAGGGTGTCGTTCCGATAACAAACAGCTCTTTGTGCGGTGGCGTGTATTACGGACATTTCAAGGAGGACAGGATGATATGCAGTGGCGATCCAAACTCTGGCGGTAGCGGGCCATGCTACGTAAATACGTCTTGTGGCATTGCGAAAGGTTTGCGAGCGACTGCTGATACTCGTGTCTTCAGAATGACCACGGGCCGTTGATGTGCTACCGGGATAAAGTGTGGGTGCAATTCGGTATTGTCTCGCAAGTTCAAGGTTGCGGATACAGCACGACTGTGAATGTGTTCACGAAAGTGTCGTTTTATGCGGATTGGATCGCAAATGGTAAGTGAATTTGCTCCTGATCTGGCATTGCAGGGATTACGATATCGATACATCATTTTGACATAATCTCTAAGTGTGCTATTGCTGGGGAGTGCGACTGTAAATCGCATATTTATCAGAAATGCTGCATTCCATGCATTCCATATATCCGCTGACTCAAGCTATATATTAATGAAAAATAGGTTTTTTGATTTCTATCCAAGAGAGTTTAATACGGTATCAACGAAAAAAGCAAGCACTGTTTTTCACTCAACACACACTCAATGAGTGCCTTGTCCTTGAACTTGCTTGACAAGTTTATTGAATTCCGGTATTACCGTATGGTTGTCAAGGCCTACATCTGATGTCATCTTACAGTTGAAGTCTATTGCTTCTTCTGATCATCGTCAGAGTTGAAAAGCCAGATTCACACAGGTATATGGTTGGAAATGGCAAATGAGCTGTTGCAGCTTGCTCGTAAAGATCTGAAAGACTATCCCCTATCGACTGCACATTTGCCTAAAATTGAGTCAAAGAAGCCTTATTAAACTTGTCTTTCCACATCCGTCTGCTTTGCAATTCATGCAACTGTTCAGTAATGCAGTCCATAACTCGAGTTCTACTGATATAGAAAACTATAGATTGTTTCTGTGATGAGCACATGTCCCTACGTTTTATCAGTATCCAAATAACGTCTACAAGTGAACTATAAGTCTCAATAACTGTAATAATACTTAGCGTATATCGCGCCGAAAACGTGAGCGTACGTGTGTATGAAGAGCTGCCATAGGGGTTTATACCTGGCATATTCGGTATGTGAATACTCGACGTAAAATTTCAGTATAATTGCAGTATAATTTATTAGCTTGAAGGCATTCCGTATGCTCCTTATCAAGAGTTAACGGCACAATAGGAAGCATATGTAAAGAGTTTCAGACGAAAATCAAATTGGCAAAATATGACATACCAATGCAATAATAAAAAGGAACGCTATATAGTAGCCAAAGTCAGCTGTACCGGTACTCCGGTAGTCATAATAAAGGGACAAGAGAAAACCAAACTATACAATACACGGAAGATGTTACACAGACGGCAGTATATATCAATGGAATATTTAAAGATTGTATAGAAACTATATCTCCCTCTTACTGTAACGCAAGGGTGGGCAAACTACGGCCCACGACACCGTTTTGTGCGGCCCGCGAAAGGCTCGAGAATCGTATTTAAAATATTTAAAAAATGCGCATTAAAAATCTAATTTCTGCAGGGACTCATTTAAACTTTTTCTCATTTCATTTCACCATAAGTTATATTCTGACTAGTGTATTTTTATTTCATTGCTGGTGCGATAACCCGACCCGAGGCACAGGCATTTTTAAAGATTTCAATTGCTAAACATTGCAGAAAGTCAAAATGGGAATGACTTCCGGATCGCGAGTGTAATTTTACTTGGAAAAACCTATTCGCGCGTATGGTTGGTGGATTCGTTCTTTGTATGTGCAGACGTATTTATATTTATACAATCTATATATAGCATATTTGAAGTTAAAATGGTTATGACGCTGTCAGCATTGTGTGTCCTGGAATTGAATCAAAGGTAGAATCAGCGAATCTGTAAACGGATCACTGCTCACGGATTCAAATCTCCATCCTGTTGTAAGGATCGGGACAACCGACTTTCATCCCTAGTTTTAAAAATTGATTATATTGAGGTTGACCAGCAGCTTATGAAATCTTGCCAATGTTTCTGACGCGTGTGCCATATCCTCAAATCAATTGTTGGTTGGTTTTAAATAAAAAAATGTTTAATTCCCACATCCTCACTATATAATAAAATACCAATATTGCGTTTTGGTTCATAACCCCAATTTTATATAGTGCGGCAGGCAAATGGATTTAGATGTTGAATGCTCGGTCCACGAGTGTTTTTTTTTTACAAACGGGTTACTGATGAGGACGATCCACTGATATATTATCTTCATATTTCTTCGGTCAATATATGACAGTGGTTCTCAAACTGGGGGGCGTGGAAGCATCTGAAAGGAGGCGCGAAGCCGCGGTAGACTGAAAAAATATTCTCGCTTGGCGCCATTTGCCCCCGGTTCATGGTTATTGCTCTGTCTATTGTCCATATTTCATATTTGATAATTCTCTCGTCTACAGCCATAACCTTCAATGCCATCAAACTATCCGTTGGGATTGCTAGCATACTGATTTATCTCTTGGATATTTCGTGATATCACGATAAAGGGGGCGGGAAGTTTTTCACTGTCATAAAGGGGGGCGTTCCTAATAAAGTTTAAGAACCACTGCTATATGAATAAATAACAATATTGCCTTTTTGCTAATAATCTCAATTTAATATAGTGCGGCCGCGAATGGATTTAGTTGTTGAATGCGCCCGCGAGCCCGAAAGTTTGCCCACCCCTGCTGTAACGTTTACTCTTGATAACGGGAACGCGAAAAGTCTTCGAAGTGATAAATTCTACTGCAATTAATGTAGTTCTGAAAGCACTATTCAATTCAGTACCGCCAGTCACATATTTGAGGTATCTTTGCATTTTATATGACAGCTATTAAGGTGTCTAACATTTTAAAAGTGGTATTTTGCGAATCACGCATCAAGGCCGAAGCCCAAGTCTCAAATCTGACTGTGACGAACCCGGAACAGGACGGGGCTCATGCACTTTCGGACCAAAAACCCCTTTTCTCCGTAAGGTTGTAGTGAGTTTCGTCCGAAAGTGCACGAGCCCCGCAGGTCCGTCAATTACATGTTCAAGAATCATCATCCGGAAGTGGAAATTTAGACATTTTCGTGGATTTTCGACTTGCTCAAGCTACAACTATGACCATGGACCTCCAAATTAGGTTCTGTGATCGTTTTTTTTTATGTTTTATCAATATAAAATCACCCAATATAACAAATTGACAATGAGACTAGCGTCTTCCAATTATTAAAAAACACGAAGAAATACCAGATTGACAATTTGTCAACGTATGTGTGGATTAATTTACCTAAAATCCCTGTGTTAGGCTATTACTACATCCACAAGAGCGTAGAAGCCGCTGAACTTGAAAATAACAATTGATACGAAACGCGTGCGCCTGACATCATAGTTTTCGTGTGTAATATATGATTTCTAGCCAGCTGTACTTTTGGGCATCCCACCCCATAACTATCCGTGAAATATGATTTCCAAGGCCCACAAAAGATATAGGTAATTCACGGGTATGGGCAAAGTTTCGCGTTCATTTCCAAACTAGAATGTTGTTCATTATTATATAAAATGTTTCGTTTCAATACGTAACGCTATTTTGTCCAATTCCCTTTTAGTCACTGGAAGTGCGCTTCCCGCCCCACAATTCAACACGACCGATTTGTCGGGACTGGGAATGGGAACTACTGCGACTTCTACATCGTCACCGTGGTCTACTGTACCTGAAACCGGTAAGTATTTTGATATCCGGTCCGCACAGCACTGCTAGCAATCTGCCAGAAGTTTGTCGACGTGACTGCATGGGCTGGGGAATTATGCTGCCATAATAATGAAAAGCAGCGCGCAATCATGTGTACGTCAACATCCCGATACAATTTTGAAACAATTGCAGGGTTCGAGATCAGGTCCATCCTATTATTTTCTTTTCTGCCCTGTCACTTATATGTCGAAAACGTATTTATGATATTATGCTATCCAATATACGCGCAAATACTATTTTTTTTCAGAGACTACCACCTCAAGCGATGCTTCCAGATCGACATTGCAAATTGGATGTCTTTTACTACCATGTTTGATCATTGTGCTGCTGTAGACCAAGTTATATGCAGAAAATGATCACTATTTTGGAACTCGGACTATAGCAAATTATTGGAGTCGTTTATGCACATTTATCGGTACTTTAATTATCCACTGTAAAATCACTCGAATGTATTAAAACGTTTATAGAATATCATCATGACTTATATACATTATTTGTGTCTTGTATTTTATGTATATATTTCCCGCCGCGAATTAGCCAATCTTTCATATATGTATAATTGTATATCATGGTATCTGTTCAGTTGAATCCAAATAATACGCTAAGATGGTGGCAGATAAACTACGCCATGTCTACGAATATGCATAATTGGATTTTTACCTTATAGAAAACCTACATATACAATGTGTAATACAGTCACTTCATACATCATCCATGCCCAGAATCCACCTTACGTAAGCATCGATGAGTTCAATGCACTTATGGTGAAATGTATTCGCAAATACCGCAACATTGAAATATTGAAGTACAGTATCGTGTCTGTGTGACCATTTGTTGCTATACTTCAATAAATATTCCTAGAAGTG
This sequence comes from Botryllus schlosseri, assembly GCF_051294905.1. Taxonomy (NCBI): domain Eukaryota; kingdom Metazoa; phylum Chordata; class Ascidiacea; order Stolidobranchia; family Styelidae; genus Botryllus; species Botryllus schlosseri. The sequence goes on from NC_137246.1 coordinate 21,211,470, forward strand.
AAGTCTGATCTAGACATTCCCAATATAAAAGAGTATCTATATACTCTTGTGCAGTGCTTTTCAACCTGTGTGATGCTGTGCGATGACGAACATGGTGCGAACGGTGCGAATGAAAATCCCGGATGAATGCGAATGAACATTGTGAACAGTTATTGTTAATTTTTCTGACCTGGAATAATTTAAAAAAAAAACTAATACGAAATTCGAAGGCAGTGTAGCATTTGTTGCTGCGACACAATAGTAAAACTTATTTAACTTACAACCCACCACTCTCACAAGCCATAGTGACCTAATATTTTCGCACTATAAATATTACGTCACCAAAAGCCTGGTTTGGAAGCTTGTGTATTAGCAGACATGCAGTATATCAGCCCGTCTGAGCCTTTCACAGACTGGAAAAATGACTTTAAATTGATATTCTGCTCACTTTCGCTAAATATTCATCATACTTTCGTAATACCTGTTCGATTAGTGCGAGGCTTGAGGATAGTAGTGAATACTATCATTACAGACTCCCATTTGCAAGTTACTGTAACGCAAATTTTACCCCTTCAAGGGTTTTTAAAGTATTGACCGCAAAGGGTATAATTTTGGGTCGACACGGTGCCAGAGCTATCTGTTAATATGTATGTAATATTTGTTGAATTTATTGAACTCTGTGATAGTTTTAACAAATCTAAGATCAAGGTGTTGGGTAGGCCTACTGTAGCCAATAAGCGAGACACGCAGAAAATCTGGCTTTATCATGAGAATTCATGATAAGATTTGTCCGACTATTTTTTTCTACTGGAAAACATGATCGAAGACCGTTGGGATGAACTACTGTAGGAACAAGGGATGCGCAACGGTCGAGTTCAGGTCTATGAGACTCATTCATTTCGAGGCCAACCACTTCTGCTTCGGGCCACATGAAGAAGTAATGTTTTGGCCAACAGACGGCTGATAAAAAGCGGTGTCAAAACATAAACGTCGACAAAGCCGTGGTGAAATAATGACCGATGCGGGCTGGCAAAACCATTCGATATGGATATGCTCCGTTGTCGGCACGGAATAGTCCCGTTCTTGAAAACTGAGTAGGCAGCAGAACATCTGCGACACGCAGAGGAATTTAATTCACCCTAATTTGAAATCGCGCGCGTCCGATATATTTTGTAGAGCTGTGTTGGATAGAATTGTGGTGTGCGCGTTCTGTATGCCATGCATGTCCGTAAAATCATAGCATATACTACTCTAATTTTAAAAATGAATTCATTTTCAGTGGTGAGGCTCGGGTCATGAGATGCCACAAAAACTCAGAATTTGGTGGTGTAGTCTAAAAATCTGGTTTAACGTTATTAAACTGTTATGAATTCTCAAGTTAGATTGAGCTAAAGAGCTCTTCCCACATACTCGCGAGACAGAAAATGGGTAATCGAAAAAAATTGGAGCATCGTATCATAATGTAGCGAGCTCTAATGTTCCGACTCTCCTTGATCGTTTCGACCGTATTTACCAAGACATAAGGGAAAATCCTCAACAAAAAAAGTGGGTTTCTCACCCTTTCGACATACTGGAGCCTCATCCCAGACCTTTTTGTCAGCTCTCAAAATCGATTTATTCCAGCAAGCATTTTTCACTGGTGAAAACGCGTTGTATTTTGGATAGGAGTGCAGAACAGATTTTAAGACATGGCCGTCCAAGCACTATTAGACGTTCTTGTACAAAACCCAACAACTTGTTTGGCCGAGAAGGGTTTTAGTGAAATGGTCGAAATGAAAACGAGCGAAAGTAGCATGGTTCTCAATGACACACTTGATAGCGTAAGATAGATAGTAGCCAATTTGTTGCACATCTGAGAAAATAAATGTTGTATTTACATCTTCTTTTTGTATAATAATTTTCGGTTAGCTTGTGCGAATGAAATTTATTTTACAAAAAAAGTGCGAATGAAGCTCTAAAAGGTTGAAAAGCACTGCTCTTGTGGATATATAGATGGGCAACGGCAGGTGTACGATATTTACCGATGGCGACGTTGAATGTTGTAAGTATACTGCTCAACGATGTGATCGTTTTGACAGTATAGGCTACACTTGTCACGACGAGTCTTGTGCCTCTGAGTTAACGTTGGTAATGTGGAAACGCGAATTAATATTGCAAAATATCTTGAATATTGGGTGCCCTTCTTTCAACAGAAATACGTTTAATTTATAGAAATAAACACTTCGGCGTCGGCCATTACTGCGCCATGACGCACCAAGACATATGAAGTTATAGGCCATGTAACATGCGACTCCGAGAAGTGTGCCAGGACGATCATAAGCCAACTTTTATTTGATTATATTGCATCTAAGGAGACATGGAGATACAGTAATACATAGATATGAATTAGAACAATTCAAACATTGATTTGTTGATAACGCACATGCCTCAGAAACATTAACGAGATTTTATCAGCTGGCCATCTTCTATCAATTCGTAAAAATTAGGGACGGAATTATTTTGTGCCGATTCTTAGAACAGGATGGAAATTTGAATATGTGAGCAGCGATCGTTTCAAATAGATGTGCTGATTTTGGGTTTGGTTAAGCTTCATAACGCACAATACTGACACATCAAAACCAGCATGTTACCGTTGAATACGTTTTGGCAAAAGGCTTACCGTGTTAAACTCGCCTTCTTCGCGTTCTTTTGTGAGGACGATATCAACATAATTAACGGTTGTCTCAAACATTTGATTAATTCGGTTGTATAATTTGATACGTTAGGCCTATAACTAGGATATTCGGATTCAAGTGATGTTTCAATTGCAGTTACGAACTCATTACAATAATGTCATATTATGACAAGTAATAGGCTACATATTGCCCTACCTCGGACGCCGAAACAGAAGTACCTATCAGTTGCTATTGATTGCAAAGCATTCATCTCACACTTTTCGCTTTTTGTATTGATTTGAACAACTCGTAATGAATGAATTGAGGCCGACGTTACGAACAATTTGCACCTAACTGCGCATAGAGGGGACGAATCCACCTAACACACGCGCGAAATGGTTTTTCCAATTACAACAATGAAAGTTGGAGTTCTAACCCAAAATCACAATTGTTCAATCCGAGCTAATCGATTACCGTTTTGCGTTTCTTGGATGTTTAGCAAACGAAACGTTTCAAAATGCGTGGGTCCCGACCCCAGATCCGGCTATTGCGCCAACACTAAAATCTGAAAATGGAATATTAGGATCATAACTCAATCAATATCGTGATGAAATATCTTAGGAAAAAGTTTAACCAAGTCTCTCTAGTAATTAGTTTTGTACTGCGCATTTTATCAAGATTTCTGTTACATTTCTCGATGCCTTTGCGGCTCGCGGGCCGTAGTTTGCCCACCCCTGCTCTAAACAGTACATCAAATGTAGGGGATAAGTAGTGGCAACAATGTACAGACTGAAGGGGGTCTGGGGGCGAAGCCCCCCAAAAGTTAGGTTTATCACCCTGTGGGGGCCCAAAACCAACGTTTTTTTGGCGCGGGACCGACGAAGTGCTGTTAATGTCCTGCCTAGGCCCTGGGGCTTCCCCACAAGATCAATCTTAAAGATGAGATAATCTTTCAGCTAGTAACATGTCTGGCGAACCCCAATATCGCTTCATTAGTCGCTGAAAAGTGTTGTCAGGTATCGTGCGCAGCTCATAGTTCAAAATAAAATGAAGTTTATGATCAGGATATTTATTGTATGTTACAAAAACGTGATTGCTCAACTGTGTGGCCTATTTTGTCTCGATATTGCATTCTTGCAGCCCGCGGCCTCTACGAAATTTGAAAAGTGCGCCGCGGCGCGTTTTGATTTTGCCACCCCGTCACGGTATTGTTCTCCTGCACGCAATGCGATGGCGGCTTAGCACTGGATTTCTCTCGCGCGAGAGGGATATTTTTGTTAACTCGCTGCAAAATACCGCGGGCAAAGAGGCATTTTCAGACAAACATTAAATTATATTAGAATTAAAATTAAAGTATAGAAACATTTACCAAATTAGATAAGAATTACAATTAGAGCATAGGAAGGAACATTTCACAAATTGGATTAGAATTATATTACTGGAATTTCGCTCTAATTTAGTGAAATTAGACAACAATAATACATACCGAAATCGCGAGTGGTCTCGTAATGTGAATGGTCATTGTCGCGCGAAGTACGAATTTTTTTAAATGAATTTTAGTTGTTTCATATGTTACTTTTAAACATCAATCCTTTCTCATCCCATGTGATCAGATTCACTATGGTAGAGTTGATGGAGGGGTGCCTTCGAAAATTTGGGGCGAGTTGTAAATGATGATGCATCTCTGGGTCGGCCAATTGTTATTAGTCACTTTGTTGCATGCTGTTATTTCTTGGCCTTCCATCAGGCTTTTCGGTATAGTGGAAATATATTGGAATCGTCCAAACGCACCAGAAGCACAATTTTATTTCGCGAGGGGCACACGATTCCGAGTTGGTATATCGATATGGGAAGCATCATTTCCCTCGCTGTTCGCATCTGTACTGTGAGGCTCAGATTGGAAAGGGCGCTAACATATCAAAATCGAATAATGAAGTCGCATTGAATTACACGTAGCGCGAAAATAAATTCAAGAATAATGAAAATCTCTCAAAATCTCGGGGGTCACTTTGTAAATCCAATTTGCATGTCGACGGCCGCCAACACATACTAATTGAATTACGTGTCGCCGGCAGACACGGGGTAATCGAGATTAGTCATCGTAATCGATTACAACATTTTCAAATAATCGTAATCACAATCGATTACATTCGAAAAAAAATCGAATGTAATCGTAATCGTAATCGATTATGTCAGTTATCTAATCGATTTATTTGTAAAAGAACGATCACTTTTTACTGCTACAAGCAGGACCGAAACAGCACTTCGTCAGCCCACCCCCAAAACGTTGGTTGTGGTCCCCCCATATAGGATGATAAACCAAACTTATGGGGGGGGGGGCTTCGCCCCCCGGACCTCCTTTCAGGGTATAAGTTGTGGTCGCAACTAATCGGCGAGAACTTCAGCCAAATGGCGACATCGATGATAATATTAAAATGGAAGATGGAATTTATGACATTTGAACACTTGGGTGAATACAGACCTCTTAATGTTATCGAATTTTTCCGTGACACGATTGATGCTAATCATCAGATGCGACAATGGCATTCAAAAAAGTTGCCAGTTTAACTTAAAACAACGATTTGCGATTCCAATGCTTAGAATCAGGGCTGTAACAGCACATTGCTGGCCTCGCAAAACGGTTTTCTTTAGACCCCATATTGTGATTCACCACAGACTTGCTGATTCAGATGAGCGAGAGGTAGTCAATGCAGTCAGCCTTCGTATTCAAGTAGGATTACATGTATAAATAGAGATTTCCAAAGGCGGTGGAAGTAATCTTCTAACAATTCGCAAAGTATGGTACGTTTGGACATCGCAAATACAGTAGGCCTAAGTAAATCACATTACCATGTTACAATGAGTCAACGAGAAGTAATCTTTGTGGTCAATAATTATTTATCATTATTCAGCTGTTGAAATTCTTTTAATTAACCTACACTATTATTTACACCAGTGATTCTCAACTTTTGTGACCTCGAGGACTCGGGTAAATTCAAAAATCAAAATCACCCTAAAATGTAATTATGCAAAACGCATGTGCAACTCAAAAGTCATTTGGAGACTTCATTTATTTCTGCCTGTTGATATTAGACGTGCTCTACGTGGCTCTATTGAAGTTTCTGCCAGTCGAAGTCATCTTAAAACATATTATTGATTCTGATTGTTAGGTTTCTTTTGGAAGAAATTCAACTGTTGCTTGCTTCGTTCTTTTACACAGCCAAATATAGATAAACTGTACTGTCGAAAATTAACGAATTTCCTCTACTGAACTTTCATATATAACTGGTCTTAAACTAATTATAGGCCACTATCCAGCAGTTTCAAACCACACGTGTATTATTGCTACCATTGCTATAAGTCCAAAATGAATCATGCACAACATAATATTAACATCATGCAGAAAAATATCTTCCAAGGTTCTAAATCAACTAAAGTTGATGTTTCAACTCGCATTTCTCTTTTTGTATTATTGAATTGAGACATAAAATTATATTATATTTCGTGGTGGGCAACAATAGGAAAGTTTCCCCGGACCGGGAGTTAATATTCACTGATTTACACCTTTCCATTCACTTCTATCCATTATCAATTACGACATGCCATGATTAACAACGAGGCTTGTGCAAATGTGCATTTATAGTATAACTCTTGCATCCCACCTTGCGTCTGAGATCACGTCTCTGAATATCGTTCAGTTCAATTCAGAGAATTCAGCGTTCGGATAAGGCCACGCCAGCGGGTTGGTTGCCTGGTTCGAAACGTCCTAAATCTTTATAGAGAGGATGGTAACCTCGCATTTGGGTCGCAAAGTATCATTTAGATGTAACATGAAAATATATGCTATCGTTCCAAAGTGTATATAGGCCCTGTCCCGCTTATAATAATGTGTTGTTATTATGCCCCTTGCGATGTTTTTACACGACGTGCCAATACCATCGAGATATTCGTATACTGATAGACGTGTATGACCGTGAAAAAATCATACCAACTATAACTGGAACTGCTTAGGAATCCAAAACGAGAATGTTCATAAGACAGTCGCGAAGTAAGTTCATTTACGCATAATGAATATTACACGACGGTTTTGAATTTTCCATAATCGTGATTGTGTATCCTTGTCAAAATAACTAATTAAAGCTGACTCTTGTTGACATGTATACATTGCGATGATTTCGCAACAATAATTATTACGGCTAGATTTGTATTGTATTGTGTACGATGTCGGACGTAGGCGTACGTATCGTCTTTCCACGAAGACAAACGTAGGTCTTGGTCTTCGTACCTCTCTCTTTCCACGAAGTCAAACGCGTGTGACTCTGCCCGCACGCAATATAGATAGTCAGTCGTTTATCCGATTTATGGGCCACACGCCCTTATTATATCAAACGACAGACAAATAAATATTAAAATAATAAATGATATTTACATTTTATTTTTCACCCATTTGTTCATTCCGTTTCTTTTCACTGCTATAATGCCACTCATAAATGAATCAAAGCAAAACAGTCTGCTATTATAGTCGCTATGTATAGAGTGGCACACACGGCTTATATGAGCCTCGCGAATATTTCATCAGTCTTATGATGGTTTTCAGTTCTTCAACCAAATTTGTGCATGCAACCAGTTACTGTGGTTCTCGTGTGCGGCGCTCGAGTCTGTTCACTCACGTCACAGCGACAAATCTTGACAACTTATATTTCTAGGCTGATGTTGATATATATATCATTTCCATGCATGATGTCCATTGCTAATTTCCAAGCTTATTGTTGACTCTTGTATCGAGCACACGTACTTCATAATTGTTGCGCTCGATACACAAAAGTAGGTGAGGTCAGGATGAACTGGCAATCTGTCACACATAGGAGTAAAACAAAAACAGAACTGATATGAATGCTATTGGAAAACCCCTTTACCAGCGGGGTCACGCCAACAAAAGCGCCACGTGAGCCGAGAGCTGACACAATTGTTCAGCTTTGTTGCAAAGCGTAAGACCCTGTGTTGGTTATAATAATGAAATGATGATTGATGAATGACGGCACCAATGTAGTAAATCGTAAGATACTAGAGACCAATATAAGTTTTACTAAGGATGGTGTGAACGTGAGGTCCACGTTGGCGTTCCGTGCGTGAACATCAGAAATTGAAAGGTTCACGTTCACAAACGAACCTTGGTAGGTTCTGCTCTGTGAACCTTTTTAATGTATTACAATTTATCACGTCATTATTACATCTATCTTAAATTCCTTGCATATCAACTTCAGACCACTTTATGCGAGGCGCTGGCAGCATAAAAAATCAACATTAAACGAGCGTACAAACCGGTTGTGAATATTTAATTACTCCCTGGTGTGAGCTTGACCCGCAATCACAGAACATCAAGAACAAAATTCACTACATGTAGGTGGTCCGCAAATGATGCTTATTCAAGCAATCATTGAATTTGATATAAAAAATAGGTCGTGTCTAATGTAAAAAAATCAAGCAGGCTTTCAGGATCGATCTGCTCAATAGTCGGACGCCGAATACATTGTCCGGTCTGGCCACGACCGCTACGGCGTAAGCTTACATTCCCTTGCAATTCCTCGTCGAAATTGTTGGCAAAGCGACGGAAGATATTGGTTTAATGGGATCATTGAAGCATTTGATGACTCCAGTTGATACATTTTGTGACGTTTAAAAAGTAAGCATGTACTTCAGTATTGTGGCAAATGTGGTCTGAGTCGTCGCTAGGTACAATGTGTACATTAATATATCACTTAACTGACATGAAGGGTTGGAATTAGCAATCTGACGTCACGTGACGTCATAAGGTTCACGTTTGCGTTTACACAGAACCTTTCAAAAAGGTTCGCGTTCACACGAACCGGAACCTTTCAAGGGTTCGCACCACCCCCACGTTTTACTACAACCTAAACGAAAGTTTACCGTTGTTTAGGACGGACATAACCGGGTGAAAATTCAAGTGTGAAACAAATTCAGCAACGACATGACATCACGAAAAATCGTATAAAACTGCGTCCAGGAGATCACGATCGAACACTGTTACATCGGGTCTTAGGCCGAGGAGGATGTTAAAGTTTAACATTAAGATACCGTACTTGATCTGTAAAGTGCAATGTTTCATTTATATATTTACATAGCCCTTCGGTCAATCGAAATAATCAGTTAGCGTACTTGTAAATATTGAACCTTTGTCGAGTACAAAGCACGAAATTAAATCAGAGATCGTCAAAACAGTCAGCTTTGGTAGCAGAAGAAACGCGGTAAATCTAGACCATCTTTCAAGTAGAATACGCAGTAGCACTTTACAAAGCATATTTGATCGCGACGTTTTCGCGACTAAGGTAAATTACGCTCCAAATAGAGCAATTTGCCGAAAAATACATTCAGTCGTCGTGGCACAGGGTTTTTTTCGTCCAGCGTTCATGAACAATTTCACTCATATAAATGATCCAAACATATCCCAAAACTACATTTTCCCCAGTTGGAGAACCACTGAACTCTAACACAGTGTTTCTCAAACTTTTTCCATCCGCGTACAACCTATTTGTTTTTTACTACCTGGATCCTGAATGATTTATATTACTCAAATGTTTCGATATTTATAAGGTATTATAGCATTATTACTATGTTATCTCAGTAGTGCGTGGTAAAAAAAACAAAATGTAATGTGATTGACGTAACTGCTTCTTCTGCACAAGCTTGTATAATTGTATATCGAAGATTTAACATTACTCACAGCACATCCGAGATTATGCTCAGGCACAATAAAACAGTTCGGGCTCTTGGACTTACTGGGCATTGAGACCGAGTGAGCACCAGCGCTCATAATGCCATGTTAACAGGCTGGGTTTTATGGTCGCGCTGGAATGCATCATTCAAAACGCACACTGTGGAAAACATTCTCCATACTTACATGTCTTCTGGGCTCCTTTCAACATGGTTATCCCCCAGTAGCCTAGTTTGCCGATCCCACCATACAGTTACATTGGCGATCTTTGTTGTGAAGTTGCTGCGATAATAACACCAACGAGTAAACGTTGCACAAATGACGTAATTGTCACATTCTGCATTTACAGTGGACTTAAGTAATGCAACGGAAGGCACATTTTAAATTAAATATAATTAAAAACCGCCGATCAATTAAAAACCACTATAGTGGTACGCATCTACCACAGTTTGAGAACCACTGGTCGAACATCTTTACAGAGAGATGATAATCTCATATTCGGGTCGCAAATTATTATCATTTCGCAATGTGACGGATATTGGAAATATATGCTATGGTATGAAAGTACATATGTGCCGCTGCCCCGTTGATGTGTTGTTACGCCCCATATGATGTTCTTCATCACCACATCACGGTACAACCGAGATATTCGCGCTGATAAAACGCGTATGGCCGAATACAAAGCATCCAATCTCTAGGCAGAACTGCGAACCTGAAGGATAATGTGCCAGGCGCGCGAGGAAAGGTCACTTTGTAATACGTTTTTGAATTTTCGGTTCAAGTGTAATAAACGCCCGTGACGTCATTATATGTCTATAGGGAACACTCGGAAGACATTTTGATGATACGAAGGAATTTTATAATGGACGGGATATTGATGAAAATAGTAGATAAGTTTGTGATTGACCGAATGGAACAGTATCTGATAAAAATGACGGCATTTACTACGGTGCACACTGCATGATGGTACTAATAGTAGATAAGTTTGTGATTGACCGAATGGAACAGTATCTGATAAAAATGACGGCATTTACTACGGTGCACACTGCATGATGGTACTATATGGAGCTGATGAAGAGAACGCGCGAAGATCGTTATGATAAAAATAAAAAATAATAAATAACATGAATTTCAGGAATTTAAATGGGGTGCGCTATTATGTCAATCATACTTTTCAAGAAAGCGCACGAGATCATTAAGATAAAAAGTAATAAAAGAATGTCCCACTCGAGACATCGCTGTATGCGGGCGATGTCGCCACCTATAATTGGCTGCAATATTATTTAAATTGTACAACGTAATGTTATAAATAATAAAAATTAAAAAAAGGAGGGGTTCATCACGACAAAACTTCCGAGGCAGTTTTGTACGAATCGGATGGGCGACGAACGTTGACATCTAATTGTAATCACAACGATCTCCATGTGAAGATGTTATTTCCAACTCTATCCCTCTAAGAAACACAATATTGGCGGACTCATAAAGACGCCTGCCTATCCATTAGGGCTGGGACCAGGTGTGTTTGTTTTCAGAGATGGTCCAAGTAATTACTCAAATGGGAGTAGAAGTAACCACGAAAAATTCGACACTTCGTGAAGACAGCCCAAATTACTCGGGTTTTCTGATCAAGGGCTACTTCTATTCCGGCAAATGGAAACGAGAAGAGAATTATGTGAATGGGGTGCAGATTGTTGATTCAATTTACTTGAGTACTTCAAATAGAGAGTTGAGGTATTTCATTACGGAACATCTTTATTTTTTTAGAAATATCTGTGGTGTTAGTTGGTCGTTGTTTACATCGGGCTGGATTCCTAGTGCTGTGATCAGGTTAAATGGCTAGAAAGAGCCTGGGTGAACCACCAACACTCAGGTAGGTGTGGTGGAATTAATCTCTGTGCGATTTTAGCCCATGGCCGATTGTTATTGTAGCATATCATGAAATGCCGCTACGTTGCAATGATATATTTAGCTTGCCTTGTCGTGACTGCGGCAAGATTGCATGATTTGAGTGGAGCGACTCGAATTAGGAATGGAATTACTGGCCTTCGACTGGTAATATGACCAATAATGTCAACTGACTTTGCGTCGTAATTAATGGGGAAAATGCCGTTAAACCCGAAATTCTGGTTGAGCAGGCTGACGACACGACTCCACATATACAGGTGAGGCGTATTCTTTATGGTAGTAACTCCGAACTTTGTTTACTGCTCCTGGGCGATCTAGGCGTGGAAAGGATGTCTGATGGTGTAAATAAAGGTGGTCTCGTTCCGATCAATACAGTCGTATAGGCTGAATGTGTGGCCAGTAGAATTTTATTGCAAAAACCGTTTATTTTCAAACCTGCAATTGAGCGCCAACAAAACTTTTCATCCCCTCCTAGCTATTTTAGTTATCAGGTTAATATTGCCTGTGGGCTACGACACCTTAAAATAGACGCTTATCTGCGACGCTGACATGAAAATACTGCGATTTATGAATTAACGTTGGCACTTCTGCCGTAGGGTCTAAGCTACTTAAGTAGCCTAAGCGGAATAGAAATGTGTTCGGCAAACCTTAAAGAGGGTTTTTGCATCGCACGAATTTTTTTCCTTCATATGCAATCCGCGTGGCACATTTTGCTCCATTTTTTCCTGTGATGTACTGGAATTCCAGAAAGATCTGGAGGGTGAGTTTGTAAAAGAGAAATGAATACCAATTACGTGACAAAGCATTTTTCGCCCACGAAAAAATGAGAATTACGCGACATTACCTAATTTGGGGTATTCTTGAAGATTCCAAGGGCAACAAAAAAAAACCTGTTGACCTAGAAATTTTTTACGTCATCGGTTCGCGTGGAAGTAACAGATAGAGGATTCTTTTTTCCTTTTTTTGCGGGACGGAAATGCATATAAGTCGGTATACTTGGCTTGGGTTGTCAGTATCAGTTCCAGTGGGATCAAGAAAACAATTCAAGAAAACAAGCAAGGATTGAAGAAGATTGAAGAGGGCAATCTCTTCTATTTCAAGAAGATATCGGTATGTAAGTTACTCTATTGAATTTGAGTACAACGCCGAAATGCTACTTGAGTAACATAGCAAGCAGCAATGCGGAATTTGTCTGTTGAAGATCTATTAGTTCAATTGTGTCTTTGGATTCGGAGAGTCATCGTGAAACTGGGTATTAAATATTGACCTGATAACTTGTGCGGATATGAATTAAGCTGTTCCCTGGAGGGGTCTGGTATACTATATATCTTCCTTGTCTAATATACCTAACTAATTATATCATAACACGATAATGTTGACAATGGCGGACCTGTCCTCCGATCTCAGAGACTTTATTTAATACAGCATGCGACTTCAACATAATTATTCATAATTGACCGAAGGAATTTTTTTGAATGTTTGAGGTCTATTTTAGGATAATTGTTCGGTTTCGCGCGTTGAATTACAGAATGAGTTGGCAGATTCTGCCCCAAGAAAACCAGATAAGAGGAATAATATTTCATTAGCTATTTTGTCTAATTTTATCTCTCACGAACTGGAACAAGAAAAACAGGTTCCTTCCTTTTTCCTTTTTTTGTTTGCTTTCAAATTTGGTCACGTCAGTCCTAAAATTATCAAAAATTTGGAATTACGTCATGATAATATTATTAGAAAAACAAAAAAAGTATTTGGGTTGAAAAAAGAGTATATATGGTATATATGAGCCCTCGGTTGGGGCTGAAAAAGAAAGTGAGTCATCCTTTGGGGTGAGCTCAGGTCGGGACTTAGGGAGTCATCCTTTGGGGTAGACTCAGATAAGAACGTAATCAGTTATCCTTATGGATGACTTAGGTAAGAACTAAATGTCAGTAACGCATGGCTCAGGTAAGAACTAAATATTGCATAAGCCGCCTATGGCTGCATGTTTATATGTATGCTATGTATGTGTGTATGCTATATGCGTTTTTACCTCTTAGCGGTGTATATATGAGACCTTTTTGATACGCATATATGCCCGATGATTAATTTTATTTCAAAGTACCATTTACCAGAAGTAGCTCCCCAGACCCTTACGGGAGATAAGCGACACTACTACTCTTTAATATGCTAATAATAATAATATGCGACCTTTCGTATAGACTCACATGTCGGCATGCAGATATAGGCTAGCATGTTTATTAGTGTGGTCTATCAATTTAAATTATACTTCGAACAAGTTTATTTCAGGTGGCCTATTCATCGACTTCCCGACCACTTTGAGGTGGCGTATTCTGACTCTGCAATGTGCAAGACAGATCATAACTACCCGATCACATTCGGTCATACACGCTGCAGAGCAGAGGTCTCTGGCACTCACATCTCCTCTGACGGTGACGTGTGGTTCTCAGAGAAATGAAAGTTGACGTTTATCAGTTTACATAATCGTTATCATGAATCAAAATCCACCATAATTTCCAGTATGGCATGGAATGTACATATGAAGCATTGTTTGTACGGTACACAACCCGTCATCACAACCCCTTGTGTATTCGGTGGGTTTCTGTCTATTATGACATAAGGCTATAACTTGACGACCATATTTGGAACATGCTAAAGAAGTTTGCTGTCTAGTGGCTAGCTTACTGAGAAGTCAAGTATATTGATTATGACATTAGAATTACGATGTACTACCACGGGAGACTTAGCGGACGGAGGCGAGTTTTTGAATAACGATGAATTGGTCAGATTGACCAGCAACAATTAATTACTTTGTAAAGGGATAATTACTAAACTCTTAGTCTCAAACAAAAACTGAACAAACCGAATGATGAATAAATTGTGAGATGAAATTAGTTATCCTCGGATTTGTAAATCCAGTCTTATGGTCATATCCGAACTATTAGCTATACTCCCCGATTGCGGTACAGCGAATTTTATCAATACGTGCTGTAACTAGCTGGTTTGAAATAATACTATCCTGAGCGAGCATACTTCGTGACGATGACTCACAATATATGAATTGTTTAGCTTTAGATTGCGTTAAATATTGTGTGTTACGTTCACATAAGCATTAGTCGCTATAACAGACTTTCGTGTTATTTTGGTCTGTCTTTATCTCGCCCTAGATTACTCAACATTCGATTTTGCCCGCAACTACTCGCTTTTATCAAGTTCGCATGTATGCTTCATACTCGGAGCATAATTGATAGGGTCAAAAATATCTAGTAGCAGCGATAAAGTTGCCCCGGGGTATATAGCGACGTATAGTAAATATATGGCTTCACAGAGCATCAAGGAGTATATCCCTGTCGCTATATCTACGTTGCGATGATGCATGAGTTGCGCGTGATATGTTAATAGATAGATATTACATAATATTGCCATTATTTAAAATCATTCATGTAAGTGCTTGTAAGGACAATTAAATTAGCTTCAGTAAAAGGAAACGCACTAATCCAAAATAATAGCTTCAGAAATTGGGCAGCTTTTCGCAAGGACAGAGCCGAAATGGCGACTCGAACTGAAAATATTATCAAACCTATGTCAGAACCCCATTGCCGCTACTATTCCGGCAAGGTTATTACAATTCGAAACTGGATTGCAATGCCCATGCGGAGTCGTTATATATTTCAAGAATTGTAATGTTTCCAATTGCTCGTGGAGCAGCGAGGCAATACGCTGGCTATTGTGTCGTGCAAATATGTTCAATTTGTGCTACTATGTATCCCTGAGCCTACAGTGATGAATTTTACGGCTTAGCGGAGAGACGCCAGATTATGAATAAGACCTACTAGAGACTAAGACCTACATATAAGCCATTAGTAAGAAGATCAGCCGTTGCGTAGGCAACAGATATATAATCACCCTAAATTCCTCTCAATAAAATAAAAATAAAATTCTTATATACAATAGAAAAGTACACACATCACTTTTTTGCGAAATTGATGTGTCGAAAATTGAGTCCTAGGGTTCACGCTTTCGTTTCATGAGATAGATTGCGTCAACGCTAGATTACCAGAACGCGTTTGAACTCTATATTCGCCGTATTCATGTTATTATACCATCGTGTTGCGTTAACGAAAAATGTCGCCACCATTTTGTATTTCGAATATGCGCGTGGGTTAGTGATCGAATATGCCGTGTAGATTCAGCCGTTGTGTTGATATCTGTTTTTGCTTATCTGGAATTGTCGTATGCATGTTAACAATACCATCAGGTTGCTTTTAAACACAAAATGGCGCCACCATTTTTTCATGTATGCGAACGTTTGCAGTGAGCTGCAGCATAATATAAATATATGTGTATGAATATATGTCATGTATAGTGCCCACATAAATTATACACTCAGTTGTAGTATCCAATACTTGCAAATAAAGAAGGCGTGGATGCGTCTGCTGGTTTCGAATAATTTGTGAATTTATGCCGATGTAAAGCCACCACTTTCGAAATAAAGCCCCAAACGAAGCATCCAGTATCAGACAATTTGCAGAAAACCGGACATTGACGGGGAATTGCGTAATGGTTCAGCGTCATAGAGCATTGCAGTGTGATGTTCGGATGTCCCCCTGAAAGCTCTTACCAATATATATTGATTGGATCGGCTGCTTGCCCCAGTTGCAAGGTATACAGAAATAAAGCAGTGCGACAAAATGGGATCGACTGCTTGCCGAAGTTGCAAAGTATACAGAAATGGAGAAGCTTGATGAAATGTGTTGGAATCGCTCCATGAAGCCGGCGAACTAAAGAGCCATTTGGAATCTCGCTACGACAAACCCTTACCAAACCCCGTGTTCTACTGGAATGCCAGATCCCAGAATTGACACAAAAGTACTTGATGGTCATAAGAAGAAACGTACTCAAACAAGGGGTCGGTGCTTGAACGGATTGCAGTTGCATATCTACATCTTGAAGACTGTGGAACTATTATAAATGAGGTGGTCTGCAAATTGGTCAACTTGAACTATGAGTGTTATTTTTGTGGCATCTATTGAGATATATATTCTTTATGTATTATGTACGTGGCAGGAAAGGCCCTCACATCCATTGTGAAAACAAACCTTGGAGATTTATTTCGATTATAGATCGTGCATGATAATAAATAGGTTAATTTTTATCGACTCGTAATTTCAGTAACCTGTCCTGCACGCCATTTTATATCAGGATGTGCAATGTGCATAGAAATGCCCTATTTGTTATCTGCTTGTCTGCTAATTGGAGTATTTGGTTGTATTAAGCTAATTAATTAATTATTTAATTAATTAATTATGCCACTGGACCTGGAAAGGTCGCTGCTTATTTCGATCAAGCTGCAACCAATGCTTCAATCAACGTCGTCAAGCCCTGGATGTGCAAGTGAAAGAGTGTGGAAAAAGCGAGGTGAAAGTTCAACACTGTGAAATAATATCGAACCAAGTGTAGAAAACTTGCATGACAAAAGCCATGAAGCTACACTATAAACAAATGGAGGCACCACGGACTTCCGGTGTTGAACAACACTTCCGTTGTAACAATCACGAACATTTGCTACACTCCCACTGGCCATTTCAGTGGGTTTGTCCGACCAATGTACCCTACGACCACTATCGTCGAAACCCCTCTCTTCGTCTCATTAATCACGTCTGCAATCTCGTTACTGACCACATTGACTTCAATGTACCTCCAACTGGTTTCGACCACAACTACAATCACGACGGCCATTTCATATGACGGGGGAGAGTCTGATGACGGACCCACCACACAGACGCGAGGATCGCGAGAATTGGCACGGAACAATGAAAATACCTCACTCGAAACGTCGCTGTCAAAACGTCCGTACTCCAGAGGATTGAACTGAACCAAACTTGCGCGATGAAAGCTACTCCATTCGGCAACCACGAGAGCAGAAAGCCGGGTAAGAGATATGATTTTCTCGGTTACTGTGGCATTACCACATAACAGTTTACTATTCTTATGTACAAATATGTCTAGATGTATCTTGTTACCACGCATGATCCGACAAGAAATGTGGTCTCCGTGGTCAGGATTGCTACACAAGTAGAAGTAGAATAATATATATCTATATAATATATAGCAAAACTACTTCAAGTACAAAATGAATGGAGTGGAAAGTATTTAGGTGAATAGTTTCAAGATGGTAATTCCGTATACTTTTAACATGATGTTGCTTTCAAAATTGCAAAATGATTTGACTTGACTTAACTTGACCATTTAAAAATGTGGATTGACTCGTGACTCCAAGTCAACTTTTCGAGTCAACTTCAAGTCATCAAGTAATCGGTGTCGCTTAAGTCGCTGCACTTTTAGCTATACATGTTCTTTACACGCTGATATAAGCTGTGTGGACAACCAGTCATTCCACGACTGAGCAGCATGATTCTGCTGAGACTTCGTCGATATGCCACTAATATAATTGACCGCAAAAGAGTGACAAGAGCGTACGATGACTTGGACTAGTATAAAGCAACATAGCCAATTTCGATTACCCAATAGTCACACTTTTTATACATATATATTACGCGTTGAAAGTCGATGTAGTTTTGAATCGTATCTTATGGCGCGTATAGGTGAATTATATTGTGCATCATATCAACTTTCCTAACTTTCCGAGGTTTTATATTCTATCATCTATTTGGTTGAGGTTTACCGACATATAGTTTAGCAGCTCCACGTATATGTGGGCGATATAGCGCACTATTGAAGATATAATAAACTCAATCATTGTTACTCGATGCAGAATTAATAGAGACCTTTTACTGCAGTCATCTTGCAGAATGCAATAACTTGCATCAAGCCCTTTACTTCGAATCTGATATGACTTTGTGAATCGAATTGTTTTGGCTTGACTCGAATCGCCTTCAAAAGTCGAATGACTTCACTTTACTAGCGTCAGAATGCGCTATGGCTCAACATGACTTTAAAGTAGTGACTTTATCCCAACACTACACATAGGGCAGCACCATCATATAGTGACTATTTCATCAAATTTATGTGACACGCAGCTTAGTCCCCGTAGCTTTCACATATAAATTGTCCGAAACGAGCTGTATAATAGTTTGTACAACACCCTACGTTTTCCCAAAGTAGACCATGTGGTCTCCCTATTACGACACTATGCTGAAAAATAAGTTCTAAATTCGAATTAAGTTATTTTATCAGTTGGTGTTTTATTTCTCTAATTAATGGATAAGCGTCCAACTTCTTGCATTCGGGAATTGAGATATAAATTATAATATATCTAATGAACTGGCAAGAGGCTTGTCGCAGGTGGCCGCTGAGAACCTCCTGGCATTGGGGATATGTGTTTGAACTTTCGCATCGTTCATGGTGATGTAACGTCATAGTGAGCGGGGCTTGAATTCTCGACTTGACACCCGAGGCAACATTCGAATCAAATCGTTTAGATACTCGATTTTCCCCAGCGGGAATGATATCAACTCTCTGCTTATAATTTTCAATGGATACGTAATTGTTGATGTTTGGTTATGCTTAATTAAACACGGTGCGAACGTTGCTAATTGGCGAGGAGTAGGTACACCGAGAGATTGGAAATGTTGTAGCCTACTCATCAAATAAAGCATGACGAATTCCATATAGAAGCTTTAAAATATCGATGGTTGTTGCTTACTGGTATATATCATACCCAAACTCTTCTCTTCCGTTGGCCGTAACCTCTGGCGATATCCAAGTCTATTGTTGGCAATAGGCATACATGTTCATTATTCATGTTCAACTACGAGGAGCTTTATTCTTTATGGCAGAATTTAACGTTCAATTTATCCTATTCTTACTTGGCCTATGTACATGAAACTAGCACCATTACGCGATTCTTTAACTTAAACATTTTAATCTGCCGTTTTAGCTTATACACATGTTAGCGTGAGTCGTAG
Organism: Botryllus schlosseri; assembly: GCF_051294905.1. Lineage (NCBI taxonomy): Eukaryota > Metazoa > Chordata > Ascidiacea > Stolidobranchia > Styelidae > Botryllus > Botryllus schlosseri. The sequence goes on from NC_137246.1 coordinate 21,230,666, forward strand.
ATATAATGAAAATTGTTGGGGCAGAAATCGTCCGCTATAAAGTGTGGCAATTGATGCATTGTGACGTCGCCAGCAATAATATTAATAACAAAAATCATTGTAATCGTGATTACTGCTGCATGATTTTGCTGTAAGCGCAGTAGTGTGATTCTGCAGTAATCGGAATTTAATTGAGTTGAAGTAGCCTATAATCAAGCCATGTCTGCACTGTAAAAAATAAAGGTGTCCATAGACATGTTTACACCTGGTACCTCCTAAAACATGTCCGTCATGTAAAACCATACGACAGGTTTAGTTCCACCTGTTGCCTAACATGTTTCTGCCCGTCATGTAATCTCGAAAACACGTCTGACCTGAGACTTCAATTGACCTTTCACCTTGGACCGACTGGCACAAAATCTGTAGCCAGGATATGAATTAAAACAAGCAATTCAGTGTTGGATCAAATGATGGTATATTGAGAACAAATGCATCAAAACAAGAAAAATTCTGAAATGGCGAGAGTTTCGGATAATAAGTAATGAAATAAGAATTACTATAACGGCTAAAAATATTGACATGTCATGGCGCAATTAATTTACAACTAACAGCCACAGTGTAAGTCGAAGAGTACCGAACATTAAGAAGTTTTGGAACTTATGCAATGAAAGAAGAGTTATATACAACAATGGCCAAAAATATTGGCCCGTCATCAATGAATTAATTTACTACAAAAAGCCACAGTGTAAGCCGCAGAGTACCTAACGTCAAGAAGTTTTGGAACTTATGCAATGAATGAAGAATTATTACAACGGCTAAAAATATTGGCCCGTCATCAATGAATTAATTTACTACAAAAAGCCACAGTGTAAGCCGCAGAGTGCCTAACGTTAAGAAGTTTTGAAACTTATGCAATGAATGAAGAATTATTACAATGGCTAAAAACATTGGCCCGTCATCAATGAATTAATTTACTACAAAAAGCCACAGAGCAGGCCGCAGAGTACCTAACGTCAAGAAGTTTTGGAACTTATGCAATGAAAGAAAAATTCTTACAACAACGGCTAAAAATATTGGCCCCTCATAAATTAAATAATTTACTACAAAAAGCCACAGTGTAAACCGCAGAGAGCCTGACGTTAAGAAGTTTTGGAATTTATACAATGAAAGGAGAATTGTTACAACAACAGCTAAAAATATTGACCCGTCATCAATGAATTAATTTACTACAAAAAGCCACAGTGTAAGCCGCCTAGTACCTAATGTTTTGAAGTTTTGGACATATGTAATGAAACCAGAATTATAATAACGGCTAAAATCATTGACCCGTCCTCAATAAATTAAATTACAATGAACAGCCACAGTCAGCCACACCTAACGTTAGAAAGTTTCGAAACGTATGTAATGAAACAAGAATTAATATACCGGCTTGAAACATTGACCGGTCCTCGATTAATTAAGTTATTACAAATTGTCACAGTGAAAGGCGCCGAGTACCTAATGCAATGACACAAGAATTATAACGGCTAAAAATATTGACCTGTCCTTGGTGAATTATTCAAATTAATTTACTACGAACAGCCAAAGTCTACCTAACGTTACAAAGTTTCGAGACAGCCGCAGTGTACTTAACGTTCGGAAGTTTCGAAGGAGAGTTCGTGACGACGGACCATGAATTAGAGGCTTATGGAGCGAACTTGATGTTGAACAGCCAGTATATTGCCAGTATTATGGCCATAGCATGATGGAAGCTTCTGACCCCTTTGATAACTTTGCCATAGAAGAGAACTTTCCATTCATTCAGGATCGTATTGTACTTGATCGTCGGATATAATTCTTTGGCTCCTGATGAATAAAAATGATATTAGCTTAGTACTATCGATGTGGTCTGAGATTAAGAATTGAGTTTGAGTATGAGGCCTAATAATAGGGTTACCATGAGTCCTCTTTCAATAGGATTTGTCCTCTTTCTTGACTTTTTTAAAAGTGTCCTCGGAGGACGCCCTTTTGTCCTCTTTTTTGAAAATTTAGGTCACATTTTGAGCGAAATGCGAGTGATATGCCGCAGCACAGAAGTGACTCTATGGCGGGTATTTTGGAGTGAAAAACGGTGATTGGAGCTCTGAGCGAAAAGATGACCTTTTTTAAAGTTTTTGCAGTCAACCAGTCACAAAGTGGGCAAAATTCACCGATTTTTGAGAATTCTTCTCCGGTTTTGCAAGTCTCCAATTTCTGAAAAAGTGTCCTCTTTTTAGATTTCCAAAATATGGTAAGCCTACCTAATAAGTCATTACCGCGCGAGTCGGGGTCATGCAAAGAGGTAAGAAAACGATTGTACGTGATGGTGCTTTCAAGGATATCGAGCGAGCATAATGGTACCCAGAGTGGAATGATTTTAGCATCAGTCGTAACACTGCAACTTTCTAAGTGAAATATGAGGGGCCAATATTGGTTTCACATCATCTTCTTTGATTGGACGCCATATACTAGTGACAATTTCACCATAGTGTCCTACAGTAGCATGGACACGGGAAAATCTCGTTACTCACTGATATTGGATTACATCATTCTTTCGACTTACAGTGACCTGTCGAGATACCAATTTTTATCGAATACAGTGTTAATACAGCAATACAGTGTTAATAGTGCCATAAATTGCCTTTTTTGTATGATGCGAATGATGTAGCCTGATGGCAGTGAGCCATGCGATTTGCTTGTGTCCACAACACAGTGACATAATGCTTTCACATACACCAAACAACTTACTTTGTCAACAAACAGGAAGCTGCCATAGTTGTCATTGTAGATTTGAAGATCGTTAGGATCCCGACCATCCACCCCAGTTCTTGACGGCCTGAACAAGAATTGTCAGAAATCAATGTCAATGTATGTTTTGACGCGACTGCGACGTCGTAAAGTAAATCAGCGACTTTGAAACCTTGCGCGGGCCCCTCTAATGTTGATAAAGATTTTCAGTCATCCGACAGGAGGTAACACGGTTGGGCAATGGTGAAAACATGACATATATTACTACGCAGCAAATTCGATGACAATTATGTTACGACAAGCAAGTGTGCAGTCATGTCCTGCAAGGAGTTGCAGGTCGCCTTTGTATAATTCTGGGCTCATTTGACAAGGAATATTCCAAGCTTGGACATATGAATATCAAGGTTGCAGTGAGGCTGCGTACATCGCGTTGTGCAAAGGTTTCACCGCTGACAATATTTCTGCGAGTACTAATAAATATTATAATAAATTTCTAGAATCGCCTTGCAGCCCGAAGGATGGTCGCCCTTATATCTAAGGAAGAAATGTCTACGTCTGGAAGTATGTGCGATTAAAAAATTCAAGAAAACTAAAATCTGCCCAAAAAGAATTTAAAAAATATCTTTAGGTCACCGACGAGTTTTATACATTTTGAAAACTGACTTCACTTTTTGCTAACCCATGGTAATAATTAGGGCCATTCAAAGCCATATTTCGTTCTATGCAACAGCAAGTCGTGAAATCAATTTCAACACAAAACCGTATCCCTTTGAGCTATATTAAAGCTATGAAGTCACATTTTCCTGATTAGGTCATAAAGCTCAAAATTTACATTAAAAAGCGATTGGACAAAAACGAGGTTTAACAAATAATGGAGCTGCAAATACAAGATATTTCACCAGCGCTTTATGCATCCCTGCAGAAGTGGCAACCCACATCAGCGTCTGTGGAGCTCTCAGTTTCCTTACCAAAGTCATTTTACGTCCGAATCGTAACGTCAAAGACTTTAACATTTCACACTACTACTGTACTGCAGCAGTGATTTAGAATAAAAAAATGGACGTGTATAACTGTTGTTGCATAGGTTTTACTCTTTAGTTCCGTCAGTGCCGATATTTGCATGTAAAAATACACCATTCTCACATAAATTCATATTTTCAAAAAAATAAGGTCATATTATTGATTTTCTAAGGTCATATAAAAATGGCCCTAGTTATAATATATATGTCATTTGTTGTGTCATGAAAAATGATTGCCCATGTCACAAATGCCGAGGGATTGTGCCGTCAGTGACTTGATCATAACACTGCTTTATACCTACGGTACCCAATGCGCATCGATCAAGATCGGGTAAATCTCCAGCAGACTGTGTTGACATCCCATTCAGAATGGCCTCGCGACGCGATTCGAATGTTCTTTTCATCCTATCCAGAATCGTTTCCTTGTGAGGTATTCTCCACTTGCCTTTTATTGCGTTTTGATGTATCTCGATGCTGCGCTCGTCGTATGTGTAGAGTATACATGTTGACTCTGTAGGACAAAATAGATCCTAATCAAAACATAACCGGTTATCGGTGCAAGGTTTACTTCTTGCCAATGTTCCTTCTAAGCTGCTCGCATGCGCACAGACACGAGAAAAATTAGACGTAACATTGTCTGCTGGCGTTATCAGTATCATATCAAAATATTCATATTGAGGATATCTAGATGAAGAAAGCATGATACTAAAATGCTCACATTGCATGTTGAGACTCGAGAATTCTTGCAGCGTTGACTAGATTTTTCCACAAGCTGCAGAGATTTCCATTTGTCGCAGCATCCATGCTTCTGCTATTTCAAGTTCAAGACGAGAACTTCTTTTTCATGGTGTCTTCGCCATTCCCTCAACTTGTTGCAGAGCTTATCTTTCCATGATCCCTGCAATGTGGCATAGTTGAAGAAAGGTTTGGATCAAGTTTGGACCAACTTCTGACATGTCTGTCACCAACATTGAAAAATTGGAATGTAATGCAGCCTCTGCTGTATGATATTACACACTGATATTAATCGTCAATAATTGGTGCGTGCATACGTCGTAGGACTAGCCCAGGGGCGGGCAACATACGGCCCGCGGGCCGGATCCGGCCCGCGACAGCATTTTGTCCGGCCCGTGGACAGATTCCCGTCTTACATGATAATGTGGCCTACGGCCCATCAGTCTGCCGAGATATCCCACTTCTTGCTCACTACGTCAAATTTTATCCTGGTGTGCGCCCTGCGCAGCGTGCGAGAGTGGAGCTTACGGGCAAGTTCATTGAAGCGAAAAGACTTGCATTGTCAGCATTAACTATGTCATTCGTAATGTTATTGGTGGTAATCATGGTGTTAGTCTTCCACAATGGTCATTTACACCAGGCCGATATTTCTTATTTTTCACTCCCTAACCACCAACTGCTGGTAACACGGCACACGTCCAGGTTTTTGTGAGATACAGCTTAGTAATCATGCCGATGAGATGGCGAGGAGGAGCCTAGATAAAGCTTCAAGACTTAGGTAGGAATTCTGGAGTCAGACTCGAACCCACAACACATCGGTTTTGTAGCTGTGGATTATACAACTACGCTATCTCGCCACCTACTAAATTGGAGGTACAGGGCTTATCAAACGTCTTAAAATCATAATTTAGGATTGCACCTTGTGTTGATTGATGAGAGAGAAACAGATATGGCGGTGCATATATGACATCGGTTCTCAACCTGTGGGACGGGAAAGTATCTAAAAGTGGCGCGAAGTCACAGTTAACTGAAAATTTCTCGCGCTCCGCGCGATTTACCTCCAGCTTATGGTGATTACTATGTCTAGTGTACGAATTTCATATTTGAGAACTCTCTCATCAATAGCCATAACCTTTAATGCCATCAAACTACCCGTTGGGATGGCTAGCATTCTGATTTATCTCTTTAATATATCATGATAACGAAGGGGGGCGCAGAATTTTTCACTATCAAAAAGGAGGCGTGCTTAAAAAGTTTGAGAACTACTGAGCACTGTATGACAATACGGTTCTCAACTCCTCATTGTCAGCATCATTATCGGCGAGAAATCGCTTGAAATGACATTGCTGTCGTTAAAATAGGCTACATTCTTTAAATACGACTTATTCCTGGTAGAACTGAATAAATGGGCGAGTAATCTATCGATTAAGCAATCCGGCCCGCCAACTACTTAATTTTCCTATATCCAGCCCGCCGACTGGAGAAGTTGCCCGCCCCTGGACTAGCCTATTGCATGAACGTGGTATGGGGATTGTCATTATCAGTGACTTGATCCCAACACTGCTTTATACCTACCCAATGCGCATCGATCAACATCGGCTAAATCTCGAATAGACTTTGTGTTGATATCCCATTCAAAATGGCCTCATGACACGATTCGAATGTTTTTTTCATCCTAACCTGAATCTTTTCTTGTCACGTATAGTCTTTTCACCCACTCGACACTTATTGCTTTTTGCTGTACCTCGATGCAGCGCTCGTCTCCTGGAGAATATACCGATGCAGGTTGACTCTGTAATAAATATCTTCATCAAAGCCCAGCGAATTATCACCTTGCCGGTAATATTGAGTCAGTTTATTGCAGAAATATTAAAAGTTTATTTCAGGCCCAACTATTTCATAAGAACATACAGTTCCTACCAGAAATGAAGATAAACAGTAGCCTAAAATTCTAAGGTAATGGGGAGGAAACAGGCAATTTACAAATACAAGATCACAATTTCATCAAAATTAAGATTTTCAGGGTGAAAAATGTCAAAATTGTCAGATTTTATCGGTTTTTAGATAAAATAAAATCACTCATATCAACATATTTAATTCGGGAAACAAAAAAGTACTACCGTAATTTTCCAAGTATAGTACGCCCCCATGTATAATACGCACCCCTAAAATAGCATGCAAATTCTGGGAAAAAGCCTGTACCCATGTATAGTACGCACCCTGCATTTCAGTACATGAATAGTTCCGATTTCGTATACGATGTCATTCTATTTTGCGATGTCACTCTTGAACAATCATTACATAACGATCGCTAATCAAGTAATCATCATACAATTAGCGGGATTGTCTTTAAACGATAGTAGATAGCAGTTAAAGCCTGCGAAGCGGGCGGCGCGATAGTTCGGGCTAGCGACACGACACCTTGAGCACGAGGAGACCTTTTACAGATGCGATTGCTAATAATTATACAATTAACGGTATTGTCTCTAAACGATAGTAGATAGCAGCCAAAGACTGCGAGGATGCGGGGAGTTAGTTTAGGCCAACGAACCGACATCCAACATCTTGCTCACGATGCCTATTATAGATGCGATTGCGCCTAGGCTAACGGTTATGTCATGCGCAACAGGTCTGTTGGAGATGCGACTGATTACGCAAGCGTTTATATCTTGCGCACATGGCCTCTTGTGTATGTATAAATTGCGTATGCGATTGTTCGGGCCTGTCGTTGACGCGATGAATTGGCGAAGATTGCAGCGCGCGAGTGTCTATTAGTGACCTAATTTCGCTTGCGTTCAAACAGCAAACCAACTCAGCAGGAGATCGCATGCTTTTGCACACGACTCTCGTTAATTGGATACACGCTTCCCACTAATTACTACGCGCGATGGCTGAAAGTGACGCGCGATTGGAAACAAACATAAGAATGAGGATAAGTGTGATTTCAAGTTTTTTATCGAGAGAGATTTCTTCCAAGCGTGTTGTTCCCATGTAAAATACGCACCACCCGATTTTAGGGCAAAAAATCGTGAAAATTTTGCGCATTATACATGGAAAATTACGGTAATCTATGGTGGATTAGTAATCTATATAGACCATGAATGGCCAACCTTTTCCGCTGAAGGGCCCCATGCAATTGACGAACGAGTGCGCAGTCCACTAGCCACGCCAAGCGGGTAAAATTTTCGAAGTTTTTAAATGAACAAGGTCAATAATATTATTACTGGAGTATTGCGGGTCTATTGTATACCACCCGCTAGGCTAAGATTGCAAGGACACGACTATTTGGCGTCTGGCCACATCGATAACGAAGATCTCCAATAATATGCGACAATCATTTTGTGCCTGCATTTCACCATTGACGATCTTTATGCGAGCGCAAATGCGAAAAGACTTTCTCCCGTAATTGCGAATACAGTTAGACTCAATCGGATAAATTCGGCGTTTTTTTTTTCGTTTTCAGTAGCGGGTAGGCTATCCAAGCAAGAAATCGTGCGACAATTAAACACGCAAAGCGTGAAGAAAAATTTCGCTGCTATTCTAGTTTATTGTAATGTACGACAGTTTACTGAAAATGTGACTGGACCCTGGATCTGCCAATGCGTCAAAACTGATATTTTAGTCATCAACATCCCAAGCGTCGCAGTCAGAATTGTAATTTTTTGGTGGCAATGCAAGTTTGCAATCTGAGCAATTCATTTTCGATAATATAATAGGAAATTAGCTAACGGGTCACGCAAAACCCTCTCGCTGGCCACCCCTGATATATACAGGCCAATGCGATAATTTCGGAGCCGGAGCAGCAGCTGGAGCAGGAGCAGTTTCAATTTGCGGCTGCTCTAAAGCCCTGCATATAACACGGCGTGATTTTGACTAAAAATCTATATTCGTTTCTATTACAGATATCGAACAAGACAAGATAATTTTAGTACAGTATGATCTCCATGATCATCGCTTTACGATGATAATTATGTTGTCATGCATAGAATATAATTACTCACTTACATCTTTAAAACCAGTCATATTTTCCCATATCTTTGGCAGACAATTCATAAAAATCGCCGTTCCATTCAAGCGATTTGTCGTAATATTCCATAGTGAATTTTCTGTCCTAGATGGTACTACGAACTACACATCTCACAACATCATAAATCTCAGGTAGGTGATCAACTGTGATCACCTTTCTAATATTACCATGGATTATCAGCATTTTCATATTTAATAGCACTAGAGTAATAAATCGCTAACCAGTCTGATGAATCTGAAAAATAGAACGCCATGTTGAAAATTACGCAATTTTAATTACTGGTACTTTTCTTTATCGGCATATAGTTCCCTAATAAACTTTGAAACATATTCTATGATGCAGTCTAATGTAGCCATCTCACCATCAATGTTCCCTCTAAGCTGCGCCCGTGCGCAAATGCACAGGGCTAACACGGTCTCTGTGCACAGAAAATGTAAGTTGTGCACAAAAAATCCAATATGATGACCTTTTTTTAGTCTTTACGCACTGTTGTCCAAGGGTCTGCGCAGTGAGTTTGTGAGTGTGCTGCTTTGAGCAGACTCGTCAAAAATTAGAGGAACATTGCTCACCATATTGTAATTTACCGATACAGTATACCAGTAAATTATGGAGTCTCTGAAGTATAATATTTCACCAGGTTGTAAAACACAAAGGAAACCGGTTTCTGTCAGCCTCACACTGAATAACAGTGTAAATATCGGCCAAAGCCTGTCTTGAGGATACCACAAATGTGACAGTGCCCGTCAAAATCTTCATAGAGAAATATTGGACCACCTTGATCCTGATTGACAACATGGATTCTCTTTTGCCGTGTTTGTCACATAATTTTACAGAGCAAACTTGTCCTTCCATATCTTGCATTCGACAAAATGCAACATATTGGCTGGGTAGTGGGTATACACATCCTCCCAATATGTTAACTGGCTCAACTTTCTTGGGTTCATCATTTACATAGTTAGGCGAAGACATTCCCAACATGATATACTGTAATCGACTGGTTACCGTATGCACTCTGAAGCTATGGTAAGTGCTGAACGTCATCGGTGGATTGCTGTCTCCACACGGTACCATACTACAGGTGAATGCGGTACACCAACGATGCACATAACGTACATGATTTAGCAAGACTTTCCGGGATGAAAACTGACCACAAACGCATCTTTTAACTGGGCAAGCCCAATCCATAACAGTCAGTCAGCGTCGACAATAAATTCTGTTCTCAGTGCGGTTGGCTTGCTGGCGGCTTCCCGGCAATACAAGATTCTCAACCAATCATGGCACATACTGAAATCACGTGAGCCGTGAACTTTTTCAACCAATAACAACGGATACTAAAATCTTGTGAGCCGTAAACTAATAGATTACAGCCATTTTTCAACCAATCACGACGGATACTGAAATCGTGTAAGGTGTGAACTGATAAATTACGACGAATACTCACATGTTTTATAATAGATAGTTAACCTATAAGGATAGATTCGCCACAGCTATCGTCACGCTTGCTTGCTCAGCAATATGAACGTTACATAATTTCATATCCCATAGCTTCAGACCCGAGCGCTCAAATTAGATATAGTTGATTTCATTTGAAAGCAACATTCTGAAAATATACATTAAAATTTCAATAGAGCAATGGAATTACCCCGAAGTAGCCTTCAAAATCTGAAAATCAGCATTGTTCCAAACAATCGCAGCGACGCAGCACAATGGCCCTAACGGTGTCCGGTCAATACCGAGAAAACCATTACCGAGAATGCCATTACAGAGAATGGACACAACCGAGAATGGATATTACCGAGAAAGGACACCACAGAGAATGGACATTACCGAGAATGGACACCACCGAGAATGGACATTACCGAGAATGCAATATATGCAATGCAGGCATGCTATGCATATGAGCAGGTCGTGTGTGTGCATCAGGGCGTTGCCACATTCGGTATCGATGCTCAGGTATTAATTTCTCGACAAAATCAGTCCCAGTAAGCTATATTCTTGACATTGGCCATTCTCGGTAATGCCCATTCTCGGTGGTGTCCATTCTCGGTAATGACTATTCTCGGTATTTTCCATTCTCGGTAATGTCCATTCTCGGTAATGGCATTCTCGGTAATGTCCATTCTCGGTAATGGTTTTCTCGGTATTGGTATAGAACCGGCCCTAACGCGTGGTTGCGAATGTTCGGAACAATGCCGAATTTCATACTTTGGGGTGTATTTCGAAGGCGTTCCATTGCCCTGATTAGATTTTAATGCATATTTTCGGAATCAGTGCGACAGTAGCTTTCAAATCAGAGCAACGTTATTCCAAACTGAAACGCAACATGTTTTTTACATAACATGTTACGTTTCAGTTTTGAACTTGATTAATTGGAAAACACGTCGCGTTTTCGGTTTTAAACTTGATTATTTCGAAAACACGTCGACGTTTTTTGTTAATAAACGTGTTTTTGGAAAAAACATGCAAAAAACACGTTGAATACACGGTATATTTTTTACAGTGTGCTGTCTACTTTACTGAAACCAACATGCCGAAAGTTGGTTTTTGCGCTGAAAATTGTTGAGCAGAAGTGGAAGCAGTCTAAAAGGATAATGTCATATCAAATTGTACTGGTCGACAAGACCTAATTAAGTGCCCCGAGAAAAATAAATGCTTTGATACTTACGTCTACTGCCAGCCATAATCAAATTTTATGGACTGCAATTTGTAATAATTTTGTAACGTTCTATTACGGAATTTGCACATGAGAACAGTGCTTAAAACATACTTGCTCTACTGGGCTGAACAACTACCCCTTAAATGCGACGGCATAGAATATAGGGGGTTTATCCCACGTGAAGTTCCTGTGATCAATCGTTCTCTATGAGTCGCCAGTTCCCTTTGCAACCGACATGGGAGTTCACAGGGGACGGGTGACGAAGTTGTTAATGACCCAGCTATACAGATAATAATGAATTGACGTTTGCCGCGTTTCTTGACGGTGAGACAGCCGAAGCTAGAAGTAGTACTAGCTACACTACAACTGGTTACGGGTCGGTGGATGCTGCAATTTTATTTAGCGTCGAGTGCGGAAGCCCCACTGACGCCACCGGGACCAAGGAAGTCCCGTCTTCTCGGAATAATTTAGCGCCCAAGGTATAGGATGTTCGGTGACGCTAGTCTCAATCGGGGGAAGTTGGTCACCCCCGAACCCCTTCATGCTTAGCGAGGAAATTCCGTTAGCATTAATCAGGACACGGGTGTATGGAAGGATCCTGACAAAAAACGGCCGACGCATTCGCCACGATAGATATGTGGGAATCGTTTCCGACGACGGCCCTATGGTCGCAGCAGTCGTGCCGCTTACCGAGAAAGTCACTTTGAATGCAGCTGTCGCATCCACACTGAAACTAAATAGTGTGGATGGCGAGGAGTCTGGAGGCAATATGCAAGCCACTCCAGAACAAGGGCCCCGACGACAAAGGTAGTCGCCGGCGTGATGATAGATGCGGGCACGCACCTACTTCAGAGGCAGAAACAGTCGAGCGTGGAAGCCCCATTGACTAAAGGTAACCTCGCCCTCTCTCCATCGACGTCAGAGTTATACGTCAAGGCCGAACCAGGCCAACTCGCGGTCCGATAACTACGTATGAACTGTATGATGGGACCAACGTAGAGTCGAACAGTGCTCTGTGACGATTGAAGGACTCACAAGTACGTGATAATCTTCAATTTCAGTTCTTGTAGGCCTACCTATGAACGGGAATGTAAATATAATGGGAATTACTGTAATATACGACCTAGCTCAAGAATTATGAGTAGAATATTACAAAGTATACAAGTTGCAGACTTCGCATTCCTCATGCAATTCAAAAGGTGAAATTATTGACGTAGAGGATATACTTGTGGCCACGTTTATCATCTGTACTAATAATTTTAAGTGGAAAGTGTATTATTGCTCACAAATCTCAAACTGTGAATTCAGACGTACTCATGCTCTTCACTGGGTTATCCTATAGTGATGGAATCATGACCTTGTATTCAAGAATCGCCATCTATATACGATAGATAGACACATCGTGGTCAGTATGATGACACGTTGACAGTTGATTTGTCCGTGATTCATTTTAAAACACGCCGTATGCGCTAAAAAATGACCTACCGGTACTTTTGAGTTACGTTAGAGTGGAACGCAAACTGAATTTGCCTGTTTCTCCGTGTTTTCTTTTGGGTGTGAATCCTAATGAGAGCATCGTGTTGAAAGAAATCTGCACAATGGCAGTAAACGAATAAAACTGAAACATCGTAAATAGGAATATGCTGACTCGGTATATCTGCTAGATTTCAATGACGTAGGAAAGAACTGCCCTTGGGTGATTATGAAGAGCTAATATTAAAATTAAAGTAGTAATAAATTTAAATAGAAAAATCCCGCGTGACATTCTCTAAAACATTCCAATGACGTAGGATGGAACTGCCCCTAAGGCTGTATTGATTTAAGATATCACGAATTTCAGGAATTCAAATGGGGTACGCTATCATCTCAAATCTCCTAAAAGCCTATAATTTTTGGTAATTTAATACTTCCCGATGTTATCAAAATATATAATCTATAAATATTTACGACTAATTTTAGATGAACATTATGATATCTTAACAGATATCATAATCTATAATCTATAATTATTTACGTCAAATTATAGATGAACGTTATGATATCTTAACATGTTTCACCTTCACCGTTTATTTGGGCGTTTGGTTCATGAGTTCCGAATTTTCTATAATGATGATTGTTTATTCGTGCCACTATAACCAATTACGGCTGACTCTTGTTGACATGTATACATCGCGATAATTTCACAACTAGTCAATACGGAGAGATTTGTATTGTATTGTGTACTCAAGTCGAACGATATGTATCTCCTTTCAACGTAGTAAATCGCGCGAGACTCCGCCCACACGCAATAAAGCAAGTCAGTCGCTAATTTGATTTATGGGCTAAGCTTATTATATCCATGGACAGACTAATGAATCTGATAATGGTAACCGATATTGACAGCTTAATTTTTACCTATTTGGCCATTCTATATCTTTTCACCGCTATTGCTATACGCGTAAACAAAACAAACATAGGTATACAAAACAATCTGCGATTACAGTCGCTATATACAGCGACCCGCACACCGCCAGACTCGTGAACGGCTTATATGAGCCCAGCGAATATTATATTTGTATTAGGCTGGTTATAGTGGTTATGCTGCTTTGTGCACGAAACCATTTACCGTAGTTCTCGTGTACAGCGCCCGAGTATATTCCTTTACGCCACAGCGACAAATCTTCAAAAGAAAATATTTCAAAGTCGATATGTCATTTCCATGCTTGGTGTCCATTGCTTATTTCCAAGCTGCATGGGTGTTGATTTCTGTGACAAACACACTTTACCATTTTTTCGCTCGATACACAAAAGTAGATGAGGTGAGGATGAACTCGCAATCTGTCACACATCTGAGTAAAACTAAAACAAAACTGATATGAATGCTGTTGGAAAACCCCTTTCCCAGATGGGGTCACGGGAGCAAAAGCGACACGTGAGCCCAGAGCTGACGCGATTGTTCAGCTTTGTGGCAAAGCGGAAGACCCCGTGTTGCTTGTTGGTTATAATAATGAAATGATGATTGAATGACGGCACCGATGTAGCAACTCGTAAGATACTATAGAACCTAAACGATAGTTGTTTAGGACGGACGTAACCGGCTGCAAAATTTAAGAGTGAAACAAATTCAGCAACGACATGACATCACTAATACATGTGGTGTAGAGTAGATCATGGCCGCACAATGTTAAAATCCTAAATTTGGCACGTCTTGGCAACTGTGGCTATAGGCGCAGTAAAGATAAAAAAATTTAACTTGTGAACTTGATAACGTGACGTCACGGAGCCGCTGTGACGTGGTAAGTCGAACCCCGATGACTTCACAATGTATACAATTCAATAATATATTTCGCACACCTGCTACACCTAATAATGCGCTTGGGATCTGTTTTGACGGATTGGATTTCGGCAGACAACTGCTTCTGTCCTTCTCTTCATCGGTATGCTGCTTGTGGTGGGCTATTCATGATGTTTTTCGAAAGGTCATTTATACCAGGCCCGTATTCTTTATGTTTGATCCCGTAACTGGCGAGGAGGAACCTATAGATAAACCTCCAACACTTGGGATGGAATTCATCGGTATGAAACTCCGTTGGTCTACTTCATCGCTATGATGTCTTGCAGGAAATCGCACCCCATACAGCAATATCCATGGAAAGGAACCCACCAACATTGGCTTTCTACAAAAATAATTTGGCTTCGATGGAAAGTTACATTAAAACATCTCCCTGCACATTTCAATTTCTCACAGCTCACGAGTTTCGTAGATGGAATTTCCCTTATTTCCATCGCAAGCATTCACGTGAGTACTCCGCGATTATCATACGCTCTGGTGCATCGCGATGCGCTGTTTCAAAATACTTTGAGGAAGTATTGTGAAATATTTCCACCTAATGAAATTGACAGGAGGATAACAGTGTAAGTGTAGCCACTAATGCCTTGCAGAAGAAAGAGAAAGATGTTCGATCACTTCTCAGGCATATTTATTAAAACTATCTTGTGACTAAAGAATGGCAGGGGTTATAAATACAGTTGATTTGCGCCCAGTTCGCTTAATCGACAACTTACAGTACGTTCAATCTCAAAATCGCGTGACCAATGAGATTATCTCGATAAAGAAATGTTAACTTATTATATACACTATACAGTGTTCTGACTGAGTTTATAGGATGTTTGGAGCTTGTAGGTATTCGCAAATTGTGTAGACAAGGGTGCGAACGTAATTACGAGATGGGAATAGGGCAAAACAACTTTAAACGATGAACGAAGTAACAGTGTGGATGATGGACGCTGTCACACAGTGACTTCACTTACTTTAACGATTCAAGGCTTGATTTTGCTATAATGGCTATGCCCCTAGTCCTTTATACTATACATAAAGGGCCGGTAATATCCGGTCGTCAGCAGTTTTGTTCCGGCTCGCGACAATCCTTATGCTATGCTTGTTAGAATCGTAGTTATTCGCTTCGCTGAACACGTAGTCATAAGATCATTTTAAGGGAACAATGCAAACTATTTCACTCTTTACTAATAGGCCAGAGTGTCGATATCCAGACATGATGGGGGTATAGTCATTGGCTCCGCACGCACTAATATGGCAATGCACTGTTCAATTCAAAGATTGATGGGAAGAGTGACTTTCCCCCGCCCGGGCTCGTCTGACATATAAACAGAACTTTTGAGGAGGTGTTAACGTTGGATCGCTCCTGTTCCAGCTTCAGCTCCGCAGCTGTCTTTTATCATACGTTAGCTCCATCTCCAGCTCCGGATCCCATTGATACCATTGCTCCGGCTCCAGATTCGGCTTCATTACGTCAAAAACTGAGTTCTAGGGATGACGCTCAATTTAGAATATCTAGCGTTTCAAAATAATTTCAAAAAATGTACACAAAACATTTTTTTCTGCAAGAAAAGCCGTTCTTACGAAGGGATAATATTGCCTGTATCAAATCTTATTTCATAGTAGTAGCAGTGGCGGCTCGTGACAATATCGAGTGGTGGGGCAAGGGCTGCAAGCGACTTTTTATTAAGATGACGTCACAATGGCGTTTTCCAACGTAAACAAGTAACTTAATGATGGTACGGTAACATGAATTTGCCGGCAACAGTGATTTTAACGTATGTGCCACGAGAGGTCCGCCGGTGAGCTGTGACTTGAAGTGTGGTAACTGCGTAAACGGCGTACGGTTCATGTTCGCACTAGACCTGGAAATGACTATAACTCGAGAGATAGCGTAAGCCTAACTGGAAAGGTCAACGAGTTCGGACAGATACGCAATTTTTATCTCATAGATTGGGCCTGTCATATTGAATCCAAAACATCATTCTGAAGAACTAAGAATAGCAGCCTCGGAAATTCGGTCTCGGTACAGCATAGGAGATTTTGGCCTTGAAACTGGAGACTGTAACACGACACATACGGCTTTATTACTGTCTATTGGGCTCGAAAGTCACGTGACTTTTCATCATAGCAACCACCGTCTGGGGCCAAGCGCATTTCTGGTGTATATTGTCTGCGTCAGTAATCCATTTGTATGTCGCAATTTCTGCTACTGCGCTGGTCTTTGCTGTCACATTATGTGTTTGTGTTACGAAAGTCTGCTGCGAAATCGCCTTTGGAAAATATATTACCGAATAAATACGTGGATGAAAGCTTTAAACTTAGTACACTGTTACATGACATCATCGAAAAGTGGTCTCATGGCCCTTTTCGGTATGGTACACTGTCAAAATTAATGCGAACAGACCAACACTGAATTTTGCGCAAAATTTACTGAGGAATAGGCTGATCAAGTGATCAGCTGTTAGCCGCCATCGAAAACGAAATAGCTATCGCGCTTGACAGCAGGGGGTTGTGAGCAAATGGCTTGAAGGCCACAATTTCACGGTGAAATTGACATTGGAGAATATAATATCAAAGTAAATATTTGAATGCAAACTGAGAATGATATCATCATCTCAGTTAACGTTACCGCAGATACACCGGCTTTTGCGTGAAATCCGCAATGCGTTGTATGCTAAAGTGTCAGATCGGAGCACATCTCTACCATACTCGACCTTGATAACGAAATTACTGCCCTAATCACTGAGTATCAACCTTGAGACTTGGCACAGCGTTCGATACCAAAACCAAGGCATACCATGCAAAAGCTTATGACGGATCTAGGTAGGGAGCATCGTTAAAATCAATAGCTACCAATACCGGCTTTGCGTATAATCTGTTAGCGATAAATGACGAGTCAGCTCTCACTCGAATTAGGAAACGAAATTACCACTAACACAGTTCAGTGACAAACTTAAAACTTGGTACAGCGTTCGATACTAACATTAAGACTTACCGTGCTAAATTTCATAACCGATCTCAGTATTGAACATCGTCAAAATCAATGGATACCAATACCGGCTTTTGAGTAAAATCTGTTTGCGATACATGACGGATCACCACACACTCAACTTCGGAAACAGAATTACTACCCTAAACTTTAAGTAGAAACCCTGAAACTTGGGCCAGTGTTAAATACCACCATCACGACATGACATACCAAGTTTCAAGAGTTTTCATGGTGTGAAACACCATTAAAATCGACCTATACCAGCAAAGGTCGACTAAACGCGTATTACGGTAATTGAGTTCAGATATAGATACGATTGTTACATCACACCTTAGGGGCGACCAGGCATATTTGCCCCGCTTGCTCGGCCATTTTACGAATAGGAGAGAGACGCTTAGGAGTACAGAACTTCATGACACATTTGAATAAAATATTCATTTTATTCCCGAAGCTTTTCGGCTGACCCTTATATCTCAAATTCGCAGCTTAACAATCCGCTTGTTCTTGAACATAACCAGGCCATGGGTCAAAAATCTTCTATAGGCAAACATTTACTAGAAAATCATACGTGTGCTGCTAACTATCACGAGGACATGTTCTCTATATTGGCTAAGGGTCGCAATTTATTTCATTTGTCTGTTCTTGAGTCCACCATCATCACTATGAGCAAACCTAGTCTATGCCAACAGAAAGAATTTGTGTATCATTTGAAAATCGCGCATTAACTTGTTTTGCTTCGCTATCTCCATGCCAACGCTTCAGTTCTCTCGTTTTCCTAACTTTGTATATTTTCTGTGTGACGTCATAATTAGCGATATATATTGTTGCTGAACATAGTTATTCGAATCCTCGCATTATTGCTGACGATATTCCCCCGACGAGGGTCAGCCGAAAAGCTTCGGGAATAAAATGAATATTTTATTCGAATAGGAGAGAGTAAATCACCGTTTCTTTATTGTGCGCGGCTTTGAGAGAATAGACAGTGAAAGCTTGTTATGAGCGCTACCGGGGCATGCCCCGGCTAGGAATTCGCAAAGCGAAAACACGGAAGAGAATTCGATTTTCGCAGAGACTTCGCTATATATGGGCATTTATAAGCGAAAGGACAAGAAGAATACGATTTTCGCTGTGATTTCGGTATATATAGATTGGTGTGCGTCTATAAATGATAAAGAATTGTTATTGGACAGAATATTAGGTGGGGCAATGCCCCAGTTGCCCTATAGGACGAGCCGCCACTGAGTAGTAGCATAACATATTGTGAAATACACCGGAGCCGGAGATACAAAACAACTGGCTTCATCAAAACGTTGTAATGTGTTAGAAGGCAACCAATGCAGAGGTGATTTGACGGAAACCTTCCCAGAAATAGTAAAGAATTGCAACTCTCCATGATTGCCGCGATGATATCTAATATGCATGTATAATTGTGTATTGTGTATGCAATGAGAATGAGAAATTATATGAATGGTTTATTTATGGTTTTTGACAGATGCACTTACCAATAAATCTCTGTGCCAACACTTTTATACGACACGCGGTGTTGTCCGGTTTGGTGCTACAATTCATCACCGCCAGTGAGTTACATACGACGATTGTATCATAAATATTACATATATGTTTTAGGTTTTATAAGAATCAAACGGCGGACATCAAACTGTATAACGTTTTATCTTTGAATTTAATGTTATATAACCTGTACTGACTGCTCTGATTAATATCAATTTTAAATTTCAGCATTCGCTTCCACCACTGTTCCTACAACCATTTGGATTGACTTTACAGAAGTATATCCTGGGGACAATTCGACAGGTTGATATCTTTCACTTGTTCCGAAAAGGTTATCGGTTCGAATTCAAATGTATTCCAACATTAGCATTAATTCTACATAGATTGTATAGTCCCTTGTGCGTTTGTTTCGCCGGGGTGGTCTAGTATGGTGTCAAATTTTAAAAATAGTTTGATAATTATATAAAGGCCTAGCTGATATAGTCACGCAGATTCACGTAGTCGGATATATTATGTTGTCCAGTACCTACAATGCAAGCAGAGGTGACGATGTAGTCATCGCTATAGTATTAAGTGATAGGTCTGAAAAGTACTCCAATAAAAAGATTCAAAAGGTAAATTTGGTGGAGGCGTCGCATGCATTTAGTATAGCCGATCGGGGGTAGCTGCTTTCATCTCGACGAAATATGCAACATATGTACGACAATGCAAATAGGCTCACTTTGTGAAAAAATATTCAGTACCTATTATGCAGGGGCTATTCCGTTCGGTGGCCATGAAAATTTCATTCGTAATGGTGATGCAATCCCGAACGTACTTTCTACTTAAGAAATTCAAAATGCGAAAAAGTAAGTAGTTTTGCTACAAAAAAGCGTTATAAGAATTAGAAGTAGTCTAAAAACTCAAGTACGAAGTGCAAGTACCTAAAACCTACTTGAGTACTTCAAAAAAGTAGTATGGTTCCTCATTACTGACCGCATGGGTGAATTCTGACATGCATGCGCGTCCTCAAGGGCGAAGAAAACGATTTTCACTATTACACCACTAAATACTAGATTCCTTATACCTTCGCGTCTTGTCCCAAATCATTTTCAGCACTTACGTGTCCACTCTCAGTATTATTAAATGACGAACGCGCCTGCTACGTTGAAAGTTTTCCCATGACGTTTTCACAATAGTAATATCGATTAAATATGGCCAGCATAGAAGTACGTCGACTTGGGCTACTCCTTCAAGTAGTTATGTTTTTTGACTACTGGCATTTCTACTTGAACAGAAGAAAGTAGTTTCGGAATAAGCTATAGCATCACTTTTAAATGTGAAATCGTCACAAGAACCGCGTGAAATGGCAATCACACTAACTCTTTTCGAAAATTACGCCTATTTACATCGTCTTTCTGCTTGCAAATGCAGCTTGCAATCTCGAAAGAAGCCCCCTTGGATTAACTGCTAAAAATATGCGACCCATTTACGTAATTTACTTTTCCTAGCTACCTATTTAAGTACCTTTCAAACCTTTCATTTCATAATTCCACTCCAAGTAATTTTGACATATCTTTGAAATCACTACGGCTACTTATAATTGAGTCGAAATTTGTGGTGTTACTTCTACTTCTACTTGATTTGCAACGCTGACTACTTTGAGCATCTCTGTTGTTGACTGACTTGTATTGCTGAATCATCCTCAACTCCATCGGTCTATTTATAGAAGCATGTGACGGCGGAGTTATCGTCAACGGAGTGCAGGGCGCTATAGCGTCACCAAACTACCCCTTCAACTATCCGAATTATGCAGACTGCTCATGGAATATTATTGTACCTGATGGAATGGTGAGACTGCTCTTTACTACTACACTCCATTACATCTATATGAAGTTGAATATGGTTATGCTGCGAATGCATACAGTGGCCCCAAAGAGTGTTTTCAATTAGTCATCGTTTTTTTATACCCCCTGTTGGCAATCTATAGATTATATCTATATATATCTACTGGCAAAATGGGAAAGGAATGTCACGACGCCCATATGATTAAAGTACCAGGATCCTGCATGTGACTATTGCAGTCGGTACAGTCGTGAAATTGCGATTAAACGATATTTACTGTAAACGGAAATAGTTGATTTTCCAAATTTCCTGTCATAGTGTGGAGTACAAGTCAGGTGCGCTAAGCCAAAGTATAATTGTCGTAAATATAATGTTGGCGCGCCCAGTGAATCCTGAAAGATATTTTTTCACATTGAAGCCACTTGTGACTCATAAAGGCAGCGGGTCTATGCTTGGTTCTATGCTGATTAGTAAGAAAAATAAAACGGCGAGTCAATACGAAATACGCTAATTCCAAAATCCACCAATTCCTAACATCGATTTCAGTGTTGATATAATGGCACCGAGATATTGTGACGTAATGCGGAAAAGTACTAAGTAAAAATATCGTTTGTATGAGATTGAGGCTACTTTTCCATGATACTATATGCATTAGACACGGAGATAAGACTGATCTCAAAACTACACCGCTTGTTGCGAACCCTCTTACTTTCGCTCTAGCGACGTTTTCCTTCTTTATCCAGGTAATTGCAGTCAAATCGAATGACTATTTTGGAGTCGAATCTGGTGGATCAACGTGTTATTATGATGCCCTCACGTTTGATAACAAAAAGGTTTGAATTTGAAGATGATGTTATGTCAATAACGGCGAGAAATAAAGATGATTAACCACATGTGCGTTTTAAAGGTATTCTGCGGATTCGAAGTGTTTCCAAGCTTCCATACGAACAGCAGTCAATTGCAAGTCACCTTCACCAGCGACGGATCGGTTACGTATCGCGGATTTTCATTCACATGGACGGCTATTAGTAAGATATGCTCAAAGTATTTTAGACGTGTAGAATATTGCGCTATACTTAGGTATTGCATTAACATATGGAACGACAAAATTGAATCAAAACTTATTCGGATCAAATACTGGCAGAGTGCCATTTTTGCTCACATAGAATCAAATCCTTCTTTTTCAGTCTTATACTGTATTGACGAGCATTCACAGTGGGATCAATCGAAACAAAATTCAAAGCGATTTGTACAGTGGTAAACATAGAAATATTCCGTAACAAAATCATAAAATACATGCACATAGTATCGCGGAATGATATATTCATATTTATTCCTCGAGGTTTTAAGACTTACATGGTGGGAATAGAGTACTGAATCTGTAATTATCGTTAATAAAATATCTCCCAGATGTCGAAGGCCATGGTCACAAGATTTCAGTACTCACGTTGATGGTGCAAGATGTAATGTGATGTATTTACCTAGACGAATCCTCCATTCCGGAGAGTCGCGTGACTCACATTCACGCAGAGAGTGGAACTATTTCCTCAACCAAGTTTCCGTCCACGTATGATCGCTTTTTGGAGGAAGTATGGATCGTACGATCGCCGAACCCTGACATGGTAAGGATGGCCTTGCGAGATATTTTTACCTGGGGGATTACAACTGACGACATTGTATTGATACGCATGATTTACGCGAAATGCTGAAATCTATTTCTATAGTACGAAGTAAACATCTATAGATAGCGCAGGAATATAGCTTTGATTATGAATATAACATTTATGCCCATTTACTATGTAAATTGGGAACTTTCTATAAGTCCTGAAGGTGATTTCCGATGTAAGGGCATGTTCACAAGTCACAATGAAAAGAATTAACGTAATAATTCAATTAATTGAATAGATGTCTGGCGGTACTGAACCCGATTACTGCTTTCACGACTACATTCATTACAGTATAATTTATTGACCGGAAGACATATAAATAGCGGTTTCAACGAAACCTGTTCGGCAAAGTATGTTAGAGCAATGCATGCAATCAAAAGAAGAACGCCAGACGAAGTCAGCTGTATCCCTGGGTAGCTATGCGGGGGTTATAACGGAAGAAAACAAGTTAGAATCAAATTATAGTAGAAAAAAATACTTTGCAATGTGCATGTGCATAGGTGACGAAACTCAAATTTTGTATCACCAGGCGATAGCAATCGAATTCGATCGACTGTTCGACCTCGAAGACGGTGTGGGAAGTTCGTGCCCGTACGATTCGTTGACCATTTCAGAAGGAACGTCACGGCCCAGTGCATATGTAAGAATCTTTATCACAACACGCAAAGTGGTGAATTGGTCATGTTTCAACTGAAATGCAAGGACCATCACATTTTCATTACAGAACGAACAATTACAACTATGTAATACAACAAGACCTTCAACGCATTTCATCCGAAATAGCGATATGTACGTTTCCTTCAAGACTGATAAATCAATCAATGGACTTGGGTTTTCTTTCAACTTCTTTTTGTAAGCTGACATTCTCCATCGTCAAACCAACGTCGACAAAAGCGCAGCTATAGAAATGAATACGTTCTCATTGATATATGTCCAATGTCCATTAAACCACATTCAACACGACGAGACAGCTCAACGTTAATGTGGTGTAAATTTCGATAGAGCTAGTTCGGTACAAACGATTTTTATAATACAAGATGCGAACTGAAATCCATCATTGTACCAAATATTGAATCTGCACTTACAAAAATCAAACTAGGGTTACCTATGCTTGTCGGCTTGGTGGTATTCGCTTGTAAGACTATACAAACACTATTTCCCAAGTCAAAGACCCAGCCATCACGTTGATTGGCCGGATTGGTTAATTCATCTGATACTTTGGTGCCATTACACTTATATCAAAAGCTTGTCTACTGAGGATTCCACAGTATGCGGTCATATACCGTTATATCTTACATGATTTAACCATACATTCACAATTCTACAATTCATGGTGCATGTGTTGAAGAATTTGACACGGACAATTCGCATTGATTTTCGCAGATTATTCCTGTCATGGCAACAGCTACATAAACGGTACAAGCGGGACAGTATCAACGCCATTTTTTCCGGCACCGTATCCAGAATATCAACACTGCACTTGGATCATCACTGCTCCCGAAGACAAAGTAGGGTTACGACGAAATTAATTTCTGCTATACACTGACTCATGCGTTTTTCGGTCGCAGCGTATCGCTATTCGGTTCGATGAGAGGTTTTCTATTGGATACAGCTATTTCTATAGTGGGTGCGGATACCGCGACCATCTTCAGATATTTGATGGTCCGTCGGAAAACTCCGAACAGGTCGGTATTATAACGGTTAACAGGTATTATAACGATTCGGCGATGAACTCCGCTCGATACCTGAGTCTTGTTGTGAATGGTTAAATGTATTTTAGTTGAATTATTACATTTTATGACATTATCATATTTTATATGTCGAAATCTGAGGAGTGTAAGCTATTGCAATCCGAAGTATTCGAACACTGACTGTTTGTCAGATAAGTGGCTCGAAATTCGAACTCTGGTCCTGACTCAAACTCGATCGCGATTTGAGTAAATCTATACATAGTAGAAACGGAATGATTGGCTATTGGTTGCATTTTAAACAAATGATGTTTTATTAAAATGCTTTTAACGAAACATATGTTATTTTTTCAAACGTATAACTATGCCATATTGTGTAAATATTTTTTGAAAAAATATGTAATATGAGCTTACGCACCATTCGCACCCGATATAGTCGACGCACACGGTATGGAGTGGTTGGAACACTCGAAATCACTGTCGGTACAACAGGTATATCACGTAGATATAGATCATTGGCAAGGAGTGGGTGTTCTGACGATGATTGGTTGGTTTTGAGGTGTTCATGGTGTTTGTCGACTACTATGGTCATTTACACCAGGCCGATGTTCTTCATTTTTTCCGTAACTGCCGACTTATACAACGGCACACTTCTAGGCTTTTGGTAAGACACACCTTACGCGGATGAGGTGGCGAGGAGGAGCTTAGATAAACTTCCAGCACTTAGGTATAGGAATTCAGAAGTCGATCTCGGTCGGACTCGAACCCGCAACCCATTGGTGTTGCAGCCGCGGATTATACCACTGCTCTATCTCGCCACGACGTGTTCTTACGATGATGACCGCCGACCCTAAAAATGTTACATAACGATGTAGTCCCGATTAAAGATATTTTTGGTCCGTTTGTGACATGGATCGGAAGCCTTTTTAATCAAAGGAGCCATATTTACCCTAAACTTTGAATTGTCGATGTCACTTCATGGTAACGTCACAATTAAAGTTTCGTGTCATGTCTTAAATTGAATTTTGTTTTAAATGCAACCCTCGTCACTGACTTTCGATGCATGGTAGTGGATTATCTTCTTTGCCCAACACTGATCCACGATGTGTATATATTTTACGATTAGTAAAGTTCACACGCTAATTCTTGCAGTATCTCTACGATTTCTGTGGACAAACACCTCCAAGGGGCTTCCTTTCAACCAGCAATTCAATAACAGTGCGATTTGTGAGTTCGTACTATGTGCCGTCAACCGCTGTCGGATTTTCTTTTGATTGGACGACGGAAGGTGTGTTTTTAAATTGCCGTCCATCCGCAATCAGAAAATAGATGAAAGCGAATGCGATTTTACAGACAAATGTCTGTCGGACGAATTTCGATGCTGGGATGGAACCTGCATTAAGGAGACAATGTTGTGCAACGGTGTCGTTGAATGTCCGTTTGATGCTGCCGACGAGGCGTCGTGTAAGTTCATGATGAAACTCGCCAAGTTCATTTGCCTGTTACCGTTTGTTTTAACAGGCGCCGGGAGAAACATGTCGCAGTGTGGAAAACAAGAAATAGCTCCTGTATTCAAATGGGTATGTTTCGCTAAGCACTATTGCCAACAATTAATGTGCGAACCTCTAATCTCCCTTTTTATTCCGAATGCGCCACGGGGATTTGGAAAATGCAGGCGCTAACCCGCCTACTACATTATACTATTCTGGCCTATGGCCTTTTAGCCGCCTGATCCTCCAGTGAAATCACTATCCTTGTCTCCAGCCGTGAACGGTACACCTACACATCTGCGGAAAATATTCTTCTTCAAATAACTTAATTATCGACCAGATTGGTCATGTTACAAGAGGTCGATATTCTTCGATATCGGCTGCTTCGTAGACACACTGTTTACGCGGATTGGTTGGCGAGCAGCGACATAGCACTAGATAAGCCTTGAGTAGGAATTCTATACTCTACAGTTGTCCCCAGTCGGACTTGGGTTCGTAACCCATTGGTGTTCCAGCTGCGCATCGTACAACTATACGCCACCTCGCTACAGTCGCATGTTGAAATGACCGTTGAATCTGCCTTGCTGCGTTGAGTGCAAAAACGCCAGGGTCGGAAATTATGTACTTTGACTTAACATCGGTGTACATTATGTTTACCAATAATCTTAAATTACCAACGATATCAATGGGTCGAGTAACCTGTTCCATCGTTGTCAGGACGCACGTATCGTAGGAGGCTACGAGGTTGAACAAGGGTCTTGGCCTTGGCAAGGAAACATGCAAGTGCGTTCTTCGGGATCCGAAGAATGGAGATTTCAATGCGGCGTCGTTCTGATTTCCGATGAATGGGCGCTAACGGCAGCACATTGCCTCTCCGGAAAGTACGAATGACGCTTCTAATAACTGCTGGAACACCTATACAGTATGCACGCTTTCAGACAAGAGATTCTGCTGACATTCGGTGATCACGACATGTCCGACAACGACACTGAACGCGAACAGGCAGTATCAACGAACGGGATTTTCATGCATCCTGAATACGAGTATGAAATGATAGTATGCATATACGCGACCGGTTTTGTCACGACTACCCGTGTTTCAGTGACTCGTACTACGGCATTTTCGAAGGTTACGATATAGCGATGCTGCACTTATTCCCAGCCGTTAACATCACCACCTGGGTGAAGCCCATATGCCTTCCACAATCTTCTCCCGAGCCCGGAACTGTCCTTGTGGTAACAGGATGGGGAGTCACAAGTACGTAATATTATCACCTGCATGGCAATAATGAACCCTTTTTGAAAATGAACCTTGTGTCACAGATGTTCCAGACCGCACGAGCCCTCACATCATGCATCAAGTTCGAGCGCCTGTGACGACACAAGAAATTTGCTCAAAGGCGTATTCTGGTTATTATTCTTATGGTGAAGAAATGCCGGATATAATTTTGTGTGCTGGTCTTCCTCGAGGTACAGCGAGTGCATGCTGGGTAGGTATTCAATTTGTTTATATAGCGCTATGACGCTGTTGACTTTTTTTACTTGATACCAATAATAACAATAACACTATACATCGTTTTTTCACCACAATTGGTTGATCGATTGCTTGGTAGGTCACGATCTCAGCTCGATAAGTTTTCTTAACCTGATTTCCATAGTTATTAGGGTTTTATATTTTACGAACAATGCTATATTGCTGGTAAAACATTATTATTACTAGCCTGCGTAGAACAATTATAATAATCAATATATGTAAAAATAATCATATGATCCCATCTGATAGAGTTGGACAAAATTGTCTTGTTGAAGAGAGTGAATTTGCTATCTCAACGAAATGCTTTCCATTTGTTTATAATAACCCACTAATATTTAGGGGGATTCTGGAGGACCTGCCATACACCTCCGAAACGGAACGTGGGAAGTCGCTGGATTGTCATCATTTGCCATAGAGTGTGGTACCACAGGAAAACCAACGGGATATACAGACGTGTTCAAGATGCTACCTTACATTTCTGACGGTATGTACGGATTAATATAAAAGTTGATATTACACAGACTTACTTAAAAATTCCAACTTACAGTAATGAACAACGGAATTCACAGCCTAGGCCAAGGTAAGTACGATTTTTTTTCTGCTACAGCCCATCACGCAGCTCTAATTGTATATTTTATCATTCTCAGTTGAATATACCATCAGAAATCAAACGTCCGGAAATATTTCGACTCCTAATCATGACGCGGGACATAACTACCCGAACTTTGCTGATATAACATGGCGCGTGATCGTCGCCGAAAGACAGGTATACATGTAATCCTGGGGTGGGCTACACCTTTTTGTGCGGACCACGAAAGCCCCAGGAAACGTTGTAAAAATATTCATAAAATGCGTACTAAAAATCAAATTACTGCGGCTACTTGATTCAACTTTTCCCTTATATATTGCCACATGATAATGATAAGTTATTTTCTTACCATAGTATTTTTTTTTTGTTTCATTGATGGCGCGATAGCCGAACCTTGAAATCCATGCATTTTGTAAGGTTTCAATGAGTAAACATAATAGAAAGTGAAACGTAAATGACTTA
Organism: Botryllus schlosseri; assembly: GCF_051294905.1. NCBI lineage: Eukaryota > Metazoa > Chordata > Ascidiacea > Stolidobranchia > Styelidae > Botryllus > Botryllus schlosseri. Next base: position 21,258,918 of record NC_137246.1, read on the forward strand.
GATTAGATAGATTGGCAACACGAGCAAGTTTATTACTTTTAGTACTGTAATTGGAAAAACTGATTCGCGAGTGTGTTATGTGGATTCGTTCTTTGTATGTGTAGAAGTATTTATATCGATAATCTTTATATATTGAAGGATCGTATTTAAAGGTACCTTGGTTATGATGCAGGCCAGGGTTGTAACCAAGTCACATGGTTCCGAGTCACGAGTCAATCTTACTTTTGTGGTTTTGACTCGAGTCAAGTCGAGTCATTTTCAATTCATCACCGACTCGAGTCCGAGTCCAAGTCACCGTTTAAAGGGTCAAGTCCGAGTCATAGTGTTATGACTCGAGTCGAGTCCAAGTCACACTATTGAAGTCATGTTCAGCTCATGATTTCAATCCTGCTTGGGTGATATCGAATTCCTAGCTTGCCAAACATGCTCATTTTGTCCCTATCAGAGTTTTGGCTACTTCTTCCGCCTATTTCTTAAAATTGTTAGATTGTCTAAAAAAGTCAAATTTGGCTCAATTCCAACCAGTAAAAAGCAATGCTATGAAAGAAAATTTTAGATTAATTACAAATAGAGATTTTCGAATTTTACCGGCTATCTCATGATATTGTTACATTGTGTAAAAATATGATTCATAGCAAATTCCAACTAGAAGAAATGAAGTTATTAGAGTAGAATATTTTGGATATGAAAAAATAGTCGGCTTACTACTAATATGTAATTATATTATATGAAAGAATTTCTCACTAAAAATACTTCATTTATTTTCAAATCCAAAATTTTCTCCAATCATATCATTGATTCTACTTTTTAAAATTGAGCCAGATTAAATGTTCTTTTTATGCAACGTAACAATTTCATCAAGTAGCCACCGAGTAAAATAAAAAAGAAGTTACTTTTGAACAGTGCTATTCTACAAACATCACGCAGCATTAGCCATTCATCATTACTCACGTGCACAATGCACATACCTAACAAAACCTCAAATTGACAGAGGGTATATTGTGTGTTTTCACAGACAGCAGATTACATCAATGATGATGAGTTACACTGTAAAAATACCAAAGTGGAAAGGAGATCCTCAGATACATTAGAGCGGCATGGCCTTAGAATAAATCCACCTCTACTGAATACACGTTCCACTGGTGCACTATATGCAGGAATTGATAAGCATTTTTGAACCACACTGAAGAGCATAGGATACTCATTCTTTCGAGTCGCCCAAAAATGCAAAGAATCATCGTTTTCAAATCTACACATGAGCTTATCAGTCTCTTATCAGGTCCATAAGCTAATGGAAGCAAATTTCGGATCGAACACGCATGATGTGAAGAAGATGGTTTCACCAAACGGTTTGGGATTACCGATAGGCCAATCCAAAGACTAATCAGTTGTGATCATGTTCACATTTACAAACACTCCTGCAAAACGCTTTAAAATAGAATTTTTCAATGCTTCAACTAATGCGCGCAAGTAATTGACAGTGAGGATGTGCCTAATCGCATGGCTGTTGAGTGAGAGCAGGGTTGGTACGACCCTGATTGGCATTGGGACGCAACAATGCTGTCTGGTGAAACGAGAGAGTAGTTCAAGAGCAAAAGTGCCAGGCAGCATTGTTGCGTCCCAATGCCTATCTCCATAACAATGAAAAATTCGAGGCCGATTGTGGGGGTTCCAGGGCCACGAGCGGAATAACATTTATATTTCCGTAAGCAGTGCAGAGTCAGCTTTCGATTGATACCCGTTTTACCAAATTTAATGCTCGCCAAGCCGGTCAAAAATGACCTTCAAATTGCCAGTAGCCAAATCGAAATTGTGACGTGAATCAATTTCTGAGGTGTGAGATTTGGTTGTGTCGACTCCATATAGGACACGATGGTACCATTGTCTGTCGTTTTTGCGGCGGCATATTTGATATCAGACGAGTGCAACGAAAGCAGTGGTGACAAATAGCGATGTCGGCAGAATTCGTCAGATGTGTTGAACTAGCCATTACGATTCGCAAATTTATTCATCTTCAAGTCATATAAAATAAGCCGAGTCATTGACTTGGGTCGAGTCATGCGTAATGACTCGAGTACAAGTCGAGTCAATCCAAATATTGACTCGAGTCGAGTCGAGTCATTTTCCCATTTCAGCAAAATGACTCGAGTCAAGTCGAGTCACAATAAAAACGTGACTCGAGTCTGACTCGAGTCGAGTCATGACTCGAGTCATTACAACCCTGGATGCAGCCAGCATTGTGTGTCCTGAATTTAAACCAAAAGTACATTCAGCAAATCTATGAACATATCGCTGCTCACAGACTCAAATTTACATCCAGTTCTAAGAATAGGGACAACCAACCAACCAACAACAATTTTGACAATGAGGACGACCAGCTTAAAAATTCTCGTCAATGTTTTTGACGCGTGTACTGTATCGTTATAATCAAATCAATGTTCTGTTTTAAATATACAAATACAATATTTCCATGTCGTCGGTCACTATATAATAATCAACTACCAATATTGAATTCTAACTTAGTATACCAATTTTATATGGGGCGTCCCGCGAATGCGAATGCGGCCTACCCGTGATGTAATCCTTCCACCTAACATAACCAAATATTACCATTGATATTTCTGTTTGCGGTAGGTGATTTCTGTGAGGTTTTCCTCGGAATTTTATATCGAGAACTCGTATACGGACCAAAAATGCAGTTATGATTATCTCGTTGTCTATGACGGGGAAGTGAGCTCAGCTTCTAAGGTATGTACTTCGAAGCTAACACTGGATTATATCAAACTGATAACTTGCTATTCGCCGCAGTATGGAAACAAGAAATTCTGTGGTCATCTGCCTCCGCCGGACTTTGAGACGAAAGGGAATTCTTTCATTGTGAAGTTCAAAAGTGATTATTCTGTCGGCGCCAGAGGATTCTCGATATCATGGGAGGCAGTTCGTAAGTCATTTTGTTTGATAAAGTCTTACTGTAATCTATGAATGGATCGCTTCTGTATTGTATATAGAGGGTTGCGAGTCTGATGAAATGAGATGCTGGAATAAGTCATGCATTCCCGAGTCCGCAAGATGTGATGGGGTGATGAACTGTCCAGATAATGAAGACGAATTCCAGTGCGGTCAGTCTTTTGATTCAGTGCCATTGTATTGTTCATCGAAATTAGAAATTCACGTTAAATTCGTGCAATGCTGGTTTTTCACATTTTAAAATTTGAATTCCAATTCGCAGCTCTTGCATCGGAAGGATCTGCAGCTTGCGGAAAGCCAGAAATCGCTCCTGAATTTCCATTTGTGAGTGTCTTCAATTTCAATATAAACCCCGGTTTTATACCAGCTATTTACAATGTGGCCGGGGTGCTGTGACAAAACGCGCGAATCATGTATTGATGAAATATAGTCATATAATGGAAGTGTTCGACGATTAAGGGATTGTAGAACTTCAACACATTAACACAGTGGGAAACTATAAGGTTGTTCAAGGGTAAATGCAATTTATCAGTAGAGGGAGAGAAATAATAGCGAGTTTATCAGATATCAACACAAGATTCAAAACCAGGATTGTTCAAAACGTTCGTACCCGAACAGCGATTTTGAAAATGTGCCCATTACCAATTCCAGCATGATTTCGTGTTCTCTAATAAGACTGCATACTAGGGATGGTGTGAACGTGAGGTTCACGTTCGTGTTCTGTGTGTGAACCTCGGAAATTTAGAGGTTCGCGTTCACAACAGAACCTTGGTAGGTTCTGCACTGTGAACCTTTTTGGTAAATTGTAATTTGCACTTCATTATAAGATCTTTGGTTCAAGTTTATTGCATTTCAACTGCGGGTCACTCTATGCATGGCGCTTGCAGCATAAAAAATCAACACTAAACGAGCATGCACCATGACAACCTTAAAAGTTTTACTTGTTTTTTGTTACCAAAAATTTCTCGAAATATTCAGCTTTCCGTTTTGAATATTTAGTGACTCTCCGCTGTGAGCTTGATCCGCAATCACACAACATTACGAGCGATATACGTAGTCAGCGAATGATGCTTATTCAACCGATCAATGACATTGATATCGTTTTCTGATGTAAAATATCGAGCGGGCGTACGGGGTCAATCTTGACTTCATATCTTTACTGTATCATTAAAACCAAATTCGTTCGATTAAGGTGCTGGCTACTGCTATATAACTTGTTGTTTATGGTATCAGTAGCGAGCATAGAAACCCGTCTTACACTCTGCTCAACATCAATGTAGCAATACTCAGACTCCGAACACATTGTCCGGTCTGGCTAAGACCATTGAGGCGTAAGCTTATATTTCATGGTAAATCCTCGTCGAAATTGTTGGCAAAGCGACGGAATGTATTGATTTTATGAGATTATTATATCCTTTGATAACCGCGGTTGATACATTTACCGACGTTTAAAACGCCAATATGTAGCCTACTACAGCAATGCGACATTATGTGGCCCGGGTCTTCGCTAGGTATCGTGTACAATGTACATTAATATAGGCTATCACTTCATTGAAAGATAGAGTTGGAATTAGCAATATGACGTCACGAGGTTCACGTTCGTGTTCACACAGAACCTTTCAAAAAGGTTCGCGTTCACACGAACCCGAACCTTTCAGAGGTTCACACCATCCCTACTGCATACCTTTACTTATAAACTAATCTTCGAAAAGGCGCTTCTAACGGCCATACATATTTTGACAGGTACCGCTCATAGTAGGTGGACACCATGCCCGAGACGGATCTTGGCCATGGCAAGTCGGCTTGTATCGGAAGTATATATATTATTATTCAAGCTCTAGCTCATTCGCTTGTGGTGGCACCCTCATCTCCGACAAATATGTTTTAACCGCGGCGCATTGCATTTCGAGGTGAGGTTTCAATTATACAAATAATTTGTAACCAACCGGTGAACTTTCAAATCTTCATTTAGTTCATATATGTACGAGGTCGTCGTGGGCGATTATGACAAATCGATCAATTCATCACACGAGAGAACGATCAGTGTTTCCAACATTATGATTCACAGATCTTACAGGCAAGCAGCAGCTTTTTTCTCTTAACTCATACGCAGGGCCGTAACAGCACTTCGTCAGCTCCCCCCTAAAAAAAACACGTTGGTCTTGGGCCCCCCATAGGGTGATAAACTCAACTTGTAAGCGAGATTTGTTATATTCTTTAGAGTGGGTTAGTTTCATTCGGCGAATCGGGCGTTGCGCGAAAAAGTTATACGATTCATGATTGAATCGGTCAATAATATCGGGAATCACATATATATTAGGCTACTATAAATGTTTATCCTCTATTTGCCCATGTTATCAGATTCACCGGTAGCGCTGAGTGAGGGGTGGCCTTGGAAAATGTATCGCCCGTAATTAATAATTAAACTTATTCGGGTGGGGCCGTTGGTATAATAACTCCGTTACATGATGTTATTTCGTGTCCTGCTATGCCTGCTATGTCAAAAGATATTAAAATCGCCCAAACGTACTAAACTAAAAGGCACACACGATTTCAAATTGGTATTTCTTTACTGGCAAATAATTTTTCCCTGCGAGATGACATTTGTGTTGTAGATTGCCAGGACAAGAACATTTGGCGCCAGTCATTTATAGGCTCCTATGGACAATTGAACATATCGAAGTTTTCGGTCAGCACAAGGGCAGTCTTTTTCGGCCAAGGTTTTCTCGCTGCCGATCGTTCTGGCACAGTTCTCGGAGTCGCATGTTACATGACCTTAAAACTTCTTAATGCGTCGTGGCGCGTTAATGACCGATGCCGAAATGCAGATTTATATAAATTCACGAAATAATTTTGGGCCCCGTTCGATCAAGGGGTGGGGGTGGGGGTGGGGATGGGTGCGGCAGTTACGGTCCTGTCCATGCGCTAACGTTGTTACAATAAATGTGAAGTGATACCTATGAACTTTTATGATTATTCAAATCTGGTCCACCGTCGAGTTTCTAGCACCGTCTTGGGGTAGAGACGCTAAAGGTTTGCGTACCCATTTTACAGTCCTTATGATGGATACAAAAACGATATCGCTTTGCTGAAACTCGCCGAATCAGTTGATCTCTCATCCAAGTGGCACAAGTCGATTTGCCTTCCACGGCCCGGGGCAACGGGCCCGCCAGTCAACAGCACCTGTATAATTACGGGTTGGGGAATAAACGGTAAATTTCTGATGAATTCGTTTGGTGAACGATTGATACTGAAATTCTCCCGCTTTCAAAAACGTTCAGACGGAAACTGGAATTCCGACTCGCCGGATATTTTGGAGCAAGCTCACGTGCGTATTTTAGATGACGCGGAATGCGCAGAGATCGCCGATAGCAACGGGAACAACGGCGATCACTTCATTTGCACCGGTCACCACGAACACGACAGGCAAAATGCGTGTTGGGTAAAATTTTGTATTTGTAAATTTTCTCTAGTGCACAGTCTATTTGTACTGTCCCTTCTGTATTTTCAATCGTGACATCATGCGTTGTTGCGGTTCAGGGCGACTCCGGAGGACCGCTCTCGTGTTTTGAGGAAGGAAGATGGGTACAGCATGGCGTCACATCGCACGGGACTGGCAGATGTGGGGAAAGAACATTCTTTACCAACGTTTCTTTGTATCTGGACAGTATTCAAGCTGGTAGGGATTTGAAACTTTGTACCCGGGAAGGCCTTTTGACATCAAACGACCTTTTTTGCTTTTTTTTTCAGTGATCGACGACACAAGTGAGTTATTATCAACATATAACGCACATATTTTCCGCATGAGATATATGTCAGACTTGGCATCCTTAAAATAAATGCAAACACCGTACACCAGAGGTGTCAAACATTCGGCCCACGGGCCGCATCCGGCCCGCGAAGCAATTCTGAGTAGATTGAAAAATGCGTGTAATATCCAGCACATTTCTAACAAATAGGCCTACTTCCATTAGGTAGTCCTTCAAGATAGCACATGTCGAGTATGTTTATTGTTTATAGGCCATATAATATCCACCCAACTACTATGTTAAGGTTGCTAGTCACCATTAGGAGCAGGTCGCTGACATTGACACCCGATTCCGAGAAAGAAAGAACGTGCTAATTCATTTCACTTATCAAAAACTAGTTATTCACAGAAGCGAAAACGCCAATACGAAACCCTTATATGCAAGTTACATGGAAATATATAATGGAGGTCTCCAGCCTTGAGAGAAACCCGAATCGTGACATAATAATATGAAGCAAATTTCAACGTTCCCGTTTACAGTTCAATCTTCTGCATTCCTCACAACGCATACGCAGCGTTGATGCCAATATATTACTAAAACGATGGGAGCATAGAAATATGCCAACTTATGTCATCGTTAGAGCCACTGTTTTATCGGTTTATAACTGCATTCAGCCGCCCAACCATCTTATAATTTCCTATTCCACTGTTTGCGAATACAGTTGCAGCTAGAATAGAACCCATATGATCCATAATATTATGTAGTACAGTTATAGGCTGGTTAATCAAGTATTCAAACGAAAAATAAAAGCATGGATTTTGAGGTATTTTGGGATTGAAGAATTTTGGTGCAGCCCGCGAGCAATCGGAAGTGTTGATACCGGCCCGCGATTTAGTTGAGTTTTGACACCCCTGCCGTACATAATTCCATTATTCTGGAGAGCCGGAAGTCTTAGTCAGTTTTTCAATGAAAACCGGTTGTTTTCATATCTGCCCTTCAGACTCAGGTCAGGGTTGCGACACATTGCAAGTACACGAAGGAGAAACGGGATCCGTGCTGTATCCTACTGGAATCTCGGACTTTGTCGAACGCGGCAGTTATGTGAGAAATAACTGTTCGTGGCTACTCAAAGGCCCGCCTGACACGGTATGTGATACATGAATGTTATAATAGTTCGACTCGAATACAATGGTGGTCCCCGACGAATTAGGCGCCCTGATTACTATATTGGATGATCAAGCGGTTTCGACTTTTCAATATACTTCAACTTCCGCTCTACGAAAATTTATATACATATTAGCGCAATCATCAGAACATCCAGATAGTTAACGCCTTACATACATTTCCATGAACAGGATCAAAATATAAGGGGATCAAAATATTTCGTCAATGAAAATTGGCATCACATCAAAAATGCATTGTATCGAGTCTGTATATTGTATTGTGCAACAACTAACGTATATGATAGTTCGAAAAGTCTTTTATTTGTCAAAATATTCTAATTTTACTTGGTTAAAACTTAAAAATGATTCCGCGTGTGTGCAATCAGTGACTGTATTCTTCTCACGTCTGTTCCTTCCATTCTCTAGATGCTCATAATACGCATCGAAGTGCCAAGCGACCGGAGCTTTTACAACAGTTACCTCACGATTTACGACGGCAACTCGACATCCGATCGCCAGGTTAGTTTCCTCTTCATTTTTGGTAACGCGAGCATCGCCGTTATCTCTGATTCCCGCACAGGTATTCGACGGAACGGTGGCAATCCGTGACAAGTCGATTCGCGCATTCGAATCAACTACAAATCAAGTACTAATGAATCTTGATTCCCGCGACAGTCTGCTATCATTGAATATATCATGGGAAGCAGTGGGTGTGTGTTATAAATATTCGATATGTGCTAGCGCTCATGTAATATGTATCACATAGAACAGTGGTTCTTGACCTTACTGATATCATTACATCCGATAAGAACACTACCTTTTTCAATTACCCCCGTCACTTGTTACATGATCGCGAGATTTTATTGTCAGCGTATTGAATGAATTTGATCAAATAAACAAACCCCTAGAAATTCTACATTTCACCCACTCGGGGTTAATTACTAATTGGTCACAGGTAAAGAATCACTGGGATAGTATATGTGTTGATGCAAGTTTAGAAAGTATAGCCAATTGAGCGTCTTAATTTCCCAATTAGCTGGCGTGGTTGTTTGATACTAAATCACTATGGAAAGGCATATAATGGTTTTTACTGTTCAAGTTGCCTGTTCCGCCGATCAGTTCCGATGCTGGGATGGCTCGTGCATTAATGGAGCCTTGAAATGCGACAATCGCAGTGATTGTGACGACGGAAGTGACGAGAAGATATGCTGTGAGTATGCAAGAGGATATGCCTGCTTGACCCGCGCATGCACTCTTACATATCTAGAATAATTGTAAAATGTACAATCGTATATATATGTCTACATATATATGAACACAGTGCGAATACTCCATAAAGTATTAAAGTACTAAAGTGTAGTGAATGTCGATGATGCACCAAGGCCTAGGCGAAGGATTTACAAGTCTATTGATCTCATTGCAGCTCGACCAGAACCAGTCGAATGTGGGCGACAAGATATTGCCCCGGAATTCAACTGGGTAAGAGCAGCAACATATAAATTAGATCTCAGATTACGCGCGTCATGTGTCGATTGCATAATATATCTTTCAGAATGCCAGGGTGGTGGGAGGATCTATTGCCGTGAATGGATCTTGGCCCGGTCAGGCTTATATCGGATGGAATTACAAAGGATCATCGTATTTATCGTACCGGTGCGAGGCGACGATACTTAATCACCGCTGGGTGCTTACTGCGGCACGATGCGTCCAGTATACATCAGAGTGAGTCCGAGTATTTATCTTTAAATCTATATTGTATGCTAGTAAACAAAGTAGCCTATAATATTGAAATATCGAGGTACCTCAAATATATATTTCTGTGACTGGAACTTTTTGAGATCTTTCTGAGATCAGTCACAATATGCGCCTATGATGGCCCTTGGTCTTCATTTCGTAATTTATTTTCCACACAAAACATTTCCGACAAATTTGAGGCACCCTGTATGTTTTTTATTTCAGGAATTACATCGTCGTCGTGGTGGGAAATCATGATGTAGTAACTCGTTACAACGAAGACGAAATGTATCGTGTTGCTAGTAAACACGTTCACCCCAGGTAAATATGGCGTGTTTGACGTATAAATAAACAATTTTTATATACGAAAATATATACGTACAGGCCCAATGTATGCCTTTATACAACAATTTTAGTAGTTATCGCACGAAAACCATTAGCGTTAAATGTGATCTCAATACATATCATGATATCTTTAAGTTTATAGTTTTTTCGATATACCGAGTATCAATTTGGAAACGTGCCGCGAAATTTCAACACATGTTACAGATCGTTCTTAAATTCCTGTTGCAGATATTCGTCCTCGTACTATAGTAGATACGAGTTCGACATCGCCATATTGGAATTGCAAAAGTCGATCGAGTTTTCGTCATACGTGCAGCCTGTATGTTTCGCACAAAGCGACGATTTCACCGAGCCAGCAGTGGGCGAGCAATGCGTGGTACTGGGCTGGGGACGTACAGGTAGACTATGTTGTTCAATCCGGTTTCAATTAGCTTGATACGCAAATTCAACCGAGTAAAATGACGTTGCTGTTGTTGATTATTAAACAACAAATTAGATGCTTATCACCGAGTAACAGGTATACCGCGATATAAATACTGCTAAAAGTATATTGCCTGACGTTGAATTCGTGTACGTACCGTACCCCGTACGTACATCACTTCTCAATACCTAGCTGTCACGTGTAACTTGTGTGATTAGTTACATATTCCAGAATTCCAGTCCAGGCTGAAATGGAAATTATTTCTTGAGACTTTAGTTGAAAATCTAAGTTCAAGTTCAAGATACTGAGCTGCATTCTATAAATTAACGGTTACTGATTGTAAGGATATGGGACCATCGAAAGAGGCCTAATTCCGCTTATTTACCAACTTTCACTTTGCTAGATGATGGAAGTTATCGATCCACAAGCCTACGACAGGGCCGAGTTCCAATCCTGAATAGTTCCGTATGCGAAGAACAATTAAGCTATTACGTATTCAACGAAGAGAACATGATATGCGCTGGCGATCCGGAAAACGGGGGAATAGGAGCCTGCTCCGTAAGACATTCGTTATCGTTGTACCTTGCACGTATCCTAGACATCACACAATAATTATTCCATATCACTGCAGAACGATTTTGGACCCCTTATGTGCTTTCGCAATAATACATGGATGCAATTTGGAATCGTATCGAGACAGACCAGCTGCGGAAGACCCGAAGGAGTGGATGTCTTCACCAAATTATCGTCTTATTCGCAATGGATCATGGAAGGTATTTGAAAAATTCCTAGTACAAAAGTATCACTTGTATCAAATCTGATGACTGCTATCACCTTGTTTTGGCAGTGACGAATGGAACGTCGGAATCGGTGGAAGGTACATTCGAATATCATGATCCCAATTTTAGAACATTACAACGTATCAATATTCTTGTGTATATTTTATAGCGATTTACAACATCACTAACCAAACGTCTGGGACCATTTCATCCCCGAATTATAGCCCTACTGGACGATATCCAGCTTCCTCAAGCATCACCTGGCACGTCACCGCCCCGGAAGGCTCGGTAAGGCACTTACCGTACTGATGATGTCGATACGAAATCTTTATTTATTTATGTGCATTTAACAGTTGATAGCAGTCAAGTTCAACCCGCTCTTTTCCATCGAAGAATCTAACGATGATGAGCTGTGCGCTTACGATTATTTGACCGTGTATGATGTGCAAAACGGAGTGCCCGTGATGGTATGTCAAACAATCTATACATATTTTTTACGAATACTCTTCATCACATATTATTACCCAGTATAGCAACAAAAGGTTCTGTGGTAGCCTCGCGCCGCCTGACTTTGAAACGCAAGGAAATTCGCTCATCGTGGAGTTCAAAAGTGATATCACCATTGAATATAGAGGTTTTTCGTTATCATGGAAAGCAGTTGGTGAGTTTCGTCTCTCGAGAGGCCCATCATAATAATGAAGGTGTGAAAGCTCTCAAATAATTAGTTTTAAAAGTAGATAAGCTCGAAGGGTTGCGACTTTTAGCAGCTAATCGGAGGTGGCTTTCGTGACCGACGCAAAATCACTATAGCGACACTATACATGTATAGGTGCAATTGTCCAAAATGTGTTAATGTTGATACGCGAGCTATTCAGTAGTTATTACAATTTGACTGATAAAAGGGATACAAATATTTACCGAAACTGGTGTCTACTTTACAAAATGCAAATTGTAAAAATTAAGTAGATTTACCTAAACAATTGTAGACGTAATAGAAGTGCGTGTCTGCTGTCGGGTCAATAGCGAGATAACCATTACCGAGAATGCTGTTACCGAAAATGGACACAACCGAGAATGGACATATGCCGAGAACCTAACGTGCATCACGGCAACATTCGCTGTCAATTCTCAGGTGTAAATTTCTATGCAACGTCCGTCTCAGTAAGTTAGCTTCTCGGCATTAGCCATTCTCGGTAATGTGCATTCTCGGTGGTGTCAATTCTCGGTAATGTCCATTCTCGATAATAACATTCTCGGTGATGTTTATTATCGGTAATAGTTTTCTCGGTAATGGTTTTCTCGGTATTGGTATAGAACCGTAGAAGTGGAACTATAGTCTAAAAACAACCACTCGAGTATATAGGTAGTGAAAGCAACCAAAATCTACTTGAGTATTCCGAAAAGGTTACTTCATTTCCATCCACCAGTGATACCAACACATTGTATTTTCCGAGATTTTAGGTGGAGCTGCGAGGCAACTTATCTATTTCTTTCCGATTTCAGACGGCTGTGCAACTGGCGAGATGAGGTGTTGGGATAAGACGTGCGTTCCCTCTGCTTCCAAATGCGACGGAACGGTTGACTGTCCAGATGGCGAAGACGAATTTCAATGCGGTGAGCGTTAACATCTCATGCATTTCTCGAGACTAGAGACTAACATGACATTTCCATCTACACAGCGATAGCAGTTGCCGGGTCATCGGAATGTGGCAAAGCGGAAGTTGCTCCTGACTTTCCTTTTGTGAGTAAGAGTGATTAGCGATTGAAGTCAAAATCTTAGTTTTCGCTGCTGCGTTTTATGAATCCCGTTCCCTTTTACAGACTCCGCTAATTGTCGGTGGTCATCACTCCGTAGAAGGCGCGTGGCCTTGGCAGATAGGACTATATGTCGACTATGGGTACACCAAGTGGTTCACTTGCGGTGGAACTCTGATTACCGACAGACACGTACTCACGGCAGCGCATTGTATATCGAGGTTTGCGTGTTTCGTCAATGCGTCTGTGGATTTCAAATTACCCTAAACGCTACTTTATAGGTACAACGATTATCTTGTTGTCGTCGGAGACTATGATAAATCGCGTGTATCGCCTAATGAAAAGAACATCACTGTCGAAACAATTATGGTACACAGATATTACGGGTAAGAATATCATGCTATATGGGGATGATGTCGGTGGTGTATTATCGTGTCTCCGTCCTATTTGCTGCATCACTAATTTCATCTGGTCCGATATTGTGAATTTGACCCAAGCTTCAGGCATGGATTCCAAGCGACAATATCGGAATTATACTGGCAATCATTTTCAAGCCAACACGAACAAGCAAAACAAATCTATGAATTACTAACTGTTTCTTCGACAGATCATCAGTCCCAAATAGACTGGTGTGCAGCGATTTGTTAATATAACATTCATGAGAATTCCCCTCTGCTACATAGCACTATGTCGGTATTTTCTCAGAAACTACGCATACGAATATGACATTGCTATTCTCAAGCTAAGCGAATCCGTCGACCTTACATCGAAGTGGCACAAATCCATCTGTCTACCACAAGCTGGAGACACGGACCCACCGAATAACAGCACCTGCGTCATTACGGGATGGGGGGCAATAGGTAAGATGCCGAAGCGTAAATTCGGAGCGATGGTCACGCTTTCCGTGCTTCAGATGGAAGCTCGCACAGTCCGGATATCTTACAACAAGCGCACCTGAAGATATTGAACGATGCAAAATGCGACGAAATATACGACGACACCCGTACGAACGGCAGTCACTTCATATGTGCTGGGCACTATAACGATCGGGAAAACGCGTGCTTTGTAAGAGTCTCTATGATTTCATATTCTCGTTTCCCAGTGCTCACTATATTCAGCTACCTACTTTATCAGGGTGATTCGGGAGGGCCGCTTGCTTGCTTTGACGGCGAGAAATGGGTGCAGCAGGGGATTACATCTTACGGAACTGGTACCTGTGGAGAAAGAACTTTCTATTCCAATATCTCACTGTACTTGGATAGCATTCATGCTGGTGAGATTCCCGAAACAGTCCATTCATGGAAATGTGACATTCATAACGTTATTTTCAATTTTTACAGCTCTGGATTTCCAGGGTAAGTCTATTTTGGTTGTAGGCTACGCCGTCTACAGATTTTGAAATTTTACGCGGTTGATGTAAAGTACATTGCGCATTAGGGCTCTTCAAAAATGACTTTTTTTCTCAAATCGCACTGGCTACTTGATAAAATTGTTAGGTTACCTAATTTAAGCCTACACACCAAATTTGGTTCAATTCCAAGCAGCAGCCGCATTGCTACAGGAGAACAAAGTTTCTATTTATTATATAAAAATAAATACCAAAAAATTTGAAAATTTTCTGTTCACCCCATGAAAATGTTAGGTTGTCTATAGAAACGATGTTCACCAAATTTGGTTCAATTCCAACCAGTGCAAGCGGAGTTATTGCCGTCGAAAAATTTGGATTTTAATGAAATAGTATTTACGGTGGGCACCACTATAATAAATAATTAAAGAATTGTTCACCGTAAATACTATATTATTCATAATCCAAATTTTTCGACGGCAATAACTCCGCTTCCACTGGTTGGAATTGAACCAAATTTGGTGAACATCGTTTTTATAGAAAACCTAACACTTTCATGGGGTGAACAGAAACATTTCAAATTTTTGGTTATTTATTTTTATATAATAAATAGAAACATTGTTCTCCTGTAGCAATGCGGCTACTGCTTGGAATTGAACCAAATTTGGTGTGTAGGCTTAAATTAGGTAACCTAACAATTTTATCAAGTAGCCAGTGCGATTTGAGAAAAAAAGTCATTTTTTAAGAGCCCTATTGCGCATTCATTGTGACTTTAGGCAGAACCCCGTATCCGCTGTACGTTAGTAGATTCCAAATCAGTGGAATGTAACTTTATTGGTCCCCGCCAGTGCTTCTTCATTCAATATGACTTCTTTCCTAAAGATGAAGCGTGCGCAGAGTTGGAGATTTTAGAAGGGACCTCAGGATCAATTAGCTTTCCGATAAATGCGTCGGACTTCGAGGTTTTCGGCAATTATGACGGTCACAATTGTTCTTGGCTGTTCAAGGGACCAGAAAATACGGTAAGACACCAACGTCTGTAACATCCGGCACAGTATACGACCACTTTGCAACCTATTGTATACAGCTTCTAATTATACGGGTAGAGGTTCTCGATTCGAGTGGCTATTACTACTACTACGGAAGTAGATATTTGACGATATACGACGGCAATTCAACTTCCGATAGAAAGGTAAGAATGCTATTTTAGGCATACAGTGTTCTGATATCGCTGAGTATGGAATGTTAGGAAATCATGTTTGAATATCGGATGAAGTCATGGTTTTCTGGTACGCAATAATTATGATCAGGTCGCAACGCTGTGTTCGCCTATTATACATTACTAAATCTATAGCTCACCGTAACACGACTTTGTGACGCGCAGCGCGCAGCTGTAAACCTTTCATAAAAACATTCATTTCCTGTATCAATTGCGATGATTAGGTATTTGACGACACTATACGACTGAGTAGCCGACCGATACGGGCTTTCGAATCTACTTCGAATCAAGTTCTGATCAACTTCGTTTCGTATTATGGCGACGCGTCCTTCAAGATTTCCTGGGAAGCTGTTGGTTAGTATACTCGCTAAACCACATCTATTGGGCAAGGGTGTACGATGCGTACATTGTACAGCACCTGTTGCATCATGTAATGGCATCCAATAATGTCCCGTATATTCGAACGAGACAAAATAAGCGATGAATACTATACGTGGCTATATGCAGTAGTAATGGTGTAATTATTTTTCTGAAATATACATGGTAGGCTATGACATGTCTGAGTAAGACTTCAAATCTTGTAACATACGATAACATACCATTTAGATCGTTTTCGAGACGCTTAGACCCTGGATGGACTAAATGCTATCATTTTCTTGCTATGGTGCTTTCTTCAGACCCGATCGTGCGAATCAGCATGCTATAACTTTCGAAGTCACCAAATTCATCAATGCAATGGTGGCGAGTAGCGTAGTGCAGGTAGCTTAGTGCTGTAACCAAGATATAGTATGGTATGGCCACGAATGAGAAATTTCCATGTGCCATACTTGACCGTATATATAAATTTTTCTATACATTTCTCTATATATTTTATCTTTCCATACATTTTCCATGCTTTCTAATACCTCCGGGGAGTACCAGTAAAGTTGAATAAGTAAGCCTTATTTGCCTTGAAAATTACAAGGGGATATGGTTCAAAACATTGCCACAGGCTAAGTCTACTTGATTACTCCAAAAAAGTCGAAGTACTTCGTCACTGACCTGACCACCTATGTTTATTGCAAGTAGCCTTGTTGCCGGCATACTGCATAATGCATTAGGACAACTGGCTTTAAAAGGAGGCTTACATAAAATCTTTTGATCTTCATCTCAGAGGCTTGCAATTCCTCCGACTTTCGCTGCTGGGATGGCTCCTGCATAGACTCGTCTTTGAGATGCGACGGCGATTCGGATTGCGCGGACGAGAGCGACGAGAAAGAGTGCTGTAAGTCAGTGCTCTTCAACCTTTTTCGACGTGGTACACCCTTTTAAGGTTTGCTCAAAACTCGTACACCCCTGTTCATAAGGGGTCTTCAAACATGACTATTTTTCTCAAATCGTACGGCAAGGGTCGGCAACCTACGGCCCGCGGGCCGGATCCGGCCCGCCAAGCGAAATCGTCCGGCCCGCGACGAAATAATTAGTTACCACAAGAATACGGCCCGCCGTTTCGTAATGAGTTCCAATCTGCAGTGCAGCACTGCTTCGAAAAATGTCAAAATTTATAATGTTTTCTTCCACTTACGGATGATGATTCCGGAACATGTAATTCACGCACCTACGGGGCTCGTTCACTTTCGAACCAAACTCAGTACAGCGTTACGGAGAAAAAGGGTTTTTGGTCCGAAAGTGAACGAGCCCCGTACTGGTCCGGGTTCGTCATATTCCGATTTTAGAATCAGGCTGCTGCGTGAGTCGCAGAATACCACTTTTTAAATGTTAATCACATTAATAGCTCTCAGAGAAACGCAGAGATACCTCAAATGTTACTAGCGGTACTGAACTTGAATATTGCTCTCAGAACCACATTCACCACAGCAGAATCCATCACCTCAAAGATCCCCCGTGTGCCCCCATCAAAGAGTTAACGGCACAATAACAAGCACAAAGAGTAGGCCTATCTATGCAATCCTAAAATATTAAATAAAATACCGCTAATTGTCTGTGTTTCGTATGATTTGATTTTCTCTTGTCACTTTGTTATGACTACCGGAGTACCGGTACAGCTGTTAGCGATCCTTTTTATTATTGCATTGTTACGTCATATTTTGCCAATTTGGTTTTCGTATGTCCATATTTCAGTAAGCTCTTCTTGTGTCGCTAACTCCTGACAAGGCGCACACGAAAAGCCTTTGAGTCAATATGTTCCACTGTAATGAATGCAGACCCAAAAGCAATAGTAAAGATAGGACTACCCCAATAAGCATTGCTTTGTCACGTATATTTCAAACACAAGAACAACGAAACATAGAGCACTTCAACTACAAGACGCTGTTCGGCATTCCAAGCAATATGCGTTCTTCTGAAGTTTTCTGTGTCTTGGGCAAACCCGTCGGTTGCAAGTGTCACTGGCAAAACGGGTACATGCTTTGTTACGTCGAGATGCTTGCACGAGTGTATGAACTGAGAAATGAAATAGCAACTTTCCTTGAAAATACAAACATCGCCGACTCATAATCTTGTCATCGAAAATGGGTATCTAATCTTGCTTTCGTAGAATATTTAACGTCACATCTAAACAAATTGAATTTGCAACTTCAGGGGGAAACAACTAAATAACCTCACTTTCCTATACTGGAGGAGAGTAAACCTAGTACCAGCACTATACATTTGTAACTGTGATATACCAAATTTAATTAATGAATTTCCATCCGCTTTTCCGACATTCGTTCTGTACAAAATAAATTCTGACTATACCCAGTACTCCGGTTAATGTGGGCGCCAATACCATTGCCAGAAAATTTCAAATGGGCCCATTTGAAATGCCATGCAGTTGAATTGAATGACAAATTTCATACAAAGAGCATATCGCGGATTGACTTTGACAAAGAGTAAGTTCTTGAAATGTGTCTTCATCCCAGCTTGACCAACAATGCAAAAGAATAGCATCGACTTTTGGTAGCACGTGCGCATGTGAACAATAGTTTTCAACAATTGAAATTCACGAAGAGCAAGCTAAGATCACGTATCCCAACGCACATTCAGAATATGGCCTGATTCTAGCTTCATCGGACTTGTTACCAGAAGTTGAAAAGCTTTCACAAAGCAAGCTGCGCCCTGTGTCACATTTATGCTGCGTTGTTGAAGTGTAAATACATGTGTTTTGCTCTTTTTGTGATTTGTATGATTGAGATTGCAGCATTGTAGGGTAATATACCGACGTGACCGTTTAATATAGAATTAAGAAAAATTCCGGTCCGGCCCGCCAACATGTTGCGCACCTGAAATTTGGCCCGCGACTAGCAAAAGGTTGCCGACCCCTGTCGTACGGGCTACTTGATAAAATTATTAGGTTACATAACTTAAGCCTACACCCCAAATTTGGTTCAATTCCAACTAGTAGCCGCTTTGCTACGGGAGAGGAAAGTTCTATTTACTATACAAAAATAAATAACGAAAAATTTGAATTTTTCTGTTCACCCCATGAAAGTATTAGGTTGTCTATAAGAACTATGTTCTTCAAAATTGCTTCAATTCCGACCAGTAGAAACGGAGGTATTGCCGTCAAAAAAATTGGATTTGAATAAAATAGTATTTGGTCACAGAGTCTATTCGCAGCCAGTAAGGCAGCCCGCCACGCAAATTTAGGCTTACCATATTTTGGAAATCTAAAAAGAGGACACTTTTTCAGAAATTTGAGACTTGCGAAACCGGAGAAGAATTCTAAAAAACCGGTGAATTTTTCCCACTTGGTGATCAATTGACTATAAAAAAAGGTCATCTTTCCGCTCAGAGCTCAAGATATCGTTTTTCTCTCCGCATTGCTAGGTGGATGACTAAAAAAAGGTCAACTTTTCACTCAGAGCTAAAATCACAGTTTTTCACTCCGAAATACCAGCCGGAGCGTCACTTCTGTGCTGATTTATGGCATATCAATTTGCTCTAAATCTGACCTAAATTTTCAAAAAAGAGGACAAAATCTCAAAAAAAGAAGACAAAAGGGCGTCCTCCGAGGACACTTTAAAAAAAGTCAAAAAAGAGGACAAATCCTCTTAAAAGAGGACGTATGGTAAGGGTAACCCTACGCAAATTGGAATTTATTTCGTGTCAGAGCAAAAACAGCATGATATAACGAACGATATTCAACCTAAATGTAACAGTATTGGGGGGAGAGTAGTTAAAGCTACTGCTGCAGAAGCGGTAATTCAGATCAGCGATGATAGCAGGCGCACCAGCCTACTGCGCATCAGGCCTGCCACACACCACACACAGTCGATAGTAGCACATGGGCTGCAAGAGATGTCAGTAACCTCAGATCGTATGCCGCTATACACAGTCTATTGTCGCTAATTTATATCACTTATAACAAAATACTAAATTGCAAATGTATGGCGAAAGATTGGACATACAATTGGCATTTTAAAACAAAAGGGTTTCGATTTCAATATGGAAGCTGTTTCGACCCTGGCTAGCTACGTCACTTCATTTATGTGCATTGCGGTATTTATTAGCGTCGGGTAGGAAGCACGGATTCAAAAAGTCTGAGCTATCGCGGCGGTTTCCTCACAAATCAATAAAATACTAATGACTAGCTGAACACATGTTTGTTAACTGCATACTTTACAACACCAAACGGAACCATTGGTCTATTGCCGACGGCTAAATGAATAAAAGAAATATTTGCTTATGACATCACAATCAAGCGGTGTACAGTATTACACTTGAGATAACATTGTACCATATTGCTCGTTAACCTGTGCGTCAACCTGTCTGTACTGACCTATAAACTGGCATTTGTGATAGCTAGCCATCGGCTCATTGTAATTTGGATCTGGTACACCCCTGTACACCCCATCCGAGTGGTACACCCTTTGCGAATTCTGGTACACCCTAGGGTGTACGACCACCCCGGTTGAAGAGCACTGCTGTAAGTAGTTCATCAGTACTTCCAGTAAAGTCAGTAGGATTTCAAAATTTTGAGACGATACCGATGTCTATGGTATATGATATTTTGGTCGATGAAGCCAATACAGAAATGTGATATCTTTTAGGTAGAAATTGGTATTCAAATTCAATGAATTTGAAAAAGAACTAAGAATGTCCTCATAAAAAATCCAACAGCACTTAAAATCCACTCATTTGGAACAGCTGAGAGCGTGGGATGTGCCAGTAGCGTATAGGAATGTTTAACAGCGCCCATCATCGAGTCACACGTCATAAACTTGAGAAATCAGACAACGTTGGTATGCCCGGTTCATATTTACTCTAACCGTTTCCCACTCGGGAGCGAGAGGGGCCTGGTCGAAATCCTGGATGCACAAACCGCACAAACCCTTTCCGATAATAATCTTTATTATCACGAGTATACGGGGTTCGTCACTCAATAAGTTAGTCCATTGGTTTATTCTCGGATCGACATACATAGGTCTTCCTTACTCGTTTGAATCCTTATAATGCGTGGTGACAAAATTTGAGAGTTAGTGACATTTCTCTCTCTATGTGGTGACAAAAGACTATCCCTATATACTACTGACTCTTTTGACATGCCGAAAAATATGGTTCGGAGCGGGTCGATATCGATATGTCCACGGAGACGGGCTTTAATTATAAGTATACGCTCATCTAGACACCGTATTACCTGTCACTTGATTTGCAGCTAGGGCGGAAGATATGGAATGCGGCCGGCAGGACATCGCACCCGAGATTATGTGGGTAAGTTATATCGTTGGAATCGGAATTAAGGAGCATATAGCGATACTTTTGA
The DNA here is from genome assembly GCF_051294905.1 of Botryllus schlosseri. NCBI lineage: Eukaryota > Metazoa > Chordata > Ascidiacea > Stolidobranchia > Styelidae > Botryllus > Botryllus schlosseri. Next base: position 21,280,138 of record NC_137246.1, read on the forward strand.
TTTATGTCCCTCTCTCCCGGCGCAGAATACACGAATCGTAGGAGGATCAGTCGCAAGAAGCGGCTCCTGGCCCTTTCAAGGTTATGTTATCCAACAATACAGCTGGTCATGGTCGAACTATACATATTCTTACTACAAATGCGAAGCTACTATCATAAATGACAGATGGGTGTTAACTGCTGCTCGATGCTTGCATTACAGTTCAGCGTGAGTATATGTATTTAACGGTTCGATTTTAGTGCACTTGCAGCTGCTTCCTTATATTAAATAGTCGACATTTTACTATGTGCGAATTCTTGAAACTGTTGGCTGCATGTGAGGAACTCAGTGCGCTGGTTACCACTGTATGACTATTTTCGAACGCATTTTGACAAGGCTTTTTACTATTGTTTTGGTCGCATGATGTTATACAGTGAAAGTTTTCAATTCATGGATTATTTAAATTGTTTAAACGGGGCTTATCTAAAGACTAGATGCGTTGAAACATTGGTCTACATGTGTTGAGGAGTCCTGCAATTATTTCAGACGATTTCTGAAGGTGGTTGTGGGGAATCACAGCATCGCCGATGATTTGAACGCAGTCGAGCGGTACGACGTGTCGAATATACATCTCCACTACAAGTAAGTCGCTAAATTGTATGAGAGGGAAAATATTGGCACAAAGTGCGTCCCATATGTAGGCTACGATGTCATACTTCATAAAAACATCGGAGTAAGTATTGTTATAAGAATATTTCTGGTTTCGCGAGACCCAATAAGCTAAATGGCCAGTTTTGTATATTTTGGCGTCAATTATAAGAGTGTAGAATACTGAAGAAGGCACATTTGGAATAGTTGAGTTCATCCGAAGTTTGCAGAGCACCCTATACAAAACTATAGAGGCGCAAAGTAGCCAGGGTTGATACTCCCGTAGAAGTAGAAGTGACTCGGTAAATGTCTACTGAATTAAAAGTTCAAAATAACTTTAAATGGACACAGCAAATGAGGGCCGGTCTGTTATAATAGGAGGCAGGTACTTTTGAAATTGTAAGATTCCCCTCGCGTCTAATGCAAAATAACCAATGACACACGAATAGGAGGAATTATCAAGAAAACCACCAGTTGTCACGATACAGGGCTGCTTCCTCCAGCTGTTGTGAAAATGCCACTCACATAAGCGGTGAAAACCTATCCCAAAACTATTTTCTATGTATCAAAATCCAATGGGTAAAACGTACCTAGTTTTAGTGGATGTAAAGTCTAAATATAAATGATAACCACTCGAGTATAATGCAAGTATAGGCAACACCGACTGGAGTACTCTGAAAATGTTCTTCGTGATACTGGGCACCACTATACCTATACGTGAAAAGAGTGTCGTGTAGTTATTTGTAAACTATATAGAGCCTGTCTTTTGTAACAACGAAATGAATTATACTTGCATCTTGGTGAATGACATGATCTATATTATATTATATGCTATTCGTGTACCAACACACTATCTATATTACGCTATATACTATTTTTATTTCAGCTATTCGAGTTACGGCTTGGAAGATGACATCGCTCTACTGGAGTTGCAGACTTCAATTCAGTTTTCTTCGTCCGTGCAACCAGCATGCCTGGCTCAGCCCGATTCTACTGAACCTGCGAGAATTAACGAAGAGTGTGTTCTGTTGGGGTGGGGAGAGTCAGGTATAACCCTGAATTCGACAATATTAAACACGCCGTGTACATAATTACGAAATTCTGTACAGAGGGAAGCTATCGGTCTACAGACCTTCGACAGGGAGTCGTTCCGATAACAAACAGCTCCATGTGCGGTGACGTGTATTACGGACGTTTCAAGGACGACAGGATGATATGCAGTGGCGATCCCAACTCTGGCGGTAGCGGAGCATGCTACGTAAATACGTTGTGTTGCCTCCCATGCGGATTGCGAGAAGCTGTTGGAATTCTTGTCTTTAGAATGACTACGGGCCGTTGATGTGCTACCGAGATAACGTGTGGGTGCAATTTGGCATTGTGTCACGAGTTCAAAGTTGCGGATACAGCACGACTGTGGATCTGTTCACGAAAGTGTCGTTTTATGCGGATTGGATCGCGAATGGTGAGGGAATATGCTCGTGATCTGGCAAATTCTTTTACTTCGTATGTGGATTGTGGGTTTGCGCTTTTGCATTGCAGACATTACGATATCGACATATCTCTTTGACATTATCTCTAGATGTGCTATTGCTGGGCAGTGCGAATGTAAATCGCATAATGTCATAACTGCAATATTCCATGAGAGACAGTTCCGGACAACCTACTAGGCTATTACTACATCCATACGTGAGCGTCGAAGCCGCTGAACTTGGAAATATCATTTAAGGCGAAACGCATGCGTCTGGCATCATAGTTTCGTTGTGTATTATAAGATTTATAAATCAAATGTACTTTTGGAAATCCCACCCCATAAGTATCCGCGAAATATGATTTCCGGGGCCCACAAAAGATAGTCAATTCACGGGATGGACAAACACACCGGTCGTGATCATTTCCAAGCTAGAATCTTGTTCATTCGTATATATGAAATACAAAACGCTATTTTATCCATTTCCCTTTTAGTCACTGGAGGAGCGCTTCCTGCCTCACAGTCCAACACGACCGATTTCTCGGGAATGGTAACTACTGCGACCTATACATCGTCTCCGGGGTCTACGTCAGGTTTTCGATCAACTATCTCATCAGCTTCGGTTAGCGCAAACAGTATTTCGGATACGTCTGAAACCGGTAGGTATTTTGATATCCGGTCCGCGCAGCACTCTTAGCAAACTGTCGGAAGCATCTCGACGTGGTTGGGATGGGGAATTATGCGGTCATTGCGATAATGATACGACAGCCGATACGTAATCGTGTGTACGTCAATATCCGATACATATCTTAAAACAATTGCAGGGTTCGAGATCAGGTCTATTCTGCTATGTTCTTTTACGCCTTGCCACGTTTCAATATACATAACGCTATTTTGTACATTTCCCTTTTAGTCACCGGAGGTACGGTTCGTGCCCCGCAGTCCAACACGACCGATTTGTCGGGACCGGGAATGGGATCTACTGCGACCGATACATCGTCACCGGGGTCTACTTCAGGTGTTCAAGAAACTATCTCATCAGCTTCGATTAGCGCAAACACTCTCTCGGATGCGCCTGAAACCAGTAGGTATTTAGACATTCGGTCAGCGTAGAACGCTAAGCAAACTGTCAAAAGTTAGTCGACAGGGTTGGGATGGGGAATTATGCTGTCATTGCGATAATGATACGAAAGCCGATACGTAATCGTGTGTACGTCAACATCCCGATACAACCTTAAAACAATTGCAGGATTCGAGATCAGCTCTATTCCGTTATATTATTTTCTGCCCTGCCCCTTATATGTCGAAAACGTATTTATTATATCATATCAACCAACACACCCTTATCCTCTTTTTTCTCAGGGACTACCAATACCACCGCAAGCGATGCTTCCAGATCGATAGTGCAAATTGGATATCTTTTACTACCATTTTTGGTCATTGCGCTGCTGTAGACCAAGTCATATGCATAAAATGATCAATATTTCCAGAAGCCGGTCTATAGCAAGTTTTTGGCACCGTTTATGCACGTTCATTAGTGCTTGAATTTTCCACTGTAAAATTCACTTGAATGTATTAAAACGTTTGTAGATTACTATCATGATTTATATTGATTATTTGTATCGTTATATGTATATATTACCGGTCGCTGATTAGCAACTCATTCACATCTATATCATGGTATCTGTTCCGTAGAATCCAAATAATACGCTGTGGTGGTGGCAGATAAACCACGTCATGTCTACGAATACGCATAACTTGATTTTTACCTGACAGAAAAGATAAATATGCAATGTATAATACAGTCACTTCATATATCAACCATGCCTAGAATCCATCTCACGTAAAATGGTTGACTTCAATGCACTTGAAATGTTTTCACAAATACCGCCACAATGAAATATTGATGTATCGTATTCGTATCCGTGTGACCTTTTGTTGCTATACTGTGATTTAATTTATGATACATTCTGTACAATAAAGTTCATTATATTTCACAGGTTCTAATGTTGTTTCGCACATACTTTGCCAATTATACTTCAATAAATATATTCTTAGCAGTGCAGTCTGATGCAGACATTCCCTTTATATGTGAGTAAGCTTTTCCTTGTGAGTATTACGGCCAACGGCGAACGTACGGTATTTACCGTCAGCGACGTTGAAAGTTCAAACTATGCTCAACGAAGTCAACGTTTTGACAGTACACTTTTTACCAGTCTTGTGCTCGTGTATCTACGTTGGTATCCTTTGATTTTTATAGCCTACAAACTAGTAGGACCATGTTGTGAGATCTCAAAAGGAGGCCACTTTTCGAAAATTCTGAAAGCTCCAGCACCGAACTAGAAAACTGATGATTTTGAACATTTTTTGACCGATAGTACTGTGCTGACCAAGAGAATGGTCATCACTTTCACTCGACTCCCGATTCACCCGATTTTTTTCTCACGTTAGTTGCATTTTAATCCTTTTTTGCAGAAAAAGAGGACAAATTCCCAAAAAAAGAGGACATTTAGGCGTCCCCCGAGGACAATCTATTGAAAAAAAGTCCTATTAAAAGAATATGTATGGTAACCATATGAACTAGTAATTATTGTCACTCATTATTTCATTGTGTGTATTGTGCCTTCCTTTATGGTAGGCCTACACTCCTACAGTGGTTATACCGACCGGTGGGGAATTCACCGTTTCTGATGGGGAACAGAGGCACTTGTAAAGTAAATATATACAGTGTAAGGAGTCATAACACCACAGTTACGACTACCAGGTCAATGCTTTGGTTTGTGTCACTAATTTTATGGGGTGTCGGTAACAAATACGACATGCATACCGTGAGTGATGCGCATATGCCGCTGGACTAAGGAAGGTGCAGATAGAGCCCCGTAAGGCTTCCTACATCTCGCGCCACCTCTCCACGCTGTCCCGGAAAATGCCGAGCGCCAAGCAGGAAGTCATAGCTACAGTGTTGCTAATCAAGTCTTTGGTCTGACCCGACCGGGGATTGAACCCGCGACCTACCGATCAAGATGCCGGACGCTTTACCATTACGCTGCCTTATCGGTTGTCCGACATCGTAGCATGCGACACGTTAGTTTAGTTAAAGGGTCGTGGATCTTTAGCAAGCTATGTATTTTTTATTTGTATTTCCGTAAAATCCATAGGATAGTTTTCGAAACTTACTGTAGTTTACTTGTACATTTTGAAGCAAAACCAAATATTGTAGACAGCAGTAAAAGCGTGAATTTATTGTTTATTTTTCAGTAACACGCGTTTTACAGTAAAGCGACTCTTCAAGGAATCCATGCAACACGTGCGAGGGTGGTGATACCTAAATGGTGCTACTGGCAGTTCCTCCAAACCGAAATAATTACTTTAGAGACGGAGAATATTGTTAACTGATGTTACTTAGTTAACACTCAAAGTCTTAGGCCGCAACCAATAATATATCGTTGGCGGCAACATATAGCGTTGTGCTATAAGCGTATCATTTTAACGGCAGTGCGAACAAGCGAACTACCAATCGGAAATGTTGATAACTATGTTTGTAATTTGGACTTGTTATTGAGAATGTTCCTCCAAAGTGAGTTCATTTCACGCCGAGGATTAAGAAGATAATGTGTATTTTGAAAGCTGCATTGTCATACAGGCGTCGCTGTGTCCGATTTCCTCATGATCAAACAATGCATCGTGCCGTCCAAATTTTGATATACGTTTGACCCCACGACGAAGATTTATAATGAGATCTTTACCAAAAGCACAGATAGAGGATAGAGTGGTTTGCTGACTAGTCGACCGTCTATTTGTGGATGCAATCACGAGCCCATTACGATGCTATAACACATAACAACTAGGGATGGTGTGAATGTGAGGTTCACGTTCGCGTTCTGTGTGTGAACCTCGGAAATTTAGAGGTTTGCGTTCACAACAGAACCTTGGTAGGTTCTGCACCGTGAACCTTTTTGGTAAATTGTAATTTGCACTTCATTATAAGATCGTTGGTTCAAATTTATTGCATTTCAACGGCGGGTCACTCTATGCATGGCGCTGGCAGCATAAAAAATCAACATCAAACGAGCATGCACCTTGACAATCTTAAAAGTTTTACTTGCTTTTTTGTTACAAATTTTTTTTCGAAATATCCAGCTTGCCGTTTGTGAATGTTTAGTGACTCTCTGCTCTGAGCTTGACCCGCAATCACACAACATCACGAGCGATATACGTAGTCAGCGAATGATGCTTATGCAACCAATCAATGACATTGATATCGTTTTCTGATGTAAAAAATCGAGCGGGCGTACGGGGTCAATCTTGACTTTATATCTTTACTGTATCATTAAAACAGAATCCGTGCGATTAAGGTGCTGGCTACTGCTGTATAACTTGTTCAGTGGTGCCACTCCTAGTGTTTTAACACTAGATCTAGTGTTTTTTCGGTCGTCCTAGTGTTTTAGTGTTTTTTTCCGCACAATTTTGCTAATCTAGTGTTTTTCTGCAATTGTGCGAACAATGAATATTCTAACATTAGAATACTAAATTACAGGGCATCGCTGATAAGGCGAATTGGTGTCTCCGGCTGTGTTTGTTTTCAACAATTCGATGTGGTGGTGCAGTAACAAGCAATAGTAGTATATAAATGGGCGGAATCCCCTCATTCGCGATTTATAAAGAACAAACAAACATTATCAAGATAATAAACAGAGTAAGAATTAGCTCATTCTCAGTTTTGCAGCAATACTCGAGGGGATTTCCCTTCTGGCTGTGCGGCAATTAAAAAAGGGGAATAATTAGAGAGAAAACGGACAAAGAATCTGGATTGACCTTTGTACTCAGACTGGAGTCATTCTACTTGTACTTCTCCACCCGCCTCCTGATTATAATACGTTGTAATTTTACTGTATTTTTCCACGATCCATAGCTGACCTCGGTCGTACACGACGGTGATAATAGTTGCCTGCCCTGACCCGTTGTTCCGTGGTCCAATTTCATGACCTGGGAGAAATAGCCCGTCAAACTGGTTGACTTATCGTTCCGCGGTTGATTCAATTTCGTGTATGGGGGGGGGTCATAATTACCGGTCGTGACGTCAGTATAGTTTTCTCCTGATCCATGAGATCCTGGTGCGTGTTTTAGGTGTCCATACGTTCGGCTGTGTCAGGTGACGCTTGTGGTCTGTCTCATACTGTCGTACTTGAACCCGCTTGCTTTGTTGTCCACCCAGGCAGTAACGAGAAATGATCTGTTATTATTATAAATATGTGTGTCATTTCGAGTCATACCGAGAATCAGAATGAATGTCCTAGTAGAAATTTGTATCAGGCGACCCGACATAGATTAGCTTAAATAAAGTAACATTATGAATATAATAAGTAATTAAACAAATAGCTGATTCTCAATTTTGCTCGCATCAACGTGTTAACCCCCAGTATTACGTACCTAGTATTCGGTGCAAGCAACAAATGTGGCTGTTCCATACCTATACCGCGTTCTAGCGTCTTAGGACAGACAGTCCCAGCCAAACAATGTATTTATGATGGGTTCTTTAACTGCTTCACGTCTGGTCAAGCGTAATCGTGCCGGTGCTTGTAAATGATATACAATTTACCGCGGCATATTATTTTTGTATGCTGTATAATGTACACGAGGTACAACTTGAATCGATCAGTTGGCGAACTCATGCTTTACCGGTATGTACGATCGATCGCGAGCTCACCACGCACTTGTCGTTCGAGAGCGACTCATTTCGCTATAGGCAATGAGTTGTGTTCGCGTGTACCGTAACATCCTCAACACGTGTTATACCAACACCTCCAAGCATATTTACAATATCATGCTAAGGAACTATTGCTTCGGAAGCCACGCACTGTCGTTCGAATTCGACTAATTTCGCCGCAGACAATCAGTTGTGCTCGTGTGTGTCGTAACATATCCTCAACTCATGTTATGCCAACACCGCCGAGCATATTGGTAGCATCATACTACGGATATATTGACTCGACAGAGTGTTACTATAGAAATTAAACATGGAATGGCAACGACCAATTTTGCAGCTTCGCTCCGCTTCGCCGGGGCTGGAATGAAGAATTGTTTTGCGTAAGCGACTGTAGGATTTCTGGCAATCCAAAAGCTATCTTCCCGAGCGCAGAAATTATTGAATCTGGTCTTGATCGAAAGCTACTGTTGCACCGACCCCGAAAATATAAATTAAAATATTGTTCGTGTGCTGATCCACCTAGAATATGTCCTCCAAGTCTGAAATATCGGGATTGTTTAGAACAATCGGGTAACCGCAACACAATAGCCATAACAATGACCGTTGGGATCAGTGGGTTGACCTTATTTGGCTTAAACGCGCTCGGTGGTGCAATAATGGCAATGAATTGTGGCAGATCATACGTTATGCAATCTATAGCCTGAGGTGAGGTGTAAAGTAGAGTGGGAGATTTCAAAATCGGAATCCACTGCGACTATAGGGCTGCAAAATCAAAGTCCAAAAAATCCGACTGGCACGTAAAGTACTGGTTTCTCCATATATTAGGCTGGGTAAAATGTAACATAAATCCAACTCTCAAAGGCACTGCTGTAAGGGGAGTGTCGTTGTACATTAATTTGCGTACAGCGAAACTTTGTATGCGGTGGTGCAATAATGAGGATGAATTGTGCCAGATCACGTGATGCAATCTAGCCTGCTTTCGGTGAGGTGTAAAGATGAGCGGGGAGATTTCGAAATCTGACTCCACCCCGACTCGGGTTGCTAAATCAAAGTCCAAAAAATCCGACTGGCACGTAAAGTACTGGTTTCTCCATATATTAGGCTGGGTAAAATGTAACATAAATCCAACTCTCAAAGGCACTGCTGTAAGGGGAGTGTCGTTGTACATTAATTTGCGTACAGCGAAACTTTGTATGCGGTGGTGCAATAATGAGGATGAATTGTGCCAGATCACGTGATGCAATCTAGCCTGCTTTCGGTGAGGTGTAAAGATGAGCGGGGAGATTTCGAAATCTGACTCCACCCCGACTCGGGTTGCTAAATCAAAGTCCAAAAAATCCGGCTGGCTCGTAAAGTCCTGTTATTTCCACATGTTGTGAGGGTAAAATATAGCATAAATCCGACTCTCAAGGCCATTTGACTGCATCCAGTCCGGCGATAGCTCGCTTCACCGTCGATCAGCTGACTGACCTTATTTTGCTCGGTTTCGGTGCCAGGGCTGGACACGGTCAAGTGACCACCCAGGCACGATAGTTCTACTATCTTTACACGATATGGAGATGACGTTGCATATTCATTTGCGTACAGCGAAACCTTGTATCGACCCATTGTCGGAATTATGTTCAACTATACAGGTGTTATTAGTGCAATCAGGTTTAGCACCACAAGAAGTATATTAGCAAAGTCCTATCCACCACAAAACGATAATACCTATACCCCACCAACAAACAGACAAACAAACTTGTCGCTTGAATACTTGTAATTTCATTGTGGTCAGATGTACGCAAATCAGCTGTGATCAATCGAGCGTGACACAATCGCTGTCAGTCATCAATCTGCGACTTGACAAAACTCGCGTTTTCGGGTTGACAGCAACACAGTGCGATATATTTGATGTCCCCATCGACCCTCCTATTTAATAGGGTTACCATACGGCCTCATTTAGGAAGCATATGTCCTCCTTTTCCCAGATACCCTTCGCCCAAATGTACTCTCTTTCTGTCAATTTGTCCTCCTTGTTAGCTTAACATATCCAAAAAACACCACGAGTAACGAGCTTAACATATCCAAAAAACACCACGAGTAACGCAAAATATGGGCCTAGATTACAAAAGTCGGGTATTTACGCGGCCAAATCGGAAAAATGACGCTATGATAGTGTTGCGCAGGCTATTACGTGGATACGGGGGCCTGTGTAAACATGTCAATAGTAAAAGCGCCCCAAACTACCGTTACATGAAAAAGATCGAGCGCACTCGAGCATGTCGGGGTATACCCACCTTAGTACAGCAAAATGATCGAATGTCGTAGCTAGAATAGCTGCGGTGGCGGTACATCATTCTCACAAGATGTACTTTGGAACGTGTGTGAAATCGTCATCGTCCTCTACTCGACTAAAGCAGAATATAGCTTTGAAGTACTCAAGTAGAAGTAGTTTAAAAGAAATGTCGTGAAATCGCTTTCTATCCTAATTATAAAGAGTAGATCCCCATAAAACTGTCGAGTCAAAATGCAGTTTCGAAGCGATCCGGTAATTTGTAAATCTTATTTGTAGGTTGCACGCTGTGTTAATTGATTAGAGAGAAGCAGACACGGCGGTGCCTCTATAACAAGGCGGTTCTCAAATCCACATTGTCTTCGTTATCATCGGCGAGATGTGGCTTTGCAGTGACATTGCGGTCGTTAAAATATAAGTAGTTTTGAAAAAATGTCGGTATAGTGAAATCGCTTTCTATCCTAATTATAAAAGAGTAGGTCCCCATAAAACTGTCGAGCTCAAGCACGTTGGTAACTGTGATAGTAAACAAAACTGACTCCAGTCCCTCAGAAATAGCGACTGTATTTCGTAGCTGACCACGCGCCTGCTTAATCACACCGACTGACTCTCGTAGTAAGCAACTGCGCCTCCGTCATTTTCTTATTGCTCAAATAATTTTACAATTCACGAAATTCATTTTAATTTGTCGGTAGTGTTATCAGAACAAAAGACACACTTACACAAGTCTCGCAAAAAGTTGGTGATACACTACAATCGTTTTATCGACACTATTTAACTCATAGGTCGATCACACGACTGACGTTTCCGCAGATCAATTTTTGGCGTTTGATCAACTCTTGTCTGGTTATGGGGTTTCTAATCACAGGACGATTGAGATTCGGGTGTGTTTTTTCGATACGTTGCGCAAACTCGATACCTTTCGTTCGGATTACGTATTCGCACTGCGGAAACCATTTTGCATGTTCTGTCCAAACCTCGTCTTCACGGTCCCACCGAAGCCCCCCGTCACAGTAAAAGCATTTGGTTCTGTCCGAGTCGACGTAGTAAAACCCCGCTTTTGCTAACTGTTCAACACTAGCCTTAATTTTATTCGGTTCCCAGCCCTTGTCGAAGGTTGCGATTCGTTTTGACAACGACGACATGAGAGGATTCATGGGGTTAAGACAAGGAAATAGTTGCTCAAGACATCGCTTTTCGTCCTCGGAGGGTTCCTGTGGTTCTTGTAGATGTAAAGTGAGACGTCGTATTTTGTCGCCAAGCAACTTATCCAAATTGTCTCGTTCGTGCTCGGTTAGCGCCACATTCCCCGAATCGTCGCCACGTGCGAAACAACAATCCGGGTGATACGTCAAGTGTATTTCAGATACATCGTCTGTAGGCCTCCAATTGCGGAGAACGCCGGAGCAGCTGAAGCACTGCGTTCTGTCTAGGTCACCGAGGTAGAATAAACCTTGTTTTGCCAACTCGCCGACCGCCCGTGGTATGGGATAGCTGGGCCATTTATCAAAGGTTTCGCGACGCTTCGACTCCTTTCGCAAGTCGAGATTCCTAACCCGATACTCGTGCTCTTGATCAGCGATATTCGCAAAGTTGATGTTGGCGTTTCCAACGGCTTTACACTGTCTCAATAAACTTTTGAAATTCGATTTGACAATAGGTATGTTCAACGCGTCTCGTACACAATTCGCGTCATGACGCCGTGCACTCGACCCGGTCCATCTTTCGAGGTACACACTGCATCCAAAGCATTTGATTTTGTCTCCAAATCCTAGCCAGTAGTATCCTTCAGACGCTAAATCGGTGCGTGTTGCGTATGATACTTTAGAGAATTTGGCGAACGTGGCGAGCCTGTACAATTCACTGCGGTGAGAACCGGAAGCGATATACACGCGTTTCTGTCCGGGTGGATCAGAGTATCTCTCCATTCACGTTATACCAAGCTCTTTCCTAAACATGGAGTACTAAGACAGAGCTATTGTGTCTAAAGCTGTCCCATAGGTCAAACGAGTCGGCTCACACATATATTCCTAGCTTATCCTTGAGAGCTGTATAGATTACTGGTTTAGCTGTACTTTTATGTGTGATTGACAACCGTTAGCTGTCGCTATTGCACAATTTTCATATGTGTTTACCAGGAGCGGGCAACTTGTGCAGTCCGCGGGGCGTGTATAGCATAGCATCTCGGGCGGTGCGAATTGCTGAATCGATACATTATTCGACCACCGATCAGCATATGCGAGCAATAAATCGTATTCGATCAATATATTTTAACAACAGCAATGTCATAAGCCGTACCTCGCCCGATATTAACGAGGACAAATTGGATTTGAGAACAGTATTTTTATACAGGCACCGCCATGTCTGCTTCTCTCTCATGGTGCAATACTTAAATAAGATTTCATAGTGGTCTATAAGCCCGATACTCTAAATCGACAGAGATATCAATCCATTAAAGTTGTTTTCTAACGACATTACAGACAACAATGCGTACTAGTGAACACGAACCGAATTGTCACACCTTTGCGTCAATTCCCCGCCGACTCAGTATGAGACACTCTCGACCAACGAATGTACATCGGGCAACCGAGACAGGTGACCTTGCGTGGTGGGTATTCTCGATATCACCGATACGGCAACTTTATTCTCTGTACTGGTAATGTGATGGAGAGCGGCTTAATTCATCAGACAAAGACTGGAAGCAACAACTAGCAAACACAAATCTAATGGCCACACCGACATTCACAGGTATTCGATAGACCCGATCATACCGAGGTCACCCAACTTCTATAATCACAGGTATTCGATTGACCCGATCATACAGAGGTTACCCCACTTCTGTAATGGCACGGGTACGAAGCATTTTGAACGGTGTTGCTCGGTCGCGGTTCTTGGCCTTCCAAGACCTCTGTTAGCATCAGTCTATCTCACTGTTTGGAGTGCCGACGTCAAACGTCGTAATAGCGATCACTCGGTCATGTGTAGAATATAGAAATTGACGCCTGTCCTATTTGCACGACCTCGTGTCTTTTGGTAAACTTACTAAAGCGGAAAGTCACTGCCAAGCTGGACATTGATTGATCGTTCTCTTGTTAGCGTCGATATTCGCTCGTGCGTGCTTTCATGTCTTTGAATGTTTGTTATCGTCGAGTGTGGTCATAAATAGACAGGGGGACAAATTTGATGCGTTCAACACAATACGCGTTTACCACATGTCATTCCGGACGGTAACCGATCGTTTACCGCACCTACGATAAATGTCGCTTTTTACTCATAGGTAAGCCGATGATATGTGAAAACACAGGCGCTAACGTGTCATTTCGTTATTCCTTCAGCGTCACATGACCGCCTATCTAGGCTTTTGGGGTGCCCACCAATACAGTGTCGAAACGTGATCCATAGGGACCCCACTGCGTGCTATACGCCTCAATAAATATGTTTACTCGAGTTTACACCTGGTGTGGAGCAGTGAAGCGGGTGCAGAAAGTAAATTAGACAACACAAATCAGTTGACTACATCGATTAACATACGGGGGTTCATCAATTTTGTGACTTTTGAATGGGTGTTAATTTTGCCAAATAAACCCCACTATGTCTGTAGTTTCAAATAGTAACGTAATTAGTGGTGTTTCCGTTGGGTTAAACGCACTTTTGAACGCTGCTGCTTGGTCGGTGGTATGTACAGTGTACACTTTCGTCAGATAAGACACGTACGGCAAACGTCAAGCATTAAAATCATCCGGTACTAAAATAAGTCATCCGGTAGAATTACTAATAAGCTATACCCCGAGTTTCCGGGTCCCCGCCATAGCCCGTAACTATGTGCTTGGAGGGGTGGACGCGCATTCTCGGGTGTACCGAAAGCCAGTTTGCACTGCGAATTGGAGTAACTCCCGGCTGGTACGCAAAGTCCTGTTATTCCCACATATTGTGAGGATAAAATCTAGTATAAATCTGACTCTCAAAGATGCGTGGTCGTATCCAGTCCGACTTCACTCAAAACCGATGAAATTCGGGGGTCCGGAACCGATTCGTGACCACCTCCGTCCAGGCAAAATGGTTCTGCTGTCATTACACGATATGCGGGGTTTCGTTGCATATTCATTTGCGTACAGTGAAACTTTGTATCGAACCATTGCCGGAATTCTGTTTGATTTGTCTGTACATGTGTTGTTATTGTAGTAGGGTTTAGCACCACACGAAGTATATTGGCAAGATCTTATCCATCTCACAACGATAACAACTTTAACTGTCAGCAAACCCAACGGTCATCACTCGAATGCTTGTAATTTCGATGCGGTGTGATGTACACAAACCAGCTGTGATCAATCGAGTGTGACACAAACGGTGTCAGTCGTCAATCTCCTGTTTGACTAAACTCGCATATTCGAGTGGGTTGACAGCATCATCATTGGTTTTATTAGCAATTTTATCAGTTCAATACACCACAATAAATGCGATACAACGAAAAGACAGGAAGATGTCGAAGCGACAAGGAGTAGTCTATGGAATCTGACACCCACAAAGCAATGCGATACATTTGATGTTCACATCGATCCCTATATTTATAGGGTTGTCCTCCTCCTTCTCCTAGATATGTACAACTTTCGCCCAAATGTCTTCCTTTTTTGTAAATTTTTCCTTATTTTCAGCTTAAAATAACAAAAAAACACCACGAATAACGCGAAATGTAGGTCCTGGTCGATTTCGGTGAGTGACCTTTCATTTAGTTAACTCGCACAACACAAGTAATTGACGGGTATTTCGGTAGTCGAGTCAGAAGAAATGACATTGTTTTCTAGTCAATCTAATGAAATTAGCGGTATAAATATAAAAATACGTCTTCCCCTATCGTAACTTGCAACCTGTGAAAAAACGCGTACCGCAAAATATCCTCAGCACCCCCAACAAAACATACTTGCGACAAATATCATACTATGGACGTATTGACTCGGCGGAGTGCTACCGTGAGAGAAATGCTGCCCAGGTAGCACGCCTACTTGGGTACCACAAGGTATCAAGGTGAGATGAATTGTGGTAACCAGCTGGGGAAACCAAGCGGGACCCGTACATTTTTGGCCCCATATTACAGAGGTATTTTCTGGGGGACCATGTGGGTAACCCACTTAGCTGGCAGCGAAGACAATATTGCGAGCCCGGTCCTTGTAGCAGTGTAAGTGGGCCGAGAAGTCGACGTAGAGATGTGCTAGGCGATGTTAGGTAAACCCTACACGTTAGTTAACTTAACATTGTATACTGTACAGTACATACCTGGAACCTGCTACCTCCACTCACGCAAACAAATATATACGGTAATCTGAGTATATAATAACCTTTACGGTGGGTGAGTGAGGCCGTCATCACTGTTTAAGTGTAATCGTTGAGTTATATTTTCAACTGAACAAGACACACACAATGTACAATACGATAAGATAGAAAGCGATGTAATGAACAGATAGGAGGATGCCGACCGACGCGCAGTTGCCGTCTTTTAGACTGACATCTACCTCGGCTTAGAGTGCCCGCCGTCACAGTTACTCTCGATGTTGATCATTTTCGAGGCCAGGGCCCTTGCTCGCGATTTCCATAACTTGTGTGTGAGTGCATTCTTTCGTCGAGTCATTCTCGGGTCTCATGTCGCAAGAAGAGGAGCCCGGACAAACCTCCGACGGGAGTCGAACCGAGGCCGCCCGATTCTTAGGCGCTTATCGTCACCAGTACCCGAATTCCATTCATATGGAGGTGGAATTCAATTTGGAAATGTCCCAGCGACCAGCATCGCAAATGAATAAATCGGAAACCGATTATAATATGACTTTACTATATATAGATGAACAAACCTTGCTGTAGGAAAATATAAAAGAAGCATCTATTTCGGAAAACTACTCGGTCACATGTAGGAGCCGTATGAAAAGTCGACCATTCTTCATTGACGAAAATAACAAGTTTCAATTATTTGATCACAGAAATTTTACGAGTAAAATTAATCCTGAGTTAAAAATAATAGATACAGATAAGGGATAAAGGTAATGGGATCTACGCAAGAAATTTATAACGCACGCTGTGAGGAATTGAGTACTCTAGCAACGGAAATTTAAGTTCACTTCAGTGTGACAAACGGTCAATTTTAAATAGTTCAAATCACATTGATGAGGTAAAGCATGGCAGGGGTTTTAATGTTCGAGGTTCGAGCAACCAACAGGGATAGCATAATAGCTAGAAAACTTTACTACATACGGAACCAACTTTATTATTCGATGAAATAAACCAAATAACATTGATGGAAAATAAGGTTGGTTCCTGTGTGGGTGATATCTGGGAAATCTGAGCTCCTCTATAAGTGGGTTTCTCATGTTTCAAGATGATTTGATATCAAAAACTCAACAAGGAAACCTTCCCCGAGTTCAAATTGATAGGTACAATTAAAAGAGACTTATTGCAATCTACATGGGATTGGTATGGTATAACCACGCATCTTTACGGATGGAAATCCCGCTTGGTTTCGATGTGGGTTACATGTCACTAACCCATTCCGATCATCCATCCCACCTAACCACTTAAATTCCACCTGGATACCAAGTGGGCGTGCTAGCTGGGTGTTTGACCCCCTCGACCTAGCCTTGAATTTACCGTTGAAAACAAGAACCGCGACCGAGCAACACCGTTCAAAATGCTTCGTACCCGTGCCATTACAGAAGTGGGGTAACCTCTGTATGATCGGGTCAATCGAATACCTGTGATTATAGAAGTTGGGTGACCTCGGTATGATCGGGTCTATCGAATACCTGTGAATGTCGGTGTGGCCATTAGATTTGTGTTTGCTAGTTGTTGCTTCCAGTCTTTGTCTGATGAATTAAGCCGCTCTCCATCACATTACCAGTACAGAGAATAAAGTTGCCGTATCGGTGATATCGAGAATACCCACCACGCAAGGTCACCTGTCTCGGTTGCCCGATGTACATTCGTTGGTCGAGAGTGTCTCATACTGAGTCGGCGGGGAATTGACGCAAAGGTGTGACAATTCGGTTCGTGTTCACTAGTACGCATTGTTGTCTGTAATGTCGTTAGAAAACAACTTTAATGGATTGATATCTCTGTCGATTTAGAGTATCGGGCTTATAGACCACTATGAAATCTTATTTAAGTATTGCACCATGAGAGAGAAGCAGACATGGCGGTGCCTGTATAAAAATACTGTTCTCAAATCCAATTTGTCCTCGTTAATATCGGGCGAGGTACGGCTTATGACATTGCTGTTGTTAAAATATATTGATCGAATACGATTTATTGCTCGCATATGCTGATCGGTGGTCGAATAATGTATCGATTCAGCAATTCGCACCGCCCGAGATGCTATGCTATACACGCCCCGCGGACTGCACAAGTTGCCCGCTCCTGGTAAACACATATGAAAATTGTGCAATAGCGACAGCTAACGGTTGTCAATCACACATAAAAGTACAGCTAAACCAGTAATCTATACAGCTCTCAAGGATAAGCTAGGAATATATGTGTGAGCCGACTCGTTTGACCTATGGGACAGCTTTAGACACAATAGCTCTGTCTTAGTACTCCATGTTTAGGAAAGAGCTTGGTATAACGTGAATGGAGAGATACTCTGATCCACCCGGACAGAAACGCGTGTATATCGCTTCCGGTTCTCACCGCAGTGAATTGTACAGGCTCGCCACGTTCGCCAAATTCTCTAAAGTATCATACGCAACACGCACCGATTTAGCGTCTGAAGGATACTACTGGCTAGGATTTGGAGACAAAATCAAATGCTTTGGATGCAGTGTGTACCTCGAAAGATGGACCGGGTCGAGTGCACGGCGTCATGACGCGAATTGTGTACGAGACGCGTTGAACATACCTATTGTCAAATCGAATTTCAAAAGTTTATTGAGACAGTGTAAAGCCGTTGGAAACGCCAACATCAACTTTGCGAATATCGCTGATCAAGAGCACGAGTATCGGGTTAGGAATCTCGACTTGCGAAAGGAGTCGAAGCGTCGCGAAACCTTTGATAAATGGCCCAGCTATCCCATACCACGGGCGGTCGGCGAGTTGGCAAAACAAGGTTTATTCTACCTCGGTGACCTAGACAGAACGCAGTGCTTCAGCTGCTCCGGCGTTCTCCGCAATTGGAGGCCTACAGACGATGTATCTGAAATACACTTGACGTATCACCCGGATTGTTGTTTCGCACGTGGCGACGATTCGGGGAATGTGGCGCTAACCGAGCACGAACGAGACAATTTGGATAAGTTGCTTGGCGACAAAATACGACGTCTCACTTTACATCTACAAGAACCACAGGAACCCTCCGAGGACGAAAAGCGATGTCTTGAGCAACTATTTCCTTGTCTTAACCCCATGAATCCTCTCATGTCGTCGTTGTCAAAACGAATCGCAACCTTCGACAAGGGCTGGGAACCGAATAAAATTAAGGCTAGTGTTGAACAGTTAGCAAAAGCGGGGTTTTACTACGTCGACTCGGACAGAACCAAATGCTTTTACTGTGACGGGGGGCTTCGGTGGGACCGTGAAGACGAGGTTTGGACAGAACATGCAAAATGGTTTCCGCAGTGCGAATACGTAATCCGAACGAAAGGTATCGAGTTTGCGCAACGTATCGAAAAAACACACCCGAATCTCAATCGTCCTGTGATTAGAAACCCCATAACCAGACAAGAGTTGATCAAACGCCAAAAATTGATCTGCGGAAACGTCAGTCGTGTGATCGACCTATGAGTTAAATAGTGTCGATAAAACGATTGTAGTGTATCACCAACTTTTTGCGAGACTTGTGTAAATGTGTCTTTTGTTCTGATAACACTACCGACAAATTAAAATGAATTTCGTGAATTGTAAAATTATTTGAGCAATAAGAAAATGACGGAGGCGCAGTTGCTTACTACGAGAGTCAGTCGGTGTGATTAAGCAGGCGCGTGGTCAGCTACGAAATACAGTCGCTATTTCTGAGGGACTGGAGTCAGTTTTGTTTACTATCACAGTTACCAACGTGCTTGAGCTCGACAGTTTTATGGGGACCTACTCTTTTATAATTAGGATAGAAAGCGATTTCACTATACCGACATTTTTTCAAAACTACTTATATTTTAACGACCGCAATGTCACTGCAAAGCCACATCTCGCCGATGATAACGAAGACAATGTGGATTTGAGAACCGCCTTGTTATAGAGGCACCGCCGTGTCTGCTTCTCTCTAATCAATTAACACAGCGTGCAACCTACAAATAAGATTTACAAATTACCGGATCGCTTCGAAACTGCATTTTGACTCGACAGTTTTATGGGGATCTACTCTTTATAATTAGGATAGAAAGCGATTTCACGACATTTCTTTTAAACTACTTCTACTTGAGTACTTCAAAGCTATATTCTGCTTTAGTCGAGTAGAGGACGATGACGATTTCACACACGTTCCAAAGTACATCTTGTGAGAATGATGTACCGCCACCGCAGCTATTCTAGCTACGACATTCGATCATTTTGCTGTACTAAGGTGGGTATACCCCGACATGCTCGAGTGCGCTCGATCTTTTTCATGTAACGGTAGTTTGGGGCGCTTTTACTATTGACATGTTTACACAGGCCCCCGTATCCACGTAATAGCCTGCGCAACACTATCATAGCGTCATTTTTCCGATTTGGCCGCGTAAATACCCGACTTTTGTAATCTAGGCCCATATTTTGCGTTACTCGTGGTGTTTTTTGGATATGTTAAGCTCGTTACTCGTGGTGTTTTTTGGATATGTTAAGCTAACAAGGAGGACAAATTGACAGAAAGAGAGTACATTTGGGCGAAGGGTATCTGGGAAAAGGAGGACATATGCTTCCTAAATGAGGCCGTATGGTAACCCTATTAAATAGGAGGGTCGATGGGGACATCAAATATATCGCACTGTGTTGCTGTCAACCCGAAAACGCGAGTTTTGTCAAGTCGCAGATTGATGACTGACAGCGATTGTGTCACGCTCGATTGATCACAGCTGATTTGCGTACATCTGACCACAATGAAATTACAAGTATTCAAGCGACAAGTTTGTTTGTCTGTTTGTTGGTGGGGTATAGGTATTATCGTTTTGTGGTGGATAGGACTTTGCTAATATACTTCTTGTGGTGCTAAACCTGATTGCACTAATAACACCTGTATAGTTGAACATAATTCCGACAATGGGTCGATACAAGGTTTCGCTGTACGCAAATGAATATGCAACGTCATCTCCATATCGTGTAAAGATAGTAGAACTATCGTGCCTGGGTGGTCACTTGACCGTGTCCAGCCCTGGCACCGAAACCGAGCAAAATAAGGTCAGTCAGCTGATCGACGGTGAAGCGAGCTATCGCCGGACTGGATGCAGTCAAATGGCCTTGAGAGTCGGATTTATGCTATATTTTACCCTCACAACATGTGGAAATAACAGGACTTTACGAGCCAGCCGGATTTTTTGGACTTTGATTTAGCAACCCGAGTCGGGGTGGAGTCAGATTTCGAAATCTCCCCGCTCATCTTTACACCTCACCGAAAGCAGGCTAGATTGCATCACGTGATCTGGCACAATTCATCCTCATTATTGCACCACCGCATACAAAGTTTCGCTGTACGCAAATTAATGTACAACGACACTCCCCTTACAGCAGTGCCTTTGAGAGTTGGATTTATGTTACATTTTACCCAGCCTAATATATGGAGAAACCAGTACTTTACGTGCCAGTCGGATTTTTTGGACTTTGATTTAGCAACCCGAGTCGGGGTGGAGTCAGATTTCGAAATCTCCCCGCTCATCTTTACACCTCACCGAAAGCAGGCTAGATTGCATCACGTGATCTGGCACAATTCATCCTCATTATTGCACCACCGCATACAAAGTTTCGCTGTACGCAAATTAATGTACAACGACACTCCCCTTACAGCAGTGCCTTTGAGAGTTGGATTTATGTTACATTTTACCCAGCCTAATATATGGAGAAACCAGTACTTTACGTGCCAGTCGGATTTTTTGGACTTTGATTTTGCAGCCCTATAGTCGCAGTGGATTCCGATTTTGAAATCTCCCACTCTACTTTACACCTCACCTCAGGCTATAGATTGCATAACGTATGATCTGCCACAATTCATTGCCATTATTGCACCACCGAGCGCGTTTAAGCCAAATAAGGTCAACCCACTGATCCCAACGGTCATTGTTATGGCTATTGTGTTGCGGTTACCCGATTGTTCTAAACAATCCCGATATTTCAGACTTGGAGGACATATTCTAGGTGGATCAGCACACGAACAATATTTTAATTTATATTTTCGGGGTCGGTGCAACAGTAGCTTTCGATCAAGACCAGATTCAATAATTTCTGCGCTCGGGAAGATAGCTTTTGGATTGCCAGAAATCCTACAGTCGCTTACGCAAAACAATTCTTCATTCCAGCCCCGGCGAAGCGGAGCGAAGCTGCAAAATTGGTCGTTGCCATTCCATGTTTAATTTCTATAGTAACACTCTGTCGAGTCAATATATCCGTAGTATGATGCTACCAATATGCTCGGCGGTGTTGGCATAACATGAGTTGAGGATATGTTACGACACACACGAGCACAACTGATTGTCTGCGGCGAAATTAGTCGAATTCGAACGACAGTGCGTGGCTTCCGAAGCAATAGTTCCTTAGCATGATATTGTAAATATGCTTGGAGGTGTTGGTATAACACGTGTTGAGGATGTTACGGTACACGCGAACACAACTCATTGCCTATAGCGAAATGAGTCGCTCTCGAACGACAAGTGCGTGGTGAGCTCGCGATCGATCGTACATACCGGTAAAGCATGAGTTCGCCAACTGATCGATTCAAGTTGTACCTCGTGTACATTATACAGCATACAAAAATAATATGCCGCGGTAAATTGTATATCATTTACAAGCACCGGCACGATTACGCTTGACCAGACGTGAAGCAGTTAAAGAACCCATCATAAATACATTGTTTGGCTGGGACTGTCTGTCCTAAGACGCTAGAACGCGGTATAGGTATGGAACAGCCACATTTGTTGCTTGCACCGAATACTAGGTACGTAATACTGGGGGTTAACACGTTGATGCGAGCAAAATTGAGAATCAGCTATTTGTTTAATTACTTATTATATTCATAATGTTACTTTATTTAAGCTAATCTATGTCGGGTCGCCTGATACAAATTTCTACTAGGACATTCATTCTGATTCTCGGTATGACTCGAAATGACACACATATTTATAATAATAACAGATCATTTCTCGTTACTGCCTGGGTGGACAACAAAGCAAGCGGGTTCAAGTACGACAGTATGAGACAGACCACAAGCGTCACCTGACACAGCCGAACGTATGGACACCTAAAACACGCACCAGGATCTCATGGATCAGGAGAAAACTATACTGACGTCACGACCGGTAATTATGACCCCCCCCCCCATACACGAAATTGAATCAACCGCGGAACGATAAGTCAACCAGTTTGACGGGCTATTTCTCCCAGGTCATGAAATTGGACCACGGAACAACGGGTCAGGGCAGGCAACTATTATCACCGTCGTGTACGACCGAGGTCAGCTATGGATCGTGGAAAAATACAGTAAAATTACAACGTATTATAATCAGGAGGCGGGTGGAGAAGTACAAGTAGAATGACTCCAGTCTGAGTACAAAGGTCAATCCAGATTCTTTGTCCGTTTTCTCTCTAATTATTCCCCTTTTTTAATTGCCGCACAGCCAGAAGGGAAATCCCCTCGAGTATTGCTGCAAAACTGAGAATGAGCTAATTCTTACTCTGTTTATTATCTTGATAATGTTTGTTTGTTCTTTATAAATCGCGAATGAGGGGATTCCGCCCATTTATATACTACTAGCAATTATTACGTAACAGGGTGCGCTGTAAATCCGCACTTATGAGCGTAAGTCTCGGAAAAAATGAAATGCGATTTCGCTCTGATGCTCTGTCCCAGACTGGAATTAGTAGTTGTTTTCGGCAATAAGTTGCGCATGACAGAAGGGTTTCTTACATAGAATAATTGAGGAATTAAATGCAAAGTTGCGCGTGACGTTTGCCACCAATTCCACTCTGGGCTCTGTCGTTTCTTGTTGAACTCACTCTGCAGATTCGAGCAAGATTTTCATTTGCCGAGTACAGCATACTTTCGTACTTGACTGCATTGAATCTGTTAAGTCTTATCAACACAACGAAAAGTAAAATCAATCACTCCTCTAGCTGTGCAATTTCTCTCAGTGATATTATTTGATGAACTTGATGATTTGTAAATTGCTTTGGTAAATTCGCAAAATGAGCCGCAGGTTATCAGTCAATGCCCACCAACAGAATTTTGGCAAAAATTGAAATCTGTACACAATGGATTCGGTGAATCAAAATTCCCCTTAGTGGGGAAGCTCATGACGATTCTCTTGGCATTTCACATTCCATTATGCCACCTCATTTTGTCGCTTGCGTCTTATATTCTCTGCATTACTTTTCATTCAGTATGCATGCCTCTTCTTTACTCCGCCTAAGCCTCCGCCAAAAGTGGGTGTCTCATCTTTAAAACTACTCCAAGTTGTTTCGACACCTTCTTATTATTTTCATTGTATCGCAGTTTTGTGGTGTTTTGAAACGATGAAAATATTTATAAAACTGATTGATTCCACTGTATGTGTGGAAATGAAGTATGCTGTACATGGACCTGGACACCTCCCCATTGTTAGGTTGAAGATGTAAGGTAGTGAGCAAGATGCCACACAAAAGATACTTATGTTTGATGGATGGTGTGCAATTGAAAGATAATTTTTATGATGGCGTACAATTCGAAAGCGACAATATTTGATTTTTTCTTATTCTGTTAAATTCGTTTCGTTAATTTTCATTGAATAATCATGCAGTATATCATTCGTTTCATTAATTTTCGCTGAATAATCACGCAGAATATCCAGCATATGTATCGAATTCATGTGTGGAACACTTATCTATGGATTTGTACCTTGGTCATCATGATTACTTAGCAACAGCAAATTTTTACTGCAATTTACTAATCTAGTGTTTTTTTCGCCAATTTAGTGTTTTTTCACGACATAATCTAGTGTTTTTCCAGGAACCTAGAGTGGCAACACTGAACTTGTTGTTTGCGGTTTCGGTAGCGAGTATAGAAACCCGTTTTACACTCTGCGCATTATCAATGTAGCAATACTCAGACTCCGAAGTCCGAACGGCTAAGACCGTTAAGGCGTAAGCTTATCTTCCCTGGTAAGTCCTCGTCGCAATTGTTGGCCATGCGACGGAATGTATTGATTTTATGCGATTATTATATCCTTTGATTACCGCGGTTGATACATTTAGCGACGCTTAAAACGCCAATATGTACTTCAGCAATGTGACATTATGTGGCCCGGGTCTTCGCTAGGTATCGTGTACGTTAGGGCTCTTCAAAAATGACTTTTTTTCTCAGATCGTAATGGCTACTTGATAAAATTGTTAGGTTACCTAATTTAAGCCTACACACAAAATTTGGTTCAATTCCAGCCAGTTACCGCTTTGCTACAGGAGAAGAAAGTTTCTATTTATTATATAAAAATAAATAATAAAAAATTTGAAAATTTTCTGTTCACCCTATGAAAGTGTTAGGCTGTCTATAGAAACGATGCTCACCAAATTTGGTTCAATTCCAATCAGTGGAAGCGGAGTTATTGCCATCGAAAAATTTGGATTTGAATAAAATAGTATTTACGGTGAGCACAACTATAATAAATAAACATAGAATCGGTCACCGTAAATACTAGTTTATTCAAATCCAAATTTTTCGATGGCAATAACTCCGCTTCCACAGGTTGGAATTGAACCAAATTTGGTGAGCATCGTTTCTATAGACATCCTAACACTTTCATGGGGTGAACAGAAAATTTTCAAATTTTTCATCATTTATTTTTATATAATAAATAGAAACTTTATTCTCCTGTAGCAAAGCGGTTACTGGCTGAAATTGAATCAAATTTTGTGTGAAGGCTTAAATTAGGTAACCTAACAATTTTATCAAGTAGCCAGTACGATTTGACAAAAAAAGTCATTTTTGAAGAGCCCTAGTGTACGTACAATGTACGTCGTACATTAATATAGGCCAGGGGTTCTCAACTTCTCTTGTGTAACGGGCCGCATTTTAACAGCAAAAGACGCTGCGGGCCGCAGAACAATATTACCGTGTATTTGTGGGCTACAATTAAATTTAGGCTACTGTAGCCTATTTACCACTCGTATACGGGGATTTAGTACATTTTTATGCATTATAAAGCATCAATGGACACTGGACAGCGTTTGTAAGTTTGCAGCTACTGCTTATTGTGAGAATATGTATCTTCTAGCGGCGCAATTAAATCCCTTCATGCAGCGTGCATTGCATAAATTGCCAAGTCGGTATATGCAACTTAAAACCCTTTCACCAGAGAACCGAACTCATCTCTGTTTCAATGTTTGAGTGAGCGATTATAAAATTACGGTAACTTTTGCATTACAGAGGCCGTTATCACACTGAGCTCTGAGTGATATGAGAGGAAGTCTGGCGTTCGGGGTCATTTCTGAGCAAACCAATAAACCATTCTCTTTTCCTTCCATGCCTGGGGCCCTACATCTACAATTACAGAGTTAGCTTTGTCAAGTTAATATTTTTCGCTGGCCCCCTCACCACGTTTGCCCAGCCAGCATTTCCTCTGCATATATGTCCACTCTGATAAAATTCAACCAGATAATTAGTTATGCAATGTCGGTGGATTTGTCCGAGGTTGGGTTAAAGCAGTCTACGCGGCGACCTGTTTCAGAACATGCGACCGACTGACATTGACGTAACTCGTCTGGACACGATTGAATAACACGACTGTATCTTCGAAATTTGTCAGGTGATATTGTCTTTGCTGCTAAGTTCCGGAAACAGCAAATATTAGCACAGTATGTTAAGGTCTTATTGAAATCGCACCTCCTGTAGCAGATTTCTAGGATTTAGCGATATTCCAAGTAATTTTGAACGATGCGTCTGTAACGTTGTCGGCAATCTCAACAACCGTTCACAGTGAGTCAAACACTCTTTAAAATTGCAGGCTAACTACGTAGCGGGATTCTCATGAACCAGAGTCCAGCAGAATACCGATTCAAAACAATAACAATCTGAAGTCGAGCATATATCGAGAAACGAGAGCACATTAAAGCAGTGGTTCTCAAACTTTTTCGTACACCCCCTTTTTTGATAGAGAATAATTTTGTGTCCCCTTATCGTCATAATACATACAAATACAAGCAATTACTACTAAATAAATACAATCCATCCTCAAGATTACCGGACCACGACTGACCTATCGATCTCGCTTCCCATGACATGCCGCCCTATTTCTTGTCGCTTTCTTTTTCTATACTGTATTCTTTACTTTCATTCAGTGTGCATGCCTCCTCTTTACTACGCCTAGGCCAAGGTGGGTGTCCGATTCCATTGATTAATCCAAGTCGCTTCGACATCTTCCTGTCTATTCATTGTATCGCATTTTTTGTGGTGTATTGAACTGATAAAATTGCTAATAAACCAATGATGATGATGATGATGATGATGTTAGCCTATGTCACAGTCTCCAGTTTCAAGGCCAAAATCTCCTATGTTGTTCCGAGACCGAAATTCCTAGGCTGCTTTCGTCTTACTTCTTTAAATTTGAAATGATGTGTTGGATTCAATATGGCAGGTCCAATCTATGAGATAGCAATGGCGTTTGTGTCTGAGCTCGTTGACCTTTGCGGTTAGGCTATAGCAGTGATTCCCAACCGCGGCCCGCAGATAGCCTTCTTGCGCCCCCCCCCCCAAAAAAAAATATTAAGAAATTGCGTATTAACAAAAAATAAAATTTTATATTTATAAAATGCACGTACTTGGCTTGGAGTCTGGAGTTTTTAATTAGGATTGCAGGAAAGTCGTAGGTAGACTGCTAACGTCACGTCGCTGCTGTTTCAATGCAATGTGCCCGAACTTTACAGTTGAACGAGGAGTAGCTATAGATATAGGTATAGACAGGACCATAACTGCGGCACGCCACACCCTCCAATTGGGGAGGGGGGGATATAGCTCGAAGGGAGCTCAAAATTATTTTGTGAATAAGCATAAATTATAGAGTATTTTTTGAAAATTTGTGCATCTTTTTACTCTAGGCGTGATTTCATGCGGCCAAATATCTTGACATTTGGGTACTCACTACTCACCCCCCCAAAAAAAATATTTATCGAAATAGGCATATCGGCGTTTGCCATTACCGCGCCACGACGCACCAAGACATATTAAGTTTTACGCCATGTAACATGTGACTCCAAGAAGTGTGTCAGAACAGAACAATTGGCAGCGAGAAATCTTGGATGTAATTAGGACTGCCCTTATGCTGACCGAAGCTTCGTTACATATACAAAATACTGTCTTGGCAATCTGAACCTCACAAGACACATATCATCCCGCAGGGACAAATTATATTCCAGTGAAAAATACCAATTTGAAATAGTGTGCGTCTCTTAGTTTAGTAGCCTACGTTTGGGCTATTCTATAATTTTTGATATAGCAGACATGAGGTCACGAAATAACATCATGTTACGAGGTCATACCAACGGGTTCTACAGTGTCCAAGACACCTCACTTAGCTCTACCGGTAAATCTGATTACATAAGCAGCGAGGACAATAAATTGATAGCAATATATATGCAATTTCCAATTATATTGACCGATTTTATCATCAATTATCTAAAATTTCGCGCTTGGCGCTGGGTCACTTAACGGTACGGCTAATTTCGTGGTAAAAGCGAACAAGGTGATAAGGGTAGGTTTTTCACCATATGGGAGCCCAAGACCAAAGTTTATTGGGTGGGAGGGGGCTCACGAAGTTCTCTTTCGTTCCTGCCAACGGATATACGCCCGGAGATGTTTAATTATTGTTGAGGGGTCCTACCTTTTCAAACACACCTCCCTCGGCTCTACCTGTAAAACTGATTACGTGAGCAGAGAGAGGATAAAAATTGATAGCATATATATGCGATTCCCGATCATATTGACCAATTCAATTATGAATTGCAGATAATTTTCGCGCTTCGCGCGTTTAGGCAATAAAAGCTGACTCACTAAACGTCCTCGAAAGCAACTGGTAGTCCTACAGCTCACGACCCAAGCGCCCGAATAATTTGAAAGCTACTGTCGTACTGATTCCAAAAATACGAATTGAAATCTCGCCAGGGCATAAAACTGCTCCGAAATAGCCACCAAAAGTCGACTGCTCTGACCAATGGGAGCGCAGCAACACAATGACCATACCAATGGCCAATGGCTTCGAGCGATTGATCGGAACAATGCCAATTTTTATATTTTGATGACTATTTTAGGTCCGTTTCATTGCCCTGGTATTCGTGCGGCCCCGACCGTACTCTGAAATTCTAAATTTGGCCCCGACACCGAAAAAGGTTGGGAACCACTGGGTTATAGTCTTATGTCTGCAGATTGTTAGCCAGCGGTCAATTGCGAACATGAATCGTGTTGAATTTCTGCTCCTTACGCCGTTTATCCAGTTTCCTTCAGAGCAATAATTAGAGGTAAAGAGACACGGTCCTTATCAGCCTAAAAATTGTCCATTGATCTAATTGTACGCGGGAGGAAAGCGCACTCTTACCTTTTTCCCAACATATTTCGATAAAAATGAAGGGCTAAGGTATAAGCGAGGATAAGGACGCCTTGTTATACACTTTTACACTGCTGGTGCCAGAGGCAGTTTATCTAGTTGGAACAAAATTGGGTATCGTGATCTGAATCAGGTGGTCTCTACTGCAAACGGTGTCTCGATATTACCCGATCGTCGACATTACTCGGTTAGAGTTGACTGGCTTATATTCCAATGCATCTTTTTTTCGAAGTAGTAACCAGTGGTGAACTTTCAAAATTCCTATAGTTGAAAAATCGCTTTCTATCAACTTTGCTGCAGTAACTGGCTTTTTTAATATATCATATTGGCCACTCCGATTTCATCCGAAGAATCCAAGCGTGGTTTCAGCACATTAAAACGCATCGAGACTTCTCTTAGAATCGGGATGTGTAAAGATATAGGCTCGATGAGTTATAGTAGATGTGCTCAGGATTCTCAGCGCTGTCATTATGGGTATTCCAGATTTCAATGAATTCGTCATTGAACATCTTGCAACTATGAAATCACGCCGCGCGCAATACACCTACTGATACAAACGTTAAAATATGCAGGTATGAACTACTGTACTTCATATTTTCTTCCGAATAATTTGAAGAGTGTCAGCTCGAAAAGCTTCGGGTTTTAATATATTTCTGTCATGAAAATATTATTACAATTTGAAATGCGCATAAGCCTAGTTAACCATGCCTAATATCTATATACCATACAAACTGTGTGTGACGACCACGAAGTCACATTTTCACGTCGGAGTACACTATTGTGACGTCATTTAGATTATTTGTACGTTGCCCGCCCCTGGCTTAAAACGTTCAGCGACTACTTGGAAGCTTTAGCAGCCGCTGACTTGCATCCGTACAAACTCAAGGTGCTGACAAATCTGATATCATTTCAAGTCTTCCGCAACATAGCGGATATTCATGATTATGACCTTGCCATTGGTGCTTTGAAAGAGCTCTATGTGAAGCAGAAGAACACCATTGCCGCTAGGCATGAATTAGTGACTTGCAAACAACTGCCTGGCGAGGTTATAGACAGTTTCGTCATTCGACTGAAGTCACTTAGCAAAGACTGCGGGTGTCAGGCAGTTACAGCTGAACAATATCAGTTGGAGCTGATTCGCAATGTCTTGATCGCGGGATTGCAATCACCGTCAATTCGCCAGAGACTTCTGGAAGAAAGCGCGTTGACTTTCGGTGATGCCTTCAAGAAGGCACACGCAATGGAAATCGCTTCCAGGGATTCCGAAGCTTACCAACCGACTTCGTCATGTGCCACAAGACTGCATGCGCCGAGACAAGGCGGGGGCGAGGCTCAGAATGAAGATGGCAGCGCTCGCCGAAAACCAATCTCTTCAAAACGGCCTTGCTTCTTTTGTGCACACGCTATGCATTCTCGCATGAATTGCCCGGAAACGATGCCGTATGCAGATATTGTCATATCACTGGCCATTACTCGAAGGTGTGTCAATCTCGCCTACGAAACCTTCCACGAATCGATACGGAAAGCGCCTCGATACCAGGTCCCGTACCTCCCAGCAGAGGAGAAATAGAATTTAACCCGAAAACGACTGTATCAGCTACCGATCGGTCTAGAGCAGTATGCGATGTCAATATTGACAATTTGAACGCCACTTCATTGATGGATACTGGTTCATGGGAATGTTTCATGAACCAAATATGGATCAAATATCAAGACAAATTGAACATCCAGCCAAACGTTGGCGAGGTC
Organism: Botryllus schlosseri; assembly: GCF_051294905.1. Lineage (NCBI taxonomy): Eukaryota > Metazoa > Chordata > Ascidiacea > Stolidobranchia > Styelidae > Botryllus > Botryllus schlosseri. Next base: position 21,310,677 of record NC_137246.1, read on the forward strand.
ACACTAGCGGAGACTTCTATACGCATGCCGATTGAAAGTCAATGCCTCGCTCGTCTCACCGTGGGGAATAACGACTATCGAAATGTTTCGTTTCACATACTGAAGAACTTGGCAACTGACGTCATCATCGGCGAAAGAATTTTCAAGGAACACGAAAGCGTCACATTCACGTTTTCAGGACGACGGCCTCCGCTCACCCTGAATGCCTTATCAAAAATGGCAGTTCCGTATCCGAAGCCATTCAGTCACCTTAGCAAGGATTGCCGCCCTGTTGCGGACAAGCAACGGAGATATTCGCGGGCAGATTTCGCCTTTATCGCAGAAGAAGCGCAACGACTACTTGCTGACAATCTTATCGAGCCAAGTAATTCACCGTGGAGAGCTCAGGTACTCGTTGTCAAAAACGAACACTCTACCAAACGACGAATGGTCATTGATTACAGCAGGACAATTGACCGATTCACTCAACTCGACGCTTATCCTCTGCCACGCATCGAAGATATTGTGAATATGCTTGCTCAGTATAAGGTATTCACAACAGTTGACTTGAAATCGGCGTATCATCAACTCGAACTGGATCCGCGTGACCGAGAATTTACTATGCCTTCCAGTCAGAAAGCGAGTTGTTTCAGTGGCGACGACTTCCTTTTGGTCTGACAAATGCTGTATCTGAATTTCAACGAATAATCGATTACATTGTCAAGCAGAATAACCTGAAAGGTTGTTTTCCGTACCTGAATGACATCGCGGTCGCCGGGGTGGATCAGGCTGACAACGACAACAATTTGAAGGCCTTCATGAAAGCTGCTTCACGCGCCAATCTTACCATCAACGAAGCTAAGACGTAACTTGCTAAGTCCGAAATAGCTATCCTGGGGTACAAGGTCGGACACCAGTCTGTTCAGCCTGATCCAAAGAGAGTGACACCACTCCTAAATCTCCCATATCCGGAATCTGAGCTTCAGTTGAAGAGGATGATAGGGTTATTCGCCTACTACGCTAGATGGATCGCAAATTACTCGATCAAAATCAGACCGCTAATCAAAGCCACGATTCCTTTAGACAACGATTCTCGTGAAGCAATAGATCTCATCAAACGAAACCTGGCCAACACCGCATTACGACCCATCAATGAATCTATGCCCTTCACAGTAGAAACTGACGCTTCAGATTTTGCGATTGCTGCAACCTTGAATCAGGAAGGGCGACCCGTTGCATTTCACTCGCGCACCCTATCGCCTGGCGAACAACGACATTCGGCTGTTGAAAAGGGAGCATATGCTGTGGTCGAAGCGCTACGGAAGTGGAGGCATTTGCCCACCGGGCGTCATTGTACATTGGTCACTGACCAGAAAAGCGTCTCCTCCATGTTCGGCAATCGACACACCAGCAAAATTAAAAACAACTAATGACGTTTAGCGATACTGTCATTCATCGGCCCGGCGTCGAAAATGTAGCCCCGACGCTCTAACGCGCGCCCATTGCGGACACATGGGAAAACACCAATTGCGCGATCTGCACATTTCACTCTGTCACCCCGGCGTGACCCGCATGTCTCGCTTCGTACGAGTCAAGAATTTGCCATTATCTATGTCAGAGATACGAACCATGACTTCACAGTGCGAGGAGTGTCAGCAAATCAAATCATCTCAGTTCATTTGCTCCGACGAGGAGAAACTAATCAAGGCGACTCAACCCTTCGAACGTCTAAGCCTCGATTTCAAGGGTTCGTTACCCAGCGTTACAAAAAACAGGTATTTCCTCACTATCGTCGACGAATATTCACGATTTCCGTTTGCATTTCCCTGCGCAGACATGTCTGCGAAGACGGTTATCAAATGCTTAACGGCACCGTTTTCAGTATTTGGCATGAGTTCGTACATATATTCCGACCGATGGTCCTTTTTCCAGTCTTACGAACTCATATCTTGGCTCAACTCTAAAAAGGTTTCTACAAGCAGGACCACTAGCTACAACCCTTGTGGAAACGGACAATGTGAAAAGTACAACGGCGTGATCTGGAAGGCGATTCAATGCTCTTTGAAATCTCGACGTCTACCTCTCGGCCATTGGAAGGATGTGCTATTGGACGCTCTACATTCAATTCGGTCGTTGCTGTGCACATCGACAAATTGCACTCCTCATGAGAGAATGTTTCATCACTCTCGCCGCTCGACAAATGGCACCTTCATTCCGTCATGGCTGAAACCAGGTCCTATCTATGTCAAGCGACATGTGCGCAATAAGTACGAACCCTTGGTGGAGGAGGCGGAGCTCCTCGAGACAAACCCTGCTTACGCCCATGTCAGACTTAACGACGGCAGGGAAACTACGGTGTCAGGTCGGGAAATTTCACCGCGCAGTATCGCCGACGTAACCAGCAGAGCAGAATCAAGTAACCGCAGCCCGAGCGAAGATTGTTCTGGTGGACAACTCGCTAACGAAGACGCCACGATTCGTGATGATGCCATTGCCACTAGCACCGACGAAGGAAATAACGAAAGTTCGCCACCGAACAATGAACCTGAAAGACGCGTGCTCGGAAGGCCGTCGATCGATATGGCGCAGTTCCCTATTATTGACAATGTATCACACATTTGTTTCACAAATATTTTACGGGGGAAGAATGTACTATTTTTTATCTGTACTTTCGATCATTAGTTGATTGATCCCGTTGACTACGCTCACTCTCCTTACCGTGGTGCTGTGAGTATGTAATTCGTTGTCAGTTGCTTTAGGTCAGTGCTTTTCAACCTTTTTGAGCTTCATTCGCACTTTATTTTTGTAAAATAAATTTCATTCGCACAAACTAACCGAAAATTGTTGTACAAAAAGAAGATGAAAATACCACATTTATTTGTTCAGATTTGCAATAAATTGGCTACTATGTATATTAAGCTATCAATTGTCTCATTAAAAAGGCTACTATTTTCGCTCGTTTTGATTTCACCAATTTCACTAAAACCCTTCTCGGCCAAACAAGTTGTTGGGTTTGGTACAAGATTGTCTATTAGTGCCTGGATGGCTAGATCTTCAAATCTGTTCCGCACTCGTATCCAAAATACAACGTATTTTTTCACAATTGAAAAATGCTTGCTGGAAGAAATCGATTTTGAGAGCTGACAAAAAGGTTTAGGAGGCTCCAGTATGTCGACAGGGTGAAAACCCACTTGTTTTGTGTTGAGGCTTTTGCGTTATGTCTTGGAAAATAAGGGCCAAACGATGAAGGAGAGTAGGCACATTAGAGCTCGCTACCTTATGATAAGTTGCTCCAACTTTTTTTTCCGATTTCCCATTTTCTGTCTCGCGAGTATGTGGGAAGAGCAAATGAACCCACGATACTGTGTGCCTGCGCTTTAGCTCAATCTAACTTGAGAATTAACTGTTTAATAACGTTTAAGCAGCTTTTTAGACTACCACCAAAATCTGAGTTTTAGTGGCATCTCACGACCCGAGCATCACCCATGAAAAGGAATTAATTTTTAATATTACGAGAACTATATGCTACGATTTTACGGACATGTATGACATACAGAACGCGCACACCACACTTCTATCCTATTCAACACAGCTATACAAATTATGTCTGACGCGCGCGATCTCAAATTAGGGGAAATTAAATTCCTTTGCGTGTCGCAGTTGTACTACTGCAGACTACTCAGATTGCAAAAACGGGACTATTCCGTGCCGACAACGGAGTATATCCAATCCATGTCGAATGGTTTGGCCATCCAGCATCGGTCGTTTTCGGCCAAGGTTTTGTCGACGCTTATGTTTTGGCACCGCATTTTATTTCAGCGGTTTGTTGGCCAGAACTTCACGTCTTCATGTACCCCGACCCAAAAGAGGTTGGACTTGAAATGAATGTGTCTCATAGACCTGAACTTGCTCGTTGCACATCCCTAGTCCCAACACCAGTTCATCCCAACGGTCATTGACCATGTTTACCAGTCGGACAAATCTTATCATGATAAAGCCATATTTTGTGCGTGTCTCGCTTATTGGCTACAGTACCAAACACCGTGACCTTAGATATGTAAAAACTATATCGCAGGATTTTTTGAAATAAATTCAACAAATATTACATACATATTAACAAATAGCTCTGGCACTGTGTCGACCAAAAATTATACTCTTTGTCGTCCATACTTTGATAACCCTTGAAGGGGTAAAAATTTGCGTTACAATAACTTGCAAATGCGAGTCTGTAATGATGGTATTAACTACTATCCTCGTTCCTCGCACTAATCGAACAGTTATTACTAGGACGTTTTTTTTTAACATGTCAAAATTTGTCAAAATTTTGTCAAAATTGTAGCGTTAGGTCAAAATTTGTCAAAATTTTTCATAAAATCAAAATTTTTTTGACGTCTGCATTTCGTTTGTATCGTAGATTTTGCACTGTCGGTGAACTTATCATTTGATATTTTACAGCTTGTAGCGTATTTTATAGGCCTGCCGTTGTAAACGGCTAATTGTCTGCTCATTGTGAATCATAAACGGTCAAATAAAACAAATAGGTAGACATGGTGTTATCGTCAACGTACCGCAATATCCCAACTGAAGAAAGACTTCTTGGGCATTGCATCATTCTTATATTAAGAAGCGCATGATGAAAAATTGTGATGTAGACAACATTGTCAGAATGAAGCAACAGGGTGTGTAACCAGCATCAGTAGTGTACGCACAACTTGAGTGTTGTCAGCCAACAACTGCTGCTATAACGTCCTTGGCAAGCTTCTTAGTAAGGACATGCACTTTCTACGCAAGAATGTAGGAAAGTATCTCTCGTTGTACAACAAAATATTTTAATTATTTCTACCATAATACATATTGTAACCACTGGAATTCTTCATAGGGCCAGATTTCGTTAAAATAATCTTTTTTTCATGTAAAAAGTTGCCTGTTTCTAAGCCAAAAACGTTTTTTCAGGCCAAACTACTTCGTAAGGACAGTCAGTTCCAACCAGAAATGAAGATAAGTGGTACAATTTAAACATTATGTGGGAAAACACCTAATTTGCATACGTTAGGTCAAAATTTGGTCAAAATTCAGTTTGTTTAGGTCAAAAAAAAATTCGATTTTTTAGGTCAAAATTTTATTTTTTTAGGTAAAAAAACCGCCCTAGTTATTTCAAAAGATTGTTTAGCGAAAGAAAGCAGGAAGTCAATTTGACGTCATTTTTCCAGCCTGTCGCAGGCTCGGACGGGCTGATATACTGTATGTCTGCCGCTACACAAGCTTCCAAACCAGGCTTTTGCTTACGTAATATAATTATATGGCGTGAGAGAGCTTGTGAGAGCTGCGATTAGTGGTGAGTCGTAAGTTAAACAAGTTTTTACAATTGCTTCGCAACAACAAAAGTTACACTCCCCTTAAATTTCCTATTAGGTTTATTTGAATTATTCCAGGTCAGAAAAATTAACAATTATTATTCGCGATTTTCATTCGCACTCATCTGGGATTTTCATTCGCACCGTTCGCACCACTTTCGTCATTCGCACTGCAATTTTTTTCATTCGCACAAGTGCGAACCGTCACACAGGTTGAAAAGCACTGCTTTAGGTGTTGGGTCTTGCGTTGTCGTATTTGAACCGTTCCTATACTGTGTATCTCATTTGTTGTATGTTACAGAATAAGTTCTCATTTGTTGTATGTTACAGAATAAGTTTAATAAAGCCTTTCTCTAGGTCAGAGCACCCTTCTATGTCTTCCAGAGAAGTGAACGGCGCAGTTCAACAAGATGAAATCTTCATATCCCAAGTTAACATGTTGAGGCTCTGGCGACCTTTCGTTCATTTGCAAGTAATAATGTACCGTCGAAAGAATAGTATTTGAAAATGAAATCTCCACACAGTGACACCGCGGACTCGATCTAGGCACGCTAATTCGTGCAACGAGTAAAGATTTGCGAATAAATTTTAAACAAACCTGTTAAAAACACACATTTAAAATTACACATTTCAGCCCAATGGCGACATCGGTTTGTTTGTGGTAGCCATGGTGTTTGTCGACTACTGTGGCAATTTACACCAGACCAATTTTCCTCATTGTTATTTCGTAGCTGTCGATTTGTAGCGCGGCCCACTTCTATAGTCTTTTGAATAGTATATTCATATTGAAATGAACCCGAATATTTTCGGCTGAGACTCATCAGGAATTGGAAAGAGCATAGTATATCAACAATCGTATCTCAAAATAGGACGTCACCAGCCTGAAATTTCAAATAAGAGATCGTTTAATGTATTATCTTCGAAAAATTATCGATAAGGCAGATTTCATGTCGTTGGAAGGGGCCGTTTACACTTTCATTTGTAAGCCCTATGGAGTCGACATTTATCAAATACACCAGCCAAGGGTGTGTCAACGAAAGGAGTTCGTGTACCATCATTCTAAAGTAAAGATAGTACATTGAACGCTCTCCTATTCCACATTTCATGCTGGTGACGTCATATTTCGAGATACGATTGTTGATATACAACGTTCTTTCCAATTCTCTACTAATTGCTGACGATTAGACTATCACTGACGAGTGTCAGCCGAAAACATTCGGATTCATTTCAATATGAAAATACCATTAAATTGTATATTGAAGTTCTGTACATCCAAGAAGCTCTTTTACGCTATTATAAGACACCGCTTACACGGATGATTTGGCGAGAAGGAGACTAGATAAACCTCGGTAGGACTCGAACCCTCAACCCATTGGTGTGGTAGCCGTGGTTTATACCACTACGCTATCTCGCCACCTTGGCGACATCGGTGATAATATTAAATTTGAAGATGGAATTTATGACATTTGAACACCTGGGTAAATACAGACCTCTTAATGTTATCGAATCTTTTTCATGACATGATTGATGCTGATCATTAGATGCAACAATGGCATTCGATAATGTTGTCGGTATGACTTAAACTAGTGGTTCTTAGCCTTGCCTCCAACGCCCCTCCCCCCCCCAGGAGGCGATTGGGATATTGAAGGGGGCGGAAACGCTCAGGGGGCGATGAAGAAATATGGCCTCGCAGTTGATGGTGTACTAAGGACATATATGATTATATAGTAGAACTATAGTTCTACATATCCCTGAGTTCTCATTGCAAACCAACAGTCGACAAATTTTGTCAAATCACAACGTTTTTCGTTGTGCTCATCGCGAAATATCCACCAACCATGATTTCATTAATGCAGTGGTTTATTTTAATTCATGTAAAATGTTTGACGTACTTTTGGATTGCAAATTCCCCGTTATAACACTCCCTCCACTACTCAAAGTCGTTTCAACAACTTCCTATCTTTTCATTGTATCACATTTTTGTGTTGTTTTGAAATGATGAAAATATCAATAAACTGATGCTTATACTGATAGCTCGGGTGATTCTCCACAAAATGTTTTGAACTGGGCACTTTATCCTGCAGCGCACTGCCACTCGAAATCGAAAAGGCACTGTAGGCTAATGTACAACTTCTGAGAGTGAAGCCCTCTGTACATTAAAGACGTTTTGAAGCTATTTGGCCCATAATAATTAACTAAATATACTCGTATTTGAAAGCTACAAAATTAAAGCGTCAGAAGATTTCATCATCGTATTATAAATGATGATACTGCTTAATGTTGTTACCCCCATTCATGTTAAAGTTAATAGCTTGGCGCAGGACGAAATTTAATGTGTGCAAATCTCTACCATGTTCTCAGTTGATTTATTAGTCACACAAAGCAATAAAACAAAACCTAATACATTTAACTTCCATGTATTATCAATCGCAGAGGAGAATTCGGGATGTTTACATTGATCTCGAACCAAATGTCATGAGCCCGTAGGCCTTACCCGATGGTTGTAATAGCAACCTGGATTTGATCCCGAAAATAGCGCATACAATTACACTGTTAATTAGTCGAGTGGTCTAATAGTGAAGTTCCATGGCCTACTACCATCACCATGGAAGTCCCATCCCGAAAGCGGACTTCGACCACTTACCCATTGTTTTTACTACAGTCCTTATAATAGTGGGACGCCAGACTCAAGTAATTTTTGAAATGGGGCGCTGGAGAAAAAAGGGTCAATATCCACTAAACCAACGATTTGCGATTCCAGAGCATAAAATCACGGCCGTAACGGCACTTTGCAAGCCCAACAAAACGGTTTTCTTGATACCCCATATACTATGATTCACACACAGACTCGCCAATTCAGATGAGTCAGATCTTGTCAAAGCGGTAAGCGTTCGTATTCCAGTAGAATTACAAGTATGAATAGAGATTTCCAAAGATTGCGGAAGTAATCTTCTACCGGTTTGAAAGGTATCGTACGTTTGAACATCGCTGGTACAATGAGTATATGTCAATCACATTACCATGTTTGAATGAGACAACGAGAAGTTATCATGCCGTCAATAAATATTTTATCATTATTCGACTGTTGGAATTTTTCTATTGTAGGGTTGAGCAATGTGGGAATGTGATAAGAGGACACTTTTGTAGGTTGACTAAAAAAAGTTCATTTTTCTGACTCAAGTCCCGAAAAACCCGTAGGACCGCTACTCGGCCGCTGATTTCCTAAGTCTCTGCCAATTTCCACGTACATTCAACCAAAATTCTCAAAAAAGAGGACATTTAAGCGTCCTCCGTGGACACTTTCAAAAACGTGTAATTATGATAACCGTATTTTATTCAACCTCTTATCCTTGCTACAATACACTTGCTACACCAGGGGTGTCAAACTCAAATTGCGTAGCGGGCCGGATTCAAACCTTAAAATCACTCGCGGGCCGGACCAGTTTACTGATTCCAAAATGTCACCTCATGCCCCTGCCTTTCGCTTGACTTCTTTGTTATCAGGTGTAGTGGTAGCTCTATGGCACCACTAGGGTGTGACGACATCGCAGGTGCTTCGGTGCTTGGTCATCACTGAATACATGGCTGCTTGAGAACTACACGTCTCGTATATTAGACAGATCGTCAGTCACGTTACTACATGGTGGCAGCGTTGTAAAAGCAGCTGATAGCAATTACTTAGCTACTCAGAATTATGGCTAGTGGATATACTGCCTTGCAAGGACTGCACCCGAAGCCATTATCACTGGCTGGAAACAACCCGCCTCAAGCGTGGGTTGATTGGAAGGAAGACTTTGAAACGTATCTCCATGCTGCAGAATTATCGCAAAAGGTTGACTGCGTCAAGGTAGGAAACCTCCTGAGTCTTATTGGTCCGGAGGGAAAGTCACTTTATAAGAATCTCACGTGGCTCCCTGCTCGGCGAGAAAATGATCAAGACATTCCTGCTGAAGACAAAAATGACTACAAACTAGTCATTGACAAATTTGATGCGTGCTTTGAGCTTCGTGATGATCGCTTGAAAATGCGAAGGAAGTTTTGGCTATTCTTGAAACGGGAGGAGGACGAGTCTTTTTTGCAATGGTCACTCCGTGTTCGGGAAGCCGCAGCCAAGTGCAGCTATCATCCGCAGGATCGCCTTCAGGAAGTTATTATGGATAAACTCCTTCTGTGTTGTACGGAAACCGGTACCTTGTCAGAACTCTTCGCCGAGGATCCGAAAACCTTGACACTGCGCAAAGTTAAATCGATCATCGATAAACGTAAATACGTTAAACAGGGTGTCGCGTCCTATAAATCTGCTACGATTGATACAGTCACAAAGAAACCTCCACTGAAAACAGGATCTACTGCTCGACAGAAGGATGGAAAAGATGCTAAGACGTCGCTGATAAAATGCAAATTCTGTGGTAAGAAGCACGAATTTGGTAGGTTTTTCTGTCCTGCTGCCGATTACAATTGCTCGGTTTGTGAGAAAACAGGACATTTTGAAACTGTCTGCCGTGCTTCTGCTCGGACAAATACACGCTCCGTGGAATCCGATACTGTTGGTGAAGATGATGTGGAAGGACGCTCAAGTCCCATCGCACCAGTCTTTGTTGGATTTGTGATTGCTGCTGTAGATTTGGATAGTGCTCCCAATACCGATACAGTTGACATGGAGCCTGTAATCTCACACCAGGGGCTGACCATTAGCACGGTGGAACCAGCGGAAGATATTGGCTAGTTAAAAAAAAAAAAAAAAAAAAAAAAAGGTCTTCACTTCCACTCAGAGCTCCAATACACGTTTTTCACTCCACTTTACCAGGTGGATGACTAAAAAAAAAAAAAAAAAAAAAAGGTCTTTTTTTCGCTCAGAGCTGAAATCACCACTTTTCCCTCCGAAATACCCGCCGGAGCTTCACTTCTGCGCTAATTTGCGGCATATCACTCGCAATTTCCTCTAAATCTGACCTAAATTTTCAAAAAAGAGGACAAAATCTCAAAAAAGAGGACAAAAGGGCGTCCTCCGAGGACACTTTCAAAAAAGTCAAAAAAGAGGACAAATCCTCTTAAAAGAGGACGTATGGTAAGCCTACCCTTGACCTGCTTACATGGTGCGTTGATACTGGCGCACAAGTATCTGTCATGCCCTTGCACATATACAAGCGTCAATATGGATCCATCAGACCCTCTGACAAACGTTTGATGACTGCAGGAAATAAGGAACTTTCCACCCTTGGCTATATGTCGCTATGACGCTCGGGTTTGAGGATAACTCCGTTGTGGAAAAGGTGTACGTCGTTCGAGATACGCCTAAACTCCTCTTGGGTATCCCTGGGGCATTCAAAATCGGACTCCTGCAAGATGTGCCGGGTACAGTAAGCATCCGCGCAGTAGACTGTACAGTAGCTCCCTCGCTTCGGTCTAAGGAAGAAGCCATGAAGGCTTATCCTGAACTCTTTCAAGGAGTGGGTAAAATGAAAGGACAGTACTCTATCAAACTGAAGGCGAATGCTAAACCGTTCAGCCTGAGAGTACCTCGCAGAGTTTCCATTCCTTTGCTTGGTAGTCTGACCGCTGAGCTAAATAAATTACAAAAGGCGGATATTATCGAGCCAACATACTGGTATGCACCGATCGTTGTTGTACCGAAGAAAAACTCTGAAATACGCCGGTGTGTGGATCTAACGAAACTGAATGATTCTGTTGATAGGGAACTCTACCCTATGCCGACAGTTGAAAGCACCCTGGGGAAGATTGCTGAAGGAACTGTTTACACCAAATTGGATGCAAATAGTGGATTTTATCAAATAGAACTTGAACCGGAGTGTCGTAAGTTAACTACATTCATCACCCCTGATGGGAGTTTCAGATTCAAGAGGCTTCCATACGGTATCGCCAGCGCACCCGAAGTCTACCAACGGAAAATGAATCAGGTGCTTGCTGGTATCCCCAATGTGATATGTCACATGGATGACATAATAATTGCTAGCTCATCACAGGATTACAACACCAACCTTGGACTTGTACTGGGTAGACTCCGAGATGAGGGAATTACATTGAATAAAGACAAATGTGTCTTTTCACCGACTAAACTGGAATACCCTTGACATGTTGTTGGTAAGGATGGCATCGGCAAGGATCCTAAAGAGGTTGAGGCGATTGCCAAGTTCTCCGCTCCCTCAGATGTTCCGGAACTGAGAAGGTTTCTGGGAATGACTAATCAACTCATGAAATTCTCACCCAACCTGGCTGAGCTTACAAATCCGCTGAGGGATCTACTGAAGAAAAACACTTCGTGGCTCTGGGGTGCTGAACAACAGCTGGCCTTCGACCAGGTTAAGGCAGAGCTGTCCTCGGCTGTGACTCTTGCTATGTATAGCATGGATAAGGAAACTGTTATCTCTGCCGACTCCAGCAGTTATGGACTTGCAGCTGTGCTGATGCGACGCCAGGTAGACAACTCTCTCCGTCCTTTCGCGTATGCTAGCAGATCGCTGACTGAGACAGAGAGACGATACGCTCAAATCGAGAAGAAGGCGCTTGCTATAACGTGGTCTATGAAGAGATGGAAGAACTCCTGATCGGCTTGCATCAACTTCGCGTGGAGACTGATCATCAGCCATTAGTTCCACTTTTGTCAACAAAGACTCTTGACGAGCTTCCGCACAGAGTGCAACGGTTCCGAATGCGCCTGATGAAGTTCAACTGCACCATATCTCATGTTCCAGGGAAACTGCTATATACTGCGGATGCATTGTCTCGTTGTCCGTTGCCAGCTTTCGAGGACGTTGATGGCCTTCATAATGAGACAGAAGCCTATGGTAATGCCGTCACATCCAGCCTTCCTGCGTCTTGCAAACGGTTGGATGATATTCGCACTGAGCTCCAGTGATGCAATATGTATCCGGAGGGTGGCTGAAATGCAAAGAGACGTTGCATGGCCCACTTAGGCCATACTGGAATGATAGAGCCTGTTTATCTACTTATGACGGACTCCTACTTAAAGGGAATCGCTTGGTGATCCCCTGTAGCTGAGACAAGACGTTTTAAGATACCTTCATTATGCTCACCAAGGGGTGACAAAATCCCAACTCAATGCATCACAGTCATGCTGGTGGCCTGGAATTTCTAAGGACATTGAAGAAACCGTCAGAAATTGCGAAAAGTGCACGGAGCATCAGCGAGAAAGGGTGGAACCGATGCTGTCAGCATCCTTCCCAGAGAGACCCTGGTCCCGTGTTGGTGCGGACTTCTTTCAATACCAGAATTCCATGTACCAGCTAGTCGTTGACTACTACTCCAACGACATTGAGATTTGCATTGTCTCCAAAACAGTGAACGTCAGCGGTCACAGCGGTATCATTCTAGCAAGTAGCAACATCTTTATTCGCGAACAATAGAATTGGCGCAAACACGATGATTAAACCATAGTGTCCTATATGGTGTCAACACAAGCAAATCTCACGGCTCAGTGAAATTGTATCACGTCACAATTTCCATTTGGCTACAGGCAATTTGACGGTCATTTTTGACCGGCTTGCCGAGCATTAAATTTGGTAAAACGAGTATCAATCGAAAGCTGACTCTGCACTGATTACGAAAATATAAATTTTATTCCGCTCGCGGTCCTGGAACCCCCACAATCAGCCTCGAATTTTTCATTGTTATGGAGATTGGCATTGGCATTTTTGACCTTGAGAAACGGGGTGCTCTCAAAAATCAAAATCAACCCAAAATGCAATTACGTTTGCAACTCAAAAGCCAATATATAGGGCACTTTATTTATTGCTGCCTGTTGATATTAGACGTGCTGTTCGTGGTTCTATTTAAGTTTATGCCATGCAGTCGAAGCTATGTTAAAACAATATACTTTATTTCGATTGTTAAGTTTCTCCTGGAAGAAATTCAACTATTTGCTTGTTCATCCAAATATCGATAATTGTAATGTCGAAAATCAACGAATTTTTTCCACTGAACTTTCATATATAACAGGTCTTGGACGATCTGTATAGGCAAATTTTAAGCACCAGTTCCATACAACACATGCATTATTGTGACGTACGCTAAGTTCAAAGTAAATCATGAATATATATATTATATTTATATTATATATATAATGTATACATATATTATTCACACCATGCAGAAAATATCTTCCAAAGTTCTTAATCCACAAAATTTCGATGTTTTAATTCGCATTTCTCTTCCTATATTTTTGAATTGAGATTTGAAATTATATTATATTTTGTGGTAGGCTGCGGCAGGTAAGTTGCCCCGGACAGGCGGTCTAAAACCATCGATTTACATCTTTCCATTCACGTCTATATGTTATCACTATGACCAGTTTTTGTTGCAGTCAAATCCGTGGACAGTTGCATTTATTTTGAACAAAAGTTGCAGTAAAAAGTTGCATTTACAATTTTTGTTGAATTATTAGGGTATGAGATACTCGAAAGGTTCCGTTGTATAACCTAGTTCCTGCAGAGCTGTCAAATTTGTTACTTCATTGCTATTTAATGCATGGTCAGGCCAACCCGTGGCCCGCGAGAAGGTTTTGAGTGACCCGCGAGGTAATTTCCGAAATTAGTAATATTATTAACAATGGATTGCCCAGATTGTGAACTTGCAAGACCAAACAACAAAAATTTGATTAGTCAGGCTAAAACACTTACGATGTGACTACTAAAATATCAGCTCCGACACATTGGCAGATCCCTGGCAGTCACATTTTAGGTAGATCTTCGTACATTACATTAGAGCAGAATATTCTGCGGTCAGATTTATATAAAGTAAAAAAATTGTTCCCGCTTCCCGCAATATGATATCACTCGATATCTTGTTTTAATATATTGTCCCCCCCCCCGAAAATGGAAGAACGCCAAATGTACCACATTGAGTCTAACTATATTCGCAATTACGAGATAAAATGTTGTCCATCATGCGACCTTGCGTTTGCGCTCGCAGAAAGACCGTCGACGATGAAACCTATAGGCACAAAATTGGCCGAAGCTTTCGATATCGGTATGTCCAGGCGCGGAATAGTCCAATCCTTGCGAACTGATCCCAGCGATATACAGCAGACCCGCAATATACTCAAGTAACAATATAATTGACCTACAAATTTTCGCGCGTGGCGCGGCTAGTGGCCTGCGCGTTGGTTCGTCAATTGGATTTGGCTCTTTGGCCAAAAAGGTTGGCCACCCCCCGCCCTAAAACAAGTCAAATAACACACCCCGAACCCCCTAGGTCTGCAAACTTGACCCAGGGCATTACAGTAAAACTCACTCTCGGTGACTTTAAAAAAGGCATAATAGCCTGAAAAAGATAATTCAGTGAAAATGTAATTTTCGGCGGTCTCGCCTGGGCGCTCGTGAAATGGGAAACTATTTTAAATTTAAACGACAGAATTAATAGAGCGATCTATTCACATATTGTTCGGGCAATGTCGTGCTTGGCAGGGGTAGTTGAACTTCTTGCTTGCAAGTCATTGCGTCATAGATGACAGTGACATACAGTTAACCCATCATGTAGCTCTTTGTTTTGCAAATCAAAGAGAATAGAACCATACTAGAAATAGTTTACAGCATGTTTTTAAATCACCCCTTTACATTTTAACGCAATATTTGATAAAAGTTGCAGTGAAAATTGGCATGAACAAATAGAGAAAAGTTGCAAAAAGTTGCACTATAAAATCCCTCCAAATAGCTGAAAACATCATAGTACATAGATTCTAAGTAGCTATAGGAAGCTGTTGAAAGCTGTAAAAAAATGTTGCGAAAGTTGCAAAAACTGGCCCTAATTATCACCTATGAACGAGGCATCTGCATTCATCGTATAAGTCTTGCATTCCGACCTCCGCCTGGTATCAATCATGTCAATTCAGAGAATTTAGTGCTCGGATAGGGTCACGCGAGCGGGTTGATTGGCTCATTCTGATCGTCTTACATCTTATATAGAGGGGATAATAACCTCGCATTTGGGTCGCAAGGTATCATTTAGAAATGTGATGGATATATGAAAATACGTGCTATCGTCCCAAAGTGTATGTAAGCCCTATCCCGCTGATAATAATGCAATGTTATTGGGCCACAAGCGATGTTCTTACACGGCATGCCAATACAGTCGTGATATTCCTATTGATAGATGCGTATGGCCGTGGACAAATCATACAAATAGCTTTCAACACAACATCCATTGTAGTAAAATGTCTATTCAACTCGATGAATTTTTCGGGAGCCTCTTTTCAAGGGTTAGCGGCAACAAAGATTGTTCGTACGGATAACAAAACACACCCCCAAATTAATTCGCCCAAAAACTTGCGCAAATGACCGCACGGAGTTCGCACGCAAATGCGAATTAGCTGCAAACTGACTCTTATGACGATTATCAAGCATACGCTACTTCGATCGGTCAACATTTAGGTGAGAACCCTTCTTGCGCTCAAAACTATAATGACGAAATGTTTACTGTCATTGCGCGAGGCAATATTCAATTGACATAATCCATTTTATGTAGACAGAAAGATTTTCTGTATAACTTACAAATTTCTCACTAGTGTGTTCTAATTCGTGTTTGAATATTGCTACGAACAACACATTCATATTCGCAATTTATTCACTATAAGCTTTTCAACTGACCCTCATCGGTAGTGGCCGTCAGTATAATACGGAGATTGCAATTCGAAATGTAAAGATGAAATAGGTAGTGTGACGTAAGAATAGTATAACAGCAACAACAATGAGGGTCAGTTGAAAAGCTTATAGTGAATAAATTGTGAATATAAATGTGTTGTTCGTTGCAATATTCAAATTCTGTACCACAAGGAACCTATTTAAATTCGTGTTTGTTATTGTTTATTTTAAAATTGTGCTGTTACTATAGTATCGTACATTTCAAAGGTCGTTATTATTGCCATTGTTACTTTACCAACTTCATGGTATGTAATTCTGATTGCTACGCTACGTCATACGTTTCCTTTTCGGTTTTGCTTCTCATTCTGTTTAAATCCCTTTAGTGTGCTGTGAACTCTTGAAAAGAGGCGACCGTAAAGTCTTCGGGTTGAATAAACATTTTACTACAATGGATGTTGTATTGAAAGCTATCTCCAAGTGTACAAAGTGCCTCGTGCCTCATACAAAGTGTAACGGTAACTGCTTAAGAATACCATGAAGAGAATGTGCCATTCATTACAGATTTGGACAGTCGCGAAGAAAGTTCACTCACGCACAAGGAGTAATAAACCACGTTTTTGAATTTTCCATATTCGTGATTGTATATCGGTGTCAAAACAATCAATTACGGCTGACTCTTGTTGACATGTATGCATCGCAGAAATTTCGCAATTAGTCAATACGGGGAGCTTTGTATTGTATTGTGTACGATGCAGTGACGTGCGGTGAGGTTCATGGCTGGTGAGGCACGCCCGCCCCCCACATACACACACACACACACACACACACACACAAACACGCACGTAACAATGGCAGCGGGTATAGAGAGCATTTTGTTTGCACGCTGATAGCCGTTGCAATTCCATATTCTACAATACATGTAGGACTGTTCGCTATTGTGCTAAATTGCAAGTTTAGACGGATAAAAATCACTCTCTTCAAGTACCGGTATAAATTATTCGAAGCACATGAAAATAGCATCCTCAGTTATAAATTTTTTTCAGTAAAAAAACACTAGATTTGCCGAATCTCGAAAGAAAATGCACTAGGTCAAGTCAAAATACACTAGATCTAGTGTAAAAACACTAGGAGTGGCACCACTAACCACAAACAACGTCAACGCATGCTATGTAAGTAGGCCTGTATCAAATACCACAAGTAGGGGTTATATGGGTATTGCAGTTGAATACAGCATAAAGGACACAAACAATGACAATGCAGCCTATGCAAGTAGCTATCACATACCACAATTTAACGTAGCTATGGATGGAAAATACATAACAGCTACGTAAGTAGGGGAATGTATTGGCTCTGCATTACGTATTGGTCAGTGTTGCCACTCTAGGTTCCCGGAAAAACACAAGATTATGTCGTGAAAAAACACTAGATTGGCGAAAAAAACACTAGATTAGTAAATTGCAGGAAAAATCTGCCCTTGCCAAGTAATCAAGATGACCAAGGTACAAATCCATAGATAAGAAGTGTTCCACACATGAATTCGATACAGATACTGCATGATTATTCAACGAAAATTGATGAAACGAATTCAATAGCGCCAAAAAATCAAATAATGTCGCTCTTGAATTGTACGGCATCATAAAAATTATATTTCGATTGTACACCATCCATCAAACATGAATCTCTTTTGTGCGGTATCTTGCTCACTATTCCACACATCTTCAACCAAACAATGGGAGGTTTTCATGTGCAGAATACTTCAATTCCACCATAGGCGCCGACTTTTATTTTTTTACGAGGTGGCGAAGTCTTGTGACGTCATAATATCGATGACGTCATCGTCGCACGAAAACGCACTTTACTGCATGCCGCTAGTGTACGTGCAGAGTTAAACCATTCGCGTGAGGTTTTAATATCGGCCCTGCACTCATTAATATCAAAACATGCAGTCGAGGTATTTAATGAAATCCTAAAACGTGTAACTGCGGCTTGCGCTACCAGTCCGTCCAACGGAATCTGCAGTTGCACCAATGTTATTCACGCGCAATGCCCCGCTTGAGTAACGAAATAAACTACTCACTGGCCCTGCAAGTAACACACAACTCTCGCATGCTTAAAGCAGACAATCATGATAATTACAAACGCGAAATCGCGCAGCCAATCAGCAATTGTCAATTGCGGTTCTTGCTTCGCGTTGACCAACTCGCATCGCGGCAATTGTTTGATAATTAAAACATTGGTGCATTTCCCGATTTACGTTCGCGAAGCATTTCAGGAGTACATCGGTCAATTCGCAAATTCTCATCTGCATGTCGACGGCCGCCAACGCATACTAATTGAATTACATGTTGACGGCCGCACAAATTTCCTTTTAAGGGCGCGGGTTGGCCACCCTGGGTTAGAATTAATTCCACTTCCGGACGCATGCCACGATCTTACCAATAGAAATCCACTGTCTATCTATTCTAATGCCTAATAGTTTAATATTCGATAGTGTTGTTCTCGATACGAGTACATCCAGCAATTAAGTTTATCGGAATGTAGAAGGTTCCCTGTTCAAACGATTCGAATCGGTTTTGAATGTGACACCATATTTGAGTACCTTTCGTCGCGACAATTGTTTTCTCATAATATCGATGTTTAAGCTGTATTGCTACATTTCCCGATTTATGTCACTGGCAAAGCCTTGTTAGAGGAACGAATCTGCGCACAAATGAATTCCAATTTCCAATTTGCAGGCACGAACCAACACACCCTCCAATTTCGCGCTCCGATTACCTATCACGAACCTATAGCTAGCTCATGAATGGTTTTGTAAACGAATACGGGCGCGCAAAATTTAGATTCAAGAAAAGCAGGACGTATATTTGGGCGCCTGGTCGGGAGAGGAGATCTAGGACGGTGTTTCTCAGCACATGCTAATAGGCGCGTAGCCAGTCGAAGAATTACGGGGATTTGGATTTTTTTCAAATTAACCAATATAGCATCAATTGAATCTGGGTCATGTACAATTGTACATGTGTAAATGGTGATCATATAATCTCTTCGTATCGACGATTTTAGGCGTATGGTAGGCTTGCCAAAGAGTCCGGGAGTGCTGTCAATTACAGAGTCCCTGATCTCCGGCGAACAATTAAATAAATGAGCGCGCGCATTACGCAGTCTCGGCTACAGTTTTCGCAAATCAAAATGTCCGAACTCGATGGCACCGATTTCAAACCTTCGTCGTATTTCGGAACTGGAGACATGATACACATCTTCTTATCGTTACGTTCAAGTATTAGCGGGAATCAATTTCGCACGTTAGAGTCTGTTTACAGCGATTCGATGTTATTCAGTTTCGCGATGTCGCTTTTTAATCAATATGACATAAAACAATCACTAACTAGCGTAAACTCGACCGCATTACCTCCATACCAGCGAGAGATAGGAGCCAAAGCATGTTACGCCCGAGACGCGATAGTTAGGTCACAGGCAAGCAAATGATATATTTCACTCCAGGCCTATTGCAGATGTTATTGTAGAGGCTAGCGATGATATCGTGCACGCCAGGCCGAAGCTGCCAATGTAGATGCGATTGCGCAGTTAAGCGATGATATAGTGTGAACTGGGCCTATTGCAGATGCGATTGTTGAAGCCTACGCAACCAGGCTTGATCGAGACGCGATAAATCAGGCTAGCGACGATTGCCACGCGCACGGGAATGAATGACCTAATTTCGCGACCATGTCAGCGGGATTTCGTCACAGATTCCTCTCGCTAATTGACAACACGTTTCTCGCAAATCCATTGCGCGGAACACTGATTACACCATTTTGAATTGTAACTGAATATTAGAGTTAGAATGATCATTTCAAAATGACGGGGTTTCGCGTTTCAAATAGGATGTTCGACCCCCGTGGCTACGCGCCTGGCACACCCGCGTATCGAAATCGAAGACATCTCTAACGAGGTCGCATCGATTCGCCTGATTACTAATTACTGGTCACAAATCACTTGGGCGTCTGAGCATTTTGTACGAGGTGGACGCCACCTCGTAAATTTGGTCACGAAGTGGCTGCGCCACCTCGTAACCTCGTAAGTCGGCGCCTATTAATTCCACGAATGCAGTGGAATGTGGCAATGCCAAGAGATTCGCCATGAGCTTCCCCAGTAAAGGGAATTTTGATTCACCGAATCCATTGTGCACAGATTTCAATTCTTGCAAAAATTCTGTTGGAGGGCATTGACTGATAACCTGCAGCTCATTTTGCGATCTGACCAAAGCAGCCCATTCTTCCGACAAATCATCAAGCTCATCAAATAATTTCACAGAGGGAAATTTCACAGCTAGAGGAATGATGGATTTTACTATTCTTCTTCTTACTATTCTTCGGCCTGCTTACATTTTTTTTAATATTATTTTTATGACGCGAGACTCGAATTGAACAATGCTTAATTAGTACTCCATCAATGCAGCTGACTGGGTGATCCGCGGGAATCCCAAAGGATCGTATCGCTGTAGCATGTATTATATTTTTATTGCAGTTTTGTTCAATAAAACTGTCTGTCTGCCTGTCTCGGCAAATGAAAATCTTGCCCGAATCTGCAGACTGCTGAGTTCAACATGAAACGACAGAGCATCAGTGCCATCAGAGCGAAGTCGCTCTTCATTTTCTCAGAGACTTTCGCTCATAAGTAGGGATTCACAGCGCACGCTGTTACGTAATAATTGCTTGTTACTGCACCACCACACAGAATTGTTGAAAACAAACACAGCCAGAGACACCAAATCGCCTTGTTAGCGATAAATTTAGCGTCTGATTTAGTAGTCTAACGTTAGAATGCTCATTGTTCGCATAATTACAGAAAAACACTAGATTAGCAAAATTTTGCGAAAAAATACACTAGAACACTAGGACGACTGAAAAAACACTAGATCTAGTGTTACAACACTAGGAGTGGCACCACTGGTATTGGCCGTCGCTACTATATAATTCCTACAAGAATGTTCGATTCCGAAATCGATAGAGCGCTTCACTGCGCTTCGATTGTCCAATTGTTAGCGAATAGTGCATGAGTGCGATTCGTTTGAGCCTCACCTGTGGCCATTGTTTCTCTGAGAGGGCATTGTCTGTAATAAAGCCGAATGTCACCTTCATTGCCGATTTTGGGGGGTTATGGTGCTCTGACACTGTTAATATTTAGATTTTCGGAATCAGTGTGACGATAGCATTTGATTGATACCAGTTATTATAAATTCCGAGCTATTTATGATGAATTGCATTGCCGCAGGTGAGGCACGACTCGCCCGCGTGCCTCACCTGTGCCTCACCTCTCCTTTCGCGCTGTATTTTTGAATAATAATGATGCAAATTGATGATGTTGGGTGAAAATTTTTTTCAAATTTAGGTATTTATGAACATCGATGTAAAACATCAATAATCATCGACTCATCGAGGGTTTCACGATTTTCACTTACCAGACGACAGGTGAGGCACTGCCTCACCTGCCTCATTGGACCGCACGTCACTGGTACGATGTCACGACCACACGTGACATAGATCGGTGCTTCCCATACTTTTTTTTGCTTGCGGCACACTTACAAAACAGTTGCTGTGTTGATGTGTTAATGCAGTGATAATGTTTATCCATACCAGAGGTCTCAAACACGCGGCCCGCGGGCCGCATGCGGCCCTCGAGAACATTTTGTGCGGCCCGCGAAGGCATCAAGAAATTTCAAGTATTCGACAATATATTCAGGTGCCACATATCTCTTTTAAATATAAAACTTGAAGTTCACCCTGAAACTTCTATAAGAACCACTGAAATCTTAACAAACTACTCTATCACATCACTTTTAAAAGCTACCATGCGGTAGAAGATCAGCTATTACATTTCTAGTTCATGGTGATAAAACATGACCCATTGATGATTTGTGACTGAAAATTCTGATTTGGTTTGGTGCGACCTTTCGTAAAATTACTCGATTTCGGATTGACTGGGTGATTAGGAAATAAAACGGAGTCGAGTTGAGTCGGGCAAACGTTAAAATCACATAAGGACTTGCGACTCGGATCGGTGACTTGGTAATCCTACGGACGCAACAATCTATGAAACTGTCATGGGCAATAGCAATATATCTAAAGGTCGTAGCTTTCGTTGCGTATGGTATTTAGCTATCTTATCAGGTCAGTATGGCAACCATCGGTGTTGTGAGACCCCCGTGACGTATAGTTGCAACATGCTGCTGGGTGTTGTTTGTTCTCTTTATCCATGTTATTATTGGTGACGAATGACGAGTAAGTTACTAATACGCTCCACATCTGTAACACCAATTTTATGTGAATGTGCTTTCTGATTTTAATATGGGTATATATGTATAGGCCCTACCATTAGAAATTGTGTTGAAAATGAACAGGGGCTACGAGAAATCTTATTGGAAGCACGAGGGATACGACCGCTAAAGTTAAGAAACAAGGTTATTACTATGGCTCAATAATGATTATGTTTAAGTTGTTATTGACATGTTCCAATAATAATCGAAGGAGAAATCTAATGCGGATTTCATTTTACTTTGGCAATGACAGTAACAATAGCATACTTATCACGACTACATCAAAACCACGAATTTTTTCCCGACTCGCCTCAGTTTATAACGTTTCATATGAAAACCAGATCCGCTTATATTCAAAATATTATTTTACAGTCTAGGAAACCGAGTGCATGGCCACCCTGGCTTAATCATCAGCTTGTTGTCGATTTTAAATTGAAGCTGATCACCTCCGGGGCACACCATCCTGAATACATACGTCAGGAATGCGAACGTTACATAGCGACACGATATCGCACATATACAAAAGTATACACCGACGGTTCGAAAATAAATACGCGCGGTGGTGCAGCATTTTGGGTCGAAGAAGTTCAATATTCTCATTGGGCCTCACGTGACGCCAATCAATCAATATTTTCCTCGGAATTATACGCAATTATGTTAAGTCTAAATTGGGCGAGCAGCGCATGTATGCCGTCCAAACAGTTAGCGATATTCTCCGACAGTAAAAGCGCATTGATGTCGATTAAAAACAACGGCAATTCGACTAGTTTAATTGAAACTATTATCTTACTTTGCAGAGACTTGGCAACAAATGGAGTACAAGTCACGTTGACTTGGATTCCCGCTCACACAGGAATACGTGGCAATGAAAGGGCGGATAAACTCGCAAAACTGGCCGCTAGCACACCTGGACCCAACGACGAAAACGGAACGATTCTGTCACTTCCCGAAATGAAGTCATACACCAATGGATTATGTACTGAGAAGTGGATGTCGGAATTAAATGGTATCGATCGAGACTCTGCGTACCTTCGTATGCACGCGCCGTTCTCATGCCTTCCCCGTCCACGAAATTTGTCGCGGATGGAATCAGCAATTATATTGCGACTGCAAACTGGACACTGTAAATTAAACTCGCATGGGTTGTCACGACAGTGGTCTCTGCGAAATGTGCAGCGTACCTGAAACTGACGAACATTTTCTACTGACGTGTCCTCGATACGATCACCAGAGACAATATTTAAAAAACGTAGCCGAACGTAGCAGTGTGAGATTTACCTTGGAATGTCTGTTGACTGATCCGCACATGGTTATTGCGGTCGTAGAATTTGTTGTTTTGTGTAGACATATCTGATCCAACTATGGCTCCCTCTCAGGCCTGGTGCACAAGATCCTAGTAGTCGAGCACCATAAAACCCCTTATACATACATACATAGTGGCGAGATAGCGCAGTGGTATAATCCGCGGCTGCAACACCAATGGGTGCGGGTTCGAGTCCGACCGAGGTCGACTTCCGAATTCCGATACCTAAGTGTTGGAGGTTTACCTAGGCTCCTCCTCGCCACATCATCCGCTTCAGCGGTGTCTTACAAAAGCCTAGAGGTGGGCCGTGCTATAAGTCGGCAGTTACGGAATATAAGAAGAATATCGGCCTGGTGTAAATGACCATAGTAGTCGACAAACACCATGAATACCACAAACCAACCAACCAACACACATACATACGACTACATCAAAACCGGGATTAGGTTACACCGCTCAAATGCTCTGGTATCAGATCAATCTTCAGTAGATTTTAAAATATTCTACATAAAATTGTGGAACGTCGAAGGTCCACTAGCTGCAATATTATAACCCGACAGTTTGACAATGTCATGATGCATCCTCTCACATGATGTCTATAACTCATTATTTTAACAAATTATGCCCGGCACAAAGCAATTTTATTTAAATATTTGAAAAGGTGATTTTTCCAGTGTCAAGCGTGAATAGTACAATAGTAAATTACATTTTCACGATGTTTGTGGAATGCCTGTCCGCAAGCTTCCATCAAATACGGCCTTCTTGGAAATTATGCATTGAATATCCCTATTATTGATGCTGCGGCCCGCGGCGTCATCAAAAACTGGAAAGTGGCCCGCGAGTACATTTGAGTTTGATACCTCTGATTTATACGAAATTGGATGTAAATGAAAAGGACTATATGCAGGCCGTGTTATTTTTGGCATTTCAGGAGCCAGATGCCAAAACTGCCAAAAATAAAAATTTGTCAATGCCAAAAATAAGCAATTTTTGGCATATGCCAAAAATAACACGGCCTGCCAAATAGTGTATTTCGTTCATGGTGTTGTGTTAACAGGATCGCGTTACAAGCGAGAAGAGCGTTTGTGAAAGGCTGGTTTCTTAATCTGGATCCAGCCCACCCATTAGGGGTGAAAGCATGGTGTGGGCACAGCGAGATTGAACGGCTGACTGCATTTGGTTTACGTCATACTTCTATTTGTCCAAAGGCAATTTTACGACCATTTTTGACCGGCTTGTCGAGCGCTAAATTTGATAAAACGGTTATCAATGAGAAGCTGCCGCAGTACTTATTATTAAAATATAAATTATATTCTGCTCATGGAACTGGAACCCCCAAAATCAACCACGATTTTCGCATTGTGATCGAGTTGAACATTGTGGCGCAACAAACTGTCTGGCTATTTCTGAGCTGCATAGTCTCGTTTTGCCAGACAGTCTTGTTGCGTCAATGTTCTTAAACAAGCTAACCTTCCCAGGACTCTTCCATGCGAGTTTGTAATATGAAAGCCACCTGAAGTGACAAAAAACCTCCGAAAATATATCGGTAGACTGAAGGAGAAATGATAGTCGGGCTACTAAATAGAATGTGTTGAGAGACAACACAATAAACTCCTGGAAAGGATCGGGAAGAAAATTCTTTCCGCGATGAGATCGATGGCACTGGCGAAGTGATCTCTTTTCATGATGCATGGAAGCCGGTTCGGTCCTCCAAAGATTTTGAAGCTCTGAAAACCTTTTGTGGATGACTGGCAACATTCTTCCCCTCAACAGCTACTGTTGAAGCCGATATTTCCCAGATTCGCTGGGCAAGAAATGAATTTAGGAGAAACTTAGCTGACCTGAGTTTGGAAGCACTGCTACAGTGCAAACAATTTAAGTCTATTCAACAGCTGTAACAAATAGCTGTTGAGCGTGTTTGTTAGTTTTCTCTTTCTATTTTTTTGCTTATTGGCACCGATTCCGATGGATACTGCACATTTTGTGATTTCGTTTGATATTATTAACCTATGAAATCGTTAGGTTTTTTCTTCTTACTGTTTGTTGGCACTGATTATACGTGGATGCTGCACATTTTGTGGTGTCTTTTGACAAACTAGCCCAAATAGAGCGTTTTTGTGACTAATTGGAGGCCGAAGCTATCTATTAGAGGACGATGCCAAAACTGCCAAAAATAAAAATCGAAAAATGCCAAAAATAAGTTATTTTTGGCAGTTTTGGCATATGCCAAAAATAACACGGCCTGACTATATGTGTTGATAAATGTTTCTGTATGAAAAGAACGACCTAGATCAGGGGTGGCCAACCTGCGGTCGTAGATAGGAATTTGTGCGGCCGTCGACAAAAAATTGAATTTTTAACTTTGATTGATCTTGAAATTATCTTCGGGCTGCGCGCGATTCATGCGACTTCGTTTTTCGATTTTAATATTACAGCGCACATTGCAATCCGAGCCCCACAGTACATATGTGAACAGCAGAGGAAAATGACGCGCACCATATAGAAATAGCAACTTGGGATCGTGTGTTCCTCACGAAAGAAATTTGTTTCTGATAGGTTTGCGCGATTCCAATAGCTTTCCGCTATACCGACAATCCTGATTGGAGGCCAAGAAATAACAGCATTCAAGAAATTGACTAATAACAATCGGCCCACTCGAAGATCCATCATCATTTATAACTAGCGCTAAATTTTCGAAAACACCCCTCCATCATCTTTATCTGTGAATCTGATCACATGGGCTCAGAAACGATAAATGTTTGGTAGGAATAGGGGAAACTACTAACATTAATGAGGAAATTGATTGATAAACCTGAAAAATCTTCGCGCTTCGCGCGACCATACTCGTATACCAGAGACTGTTCATTAGGGCTGTTCAAAAATAACTTTTCCCCCCGGATTCCAGCCATTCACTGGATAAATTGTCAGGTTACCCTAAAAAATGCTGCACACCAAATTTGGTTCAATTCTAACAAGTATAGGACTCCGCAGATCCAATTAAAATTTTTAATTTATTATGGAAAATTGAAAAAAAATTCCAAATTTTTCTGCCAACCCCATAAAATTGTTGAGCTGTCCTCAAAGACGTTGCAAAATAAATTTGAGTCAATTCGGGCCAATTCTGGATCAAGGATAATCCGAGGATTATCATCGAAAAACACACATAACTCCGCTTCTACTGGTCGGAATTGACTCAAATTTGTTTTGCAACGTCTTTGAAGACAGCTCAACAATTTCATGGGGTCGGTAGAAAAAATTTAAATTTTTTTTTTAAATTTTTAATAATAAATTAAAAATTTGTAGAACTATAGAGTGGCGTCTGGAGTGGGTTGATAAACTGATGTACACCACGGTAGGTGCTCTTACAATCACACTACAATGTACATCGAATGTACCTTTTTACTATGTGCTAGTTACTTCTCGCGCAATGACGAGCAAAGCTAATGCTTCTGACGTAATAATGAGCAGCGGCGTTTGAAAACCAGACGTTTGTGCTATCGCTAACCTGGTATAATATATATCTGCCTTATTCACGAATTTTCAGTGTGTGTCATATGGTCCTTGTAGAAATAAAAAGTAATCGCTCTTTCACAAATAAATCGATAAGCTATGGGAATGAGTCGATTACGATTGCGATTACTTCGTATTTTTTCCGAATGTAATCGATTACGATAACTTCAAAATGCTGTAATCGTCGTAATCGATTACGATTACCAATCGCGATTACCCCATGTCTGGTGCGAAGCTTGTTGTGCTTGAAGAAAGTGAACAAGATCGTGAAGATTCCTAGGAATGATGAATGAGAAACGCATCATAAAAGGTACAGTAG
Organism: Botryllus schlosseri; assembly: GCF_051294905.1. Classification (NCBI taxonomy): domain Eukaryota; kingdom Metazoa; phylum Chordata; class Ascidiacea; order Stolidobranchia; family Styelidae; genus Botryllus; species Botryllus schlosseri. The sequence continues at coordinate 21,338,071 of NC_137246.1, forward strand.
CCTACTACACGGTATTTTTAGCATGAATATATACGACTGTGCTGTGCTCACCACCCGGATGACTTTGATTTCATGATTGAAATATTTCATTCGCCGCATTCTCCGTTCTATTTCGGGATATTAGTCGACTTATATAGTTACCTGTGACACCACATGCTGCACCGCGGAGGAGTTGAAACTGTTGGCTTGTTAATGTCATTTATCAAGTCATAGCACAGATAAGTTTTCAACCAGTGCTGTATATGTTTGGCGTACACGCCACCTCAAATTCGGAACCTTTTGCTCCAATACCTACATTAGATAAAGGAAGTCGTGAATCTCTGCTATATCATGTAAAATGCAGAGCCGTCGTCACACAATGTACCATTACCGGTACTTCAAAACTTGTTATATTTTTGTTAGCCTATTTGTCTTAGTCTTTGAAACGTCATGTCCAGGTTAGAAACTTTGCTGAATATAGCGACTTAGGCATGAATTCGTTTTAGTGGAACTGCAAGATATAAGTTACACAGAAGGAATGAGGCAGAGGAAAAGAAACAATTGGAAGTTCAGCCGGTGGTGGAATTAATTCACCTTTTCTCGAGACCACTCGTGCTACTGCATGTTTCCTGAAGAAGAATTAGACCTCCAGCAGCAATACTTTTCCATCGACAACCATTATATCGTGAATCATAAATGAATATACAGTTTGTTCCAATGTCGTTTCGGGAGTGCGATCAAACTTTTGCGATATTTTAGCATCGCGTTGCTTTACGAATAAGTATGGATGCACGTGAATTTACATGCTAGCATGTAATACTGATTTTCACGGACAGGATGTAGCTAGGCGGTAATATTACATTCTCGGTCGCAAATATACAGGAGAGCATGTAGATTGGATATACCGGAGGTGACTGTAACATTGCAGTCTGGCGTGTATAGTGAGATCAGCGGACGGGTGTAAAATTTACATTGACTGACGCTAATGCTACAATACAGTGAAATGTCTCGCTACCGTGCTTCCAAACATTTCGCGGTAAATCGAGGTTATTCTTTTACAGTGCATACCTTTTCGTAAACGGAACCCATCTTCCCGATAACTTTGTGTTTCTAGCTTATGCATCTTTCGAGACCAACTGACCGTCATCCTTACGCAATGACTAATATAGCAACAGTCATATCATACGGCTCTAGAAAATTTACAGCAATGTAAGATGCTAGGATTAATGTTTTGGGTCGAGTTATCTTTGTCGAAATGTTCGAAATGAAGTGAAAATGCCCCATTGTCCACAGACGCCTAAATGGCCGGTGATGAATGTGTCTGTCCTGGCAATCTGAATACCACAGGGCAAATGCCATCCCGCAGAGAAGCCCGTGAAGAAATACCAATTTGAAATTGTTTGCGTCTTTTAGTTTGGTATCGTTTGGACGATTTAAATATCTTTTGACATGGCAGACAGGAGGTCACGAAATAACATCCTGTGACGAAGTGATTATATCAACGGGTCCCTCGAATATGTTTAATTGTTTTTTTCGGGCCCTACATTGTCCAAGACACCTCACTCAGCTCTACCAGTAAATCTGATTACGTGCGCAGAGAGAGAATAAAAATCTGATAGCAATATCTATTTGCAATTCCCAATCATATTGATTGATTAAATCATGAATTAGACAAAATTTTCGTGCCTAGCGCGTTTGGGTGATATAAGCTGACTCACTAAGCAGTACAAAAAATCACGTTGATAAGTTGGGGTAAAAAGGTATCAAGTGAGGGGGGTCTGGGGGTGAATCCTCGAATAATTTTTGGTTTATCACCCTATATGGGGGCTCAAGGTTTAGTACGTCAATGAGCTGTTCTTCTGCAGAAAGATTGCTTGATTTATTGCCTCCAAATTGGCTAGCTACGCATCTGAAATTCAGAGCAACAGACCTCAAGAGCTAATATAGCAATGCATGCTGACGTCCAGGTAGTGTATTTATGTTTTGCGAAGTAACCTTTTGCTTATGAGTTGATTCAGAATTCACCAAGAGCGTGGAACGAATTAAATACTATTTTCGACGCAAAGCGTCACATCGACATTGACATAATTGGTTTCATTGCAATGAGGGCGTGTGCTTACTTATCAACTACGAAGAAGTTACAGCGCTTTTAAGTGGCATATGATTGCCAGATTGCCAGCTGTCTTGTTTTACATATTTATGAAGTTATTCTCCATGATTACAAAAAGATTCGCGGCAACCTGAGAATCTGTTGTGGCACACAGTTTGGGAATCACTGATAAAGAAAGTCAGTCGATAATTCGATTTAAGGGCTACACGTCTTTTATATATCCGTATAGATAGACATATAAATATGATAACTGATATTGACATATAACTGACTGTCCTGTTTGGCCTGAAAAAACGTTTTTGGCTTAAAAACAGGCAACTTTTTACATGAAAAAGACAAACAATATTTTAACAAAACAACAGAGCACAACGTACAACGAGAGATACTTTCCTACATTCTTGGGTAGAAAGTGCACGGACTGCACGTCCTTACTAAGAAGCTTGCCAAGAACGTTCAACAGCGGCAGTTGTTGGCTGACAACACTCAAGTTGTGCGTACACTGCTGGTGCTGGTGACACACCGTGTTGCTTCATTCTGACAATGTTGACTGCATCACAATTTTTCATCATGCGCTTCTTAATATGAGAATGATGCAACGCACAAGAAAACTTTCTTCAGTTAGGATATTGCGGTACGTTGACCATAAGCCATGCCTACCTATTATTTGTTTTATTTGACCGTTTATGATTCACAATGAGCAGACGATTAGACGTTTACAACGGTAGACCAATAAAATAGGCTAAAAGCGGTAAAATATCACATTATAAGTTCACCGATAGTGCAAATTCTACGATATAAACAAAATGCAGACGTCAAAATTTTTTTGACTTTATGAAAAAATTTGACAAATTTTGACCTAACGCTACAATTTTGACAAAATTTTGACAAATTTTGACATGTCAAAAAAAACCGCCCTAGTAATTACTAATTACTGCCAATCATTATTTCCTCGTGTGTCGTGCTTCGTATTTTTACCCTATGTCCTGTCGTCTACCAGTCTTTTTCGTTTCCCTGTACTCTGGATCGTGTCGCCTGTCTTGAGTTGTTCTGCTGATAATATACTGATTTCATATTGCAACCTCGTCGTATGAGGTATTGTTCAAGCAAGATCAAGAACATAGCATAGCGTGCCGCACACTGCCAGACTCGACCGCCGTTCGCTCGAGTCTATTCACTTACGGCACAGCGAAAAACTTCAGAAATTTATCATTCAAGGTCGATATTATAAATGTACATATCATTTCCATTCAAGATCTCTATGGGTAATTTCAATTGCCTAACACAATTCCCAATTGTTTCGCTCGACACACAAAAAGGTGAGGTCAGGATGAACTCGCAACTGTCACACATCGGAGTAAAACAAAAACAAAACTGATATGAATGCTATTGGAAAACCCCTTTCGCAAATGAGGTGATGGGGACAAAAGCCACACTTGAGCCGAGAGCTGACACGATTGTTCTGCTTTGTGAAAAAGCGCGACCATTTCGTGCTGTTCTGTAATAAATACTCCGTAGAATGGACTCATCTGAGCAAAGCCGCTCAAAAGTATCGAACACCTTACACAGCGTTTTCTCTCATGGTAAATCAGAGAACGATTCAGCCGTTGATTGACTTTGTTATATTGACCGGAAGAGACATATGAGAAGGGATTTCAGGAATAAGCAGTTAACACGGTTCTGGTGCACAAAGCCTTAGCAGCTAAGCACCACTCATCTCAAATACGTCTTGATTATAATAATGAAATGATGATTGATGAATGACGGCATCGATGTTGTAACTCGTAAGACACTAGAGACAAATATACGTTTTACTACAACCTGAGCGAAAGTTTACCGTTGTTTAGGACGGACGTAACCGGGTGAAAATTCAAGTGTGAAACAAATTCAGCAATGACATGACATCGCTTACATGCATGTGGTGTAGATGATGATCTCACAATGTTAATATAACGTGTGGCGAGATAGCGCAGTGGTATAATCAGCAGCTGCAACACCAAAAGCCTAGAGGTGGGCCGTGCTATAAGTCGGCAGTTACGGAAAATAAGAAGAATATCGGCCTGGTGTAAATGACCATGGTAGTCGACAAACACCCAAAACAAACAAACCTACCTACAATGTTAATATCTAGAATTTAGCACGTTATAACAATTGTGCATATAGGAGTAGTAAAGATGAAATTCTTGAGGCGCGGCGAACTTCGTTACACAATGACGTCGCATGACGGAGTAATTGGGACATGATAAGCATAACCCCCCACAGTATTTACAATGCACAATTATAAAATTAATTTCGAATACCTGCTACCCCCAATGCGTTTGGGATCTGTTTCGAGATATACCGATTGGATTTACGCAGACTTCTGCTTCTGTCCTTCATCGGTACGTTGTTCGTCGTAGGCTATTCGTGATGTCTTTCGAATGGTCATTTAAACAGGCCGATATTCTTAATGCTTGATTCCGCACCTGGCGAGGAGGAGCCAATAGATCAGGGGTTGGCAATTATTTTCCTCCGCGGGCCTAATGAGAAATAGAAAATGCGTCGGCAGGCTTGTAGTTATGTTTTCCAGCGTATTTTAAATTCATTTCTAAATTACATTGTTATTAATGCGGCTCAGTGAATGTGTTGATGTTAGGTAAAGAGAAAGTGTCGGTTAATTATAAAATGATCTATTTGCCGTCATAACTCAAAACAATGTTAAAAATAATACATTTTTAACTCTATTCAAACCCCTATCCACGTTCGTCTATTAAGAACTTTTTTAGGTACGCTTCCCTTTATGACAATGAAAGATTTCAACCCCTCACCGTGATATCAAAAATATTTAAAAGAACATCAAGAATGATAGCAATCCTAACGGATGGTTTAATGGCATGTGAGGTTATTGCTGATGATGAGAGAATTCTAAAATATCAAAGTCGGACAATACAAAGAGCCATAACTATACACCATAAACTTGGGGTAAATCGCGCGGAGCGCGAAGAAGATTTTCTTCAACTTCGGCTTTGCGCCCCTCTTCAGATACTTTCACGCCCCCAGTTCAAGAAACACTGTATTGGAATGTACATGGCATATACAGAGTTTATTTTCTCGGTCGCTGCCTTCAGAGCAGTACGCCGCTAAAGGAGCCTTGATATTAAGCAAAGTTTGCAGTTTTTCTGAGATTCGCTCTCCCTTGACGAAGTGTTTCGTGTTTTTGCCATGATTGAAATCCTTAATCTCGGCGCCATGCTCGGCAAAAATTAAATGGACGGGTTTAACCCTAACTCCAGTGTACGAATATTTAGGGCTCGAACCTTCTTTGAATTTCAGCTCTCGGCTTTCTTTTTTGACATGCCCATGCATCCTTTATGCGTGATATATATGATGAGTAGAGCGGTGCTTTTTTTTTGCCTAAAAAAAAGGAAAATTTTGACCTGAAAAATTAAGATTTTAACTTTTTTTGACCTAAACAAACTTAACTTCGGCCAAATTTTGACCAAACGTATACAAATTAGGTATTTTCCAACACAGTGTTAAAATTGTACCACTTATCTTCATTTCTGGTGGGAACTGCCTGTCCTAACGAAGTAGTTTGGCCTGAAAAAAAAAAGGGTTTTGGCTTAGAAAGAGGTAAATTTTTGCATGAAAAAAAACAACAATATTTTAACGAAATCAGGCCCTATGAAGAATTTATCAGTGGTTACAATACGTATTAGAGTGGAAAAGTTTAAAAAATTTGTAGTACAGCGAGAGATACTTTCCTACATTCTTGGGTAGAAAGTGCATGTCCTTACTAAGAAACTTGCCAGGAACGTTCAACAGCAGCAGATTTTGGCTGACAACACTCATGTTGTGCGTACGCTGCTGGTGACACACCGTGTTGCTTCATTCTGACAATGTTGTCTACATCACAATTTTTCATCATGCGCTTCTTAATATAAGAATGATGCAATGCCCAAGAAGTCTTTCTTCAGTTAGGATATTGCGGTATGTTGACCATAATACAATGTCTACCTATTTGTTTTATTTGACCGTTTATGATTCACGATGAGCAGACAATCAGCCGTTTACAACAGCAGGCGTATAAAGCAGGGGTCACCAACACGCGGCCCGCGGGCCGCATGCGGCCCACGAGGTCATATTTTGCGGCTCGCGACTTGATTTGAGATTACGGAAGAAAGCTAAGAAAACATTTTGCAAATGCTGAAATTGACCTGCAATGGCCGAAATACTGCCAAGACCGAGACGCTTAGAAAACGGCTTAGGGCAGTGGTTCTGAAACTGTGGGGCGCGTCCTCTTGTGGGGGCGTGAAAGCATCTGAAGGGGGCGCGGAGCTGCAGTCAACTGAAATTTTTTTCGCGCTGCGCGCGATTTACCTCGAGTTCATACTTATAGTTATTGCTCTGTGTACAGTCCCGAATTCAGATTATAGAATTCTCTCATCAACATTCATAACCCTCCATGCCATTAAACTATCCGTTTGGATTGCTAGCTTAATAGATGCATTTTGTGATGTGACAATAAGGGGGGACGACAATTTTCCGTATCATAAAGCGGGACATGTCTAAATAGGTTTGAGAACCACTGGCTTATAGGGCTTCTTCACAAGATCAAGCTTTACGTGGAGATGGTCTTTCATCTAGTAACGTATCTCGCTAGCCCCAAAAATCGTTTCAAGGTATCGTGCACAGCTCAGAGTTCAAAATAAAATGAAATTGATGATGGTGATATTCTGTTCTATTTTTATTCCTTTAATAAAATGTTACTTCTTTTGTGATCACTATTCCTATCGCCTATGTTAGTAGCACGGCGTTGTACTGACATAGAGTTTTAAAACGTGGTTGCCTACTTTATATCGATATTGAATTCATGCGGCCCGCGGCCGCTACGAAATTTGAAAAGTGGCCCGCGACCCGTTTTGAGTTGGCGACCCCTGGTATAAAGTACGCTAAAAGCTGTGAAATATCAAATGATACGTTCACCGACAGTGCAAAATCGACGATGCAACGCTACAAGTTGGACAAATTTTGACATGTCAAAGAAACGCCCTAATGATGAGGCATACAGTAATCGCGAGCACTGATTGAACAGGCTCCAAAGTCAACAAATTTCCTGTTTAGTCCACGCGTCAGCATTCAAAGAGTAGTTTTAATGTTTGAATTCCAAGCAACCTTTCGCGGGCCGCACAGAATGGCTTCTCGGGCCGTATTTGGCCCGCTGGCCGCATTTGGCCGAGATCTGCTATATACAAACCCCCACACTTGGGAAGGAATTCATCAGTATGAAACTCCGTAGGTCTACTTCATCGCCATGATGTCATGCAGGAAATTGCCCTCTACAGCAACATTCATGGAAAGGAACCCACCAACATTGGCTTTCTACAAAAATAATTTTGCTTCGATGGAAAGTTACATTAAACATCTCCCCGCATATTTCGATTTATCACAGGTCACGAGTTTCAAAGGTGGAATTTCCCTTGTTCCCATCGCAAGCATTCATGTGAATACTCGGCGACTGTCATAAGCTCTGGTGATCGCGATGCGCTCTTTCAAACTTACACTAACAATTCACTTTGAGGAAGTATTGAGAAATATGTCCACTGAGAGAAATCGATAGAAGGGCAACAGTGTAAGTGTATAGCCACTGATGCTTTACAGAAGAAAACAAATGATGTTCGATCACTTTTCATTCGTATTTATTTAAACTAACAAGGTGACTAAAGAATGGCCAAGGTTATAAATCGAGTTGATTCGGGTCCAGTTGGCTTAATCGACAACTTACAGTACTTGCAATCTCGAGATCGCGCGACACAGCAGATTGTGTAGATATTATAATATTAACTGCTATATGCAGTATTTTGACTGACTTTGTAGGATGATTGCAGCTTGTAGCAGTTGTAGGTATTCGCGAATAGTGTAGACAGGGGTGATAACGTAATCACAAGATGAGTATAAGGCAGCGGTTCTCAACCGCCGGTCCCCGACGACGTTACTGCCGGTCCGCGAGGTGCATTACTATTTAATACCCTAATTTCAAGATGCAATATGTTGAAGGCTTATCCATTAATAAAACATCAAATTTTATACAGATTCAGAACTTCGTGAGGTGACATTAGGGCTGGAAACATATACGATTTGACTTGAAGTTGACGACGTGCAAGCGACAAATACAAGCTGACTCACTAAACCGCACAGTTTGCGCGATCATTCGTTTCGATTTATTCATTTTGTGCGCGACCGTAACTGTCACATCCCAAACCCCGCAATTGGAGCGGGGCGGAGCCCAAAATAATTTCGTGAATGAACATGAACATAAATTATGGAGTATATTTTGAAACTTTATCCAATTTTTTTCGAATTTTTTGCTCCTTGCGCGATTGTCCATCACTAAATGTCTTGAATATTGGGTGCCATTCCCTCAAGAAATACACGTGATTTATAGATATAGGCATTTCAGCGTCAGTCATTACCGCGCCACAACGCACCAACACATAATGAACTTTAGGCTAACACGAGGCTCCGAAAAGTGTGCCAAAACATTCGTCAGCGAGAAAACCTTGGCTGGAAACGACTACCCTTTGTTGATCGAAAACGTCAATAGATATAATTATGTCTACTTGTCCATAGGCGCCTAAATGGCTGCCGCCGAATCTTGCTGTCCTGACAATCTGTACCCCACAGGACAAATTATTCACGAGTGAAGAAATTCCAATTTGGAATTGTGTGCGTCTCTTAGTTTAGTACGCTTGGGCGATTTCAATATCTATTCACTATATGAGAGACAGTTGGTCACGACATAATGACATGTAACCAAGTAAACTATCCCAACAGGCCCATCTGAATATGTTTAATTATTAATTACGATCCCTAAATTTTCCAAGACGACACCTCACTCAGCTCTACCGGAGGATCTGATAATTCTGATAGGATAAAAAATTCATAGCAATAAATATGCAGTTACCAATATTATTGACCGATTCAGTGACAAAATATAGAAAATTTTCGCGCTTGGTGCGATTAGGTTATATAAACTGTCTGACTACACTGAGTAGAATGAATGTGCTCACTGCTCACAAGTCCTGGTGAAAACATCCGTCAAACTGTGGAGTCTTGGGGGCGAAACCCCCAGAAGTTTGGTTTATCCCCCTGTGGATGATGATTTTGTGGATGCCCAGGTATAGCTGATGTCGCGTGTGTTCGTGCGACGCGTTGTATTCGTATAGTAGCCACAGCAGCTAGCCTACGTCTGTGTATGGTAGTGGGCAATGAGCAAGGTAGCACGACAAGATGCTTGGTTCTACTTCGAAACACTTCTCTCGATATTGTCGAAGAGCATAATAGCCTATTATTCGAGTTGGCGTGGTCGATTAAATCCACGGCCTTCGGCGCGAAAACTGTAAACGACTCTCGGCGGTAGCACGTTCATCTGGACAAGGCAATTTTACCTCGACTCGGCAGACTCGATCACTACCGTAAAATCACATGGATGACATTATGAACATAATTAATTACGATCGAAACCCTCGAAATGTCACTCTCTAGCACTATATACTTGCAATAAAACGTTTGTATACTTCATATTGGACTGATTTCAATTTTTGAAAGTCCACCGGTCCGCCAAATATTTTTTGAAATTTTACCGGTCCGCGATGTCCAAAAGGTTGAGAACCACTGGTATAAGGCATAAACAACTTATAACGATTAAGAAATAGCAAGGAGTTATTGGACACAGCCACGCAGGGACCTCATTGACTCAAACGATTCAAGGCTGGCTTTGGCTTCACTGGCTATGCCCCTGGTCCCTTATACTATAGATAAGGGGTCGATAATCTCCGGTCATCAACAGTTTTGTTCCAGCTCGCGATACACCTTATGTTCTGTTTGTTAGAATTGTAGTTTTTTGCTTCGCTAAACACTTGATCATAAGATCATTTCAAACTAGCAATCCAAACTATTTCACCATTTATTAATATAGGCCAGAGTTACGGGGGCATAGTCATTCGCACTAGTTTAGCAAGACACTGCTCAATGCAAAGATTCGTGGGAAGAGCGACTTTTCCCCGTCCGGGGCCGTCTGACATATAACGAGGGCTATTAAGGAGGCAATAATAGCAAATTGCTCCAGCTCCAGCTCCAGCTCATGATCTGTCTTTCATCATAAAATTAACTCCAGCTCCGGATCTCCTTTCTACCACTTATCCCGCACCGGATTCGGCTCCATTACGCCCAATACCTAGGTTTAGGGATGGACGCTCAATCTGGAACATTCAGCGTTTCAAAATAATCACAATAACACGACCAATGAACAAGATTTAATTTTACACAAGGTAGTGCTGAAATTAAATCAAAGCTTCTTTCATAGCATTTGCATAGTATCTTATGAAATACATCGAAGTCGGAGCAGTTTTTCAAACAGCTGGCTCGACCTCTCGCTCCATAAAATCGTTGTTCGTGATGTGTTTTGAGACAAGAGATACGGGGTGATTTAACGAAAAGCTTCCAGGAATTGTAAAGCAATGCAACTGTTATTGGCGTAGCCAGGGAGGGGGCGAAAGGGGCGATCGCACCCCAATATTCGGAAAATTTTCGTAAAATCAGTGAATGTTACAGCATTTTGCGGCAGATGAGTGCAACGTAAAGTTTTTCTTCGCGCTTCGCGCAATTTCGTGTCCATACATGTCTTGATTTTATTATCGGTATCCCGAAAACAAAATTCTTCCGCAAATACCCAATACCCATAATTGAATTTAGCTGCATTTTCAATCATGAGAATACAACAGTACCAGTACACTGGAGTAGCCCGAGGTCGTTGGGTTGATTGTGTCTAGGAGTGTCATCTCAGTATGGGGGTTTGGGACTGTTAGTTCAAGCAATTTCCGTTCCGGGACACACGAAGACATATAAAGTAGGCTACACGTGATTGCGCAAAGTGCGCTCCCAGAATGATTGACGGCCATAAAACCGACGCATGTATTCCGAAGCCTTCGATATAGATTTTCGGGAGCTTAAATGGCTGGCGCCTAATGATCCTGTTCCTTCAATCAGAAAAATAGTCAGGATAACATCGCCACCTCCAGTTAAAAAGTGCTAATTTGAAATCGCACGAGTCTGATTAAAGTAGTTTTTTTTTTAAATTTGGTCTGGTATGTATCAACGATTCCAATCTTAAAAGTAGCGTCAACCTTGACCAGCGGTTACTAAATAACCGTGCTGCAACGACGTAATTAATAAGAATGTACACCACTTGCTCATATACACGCACCAATACTATTAATCAAATTCTTTCATTCATTCAAAAAAAGTTCACGCTCTGCGCGACTAGGCCCGAAATTCACACTGATTGTTCATTACTTAATGTGAGCAATTAGGGCTCGTCCGTGAAACGATCGCCTATTACAAGTTGGCAACTGGAAGCTCCCATAGGCTGTGTGTGTGTGTGTGCGTATAAGAATCGTATATATAAAGGATATAGTGATGAAATTGCCCATGGAAGGATGAACGGTTCTGCGAGGAGCTCCCGTAAACTCCAATATATATTTGCCCCCCCCGCGCAATCAAAAAATGTTTTCTGGCTACGACCTTACGTGTGATCGAACTTTTGAGTGGCGGCAGCTTTCTCCGCAAGTCATGAAGCAATAGGGTTACCATATTTTGGCATCGGGAAAGGAGAACACTTTTGCCAAATCGTAAAAGTTACATGATCGAAACTGAAAACAGCCGATTTTTGCAATTTTGACTGGAAGTTTTGTTGAGTTGATTAAAATAAAAAAAGTCGTCACTTTCATCCGACTCCAAATTGACACACTTTTTATTTGAATTTAGTGGAGTTGATTAACAAAAAGGTCGTCACTTTACTTTCGTTAGAACCCCGAATTATATATTTCCCGTCATTTATGCCGATTTTCAGTCGAACCTGTCCATTATCCTACCTGTAAAAGCTGTGAAGGAGGACGAATTACTAAAAAGTAGGACATTTAGGCATCCTCGGACGACATTTTGAAAAACCTGAAAAAGGAGGACAAATCCTCCTAAAAATGGACGTATGGTAACCTTATGAAGTAACAGTATTCAATTTTTCGCCCCCCAATATTTTTTCTGGCTACGCCCATGGCGACTGTTTATGACTGCAGCGATATAACCTATTATGTATGCCATGTTTATTGTGGTTGCGATGAGAAGAAGAAAATATATGAATGGTTTATTTATGGTTTTTGACAGATGCACTTACCAATAAAGCTCTGTGCTAACATTTTTGTACGACGCGCGGTGTTGTCCGGCTTGCTATTACAACTTATCACCGCCAGTGAGTTATACATACGACAATTGCTTCATTATATTACATATATGTTTTAGGTTGTATAAGAATCAGGCTGTATAAAGTTTTATCTTTGAAATTTATGACATATAACCAGTACTGATTGGATTGATTAATATCGAATATTAATTTCAGCATACGCATCCACCACTGTTCCTACTACAACCATTCGGACTGACTTTACTGAAGTATATTCTGGGAAAGATTCGACAGGTTGATATCTTTCACTTTATTTAACTTGGGATAAATTGGTTTCGATTGATATATGACAATTAAACCACATTCCACCCTACGTGACAGCTCAACATCAATGTGATGTAAAGTTCGATAGAGCTATTTCGGTACAAACGCATTTTTATAATACAAGATGTCAACCCATCATTGTACCAAGTATCGAATCGGCACTTAGAAAACCGGCAAACTATGGTTACCTATGTTTGCAGGTTTGGTCTTATTCGCTTGTAAGACTTTACAAACGCTATTTTCAAAGTCAAGGACTCAACTTATCCTTTACTTACGTTTACTGACTGGGTTGGTTAATTAATCTGATACCTTTGTGCTATCACACTTATATCAAAAGCTTGTCTACTGACCATTCCATGGTATGCGGTCTTATACCGTTATATCTTGCATGATAGATCCGTAAATCTACAATTCTACCCTTACTGCTGCAGGTTTTAAAGAAATTGGCACGAACAATGCTCATTGATTTTCGCAGATTATTCCTGTCAAGGAGACAACCACATAAGCGGTACAAGCGGGACAGTATCAACGCCATTTTTTCCGGCAAGTTATCCAGAATATCAACACTGCACCTGGATCATCACTGCTCCCGAAGAAAAAGTAGGGTTACGACGAGATTAATTTCTGTTATATACTAGGGATGATGTGAACGTGAGGTTCACGTTCGCGTTCTGCGTGTGAACCTCAGAAATTTAAAGGTTCACGTTCACAAACGAACCTGGGTTGGTTCTGCACTGTGAACCTTTTACATATATTACAATTTCCACTTCATTATAACATCTTTGGTTGAAATTTATTGCATTTCAACTGCGGGCCACTCTATGCATGGGGCTAGCAGCCTAAAAAATCATCGTTAAACGAGCATGCACCTTGGCAATCTCAAAGTTTTTTCTTGCTTTGTTACAAAAGTTTGCTCGAAATATCCAGATTTCCGTTTGTGGATATTTAGTTACTATCTCCGCTGTGATTTTGACCCGGAATGACACAACATCAAGAGCGAAATACACCACAGTCAGCGAATGATGCTTATTCAACCAATCAATGGAATTCATATCGTTGACTGATGTAAAAAATCCAGCAGGCTTACGTGGTCAATCTTGACTCCATGTGTTTATTGTATCATAAAAACAAAATCCGTGCGATTGGGGTATCGCCTATACTGCTATATAATTTGGTAATGGGTAATATCGGTAGCAAGTAGAAACCCGTTTTACACTCTGCTCAATATCAACGTCGCAATACTCAGACGACGAATATACATTGTCCGGTCTGGTCTGGACCGTTAGGGCGTAAGCTTATATTCCCTTTCAAGTCCTCGTCGAAATTGTAGGCAACGCAAGGGAAGATATTGATTTTATGGGATTATTTTATCATTTGATTGTCCCAATTGATACATTTCGCGACGTTTAAAACGTCAATATGTACTTCAGCATTGTGGTATCATGTGGCCCAAGTCGTCGCTAGGTATCGTGTACATTAGTATAGGCTGTCACTTCACTGATATGTATGATTGGAATTAGCAATAAGACGTCACGTGACGTCATGAGGTTAACGTTCGCGTTCACACAGAACCTTTCAAGAAGGTTCACGTTCACACGAACCTGAACCTTTCAGAGGTTCACACCATCCCTATTATACACTGTCTTATGCGTTTTTTGATCGCAGCATATCGCAATTCGGTTCGATGAGAGGTTTTCGATTGGATACAGATATTCCCATGGTGGGTGCGCATACGGCAACCACCTTCATATATTTGATGGTCCTTCAGAAAACTACGAACAGGTAGGAGTATTATGACGATTGGGCGATGTAGTCGGTTCGATACCTGAGTCTTCATATTTGAATTAAATTATTACATTTTATGACAATGTCATATTTTATATGTCGAAATCTGCTGAGTTCAAGCTATTGTAATCCGAATTATTCGAACATACTGACTGTTTGTCAGATAGGTGGCTCGAAATTCTAACTCTGCTCATGACTCAAACTCGTTCGCGATTTGAGTGAATATATACATTTATACAGTAAAAACGTAATATTGGCTATAGTTAGGGTTGCATTTTAAACAAGTAGCGTTTTAAAAATAAATGTGTAAATCCTTTTGAAAAAATATGTAATATGAGCCTACGGATGATTTGCACCTGATATATAGTCGACACATGCGCTATGGAGTGGTTGGAACCAGCGATGAGCGGATAGTGCTTTTCGAAACTCCGAATCCCTCCGACAACTTTAGTGTCTGAGGAAAACTCCCTCCGACTCCGGAGACCTCAATCTCAGACTCCGAGATACTCCGATGAATCTCGTCAAGTATCTGAAACAGTGGCAAGCATGATACACTTGGTAATGTGTTTTAGTAAATTATTCTGATAATATAAATGGTTGGCATCATAATATTGTCTACTCTCCAGTCCCCGATTGCAGTGCAGATGGCTGATTTTTATGCACTTGGCAATCATTTTTGCATGTTACCCGACATTTACAACTGTACAAGGTGTCAACTGTCGGTGTTTTGGTTTGTAATCATAATCAAGAGTGTATTCTGGTCAGAGCTATCCAAAGATATCGGAGACAAAAGTTACAATAATCCGAAATTCTCCGAAAAAATATCTGTAATAAACTCCGACTCCGCTCCGACTGTCACAAAATCGGCAAAACTCCGCCCCGAATCCACTCCGACTCCGCTCCGATGCTCATCACTGGTTGGAACCCTCGAAATCGTAGTCGGTTCAACAGTTATAGCACGTAGATATAGCTCATTGATACGGAGTTGGTGTTCTGATGATGATGACCGCCGACCTTGAAAATGCTACATATCGATGTATATAGTCCTGGTCCAAGATATTTTTGGTCTGTTTATGACATGGATCGGAAGCCTTTTTCGTCAAAGGAGCAATATTTAACAGTTTTAATTGTCATGGTCAAGCCACGGTGACTTCACAATCAAAGATTCGTGCCATGTTTTAAACATGTTTGTTTTAAATTGAATTTTGTAATCCTAGCTATATAGTCACTCGCTTTCGATTCTATGGTAGAGGATTAGGGCTATACCTTATTTGCCCAACACTGATCTTCGATGCGCATATGTTTTACGATTAGTAAAGTCTACACGCTAACTCTTGCAGTATCTTCACGATTTCTGTGGACAAACACCTCCAAGGGGCTTCCTTTCAACCGGTAATTCAATAACAGTGCAATTCGTCAGCTCGTACTACGTGCCGTCAACCGCTGTCGGATTTTCTTTTGATTGGACGACGGAAGGTGTATTTTTAAATTGCGTCTATCCGTAACCAGAAAATACATGAAAACGAATGCGATTTTACAGAAAAATGTCTGTCGGACGAGTTTCGATGCTGGGATGGAACCTGCATTGAGAAGACGATGATGTGCAACGGTGTCGTTGAATGTCCGTTTGATGCTGCCGACGAGGCGTCGTGTAAGTTCATGATGAAGCTCGCCAAGTTCATTTTCCTGGTACCGTATGTTTCAACAGGCGCCGCGAGAAACATGTTGCTGTGTGGAAAACAAGAGATAGCTCCAGTATTCAAATGGGTATGTTTCGCTAAGCACTATTGCCAACAATTAAGGTGCGAGCCTTTAATCTCCATTTCTATTCCAAATGAGCCACGGGGATTTGGAAAATATGGGCGCTAACTGCACTATACTCTGGCCTGTGACCTTTTAGACGCCTGATCCTCCAGTAAAATCACTATCCTAGTCTACAGCCATGAATGGTACACATCTGCTAAAAATGTTCTTCTTCAAAGAACTTAATCATCGACCAGATTGGTCATGTTACATAGGTCGATATTCTTCGATATCTGTTGCTTCGTAGAACACACCATTTACGCGGATTGGTTGGCGAGCAGCAACATAGCACTAGATAAGCCTTGAGTCTAGAGTTGACCCGAGTCGGACATGAGTTTGTAACCCATTGGTATTTCATCTGCGCATCGTACCACTATACGCTGTGCAGCGTTTTTAGAGTAACCTGACAATTAAGTCACTGAATGACTGGAATCCAGAAAAAAAAAGTTATTTTTGAACAGCCCTAATGTTCAAGTTATATGACCGATGAATTTGCCTTGCTGCGTTGAGTGTAAAAACGTCAGGTTTGGAAATTATGTACTTTGAATTAACATCGATGTACAAGTGTTTGGATGACTCGAGTCAGACTCGAGTCACTTTTTTCGTATGACTTGACTTGACTCGAGTCACTTTGCCAAAATGACTTGACTTGACTCGACGTATCAAAAATGTGGATTGACTCGTGACTCGGAGCAAAATTCACGAGTCAATTTCAAGTCATCAAGTTGTCGGTGTCGATAAATATCACCGTATCTTGCATATCTTCGGATTGTTCGCGAAGCGATGCTGGAACCCGTGCTGCAACCAATCATTTATTGATAGTACGTTTTACTGAGCCTTCATTGCTCTCTCACAAATAAATTGACCACAAACGAAGTGATCGAAGCTTACAGCTTATACGTTGTCGTAAACTATAGTAGTAAAGTCATTTAATAACAAAATATCCATTTCTGTTCTCTGTTCGTACCTTAACCAAACCTCTTGTTTTATTGAAATTTTACAGCAATATCTAGATATCCCTGGAAATTTTATTAGATATAGTTTATATACTCCTCAACCATTGGCGCAGAATCGAATTGTATCATATCAATATGTGTAAAAGGGTAATGTATTACATCTTATCAATTCGTTTCTCTATTCTCTATTTTTGCCGGCAGTTCTACGTATATGTGGGCGATACGGCGCCTTATTGCGTGTATATTTAAGTCTGTATTCGTTCATCGCTTCAGAATCAATGACCACTCTATCTGTAATTCAAACAGCTAGAAAAATGCAATGACGTATAATCAAGCTTCATACTTCGAAAACGCAACTTGACTTGAATTGTGACTTGACTCGTGACTTGACCTGACTTGACTTGACTCGACTTGACTCGAGTCACCTCCGAAAATCGAGTGACTTGACTTGACTCGAGTCACCTTCGAAAATCGATTGACTTGACTTGACTCGAGTCACCTTCGAAAATCGATTGACTTGACTTGACTCGAGTCAAAATGTGCAATGACTCGAAATGACTCGTGACTCGAAGGTAGTGACTTGATCCCAACACTGCGATGTACACAGTAACATTATGTTGACCAATAATCTTAAATCAACAACGATATCAATGGCATCATGGTTAATAAAGGATCTAGTAACATGTTCCATCGTTGTCAGGACGCACGTATCGTTGGAGGCTACGAGGCTGAACAAGGGTCCTGGCCTTGGCAGGGAAACATTCAAGTGCGTTCTTCTGGGTCCGACGAATGGAGATTTCAATGCGGCGCCGTTCTGATTTCGGAGGAATGGGCGCTAACGGCAGCACATTGCCTCTCTGGAAAGTACGAATGACGTTTCCAATAACATGGGAACATCTATTTATACAATATAGACGCTTTCAGACAAGAGATTTTGCTGACATTCGGTGATCACGACATGTCCGACAACGACACTGAACGTGAACAGGCAGTATCAACGAACGGGATTTTCATCCATCCTGAATACGAGTATAAAATGGCAGAATGCATTTCCGTGACCGGTTTTGTTATGACTACTTGTGTTTCAGTGACTCGTACTACGGTATTTTCGATGGCTACGATATAGCGATGATGCACTTATCCCCAGCCGTTAACATCACCACCTGGGTAAAACCTGTATGCCTTCCACAATCTTCTCCCGAGCCCGGAACAATCCTTGTGGTAACAGGATGGGGAGTAACAAGTACGTAATATTATCACTTCCATGGCCACAATCAATCAGGTATGCCACAAGGATATTTCGGAAAAACCAAGATGCTGACGCTTCATAAACCCAGAAAACCCCAGATCCTATATTTCACTCAAATTGAAATGAGATAGCCGTGAAACTACATTCCTACAGTAATAGAAGTAAGCTTTAGCCCTTGATATTGGAAATATAACAGTTTATTCTATGCATTTTGTTCGGTTAAAACTACAAATCACACAAAAATGTGGTTTTCCTCTCAATGCATCGCTATATCAAACACTTGCTGCGCGTTGCATTATATCACCGCGCCAATAATGTTGGTAACAATGCCTTCCCCGTCTCTGAGGGTGTTTTCAGTAGTGACCTGACCAGTTGAAGTAGCTTTCGAATGATTAATCCGGGGATAATAGAAGTAAGGGTACCCGAAATTGGTGCCGCCCCTGAGGCTATTTACGTTCATCGTGCCCGCTAGACTATTGCCGTGTATATTTATGAGCAAATTTCGAAGACCATGATCTCTATGCAAGACTCTATTCGCCAAATATTCTATTATGTGTATTTTCCTGGAGATTCTATTATGTATATTTGGATTAGTGGCGGTTTTATGATGATTACGTTAGATGATTAAATGACATTTCATGCTATCATTTTGATCAAAATATCTAAATCGCCGTGGTGCAAAAAGCCTTCGATGCGAAAAGCACCACTAAATGTTTTTATACATAATAATAATAATAATAAGATGATTAAATTTGTTTTGTGAATTTCAATACCGATTTTCTATGTGTATTTAGCTATATGTATTGAATAACTTGGTTCCGAGAAATATATAACATTCATTATAGGTTAGATAATTAAATTCCGAGACTTGATCGAGATATTCTAATGTTTCGTGAATTTCAATACCGATTTTCATATTCTGTTATGCGTATTTAGTTCATTATACGTTAGATGATACTTTCCTCATATATATTCTATTATGTGTATTTAGCACTACTGCGACTTGACACGTGCATTATACCAGTACGTCACCATCGAAACCCTCTGGCTGTAATTATCGGGCAGTATGATTGCAGCAAATACTCGGGTACTAATTTTAAAGTAGCTTAGGTATCTAAATGAGCTCTGAGTCGCTGTTATGTCGCATCTGACCATGGAGTCAACACCGGTATTACATTCGCTCACTGATGAAAAAGATGTAAGTTATTAAAGATAGCAGATTTGTATGAAAACTCGTTAAATAGAAGTAAAAGAAGCATAGAAACATAACTACTTATTGAAAAATCGTTACGTAGAAGTGGGGTTAGTCTACGAACATAACCACTTACTTACTTTAAAATCTCAACTTGTACTTGTATTCGTACTTTACTTTTACACGGCGTTTTTGTATAATGGATACTAATTTTATTAGAAAATAAACAAAAAGTGCGAAAAATTACATTTTATCCCGGAACGCAGCAAGAAAAATCGTTTAAATTTTGTAAAGTAGATAGAAAACTGCACTATTCCGAAGCACTAAAGGCTCTTACACTCTGGATTTTGTGTAGTATTTACTAATTTTACATTGCGGAGTATCCCATAAACGTTAATCCAGTGATCCTCCTTCTTTTTTCAATCACGATCAACTTATTATTTTAGGCTATTCTTGTCCTAAAAGTAGGTAGTTTCTCCTGAAAACCGGTAAGTAGAAGTGTAAATAATCTACAAACATAGCCACCTATATTAGTTACTTTTTAATCCCTAATTGTACTTGTATTCCAGCAAAATTACGAATCGCTGATTATCGAGCGATAGCCTCTATCATACTTGCGGAAAATAGGGATTTAGTACTCGAGTATCAAATTAGAGTAAATTGAGTGAACTTGAGAGGTTATTAGTGATTCTGCTGGAGTTTATATGAAGGGTAGTCCTGATAAGACCTTGATTATTTCAGAAAAGAATAGAGGGCTTCTTTCGATATTTTGATAGTCTCCGTCGTACTGTCGGATGTCATAAAATTGTATACATGCCATCTAGTACTACGCAAAATTTCAAGGCTGGTATACTCAATGGTTCTGGTAGTAACTATATGAAATATGTGGGAATCGAATTGGAGCGTAAAGTATGCTCCTAGGGCATAGAGCCCTTCGAAATGAGTCCACATACCTCGTAAAATCCCACTCCAAGCGCTGCGGCTTAGCTCAAGCGAACAAGTATTTCGTACTTTAGGAGTCAAATCATCTTTCTTATGATAAATTAACATAGGGAGAATTATTCAGAAAATTTTGTAGAGTACCGTAGGCATCGATACACTAAGTGAAATTGGCTTCCTTATCTTAAATTGAAACGGGCAGAATAAATCGAAACAATTTGCAGAGTCCCGTAGGCTTCAAGACATAGCTCAGGCTGAGATCACAGCCTATAACGAGGGCTTCGAGTGGGATGTTATAGGAAGCAAGACGAATCATTGTAAAAGTGTTGAAACTTAATTACATCTGTAATTCCGTCATTAAAGTTGACTACGCATAGGTACGTGCTACGCTCCCACAAACAGATTCACGCGAAGTCGGTATAGAACTGCGTTAGTTTTAAAGGTGTTCCATCATGAAATGTGTGATGAAATTTGATATGTTCCATTGTCATAATGTTCCACACCTGTGAACCAATATTCAAGTTGCGCATTCAATGTTTATCATGGTAATTCCGTTATTAAAGTTGATTATGCATAGATACGTACTACGCTCCCGAAAAAGTCGGTATAGAACTGCGTTGGTTTTAAAGGTGTTACGTCATGAAATGTCTGACGAAATTTGGTATGGTGTATTTTCATAATGTCCTACAACTTCATGCGTACGAAGTTTCAGGGTGGGGATTTGATTATTAGCATGGTACTTCCGTTATTAAAGCTTACTATGTATAGGTACGTGCTACGCTACCGAAAAACAAATTTACGCAAAAGTCTGTAGAGAGCTGCGTTAGTTTTAAAGGTGATACATCATGAAATGTGTGACGAAATTTGGTATGGTGCATTGTTATTATGTCCTACAACTGCGTACCAACGTTCAAGGTGAGAATTAATGTTTAGCATGCTAATTCTGTTACTAAAATTGACTATGTTTATGTATATGCTATGTTCACGCAAAACAGATATGCGTAAAAGTCGGTATTCGACTGCGTTATAGTTTTAAAGGGGTTCCATCATTAGATGTGTGATGAAATTCAGCATGGTGCATTGCCGTAATGTCCTACAACTACGCATCAAGTTTCGAGTTGGGATTCAATGTTAAGCATGGTAATTCCGTTATTAAAGTTGACTATGTATGGGTACGTGCTATACGCTCCCGCAAAACATATGTACGCAAAAAGTCGATGTAGAGCCGCGTTAGTTTTAAAGTTGTTTCATCATGAAATGTGTGGCGGAAATTGGTATGGTGCATTGTTATAATGTCCTGTAACCGCGTACCAACTTTCAAGGTGGGAATTCAATGTTTAGCATGGTAACTCTGCTATTAAAATTGACTAAGTATAGGTATATGCTATCTTCACGCAAAACAGATATGCGTAAAAGTCGGTATTCGACTGCGTTAGCTGTAAAGGTGTTCCATCATTAGATGTGTGATGAAATTTAGCATGGTGCATTGCCATAATGTCCTACAACTATGTATCAAGTTTCGAGTTGGGATTCAATGTTAAGCATGGTAATTCCGTTATTAAAGTTGAATATGTATAGGTACGTGCTATACGCTCCCGCAAAACAGATGTACGCAAAAAGTCGATGTAGAGCCGCGTTAGTTTTAAAGTTGTTCCATTATGAAATGTGGGGGGAAATTTGGTATGCTGCATATTCACAATGTCCCACAACTACGTACAAAGTTTCAAGGTGAGGAGTCCCATATTAGCATGGTAATTCCGTTATTAAAGCTGACTATGTATAGGTACACGCTACCGAAAACAGATTTAGGCAAAAGTTGATATAGAACTGCGTTATTAAAGTTGTTCCATCATGAAATGTGTGATGAAATTTGGTATGCTGCATAATCACAATGTCCTAGAGCTCATTTAGATACCTAAGCTACTTTAAAATTAGTACTCGAGTATTTGTCGCAAATATACTGCCAGATAGTTATAGCCAGCAGAGGGATTCGATGGTGACGTACTTGTATAATGCACATTTTGGAGAGATTAAGTAAGCAATGATCTCAGATAAATCCATACAAAAATGCCGTGTAAAGGTAAAGTACGAATACAAGTACCAGTTGAGATTTCAAAGTAGGTAAGTGGTTATGTTCGTAGACTAACCCCACTTCTACGTAACGTTTTTTCAATAAGTAGTTATGTTTCTAGGCTGCTTTTACTTCTATTTACCGAGTTTTCATACAAATCTGCTTTCTTTAATAACTTTCATCTTTTTCATCAGTGAGCGAAGGTAATACCGGTGTTAACTCCATGGTCAGATGCGACATAACAGCGACTCAGAGGTCATTTAGATACCTAAGCTACTTTAAAATTAGTACCCGAGCATTTGCTGCAATTATACTGCCAGATAGTTATAGCCAGAGGGTTTCGATGGTGACGTACTTGTATAGTGCACATTTTGGGGAGATTAAGTAAAGCATTGATCTCAGATAAATCCATTAAATTAAGGTAGAAGTAGCTATTTACGAATAAAAGTTAGTATTCTAGGTCTATATTTCTGTTTAATACTGAAAATGTCATGAAGTTGAAGCAATCTGAAATCATAGAAACTTTAGTATTAGGTACGTATATGCGACAAGCTACTTTAGTATTCTGATGGAGTGCAAATACTTGTTTCCTTATCAACTTTGAAGGCTTGCGCAGTTTGTGGTGCGATACGCAAAATTAGTGTGTTCAAATCAGACCTGTCGTAAACATAGTGATGTCGCATTAGTCCTAAATACACATGATAGAATATCAAGGAAAAGTATCATCTAACGTATAATGAATGTTATTTATTTCTCGGAAGCAAGTCATTATCAAAACATATAGTGATCAAAATTATCGCAGAGCAATACCGATTTTGCGTAAATTCCGTTATGCGTCTTACCACGTTACTATGGATTATGTAGTTAGTTATGAAATTAGGTGCGCTATCTTCCCAATCGGTATGGAACAACATCAGAATCATCACAAAGCATTGAAACTTAAGTCCAACGCTTTAACCCAGCGGTTCTCAACCGGGGGTCCGCGGACCCCTAGGGGTCCGCGAGACCTCTGAATTTTAAAAATGGTTGATAACCTTATTTTTATTTTATTATATAATATATATAATATATTATACCTACTCTTAAAGCTCGGCTATCTGATTTGGCGCATTCTTATTGCGGATGCCCTGTCGACAAGGCTGGTTTTTTGATGAACAAGGAGTGTTTCGTTGCTGTCAAAGCATTACGCTCTAACCCTAAAATTCATATCACCAGTAATATTGGTATGCAGTCTTGTCGTGTTAATGTTCAATTGTTCATGGTCGAAAATGTTTGCTCGTAAAGATTTACCTAGACCAGAACAGAACAAGTCGTTTCATGACAGTTTTTCTCAGGTTGGAAAACTTGGATCCATTCTTTGGCGCATAAAATTTGACTATACTTTTAGATAAGGATTTCATTTTGATGCTAGAAACTCTCTGCGGGCCGATCAAAATACCGTCGCGGGCCAAATCCGTATGTTGCCCGTACCTGCGCTAGATGCTGGGCGTAATATGTTCATAAAATAAATGTTTCTTCATTTTGGCGCCATGAATGTTGCGACCTCACAAAAAGTATCGTCGGAAGCGTTATGTGTTGATATTGCATTAGCCTCCATCTATCTTTGCGGGAATGGTTTTCGGCACTCCTCGTTCATATCAAAACGAAGACGCAGATTTTCAAGACACGACCACGTGCTTCAAGAAATACAGCAGCAAAATTAGCTTTGAAAGATTAAAAGTCTACCAACTTATACATAAATAGTATATAATGTTATTTTCAAGAAAAATCATTATTTTACTGTTTATCACATGCTCACATTTCATATTTGCAAAAGACAGATGAAAGTTGCACCATAATAGAGCTAAAATTGAACTAAAACTTGAGGGGGTCCGCGAGGGTCCGTGACGGTCAAAAGGGGTCCGCGAAGCCAAAAAGGTTGAGAACCACTGCTTTAACCGCACGGCCAACCCAGTTCCGTTGCTACGATATCTGATAAATCTATTAAATTAGGGTAGAAATAACTATTTCCAAGTAAGTTTCACGAAGTCTCGATACGCTATATTTAATCTAAAAATATTAATCCCCATAAAACGTACTGGGTGTGGGGTTCGAAGCCTAGAATAATAAGTTGATCGTGATTGAAAATAGAAGGAGGATCACTGGATTAACGTTTATGGGATACTCCGCAATGTAAAATTAGTATATACTACACAAAATCCAGAGTGTAAGAGTCTTTAGTGCTTCGGAATAGAGCAGTTTTCTATCTCTTTTACAAAATTTAAACGATTTTTCTTGCTGCGTTCCGGGATAAAATGTAATTTTTCGCACTTTTTGTTTATTTTCTAATAAAATTAGTATCCATTATACAAAAACGCCGTGTAAAAGTAAAGTACGAATACAAGTACAAGTTGAGATTTCAAAGTAAGTAAGTGGTTATGTTCGTAGACTAACCCCAATTCTACGTAACGATTTTTCAGTAAGTAGTTATGTTTCTAGGCTTCTTTTACTTCTATTTAACGAGTTTTCATACAAATCTGCTTTCTTTAATAACTTACATCTTTTTCATCAGTGAGCGAATGTAATACCGGTGTTGACTCCATGGTCAGATGCGACATAACAGCGACTCAGAGCTCATTTAGATACCTAAGCTACTTTAAAATTAGTACCCGAGTATTTGCTGCAATTATACTGCCCGATAGTTATAGCCAGAGGGTTTCGATGGTGACGTACTTGTATAATGCACGTGTCAAGTCGCAGTAGTGCTAAATACACATAATAGAATATATATGAGGAAAGTATCATCTAACGTATAATGAACTAAATACGCATAACAGAATATGAAAATCGGTATTGAAATTCACGAAACATTAAAATATCTCAATCAAGTCTCGGAATTTAATTATCTAACGTATAATGAATGTTATATATTTCTCGGAACCAAGTTATTCAATACAAATAGCTAAATACAAATAGAAAATCGGTATTGAAATTCACAAAACTAATTTAATCATCTAACGTAATCATCATAAAACCGCCACTAATCCAAATATACATAATAGAATCTCCAGGAAAATACACATAATAGAATATTTGGCGAATAGAGTCTTGCATAGAGATCATGGTTTTCGAAATTTGCTCATAAATACACACGGCAATAGTCTAGCGGGCACGATGAACGTAAATAGCCTCAGGGGCGGCACCAATTTCAGGTACCCTTACTACTGATATTTGACAGGCATGTTTATTCATGAAATGTGCTGATAAACAACTGCTCTGACTTATTTAATTGCTGGTGGTGTCCGACTCTGAGCGTCCCTGTTGGAAGTTAATATACTCAGATACCGTTGTGCATCATATCCAGTTACATGTTACTTATTTATACACGACAAATTTATCGGAGTAATACTATATAGCATTCAATTATTAACGGTTCCAATGAGTTGCCCTATGAACATGACTTTCTGCGACCAGGAAGTTAGTATTCAATGAAGCTCAATCGTATCACGCTGAAGTCTCTCATTTTACTAGTGAAACAGTGTCTCAAGACTCGTTACAAAAACAACGAGATTCATCGACAGTGACGCAGGGATATCTAGAAGTCTAGAGTTCTGAATTTCCTTGCAACGGCAAACTGGAGTACGTGCATTTTAGGACATTACGATCTTACTAATCTAATAATTAATTTTTGAGCCTGACGAGCATGATGTTGAAAGAAAAAACAGATTTCAAGGACAAAAACCCAGAAACCCAGGTGATGCTCGAAAAACCCAAATCAGGATGAAAAAACCCTGGAGTGACATGTCTGCAATTAATCCCTTACGAAAATGAACCGTCTATCACAGATGTTCCAGACCGCACGAGCCCTCATATCATGCACCAAGTGCGAGCGCCTTTGACGACACAAGAAATTTGCTCAAAGGAGTACTCTCGTTATTATCCTTATGGTGAAGAAATGCCGGATATAATATTATGTGCCGGTCTTCCTCGAGGGACAGCGAGTGCATGTTGGGTAGGTATTGAATTTCTTTATATAGTCCTATGACGCTATTGACTTGAAAACAGTAATAACAATAAAACTATTCATCGTTTTCTTTCACCGCAATTGGTTGATTCATTGCTTGGTAGGTCATGATATCAGTTGGATAAGTTTTCTTAACCTGATTTCAATAGTTATTAGGGTTTCACAATTTACGTTATTTCTATATTGCTGGCAAAACATGATTGTTACTAGCCTGAGTAGAACCAATATAATAATCCATATGTGTACAAATAGTCCTATTATTCTATTTGACAGAGTTGGACAAAATTGTCTTGTTGAAGAAATTGAATTTTCTGTCTCAACGAAATGCTTTCGATTTGTTTATAATAAATCACTAATGTTCAGGGGGATTCTGGAGGTCCAGCCATGCACCTCCGAAACGGAACGTGGGAAGTCGCTGGACTGTCATCATTTGCCATAGAGTGTGGTACCACAGGAAAACCAACGGGATATACAGACGTGTTCAAGATGCTTCCATACATTTTTGACGGTATGTAAGGATTATTATAAAACTTAAGACCACACAGCATTACGTACAAATTTCAACTTACAGTAATGAGCAATGGAATTCACAGCCTAGGTCAAGGTAAGTATAAATTTTTTCTGCTACAGTTCAACACGCCACTCTACATATTTATTTTATCCCGCTCAGTGGAATATACCGTCAGAAATCAAACGTCAGGAAATATTTCTACTCCGAATTATAACGCGGGACATAACTACCCTAACTTTGCTGATATGAAATGGCACGTGATCGTCGCTGAAGGACAGGTGGATATGCATAATCCTCCCACTCAACACAACCAAATATTACCATTGCTATTTATGATTTCGGAAGGTGATTTCTGTGAGGTTTGCTTCGGATTTTTATATCGAGAACTCGTATACGGACGAAAAATGCAGTTATGATTATCTCGTTGTCTACGATGGGGAAGAGAGCCCAGCTTCTAAGGTATGTAATTCGAAGCTAATACTGGATTACATCAAACGGTAAAATTTCTATTCGCCGCAGTATGGAAACAAAAAATTCTGTGGTCATCTACCTCCGCCGGATTTCGAGACGAGGGGTAATTCTGTCACTGTGAAGTTCAAAAGTGATTATTCTGTCGGCGGTAAAGGATTTTTGATATCATGGGAAGCTGTCCGTACGTCACTTTGTTTTATGTATGTTTACTGTAACCTGTATTGTATTGGTATTGTATTGGTATTGTATTGGTATTGTATTGGTATTGTATTGGTATTGGTATTGGTATTGTATTGGTATTGTATTGGTATTGTATTGGTATTGTATTGGTATTGTATTGGTATTGTATTGGTATTGTATTGGTATTGTATTGGTATTGTATTGGTATTGTATTGGTATTGTATTGGTATTGTATTGGTATTGTATTGGTATTGTATTGGTATTGTATTGGTATTGTATTGGTATTGTATTGGTATTGTATTGGTAGTGTATTGGTATTGTATATTAGTACTGGTATTGTATTATAGAGGGTTGCAAGACTGATGAAATGAGATGCTGGAATAAGTCATGCATTCCCGAGTCCGCAAGATGTGACGGGGTGATGGACTGTCCAGATAATGAAGATGAATTCCAGTGCGGTAAGTTTTTTGATTCGATCTTGATTCACATTCGAGGTTATTTTGGAATGTGAATTTCAATTCCCAGCGCTTGCATCGGAAGGATCAGCAGCATGCGGAAAGCCAGAAATTGCTCCTGAATTTCCATTCGTGAGTGTCTTCAATATAAACCCCACTTTAAACTAGTTATATACATTGTGGCTCCGGCGCAGTGACAAAACGCGTGAATTTAGTATTGATATAATACATTAAGTCACATAATTGATGGTAAGCTGTACAATTTATCAGTGAAGAAGAGATCAAGAAAGAAAGAAAGAAAGAGAGAGAGGAGAGAGTTTATCCGATATCAACAAAGGATTCAAAACCACGATTGTTCAACACGTTCTTACCCGAACAGAGATTTTGAAAATGTGTCCATTACCTTTCAGCATGATTTTGTGATCCATTCTATGACAACAAAGCTTTACCTAGGAACGAATCTCCGTAAATGGGCTTCTAACGGCCATGCATGCTTTGACAGGTGTCGCTCATAGTAGGTGGGCACTATGCTCGAGACGGATCCTGGCCATGGCAAGTCGGCTTGTATCGGAAGTATATACATTCTTATTATTCAAGCTCTAGCTCATTCACTTGCGGCGGTACCCTTATCTCCGATAAATATGTCTTAACCGCGGCGCATTGCATTTCGAGGTAAAGTCTCAATTATATAAATAATATGCAACTAACCGGTGAACTCTCAAATCTTCATTTAGTTCATATACGTACGAGGTCGTCGTGGGTGATTATGACAAATCGAGCAATTCATCGCACGAGAAAACGATCAGTGTTTCCAAAGTCATGGTTCACAGATCTTACAGGTCAGAAGCAGCTTTTTTTCTGACGACAGCTTATGTGCAAAGATCGTCACAGGAAATCTCAAGCGATACCTGTCATATGATTAGTGAAATCTTGGAACTAGTGAACTATACACCAACATTACCCGTTCATGGTGATCACTTTATTGACTAAGTACTTTTACACGTCAACCTTTTTCTTTTATAATTCTCTCGAATTGATAATTCATGAATCAGCATATTTCTAGTTACGAGGTTTCAGTTTTTTCCATTTACGCCCGTTACGTAAAATAATTCACTTGATCCCTATTATATACGATGCACTGCTTTTCTTATTTTTCTACGTTACATAACTAGCTTACCATGACTCATCATATTTCTAGTTACGAGGTTTCAGTTTTTTCCGTCTACGCCCACTACGTAAAATACTTCACTTGAAACCTAATACAAACAATGCGCCGCCGGGATTATTTTAGTACGCCTAATACCTATCACAAAGTTACTTAACGATTTAGCAAAATTATAACATCACATTTTACTACTTCCCTATACAAACTACGTATATCCTGTATTTACACGCAAATTTTAAGAACCAATTCTCTTACCTTCAAATTTTGTCATCCTCCGTTGTGTTCCATATTACACTTATCGCCATCCATTGACTTGTTCCGTTTCGTCTCCTCGTGTTCCTCATACGACTTAAGGTTCTACGTCGACGACACCTTATACAGCCTACCCATAACACAATCATCAGAGCTATCAACCCGGTTACCATCATTATCACAGCAACCGGTTTCAGTGTAGGAATCAGTTTCGCACCTTCCATAATCATCCTATCGATCAAGTTTAATCCACTTACCTTATATCCACCTTCCATCATCACCAGTTCGTGCAGCCATCGAGTATAGTTGTGGTCAACGAAATCTGTGGTTGTCTTCCCCGCGGTGGTTCTTGATAGTCGGGAATATTCAGGAGCGGGTGTTCCCAACCCTTGGTTTTTCTTCCCAAGCAGTGGCGATGCGTCAACCATCGTTGACTCCAAGGTAGTATTCATTAGTTCGACACTCCTCGGGGACGAGTCGTCTTTGTCGTCTCCTGTTGAATACAAAACAGTTGTTTCGGTACTTACCTTACGGTTGTGGTCCGGGTTTTGGTAGTCCGTTCCGATGTCGGTCCTGCCGTCTTCCGTGGAGTTCTGCAGAGCCTTCGCAGTGGTGACCGGATGCACTCGCGTCGTTGTAGGTGTTTCACCAATGATTTTCGTCATTCCGTCGGGTTGGTTTCGCGCGCGAAGAGTTTGCAACTGTTGTTGCACCAGCCTCGCTTTCATCCGCCATTGTATTGTTAGGGGTGGCCGATGTTTCAGCGCTGTAGTGCTTGGATCATAGTCTTTCGCCGCTGGAGTTACTCACGTCGGACTGTAGTAAGCGATCATGTACACTTCTTGGGATGGGGGTTTACCTCTGACGTCCGTCTTGCTACTATCGAGTGCGAATCGCCTTGTCTTGTAGTCTTTCATTCATTTTCTCAGGAACAACAAAAATAGCCAATTTTCATTCGGCAAAACCTTGTTCAATAATACCAAAATCAGGTATTATATCTATTGCTTCCTTTAGTGCCTTCGCCTGACCCTCCCGCGTCAGGTTATAAGGGCCAGAAACGAAAGGCTTAGTCGATGGGTCCTTACGTCCGATGTCGCATTGGTATTTCATGGATTGGGGGGCGCTGAGTTGGCCCCCCAGGCTATCAAGTTCGGAAGCAAATGGATCATAAACGGCTGTCAAGACTCCTTCAGGAATGGCGATATTTTCTAGGCCAGCCAAAAGTCAGGAGGTTTGTATGACAGTTTCGCCAGTGCTGCCGATTG
Organism: Botryllus schlosseri; assembly: GCF_051294905.1. Lineage (NCBI taxonomy): Eukaryota > Metazoa > Chordata > Ascidiacea > Stolidobranchia > Styelidae > Botryllus > Botryllus schlosseri. The sequence goes on from NC_137246.1 coordinate 21,368,994, forward strand.
TGCACAGAGACTTTCGAGTTCCGTCTTGACGCTGGGACTGGTGTCTTGTCGTAAGGTTACATAGTAATTGGGCCAGTTATTGGCCCAATGCGAATCTCGTGATGAACGGGGTTTTGGTGTTGGTGGAGAGAGGGCGAGGTTTTTCGTTGTCAGCGGGGATTCCCAACCTATTCAATCTGACCTCTGATCTCGGCGTGTGCCCACGCCTACCGTCACGCCGGCGGATTCGGTCGCCGCGCGGGGGCCCGTTTCTGGGGAGACGTGCATCTTAAAATCCCCAGACTCCTTGCCGGACATGACCGGGCGTGTATCCGGTTGACCGACAATAGCTGCTTCGTTTGAACCTTTTGGTAAATTACTCATAACTGTGGCTGTCGTCATGCATCTTTGGGCCGAATTGTTACAGTTATTCGGACAAGTGCATCCACGAGAGCTTTCAGGACCAGTTTTCTCGTGCAGGTCCTTATTTACGTCAGCCGGGATTCCGCGCTCGACGTCTTCATTATTGGTGCCGTCAGGGATTCCTGACTCGACACATCTTTAGTTAGTGCCAGCAGTGCTAACTGATCCGACACTTTCTCGACTAGTGCTAGCAGGGGCTACCTGACCCAACACTAGGGATTTCCCATATTTTTTTGACCTTTTGGGAAAGAAGGTAAGACAGTTGCCGTCGTAAGATCGGCGTATTTATGATTGGTGCCAGCAGGGATTCCTGACTCGACACATTTCGCGCCAGTGGTGATTACCATCTCGACACTTGCGCCAGCGGCAACGGCCTGCGGCGACACAGACAACGTGCCGGCTCGACGCTTATCTGGTTTGCAGCTTCCATCAACCCATCATCGGTTACAGTGTCGCGAAGACTGCTTCCGACTTTGGTTCCGTCCCGTTGATCACACGAGATCCCGTCATGAAGCGTTACTAAAGACAACCCTTCGTTTGCATTAGGCGGAGATTCAAATTCAGTCGCTATGTTTGGTAATTGTTGTACATGATCAATCCATTTTAGACCTACAATATCGAGAGGTCTCCTTTCTCGATCGCAAATGGAGCCGATAGTCCGTTGAAATTGATTATTACTAAGGAGTCAACGTGGGAGGAGTCACCTATATCACGTAGTTTCATGTCTATAGGTTGTGGCTCCTCCCAGCTTGGCGGGTATTAGGTTTCTACGACGTTTTTCAATTTGAGGACGCTTCCCGTGTCGGCGCAGAAAACCCCAGTTGTGATCCTTCGACGATCTTTTCTTTTCATAGATTGGCGTTCGCAGATAGTAAGGAGGTAATCGATGTGTTCGTCTTCAGACTCTCCCCCGTCCACTGAAATTGCCAAGAAATGACGCTGAGCCCCAGAAGACCAGTTGGTGCCTCCATTTGATTATAGTGTAGCTTCATGGCGCTTGCCATACAAGTATTCCACACTTGGTTCGATTTACTTCACAGAGCTCAACCCCATCTCCTGGCTTTTCCACATTTTTCCACACCCCTTATACAACCCGGTTTTGTCGACGTTGATTGAAGCATTGGTTGTAGATTGATCGAACGAGGCAGTGACCTTGGAAGGTCCAGCGGCTCAAACTATTCATACAATAGACAAGCCCCTTGGCTTAATTCAACCAACATACTCCAATAATTATCATGCAGACAGCAATGAAGTATCTATGCAAAACTCGGTTAAGTTGGCATACGTCAATCTCAACACGAGTCAAGATTTAACCTACCCATATTCATGCACGATTAATAACAGTTCAATACTCCAAGGTGTGTTTACACCATAAATGTGACGGTATTTCCTGCCGACAATATACATGCATATAATACACAAGAAATATGCCAATCGATGCCACAAAAAAAAACAATACCACACAGAGTTCAAGTTGACCAATTTGCCGACCACCTTGTTTATAAGAGTTCCCCAATCTTCCAGATGCAGATATCAAACCGCAATTAGTCCAGGAACCGACCCCTTGTTTGAGTCGTTACTACTTAGGATCATCAAGTAGCCTACTTGCGTGCTGTCGATTCGGAGATCGGGCATTCCAAGTCCAACAGAACGCGGAGTTTGTTGAGGGTTCGTTGTAACGATATTCCGAATGCAATACCTCTATGTTCTTGGCTCTTTCCATCTTTAGCTCAGCGGCTTTATGGAGCGATTCCAGCAAATTTCATCGAGCTTCTTCATTTATGTATACATTGCAATTTCGGTTAGCAGTCGCTCCCATTTCATCGCACTGCTTTATTTCTGTATACTTTGCAGCTGCGGCAAGCAGCCGATCCAATCAATAGCATGTCAAGAGTTTTCAGAGGGACATCGGAACATCACCCTCCAATGCCAAAAGACGTCTAACCCTTCCGCAATGCCTCCGTCAATGTCCGGTTTTCTGGATATAGACTGCTACTGGATGCTTCGTTTGGGGCTCTGTTTCAGACTGGCGGATTTACATTGGCATAGAGTCACAAGTTCGCCGAAACTAGCGGACGCACCGATGTCGTCTTTATATGCAATAATTGGATACTACAACTGAGTGTACAATTCATGTGGGCATCATACATGGCATAGATATGCATACATATATCAGTCATACTTCGACTCACTGTAAAAGTTCGCATACATGAAGAAATGGTGGCGCCATTTTCGGTGAAGCAAACTGATGGTATAGCTAACACTTAACATGCATACGACACAGTCCCAGATAAGCACAAAATGATATCAACTCATTTAAAATAGTCATACGTGAACTAATGTCCCAATTGCAATCATGCTATATTCTATAATTTCCAGTATTGGTGTGCTTATGCTTTTTTATTCATTCGTATATACCGCGGTTAACAGGCAATAGACTAGGCTTATCACGAATTTCAAACTCACATATGCTCGACTGCGTTACCCCAAATGGTATTTAAATACCCATGTTGTTATTGTCCTATGGTCCATTACACATCAAATTTTCAAACTTCTGTGCCGAAGGGTCCTAACACTAGTATAGGGGCGGGGTCAGTTATGATGCCTTATTGATGCCCACAGATGTAGTACTCGCTATTAAGTAAGTGTAGGCCTAGTAACAACCAAATTCACTTAATAAATGTTCATTAACCCATACCCATATCTAAGACATAAAATGTTAGCGTCATTTTAAAGCAACTGCGCGGTAGATATCAAAGATACGGTGAATGCAGTACTTGAACACAATAGGAAATATTGGCGTCACCATACAATAATTCATCATAGTAAACCCTTACATGAAATACCTATTAGTATGTTATGACTTTCGCGTCCTGTCACCATGTCGCAGATTGATTTTTTTCCAATACAGTAAACTTCATAGTTCATACACGTAATGATTGCAATACGACAAAATGGCGCTCGTCAGGCGCATTCACTTCGTAAAGTGAATACGCGGACAAAGCGGGTTTTAGGCTAGTGTCATTTTCCATCATCGACACATCAGTTTCGAAAAACGAATGTGTGGATAAGTTCAACCATGGGTTACTTTTCTAAGGTCTTTATATTAGCAGTACTGGCCTGATGTTATAGGCCTAGTAATTCCGGTTATATAATATTTCTGTATTTATTGTAGTTGGTGCCTAAAACGTTTTGGAAAGTCTGTCGATATCTTGGTCTAAAGACCAAGGTATCGATCCATTATTTTAGTAGCCCTAATCGTTTTGGAAAGTATATCGGTCTTCTCCAGGGTCTACCACCAAGGTACCGATTTGATTCATTTCAAACCCGTTGACATTATTGTTCGTAATTGGAAAGTCGGCAACTATACTGTTGCTTCAGCACTACGACGTAAAAATCGACACAAGGCCCGATATATGTGACAACACAAAATGGACATAGTCGCCAACGAACTGACTCGCTGCTCCATGACCATTTACAGCGTCTCCACAGGGGCATTGACGTCCTGATCAGAATGGTATTGAGTGTATTGACCTTGCCGGAATAGTAGCGCTTGTGACGTTCAGATATAGGTAAATATATTTTCAGTTTGAGTCAGACCCGGACAACTAGAAAATTTTCAGCTTTTCCTAATTAGATGAGATTTAGAGCTACCCAGCTTTTCCAAATTATGTTAAAATTAGAATTAGAGCTACGCAGCTTTATCCAAATTAGATTAGAATTAGATTACTTGCATTTCGTTCTAATTCAGTGAAACTAGACAACTAGAATTATTTAGTTATCCAAGCCTGGTTCGAGTCGCCTGCTTGCAGTACCAATAATAAATCCAATTTGACTTTGTCCTTGTTATTACTTAATGCGACAAGTTGGTATATTTCTGAAGCTATTTTTGAGTTGGTGCGTTTCATCTTACGTCAGCGAGGTAAATTGTCCTCAAAAACACTAAACAAGAATGCTCTAAAATGCTGACAAAACCATGGAATATCTAGGTACAAAGGCACCCGCCTTATTGTCGGCATGAATATGCACAGCGAACGGCACATATTTATTGACGCACTGCGATACTACACATTTACAACGCCGCAACATACCCTACGGAAACTTTATCGCTGCTAGGGATTATTTGTCATCCTCACTAATTCTTGGTCCTAGTTCGGCCCATGTAAGCTTACACGAAATAATAGGGCGTTTTTCGGCATATTCAAATCTTGTCTGGAGTCAGGCTCACTTTCAACTAGACACTTTCATCTCGCCAAATCTGTCGCAGCCAATTACTACACGCGATAGGATAGTTAGTACGACTGCCCTGGATCGCAGTTTCGTGGTGTTTTGAAATGATGAAAATATTATTAAAACTGATTGACTAAACGCGGCATAAGCACTCGTCATTTCCTGCTTTTATATCTCTGGACATCAGTATCTCTGGACTTTAATTCAACTATACTAACTGTCCTACTCGAATTTTCGCGTAAACGAATTACATACCTTTCGTATTGATTATTCGAGCGGGTTTCTGCAGATATGGATCAATACCGTTAAGCATGATCCGTTTTGAATACTATCGATAAAACGTATTAATATAGTGTAGCCTTCTTTGTTTCATCCATGGCGACTAGGACTATATACCGCGCATGTTTGAGAACAAGCGGCAATATTCGCGAAGGATTTCATATGTCATCACCCATTCGAATTACAAAGAATATGTCTGAAAGCGAGAGGTGGTCAGTAACGAAGTACTTCTATTTTTTGGGATTACTCAAGTAGTTTTCCTCTACTTCTGGTACTTATTCAAGTTCATCTGATTTCCTCTACTTCTACTTCTACTTCGTAATATTTTGTGATCTACTTACTTACTTTTCGCTATTCTCAGTTTGTCAAGTAGAAGTAGTCTAATCCCCCAATACGAACGATAACTTGAGGAATTCCGCGGCTGTTTTCATAGAGTACCAACATTTAATATTCATAAAAGTCAAGTAAAGCCCAGAAATTTTATTGCGCTCCGCGCATAGTGGTGATGGGGTGACAAATATGTTTTCGTGAAAGTATCAGTGAATGTAATTTAGGTACCGGATTGCTTGGTTCCTCTCACACCGCATTGTCGCCCATATGAAATATTTCATCACAGTAAATATGGCCCACCACAACATTTGAAACTTACGGTTTCGCAATCTAGCAATTACCTATCATATTGTAATCTAGCAGCCCCTTACGTGTCTTGATAATCTGAAAAATCCAGCTTTTTTTAACGTTACACCTGTTTTAGCAGATGACCTTTTAAGCTTTGTACACAAAATACAGGAAATATATTCTCCGCTTTTTAGAAGTGGTATTTGTATTTCATTTTAATTAACGTATAATAATCACGCAAAGTGATGTAACCGTATCCGATACATTTTCTACGTATTGCTCTTCGCCTAAACTTGTGGCCTTATAATATGGGGTAGGGCGCCATCCCATGATATTCTCTAAAAACGGGGTGTTCCAGTGAACAAAAGATAAGTATCGCATTTTCATATCAGTACTATAATTTGCATCCCATGATGCGAAACAATACTTATTATGTTGAAAATTGATACCTCCTGGGATGCATCAATACGAATCAAGCTCCCTGCACGTGCCGCATAGCTCAATTCGCAGCTTTTGACAGTCCATGCGAACGAATTAAGACTGTTTTCAAAACTACTTACTTACTTGAGTAGATTTAAAGTCAGTTAATTCTACTTCTACTTCAAGTAGTTTTAGGTGGCTTATTGAAGAAGTACTTCTACTTGTACTTGAGTAGATTTTCCGACACTACTTCTACTTCTACTTGAGTAGCTTTCTTGACTAATTTGACCACCTCTGCTGATATCATCCACAAGTCAATTTTTCTTTTATTTAGCAATTGTCATATAATTCGGACCCTCTCTGTCTTTCAGCGTTCCCTTTATTTGAATTTAAAACGACTAGCACTTTTTATACAGTTGCACTGTGTTCCAGAATAGCTATAACCATAAACTCTTGTGACCTCAGAACAGTGTGGAGATCAAACCACTACCTTCGAGTCACTAGTCACCTTGAGACATTACACATTTCGACCCGAGCCCAGCCAAGTACCGTCAAGTCATCATTCAAGCCAAATTGAATTTTCGAAGTATGCATGATTGCATGATGATGCAAAGTCACTACACTTTGCCAACTGGGTGTAGGACAAATTAATTGGTCATTTATCTTGAATCAAATACTGAATGAACTTAAATATACATACGCTCTGATCTTCGATGACGTAACCTCGGTGCAACAATGCCAGCCTCGTCCGTGCGTAGATGCGGTCTGTCTAAGCTTCAATTCCTCCGCTTCGTGTTGGAGTCCGAATTGGACTGGATAGATGGTGATTCGAGGCTGCTTATATGCATTTCTGTTTCAAAAACAAACAAAGACTTCCCTGCCAAGAGCTGGCTATAAGTTTCGGGCCCAGTTCGTGATGAGTTATTTTCTTTTTAATCTTTTTATGAATCACAGTTCGTGCTCTAGCCGCGGCCATTAACTAATTGTTTTCGGCTCTATCAGCTACCAAAATGGCACAGCTTCGTGTGCGAGTTAATCTCCCTCATCATTATAAATGACCCATTATAACGACTTCGTGCACGAGCAGAAATGACTAAGTGTCACGATTCGGCCTCGGCTCCTTATTTGGATAGAAACATCGGTCGCCATTTTTGATTTTGCGTCAACACAATACCTTGCAGTAGCCTACCTCGCTCGCTGCAATCACCTTTTCCCCGCTCAGGGAAATACTTTACATTTTGGTTTTCTAGGATATTTTCTAGGCCAGCCAAAAGTCAGGAGGTTTGTATGACAGTTTCGCCAGTGCTGCCGATTGTGCACAGAGACTTTCGAGTTCCGTCTTGACGCTGGGACTGGTGTCTTGTCGTAAGGTTACATAGTAATTGGGCCAGTTATTGGCCCAATGCGAATCTCGTGATGAACGGGGTTTTGGTGTTGGTGGAGAGAGGGCGAGGTTTTTCGTTGTCAGCGGGGATTCCCAACCTATTCAATCTGACCTCTGATCTCGGCGTGTGCCCACGCCTACCGTCACGCCGGCGGATTCGGTCGCCGCGCGGGGGCCCGTTTCTGGGGAGACGTGCATCTTAAAATCCCCAGACTCCTTGCCGGACATGACCGGGCGTGTATCCGGTTGACCGACAATAGCTGCTTCGTTTGAACCTTTTGGTAAATTACTCATAACTGTGGCTGTCGTCATGCATCTTTGGGCCGAATTGTTACAGTTATTCGGACAAGTGCATCCACGAGAGCTTTCAGGACCAGTTTTCTCGTGCAGGTCCTTATTTACGTCAGCCGGGATTCCGCGCTCGACGTCTTCATTATTGGTGCCGTCAGGGATTCCTGACTCGACACATCTTTAGTTAGTGCCAGCAGTGCTAACTGATCCGACACTTTCTCGACTAGTGCTAGCAGGGGCTACCTGACCCAACACTAGGGATTTCCCATATTTTTTTGACCTTTTGGGAAAGAAGGTAAGACAGTTGCCGTCGTAAGATCGGCGTATTTATGATTGGTGCCAGCAGGGATTCCTGACTCGACACATTTCGCGCCAGTGGTGATTACCATCTCGACACTTGCGCCAGCGGCAACGGCCTGCGGCGACACAGACAACGTGCCGGCTCGACGCTTATCTGGTTTGCAGCTTCCATCAACCCATCATCGGTTACAGTGTCGCGAAGACTGCTTCCGACTTTGGTTCCGTCCCGTTGATCACACGAGATCCCGTCATGAAGCGTTACTAAAGACAACCCTTCGTTTGCATTAGGCGGAGATTCAAATTCAGTCGCTATGTTTGGTAATTGTTGTACATGATCAATCCATTTTAGACCTACAATATCGAGAGGTCTCCTTTCTCGATCGCAAATGGAGCCGATAGTCCGTTGAAATTGATTATTACTAAGGAGTCAACGTGGGAGGAGTCACCTATATCACGTAGTTTCATGTCTATAGGTTGTGGCTCCTCCCAGCTTGGCGGGTATTAGGTTTCTACGACGTTTTTCAATTTGAGGACGCTTCCCGTGTCGGCGCAGAAAACCCCAGTTGTGATCCTTCGACGATCTTTTCTTTTCATAGATTGGCGTTCGCAGATAGTAAGGAGGTAATCGATGTGTTCGTCTTCAGACTCTCCCCCGTCCACTGAAATTGCCAAGAAATGACGCTGAGCCCCAGAAGACCAGTTGGTGCCTCCATTTGATTATAGTGTAGCTTCATGGCGCTTGCCATACAAGTATTCCACACTTGGTTCGATTTACTTCACAGAGCTCAACCCCATCTCCTGGCTTTTCCACATTTTTCCACACCCCTTATACAACCCGGTTTTGTCGACGTTGATTGAAGCATTGGTTGTAGATTGATCGAACGAGGCAGTGACCTTGGAAGGTCCAGCGGCTCAAACTATTCATACAATAGACAAGCCCCTTGGCTTAATTCAACCAACATACTCCAATAATTATCATGCAGACAGCAATGAAGTATCTATGCAAAACTCGGTTAAGTTGGCATACGTCAATCTCAACACGAGTCAAGATTTAACCTACCCATATTCATGCACGATTAATAACAGTTCAATACTCCAAGGTGTGTTTACACCATAAATGTGACGGTATTTCCTGCCGACAATATACATGCATATAATACACAAGAAATATGCCAATCGATGCCACAAAAAAAAACAATACCACACAGAGTTCAAGTTGACCAATTTGCCGACCACCTTGTTTATAAGAGTTCCCCAATCTTCCAGATGCAGATATCAAACCGCAATTAGTCCAGGAACCGACCCCTTGTTTGAGTCGTTACTACTTAGGATCATCAAGTAGCCTACTTGCGTGCTGTCGATTCGGAGATCGGGCATTCCAAGTCCAACAGAACGCGGAGTTTGTTGAGGGTTCGTTGTAACGATATTCCGAATGCAATACCTCTATGTTCTTGGCTCTTTCCATCTTTAGCTCAGCGGCTTTATGGAGCGATTCCAGCAAATTTCATCGAGCTTCTTCATTTATGTATACATTGCAATTTCGGTTAGCAGTCGCTCCCATTTCATCGCACTGCTTTATTTCTGTATACTTTGCAGCTGCGGCAAGCAGCCGATCCAATCAATAGCATGTCAAGAGTTTTCAGAGGGACATCGGAACATCACCCTCCAATGCCAAAAGACGTCTAACCCTTCCGCAATGCCTCCGTCAATGTCCGGTTTTCTGGATATAGACTGCTACTGGATGCTTCGTTTGGGGCTCTGTTTCAGACTGGCGGATTTACATTGGCATAGAGTCACAAGTTCGCCGAAACTAGCGGACGCACCGATGTCGTCTTTATATGCAATAATTGGATACTACAACTGAGTGTACAATTCATGTGGGCATCATACATGGCATAGATATGCATACATATATCAGTCATACTTCGACTCACTGTAAAAGTTCGCATACATGAAGAAATGGTGGCGCCATTTTCGGTGAAGCAAACTGATGGTATAGCTAACACTTAACATGCATACGACACAGTCCCAGATAAGCACAAAATGATATCAACTCATTTAAAATAGTCATACGTGAACTAATGTCCCAATTGCAATCATGCTATATTCTATAATTTCCAGTATTGGTGTGCTTATGCTTTTTTATTCATTCGTATATACCGCGGTTAACAGGCAATAGACTAGGCTTATCACGAATTTCAAACTCACATATGCTCGACTGCGTTACCCCAAATGGTATTTAAATACCCATGTTGTTATTGTCCTATGGTCCATTACACATCAAATTTTCAAACTTCTGTGCCGAAGGGTCCTAACACTAGTATAGGGGCGGGGTCAGTTATGATGCCTTATTGATGCCCACAGATGTAGTACTCGCTATTAAGTAAGTGTAGGCCTAGTAACAACCAAATTCACTTAATAAATGTTCATTAACCCATACCCATATCTAAGACATAAAATGTTAGCGTCATTTTAAAGCAACTGCGCGGTAGATATCAAAGATACGGTGAATGCAGTACTTGAACACAATAGGAAATATTGGCGTCACCATACAATAATTCATCATAGTAAACCCTTACATGAAATACCTATTAGTATGTTATGACTTTCGCGTCCTGTCACCATGTCGCAGATTGATTTTTTTCCAATACAGTAAACTTCATAGTTCATACACGTAATGATTGCAATACGACAAAATGGCGCTCGTCAGGCGCATTCACTTCGTAAAGTGAATACGCGGACAAAGCGGGTTTTAGGCTAGTGTCATTTTCCATCATCGACACATCAGTTTCGAAAAACGAATGTGTGGATAAGTTCAACCATGGGTTACTTTTCTAAGGTCTTTATATTAGCAGTACTGGCCTGATGTTATAGGCCTAGTAATTCCGGTTATATAATATTTCTGTATTTATTGTAGTTGGTGCCTAAAACGTTTTGGAAAGTCTGTCGATATCTTGGTCTAAAGACCAAGGTATCGATCCATTATTTTAGTAGCCCTAATCGTTTTGGAAAGTATATCGGTCTTCTCCAGGGTCTACCACCAAGGTACCGATTTGATTCATTTCAAACCCGTTGACATTATTGTTCGTAATTGGAAAGTCGGCAACTATACTGTTGCTTCAGCACTACGACGTAAAAATCGACACAAGGCCCGATATATGTGACAACACAAAATGGACATAGTCGCCAACGAACTGACTCGCTGCTCCATGACCATTTACAGCGTCTCCACAGGGGCATTGACGTCCTGATCAGAATGGTATTGAGTGTATTGACCTTGCCGGAATAGTAGCGCTTGTGACGTTCAGATATAGGTAAATATATTTTCAGTTTGAGTCAGACCCGGACAACTAGAAAATTTTCAGCTTTTCCTAATTAGATGAGATTTAGAGCTACCCAGCTTTTCCAAATTATGTTAAAATTAGAATTAGAGCTACGCAGCTTTATCCAAATTAGATTAGAATTAGATTACTTGCATTTCGTTCTAATTCAGTGAAACTAGACAACTAGAATTATTTAGTTATCCAAGCCTGGTTCGAGTCGCCTGCTTGCAGTACCAATAATAAATCCAATTTGACTTTGTCCTTGTTATTACTTAATGCGACAAGTTGGTATATTTCTGAAGCTATTTTTGAGTTGGTGCGTTTCATCTTACGTCAGCGAGGTAAATTGTCCTCAAAAACACTAAACAAGAATGCTCTAAAATGCTGACAAAACCATGGAATATCTAGGTACAAAGGCACCCGCCTTATTGTCGGCATGAATATGCACAGCGAACGGCACATATTTATTGACGCACTGCGATACTACACATTTACAACGCCGCAACATACCCTACGGAAACTTTATCGCTGCTAGGGATTATTTGTCATCCTCACTAATTCTTGGTCCTAGTTCGGCCCATGTAAGCTTACACGAAATAATAGGGCGTTTTTCGGCATATTCAAATCTTGTCTGGAGTCAGGCTCACTTTCAACTAGACACTTTCATCTCGCCAAATCTGTCGCAGCCAATTACTACACGCGATAGGATAGTTAGTACGACTGCCCTGGATCGCAGTTTCGTGGTGTTTTGAAATGATGAAAATATTATTAAAACTGATTGACTAAACGCGGCATAAGCACTCGTCATTTCCTGCTTTTATATCTCTGGACATCAGTATCTCTGGACTTTAATTCAACTATACTAACTGTCCTACTCGAATTTTCGCGTAAACGAATTACATACCTTTCGTATTGATTATTCGAGCGGGTTTCTGCAGATATGGATCAATACCGTTAAGCATGATCCGTTTTGAATACTATCGATAAAACGTATTAATATAGTGTAGCCTTCTTTGTTTCATCCATGGCGACTAGGACTATATACCGCGCATGTTTGAGAACAAGCGGCAATATTCGCGAAGGATTTCATATGTCATCACCCATTCGAATTACAAAGAATATGTCTGAAAGCGAGAGGTGGTCAGTAACGAAGTACTTCTATTTTTTGGGATTACTCAAGTAGTTTTCCTCTACTTCTGGTACTTATTCAAGTTCATCTGATTTCCTCTACTTCTACTTCTACTTCGTAATATTTTGTGATCTACTTACTTACTTTTCGCTATTCTCAGTTTGTCAAGTAGAAGTAGTCTAATCCCCCAATACGAACGATAACTTGAGGAATTCCGCGGCTGTTTTCATAGAGTACCAACATTTAATATTCATAAAAGTCAAGTAAAGCCCAGAAATTTTATTGCGCTCCGCGCATAGTGGTGATGGGGTGACAAATATGTTTTCGTGAAAGTATCAGTGAATGTAATTTAGGTACCGGATTGCTTGGTTCCTCTCACACCGCATTGTCGCCCATATGAAATATTTCATCACAGTAAATATGGCCCACCACAACATTTGAAACTTACGGTTTCGCAATCTAGCAATTACCTATCATATTGTAATCTAGCAGCCCCTTACGTGTCTTGATAATCTGAAAAATCCAGCTTTTTTTAACGTTACACCTGTTTTAGCAGATGACCTTTTAAGCTTTGTACACAAAATACAGGAAATATATTCTCCGCTTTTTAGAAGTGGTATTTGTATTTCATTTTAATTAACGTATAATAATCACGCAAAGTGATGTAACCGTATCCGATACATTTTCTACGTATTGCTCTTCGCCTAAACTTGTGGCCTTATAATATGGGGTAGGGCGCCATCCCATGATATTCTCTAAAAACGGGGTGTTCCAGTGAACAAAAGATAAGTATCGCATTTTCATATCAGTACTATAATTTGCATCCCATGATGCGAAACAATACTTATTATGTTGAAAATTGATACCTCCTGGGATGCATCAATACGAATCAAGCTCCCTGCACGTGCCGCATAGCTCAATTCGCAGCTTTTGACAGTCCATGCGAACGAATTAAGACTGTTTTCAAAACTACTTACTTACTTGAGTAGATTTAAAGTCAGTTAATTCTACTTCTACTTCAAGTAGTTTTAGGTGGCTTATTGAAGAAGTACTTCTACTTGTACTTGAGTAGATTTTCCGACACTACTTCTACTTCTACTTGAGTAGCTTTCTTGACTAATTTGACCACCTCTGCTGATATCATCCACAAGTCAATTTTTCTTTTATTTAGCAATTGTCATATAATTCGGACCCTCTCTGTCTTTCAGCGTTCCCTTTATTTGAATTTAAAACGACTAGCACTTTTTATACAGTTGCACTGTGTTCCAGAATAGCTATAACCATAAACTCTTGTGACCTCAGAACAGTGTGGAGATCAAACCACTACCTTCGAGTCACTAGTCACCTTGAGACATTACACATTTCGACCCGAGCCCAGCCAAGTACCGTCAAGTCATCATTCAAGCCAAATTGAATTTTCGAAGTATGCATGATTGCATGATGATGCAAAGTCACTACACTTTGCCAACTGGGTGTAGGACAAATTAATTGGTCATTTATCTTGAATCAAATACTGAATGAACTTAAATATACATACGCTCTGATCTTCGATGACGTAACCTCGGTGCAACAATGCCAGCCTCGTCCGTGCGTAGATGCGGTCTGTCTAAGCTTCAATTCCTCCGCTTCGTGTTGGAGTCCGAATTGGACTGGATAGATGGTGATTCGAGGCTGCTTATATGCATTTCTGTTTCAAAAACAAACAAAGACTTCCCTGCCAAGAGCTGGCTATAAGTTTCGGGCCCAGTTCGTGATGAGTTATTTTCTTTTTAATCTTTTTATGAATCACAGTTCGTGCTCTAGCCGCGGCCATTAACTAATTGTTTTCGGCTCTATCAGCTACCAAAATGGCACAGCTTCGTGTGCGAGTTAATCTCCCTCATCATTATAAATGACCCATTATAACGACTTCGTGCACGAGCAGAAATGACTAAGTGTCACGATTCGGCCTCGGCTCCTTATTTGGATAGAAACATCGGTCGCCATTTTTGATTTTGCGTCAACACAATACCTTGCAGTAGCCTACCTCGCTCGCTGCAATCACCTTTTCCCCGCTCAGGGAAATACTTTACATTTTGGTTGCAAAGTAGGTACCCTATTTAGGTTTTCTTTCACAAGCTTACTCAGTAACCCACACGCAACAACGTCTAACCACAAGAATTCTTCAATTCGGATTTCCATGCGAAGCCTAGCCAAAACTCCGAGATCTCAGTATTTTTTAGGTGTCAGAGGCATACCCTTTACGAATCAAGCCCCGTCGACCCATAATTGGCTGAAGCGCCGACTTTGAGAATCACATTTAGCCCCCCTTTTTATCAAAAGGACCACTATTGTTCATCTATTTCTTTAGGCCGCCAGCTGGCGCTGTTGTTTCAGTATGTGCACACAAAGTGCAACAGAGCTTTTCACAACCTGGATTATGATGCATAAATTTTCAACAAATGTCTTAACAATTGATCTCTTTTAACGTTACATTGAGGCCTAACAAGTTCATGGATCTTTTATCTACAACTGGGTCTTTCCTTACGCTATTCTCAGGATATAACTAGGCCAAGCGCTGTTCGTAAATCAGGGTCTTTTAGATTATTTGCACGCATCACTAACGGCGCACAAGATTCACGTCAGAGGCAATGTCGCAATGCGAAGATCGTTTCACTTGCATTTGGTCAAAATTCGTGAAACACCCCTGCCCTTATGACGAAAAGTGTTGCTTTACAGTTGACATTTCTGGTTACTGGAGCAAGGGGTATATTTCTTTCGGTTTGCCTCGAAGGCGATTGTTGATATACAATGTTCTTTCCAATTCTCTACTAGTTGCTGACGATTTCCCCTGACGAGTGTCAGCCAAAAATATTCGGGTTCATTTCAATATGAATATACTATTTAATTGTATATTGAAGTTCTGTACTTCCAAGAAGCTCCTCGAAGGAATAAATAAATGCCAAATAGTCACGGCATAACTCATGCACGGTGTTAATAACATCCAATCTAGCGATTACGCCATCGCTCATGTGCGTACGTAGCATATAGAGAGTACCGCACGAATAATTTGGCGATTATTGTATCTTCCTTGTACGGGCGAAATCAGAATACATATATTCTTGCGCATTGTGTCAAATACATGCGACATCATATGCCAACGATTGCCGACATACTGTACTGATCACCGGCGTAAATAAAAATCCAAATTGGGTTCAAATTTAGGATCACGTACCATTGTTGGTTTTCCCGACATGAATTTATTGGACTACTTTCAACAGCAATTCAAAAGGTCGTGTATTCCTTTCAGCCGCAGCGCAATTCTTAGATTACGCGTAGCTCTCATATGCCGTAGCTATTTGATATACCCGTATTATAATTATCGCGTAACCAAAAGCCTGGATTGTAATTGGCTTAGGCGAATCTTGACCGGCTGGGAATTCAACGTCGAGTTAACTTTATGTTTTCTTTCACCAAATTGTATCAAAGATGCGGAGTTTAAAAAGGTCAAAAAATACAACTATAGGTCACATTACTTTGGTAAATTAAAAATCGGCTGCACGCCGTCATATTAACTTTGCTGTAACGATAGTTCTTCGCATATCATTCGAGTCACCGTATGTTAACGGTTATGAAATTTGACTCCTTAATTTCCTGAATTTGCATCGCACATTAAGCGCTAACCTTAGTCATTCCATCAAGCTAGATTTAAAAATGTTGCCGCAGGTCGCTGAATAGAGCCGCGGCGGCGAGTTCATATTTCGATTCAATTAAAATGGCCGACAGATTATACCTCTGTTCGTTTTTGGTCGTTCGTAGTATTTATCCTCGGTACACGAATACTACATTAATGCCTTCAAGTTCAAATTATTCCACCTCACATTCCCAACATTTTTTCTACGCTTACACGTAACATTTTATTGGTGTTAAATTCACTTGTTCCATATGAGATCAAATAAACTTTAATAAAATATATGCTTCGTCATATTACACTTCTTTGACTACCATTCTCTCGAATTTCATTCAGTGCTCTCCGTGTAGAGTAGGGTTCTTAGTATACTTGTACCGAAATCTTTTCTATACTGTCAAGTTTCTTGCACCTTCTGGACGCGGAGGAGGTGAAATTATGTGTCGCCTACCTATTTTCAGTTATGGTCAGTAATGCAGTACTTTTATGTCTTGAAGCGGTTCGTGTGGATTGTCGATTTTGCCCCCTTCCACTACTCCTTCAAGTGTTTACGATTTATAGTGTATACTTCTACTTCTAATTGACAGTTTTAAGATTTCTAGGTAATACTAGGCCTAGAATACCTACTTTTATACTTACGTGTAAATCGATATACTTTTAATTATACTTGAGTGAAGACGATGACTACTTGGCCACATCTGCCCATTGTACAGGCCTTATGGTGGATACAAGAACGATATCGCCTTGCTGAAGCTCGCCGAATCAGTTGATCTCTCATCGAAGTGGCACAAGCCGATTTGCCTTCCACGACCCGGGGCTACGGGCCCACCAGTCAACAGCACGTGCATAATTACTGGTTGGGGAATAAACGGTTAATTTCTGAGGAATTTGCTTAGTGATCGATTGACATTAAAATTATCGCGGTTTCAAAACGTTCAGACGGAGATTGGAATTCCGACTCGTCGGAGATTTTGGAGCAAGCTCATGTGCGTATTTTGGATGACACGAAATGCGCAGAGATCGCCGATAGCAACGGGAACAACGGCGATCACTTTATTTGCACCGGTCACCACGAACACGATAGGCAGAATGCGTGTTGGGTAAATTATTTATTTATAAATTTCATTTAGTACACAATCTCTTTGTACTGTCCACTGCTTATTTTTCAATCTTGACGTCATGCCTTGTTGCGTTTTAGGGCGACTCTGGAGGACCGCTGTCGTGTTTTGAGAAAGGGACATGGGTACAGTATGGCGTTACATCGCACGGGACTGGTCGATGTGGGGAAAGAACATTCTATACAAACGTTTCTTTGTATCTGGACAGTATTCAAGCTGGTAGGGATTTGAAACTTTGTAATCGGAGAGGCCTTTTTAAATCACACGACCTTCTTTGTTTTTTGTTCAGTGATCGACGGCACAAGTAAGTTATTATCAACATAAATTGCACATACTTTTCCGCATGAAATATATGTCAATATTGGTATCTTCAAAATACATACAAACAGTGTACACAATTACACAGTTCTGGAGAGCCGGAAGTCTAAATCAGTTTTTCAATGAAAATCGATGCTTAAAACTACGTTGCACCAGTCTGTCAATAATAATTATACAGTTATAACTATAGTAGTTTGCTTCTACTTACGAAATTGAAGCTATGTCATAAGTACTCAGAGGTGGTGTAATTATTTGAAGTTGCCGCTCTCGTACAAATATATTGCTACTCAATCACAAGGAGATATAGCGATTCAAAACTACTTCAGGCGGTAGTAAAACATCTAAGGTGCAACAAGTTCTTTAGTACAAGTAGTTTCGAAATTGCATCGTATAATCGCAAGTAACGCAAAACGTCCGATGACAGTACAAACAGCTGAAATCTTCAAATTTATAAAGAGTTGCTGTGAAACATAGTCCAATGCAAAGTTAAACGCGCTACTATCTTAAAAATTCAAAATGTAAAAGTAAATTTTTTGGCCGAAATACAGTAGAAATAGACGTAGAAGTAGTAGAGCACTTCGTTACTCTTAATCTCTGTTATTAACTTTAACTGAAATAAGGTTAAGAGATGAAAATGGCTCACAAATTTATTGGGCCATCGTGGTATCGTATGCGTTCGCTACGTCACCACCAATCATTACGTCACTTTTGAAATTTGGTCTGCTCTCCCGACCAAACTCTCTAGTTATCATCCTGGCTAAGCCTATGAATGTCGATAAAAGTCAACCAACAATCAAAGCAGCGGCTATCTATTCCACCTTGAAATCGCCGTACTGATGAGGTAACTGAGTAAGTGACTAATGCTAGAAAATTGAAGGGTTGGTATATAGTTGTACAATGTACAGCTTACTTGTTATGGCAGCTATTCTGCATTACCGCTGGCAACTGCGGCGTTGGTCTCATATCTGCTCTTCAGATTCAGGTCAGAGTTGCGACATACTACAAGTTCATGAAGGAGAAACGGGATCCGTGCTGTATCCTACTGAAACCCCGGATTTCATCGAACGCGACAGTTATGTGAGAAATAGCTGTTCGTGGCTACTCAAAGGCCCACCTGACACGGTTTGTGACCAGACCCATGATCGTTGTAATAATCTAACTCGAATATTTCGACAATGAAGATTGTCATCATATCAAAAATGCATTGCATCGAGTCTGCATATTGAATTGTGCAACAACGAACGTATTTGATTATTTTAGAAGTGTTTTGTTTGTCTCAATTTTCCAATTTTACTAGGTTAAAAATGAAAAATGATTCCCCAACTGTGCAATCAGTGACTATATTCTTTTCACGTCTGTTTCTTTCATTCTCCAGCTGCTTATAATACGCATCGAAGTGCCAAGCGACAAGAGTTTTTACAGCAGTTACCTCACGATTTACGACGGCAACTCCACATCTGATCGTCTGGTTAGTTTCCTCTTCATTACTGGTAACATGAGCATCGCCGCTATTTCTGATTCCCGCACAGGTATTCGACGAAACGGTGGCAATCCGTGACCGGTCAATTCGCGCATTCGAATCAACTTCAAACCAAGTACTTTTGAATCTTGATTCCAGCGACAGTCTGCTATCATTGAACATATCGTGGGAAGCAGTGGGTGTGTTCTATATATTCGATACGTGCTTGGGGGCATGGAATATGTGTCACACACGATTGTGGCTTTTGACTAGGGATAGTGTGAACGTGAGGTTCACGTTCGCGTTCTGTGTGTGAACCTCGGAAATTTTGAGGTTCGTGTTCACAAACGAGCCTTGATAGGTTCTGCACTGTGAACCTTTTTCATATATTGCAATTTTCAGTTCATTATTACATCTTTGGTTCAAGTTTATTGTAGTGTAGCTGCCGGCCACTCTATGCATGGCGCTGGCAGCATAAACAATCAACACTAAACGAGCATGCACCTTGACAATCTCAAAAATTTTACTTGCTCTGTTACAAAAGTTTGCTCAAAATATCCAGCTTTCCGTTTGTGAATATATAGTGACTCTCTGCTATGAGCTTGACCCGCAATCACACAACATCATGAGCTTGGTAGCTTTCGCACTCTATTTAACGTCCACTTGCGAATGAATATAACTTTATTAGTTACACGAGCTTTCGGAGCGCTGCTCCTTCATCAGGTGTCAAAGCGAAAGTCAAGAGCGAAATACACTACATGGAGTCAGTGAATAATGCTTATTACACCAATGAATTAGGTTGATATAATTTTCTATCTAGCTGGCGTATACGGGGTCAATCTTGACTTCATATGTATACTGTATTATACAAACTAAATCCTTGCGATTGGGGAGTTGGCTACTGCTGTATAACTTGTTAATGGGCTAGTATGGGTGCAAATAATAGAAACCCGTTTTACACTCTGGTCAATATCCGTGTAGCAATACTCAGACGCATAATACATTGTCCGGTCTGGCCTAAACCGTTAAGGCGTAAAGCTTATTTTCCCTGGCAAGTCCTCGTCGAAATTGTTGGCAAAGCGATGGAATATATTGACTTTATAGGATTATTATATCATTTGACTGCATGCATTTGGCGACGTTTAAAACGTCAATATGTACTTCAGCATTGTGCCATTGCTAGGTATCGTGTACAGTATATTAATATAGGCTATCACTTCATTAAAATATAGGGTTGCAATTAGCAATATCACGTCACGTGACCTCATGAGGTTCACGTTCGCGTTCACAAAGAACCTTTCAAAAAGGTTTGCATTCACGCGAACCTGAACCTTTCAGAGGTTCACACCATCTTGACCGTTATGATATCATTACATCCGATAAGAACACTACATTTTTCAATTAACCCCGTTTCAAAAATATCTAGTTAGTGTGAGCAATTCACGAATAAAATTGATAAGTTTCGTCTTCGCATCTCCTATGGCCGATAACTTGACACTTTACTAAAATATTTTGAAGTATACTGAGTTAAATCTCAAGTCTTTTCTGAAAATAATTGTATATATGTTTAATGACTGCCCTTGCGAATTCGCCTATTTGCGGATATGATTCATGTATTCTTTAGTCAGGACTGAACACTATGCTGTAAATCAGGGGTCGCCAGCTCAAAACGGGTCGCGGGCCACTTTCCAGAATTCGTGGAGGCCGCGGGCCGCCTGATTTCAATATTGAGATAAAATTGGGCAACGTAGTTTAAGTACCACGTTTTGATAACTCTGCGTCAGTACTATGGGCACTGAAATCGTGTGCAGTCATGTTAAGAATAGCCACTGGGATTCGGTTTGTGGTTGCGCCTGGCGCGAAATTTTTTTCATATTCATGAGTGAATGTCGTCATAAATATTAGTATAGTCTCACATATTACTATCAAATGTTTGTCCTTTCTCGGCCCATGTGATCAGGTTCAACCACCGGTAGAGTTAGGGAAGTTATTAATTCTTTGTTTCATCTTTGGGTGGACCAATTGTTAGTAGTCCCGTTGTTGCATGCTGTTATCGCGCGATTTTTGTAAGCATATTGAATTAATTTGATTGAATAACCCCCTAGAAAGTCTACATTTTTTCCACCCGCGAGTAATTAACCACAGGTTCAGAATCACTGAGATAGTATAAGTGTTGATGCAAGTTTAAAGAAAGTTTAGCCAACTGAGCGTCTTAATTTCCCAATTAGTTGGCGCGGTTGTTTGGTACTAAATCACATATAGAAGACATACAATGTTTTTTTCTGTTCCAGTTGCCTGTTCAGCCGATGAGTTCCGCTGCTGGGATGGTTCGTGCGTTAATGGGGCGTTGAAATGCGACAATCGCAGTGATTGTGACGATGGAAGTGACGAGAAGATATGCTGTGAGTACACAAGAGGAAATGTTTGCTTGACTCGCGTATGCATGCTTACATATCTAGAATAATTGTACAATTCACAACCGTACATATATACCCGCATGCAGTGGGAATATTCCATACTGTGCATGTGCAGTGAATGTCGAATGTCGATGATAGCTACGGTTGTGTTTAAAACAAAAATAAACTTAAAACAAACACGTTTAAAACAAGGCCATTGTTCATAACATGTTTTTTGTTTGTTTTGAAGCCATGGCGTCATTTGTGACGTCATAATGTATTGATATTGCCAATAGGTTCTATGACGAAATAGACTTTCAACCTCTGTCATATACGGACGAAAAATATCTTTAACCAGGACTACATCGTCTTGCAGCATTTTTACGGTCTGTGGTCAATGACCACTGGTCATCATCATCAGAACATTCATTCCGTACCAATGATTTATATCTATGTACCATAGCGGTTGAACCAACTATTTTGAGGGTTCCAACCATCCCATAACGTTTACATCGGCTATAGCAGGTGGTAATCGTCGTCCGTATGCTCAATTGCTCAGACATCATGTTTTTGTAAAGTATTTACACATTTTTGGCATAATTATGCAACTTAAAAAAACACAATTTGTTTTGTTTGAAACATGTATATAAAGTGATTTGAACAACTATTTGTTTCAAATGCAACCCTAATGATAGCACTAGCCGAATGATGTACAAGTGTATTAGGATTGTATTTAAAACAAATGGTTGTCTAAAACACTCTGTTTAAACATGTTTTAAACTAAGGCATTTTAAGAAATTGTGTTTTTTTCCAAGTTGTATAATTATGTCGTAATTGTGTAAATACTTTCCAAAAACATGTTGTACGAGCCTACGGGCGACAATTACCACCCGCTATAGCTGACTCAAGCTATAGCGGTTGGTTGGAACCCTTTAAAATAGTCGGTTCAACAGCTATAGTATAACGTAGATATAGATCATTGGTACGGAATGACTGCTCAGATGATGATGACCAACGACCGTAAAAACGCTGCAAGACGATGCAGTCCTGGTTAAAAATGATTTTGGTCCCTATGTGAGAAGGGTTGGCAGCCTATTTCGTCAAAGGAGCCATATTTACCCTACATTTTCAATTGTGAATACCAATCGACTATGATGTCGCAATTGAATATGCGTGACGCCATGGCTTCGAAAGCAAAAACAAAAAACAAAAAAAACTTGTTATAAACATGCTTGTTTTGAATTTATTTTTGTTTTAAACACAGCCCTATGTGTATTGATCTCATTGCAGCTCGACCAGAACCAGTCGAATGTGGGCGACAAGATATTGCTCCGGAATTCAACTGGGTAAGAGCAGCTATATAGAAATTAGATCTCGGATTACGCGACATGTTTTGATTGTATCGTATCTTTTAGAATGCCAGGGTGATCGGAGGATCTATTGCCGTGAATGGATCTTGGCCCGGTCAAGCATATATCGGACGAAATTACGAAGGATCACCGTATTTATCGTACCTGTGCGAGGCGACAATACTTAATCACCGCTGGGTGCTTACTGCGGCTCGATGCGTCCTGTATATATCGGAGTGAGTCTGAGTATTCTCTATTAAATCTATGTCATATGCTAGTAAACAATGTAGGACAGTGGTTCCCAACCTTTTTCATTTCGTGCCTCCCTTGGCCGAAATTTGAGACAAAATTCCCCCCCTAGGAGAAATAATCTGCCCGATGATTAAAAAAGGTCATTTTCACCTCGCAGCGCAAACAACTGTTGACTGAAGAATAAGACGGGCGGTACCGAGTGTTTGTTTCTAGCAGGGCTGTAACAACACTATGTAAACGTCCAAAAACAATGGTCTTGGTCCAAATCAAACAAATTCTGGAAGGCTTGACTCAACAGACCCTCACACTTCGATTTGTGTTTTCGACTTACCCTGCACCAATCACTAATATAACTGCTGTGAAAAACCAGTATGCATAAATTTACTGGTTACGCGATTTTTTCTCAATTTTGCGTATGCATCAATCAATCAATCAGCTGGTTTATTAATATGTTCATCGTTTCAAAACATCACAAGACTGCAATACAATGAAAAGATAGGAAGGTGTCGAAACAACTTCGAGTAGCCTTTGGCCAATAAGATTGGTACTTTCATATATAGCAGGGTTGACCAGACTAAAGTCATCATCTTTTGATGACTCGACTTGACTCGAGTCATTTTCTCAAAATGCGGAAACGAATCGACTCGACTCGACACAATCTGTGTATTGACTCTACTTGGACTCGAGTCATTGTGCATGACTCGAACCAAGCCATATGACTCGAGACTATAGCACGGCCAAGACCGACATTTTATTGTAATTTCGAAGAACAGTAAAGTGACCACCCTCTTGGAATTTCGTCTATTGGTCCTGGTACTTGACAATGCGACAAGAAACTTCTCAAAGTGAGGAGAATTAGTATATTATAAATCCAAATCATTCAATATCACCAAACAGAGTTATAGAAAGTGGGGTTTAACAAAACTTCAACTGGAAACTGATCGAGCAGTTAACACAATGACTTGGACTCGGACTCGAGTCATAATACCATGACTCGGACTCGACCCTCTGCTCGATGACTTGGACTCGGACTTGACTCAATGGTGAATTGAAAATGACTCGACTTGACTTGAGCCCAAACTATGAAAGTGAGATTGACTTGCGACTCGGAGCCTCGTGATCTTGGTTACAGCCCTGATATATAACATACACCTCATCAGATTTCCTGCTGGAGCTCATTGAAATTTAGGACACCCATTTCGTTTCGGCAACATGGCACCAAGTTTAACATGTCTTTTTTCGATCGGGTAGCTGTTCACTAAAAATAAAGCAAGGCTAGAGCGATCTCTTTGACTTGAATCGATGACGTTGGAATATTTTGTCACTATGTCTGAAAATGTTGATTTGAAAATATAGGATAAATACTTTCACCAGAGGCCTTGTTGTGATAGATTCGGTCCGACATTTGCTCGCTCAGGATATATTTGATTCAGAGGCCGTCGCTGGCCTACAAAAATTGTCTTGCGAACTGCAGCACATCTGAACTAGTTTAAAAAAATACAAGGGGGAATTTGTATGTGAAAAATAGATTTCAAATAGCATTTTGAACATACTTTCAGCAAATAAAAACTGCCATAAGGAGCATACGTTCGGATATAACTGGTTGACTACATGACAGTTCGGACATGACCAATTTGGGAAATCCGTTACAATTCTAAAGTGGAATTCCTCCCTAAAATTGCAAAATTCCCCCATGGGGGGAATTCCTCCCCGGTTGGGAACCACTGATGTAGGATGTAGCTTCTAATATTGAAATATCGAGATATCTCAAATGTATATTTACGTGCCTGAAACTATTTGAGAAACAGATGTGATCAGTCGGAATATGCGCCTAAGATGGCCCTTGGTCTTCATTTCCTAATTTCTTTTCCATACGAAACATTTTCGCGCAAATTTGTGGCATTCTGCATTTTTTTTGAAAATCTATAATCAGATTGATGGCGCTTTGTTTGAGAAAATTGATTCAAGGTTTCTTATTTCAGGAATTACATTGTCGTCGTGGTGGGAAATCATGACGTAGTAACTCGTTACAACGAAGACGAAATGTATCGCGTGGCTAGTAAACACGTCCATCCCAGGTACACAAGGCGTGTTTGACGTATAAATAAACAATTTTTATACACGAAAATATATACGTACAAGCCCAATGTATGCCTTAATACAACAATTTGAGTAGTTATCGCACGAATACCATACGCGTTAAATCTGCTCTCGATACAAATCATTATATATTTTGGTATATAGTTTATTCGATATACTGAGTACCCATTTGGAAACGTGCTGCGAAGTCTCAACACATGTTAATGATCGTTCGTAAATTCCTGTTGCAGATATTTATCCTCGCACTATAGTAGATTCGTGCTCGACATCGCCATTTTGGAATTGCAAAAGTCGATCGAGTTTTCGTCATACATACAGCCTGTATGTTTCGCACAAAGCAATGATTTCACCGAGCCAGAAGTGGGCGAGCAATGCGTGGTACTGGGCTGGGGGCGAACAGGTATACGCTATGCGGTCAATCTGCGGTTTCATATAGTTTGATACGCAAATTCAACCGACAAAAGGTGTAGGCTCTATTGCGATATATACATATCAGCCGTTGATTGTCTTTGACTGAAGTTCACTTCGTGTTTAAGTTTTTGGGCTTGATATCAGATGCATTTACCTACCTTCGCTATAAACGTCAAAAGAAATTGTTGATTTTCGGAGGGACGGATATCAGGATTGGAAAGGGGGGATAATAGGGTTGAGGGATATCAGGATCAGAGGGGGCTTAGGGTCAAAGTTGGAGTTAGGGCAGGGGTGACAAACTCAACTTGCGTCGCGGGCCAGATTCAAATTTTCGGATAGCTCGCTGGCCGAACCAGTCACATAATTCCAAAATGTTACCTCAGAATCGATTCACTTGTTTGTCACCTAACTAGTATATTATCGAGCCTATATACATAATAGAACATTACGGATCAGAGTGGTTCTATTCTCGCAGCACCTTTATTCGCAGACAACGGAATTGGCAAGAATGCGATCAGTGGCCGGCTGAATGCAGCTGTAAACCTCTGAAACGTGTCTCTAATTGCGATGTGAAGTCTGCACATTTTTGTGCTTCCTATAATGTTTCAGTCGTAATCTGGCGTTAGCCCTGAATATGCATTGTTGAGATTTCAAGAGATTTAACCGTAAAGGCAAACATTGGAATTTGTTCATTATACATCAAGATTTTGATTATGTTGGCCGCCGGGAACACTTTTTGTCTGAAGAGATACAGCAGTGCGACCACATATATTTGAATGATATTTTTGTTTACCTATTATATTCTTCATATAACTTATATATGAGGGTTACAGATTGACGTTGTCGCGTCTGTGAATATGTACTTTTTGCTATATTTTCCATAAAACCCTGAAATTAGTGTGCGATTTTTTGCCTTCTCTGAATAGATAGGGTGTCAATGCCACCGACTTGTTCCAACTGATGACTAGAGTAAATATAGAACACCGCTGTGGCAGGGTTTTAATTTGACGTATGAACATGAGTGACATATGCTGCATTGAGGGATTATTTAATGGAAATATGGAAACTAAAAATCTCAACATTTGTAGGAAATGTGCTTGATAATACAAGCATTTTCCATCTACTCGGAATTGCTTCGCGGGCCGGATCAAATCGACCTGATACGTCCCGCGGGTCGTATGTTTGATTCCCCTTGGTTAGGGTATCCCAAGATTAGGGTTGGGGGATATTATGGTTGGGAGAGGGTGGGATATTATAGTTGGGGAGGGGTATATTAGGGTTGGATATGGTGCCCCTCACCCCAATCCTAAACTTTGGATACCATAACCCCAACTCAATCTTCCCCAACCCTAATCTGGGGATGCCCTAACCCAAACGCACCTCCAACTTTAATATCGCCTACCCCCAACCCTAATATCCTGCTCCCCCAACCCTAATCTTGGGATGCCCTAACCCTAACCCACCTCCAACTTTAATATCACCTCTCCCCAACCCTAATATCCTGCTCCCCCAAACCTAATTTTGGGATATCCCAACGCCAACTTTGACTTCAACGCACATCCAACCCTAATAGCTCCTTACCATTCCCCAACCCTAATATCCGCCTCTCCAAAGGGAAAAAACAATTTCTTTTGACGTTTATAAATTATGTCGTGTTCAAGAGAAACATTTGTTGGTACCATGGGAAGCACTGCTTCGATATCGGGCGTATATCGAAGAAGCGCCTAAGCCAGTAGGTTACATACCAGGCTAAACTAAAAATTCTTCCTTTGAGTTTTTCGTTGTAAATTCAATTTCAAGTTGAGGATACTATATTGCGTGCAGGACATGGCTATTACCAAATCGAAAGACTGTATCTCCTAACTCCCTATCACCCTAAAAATAGCTTATTTTCCAACTTTCGCTTTGTTAGAGGATGGGACTTATCGATCGACCAGCTTACGACAGGGCCGAGTTCCAATCCTGAATAGCTCAGTATGCGAAGAACAATTAAACTATTACGTATTCAACGAAGAATACATGATATGCGCCGGCGATCCGGAAAACGGGGGAATAGGAGCCTGCGCCGTAAGATATTCGATATCATTATACCTTGTACGCATCCTAGACATCACACAATAATTAATCCATATCACTGCAGAACGATTTTGGACCCCTTATGTGCTTTCGCAATAATACATGGATGCAATTCGGAATCGTATCAAGACAGACCAGTTGCGGAAGATCTGAAAGAGTCGATGTTTTCACCAAAGTTTCGTCTTATTCCCAATGGATTATGGAAGGTATTTGAGAAAGTTGTAGTACAAAAGTATCACTTGCATCAAATCTGATGACTGCTATCACCTTGTTTTGGCAGTGACGAATGGAACATCTGAATCAGTAGAAGGTACATTTGAATATAATGATCCTAATTTTAGAACATTCCAATGTATCAATATTCTTGTGTATATTTTATAGCGATTTACAACATCACTAATCAAACGTCTGGGACCATTTCATCCCTGAATTATAGCCCTACTGGACGATATCCAGCTTCCTCAAGCATCACTTGGCACGTCACCGCCCCGGAAGGTTCGGTAAGGCACTTAAAGTGCTGATAGTGTCAATCAGGGATTTGGGGCAATCGTAAATTCTTAACTGCTCCATCTCCGGCTCCGGGGCTCATTCATACCATTGCTCCGGCCCCAGCAACTATGGATCGGTTGTAGCCGTCGCAAGGAACCATCATTTTGTGGGGTATGCAAAGTCCTGTAACGTGATGATTACTTCGTGCAGTCTGTTGATGACGCCATATCAGTACGAGAACGCAATTTACTCTATGCCATTGCACGTAGCTAGAAAAGGTGGTGCCAACGAGGCAACAATTCCTAATTTTTTGAACGATTATCGTAAAATTATGAGAATTCAGCCATCAGTAAAAGCATGGCATCTTATGAAATGCATCGGAGCCGGAGCTACTGTTCATAGAACCGGCTCCAGCTCCGGCTCCTCTTGAATTGTATGTAGAACTCCTGCTCCAGCTCCTGCTCCACTGAAAATGCTCGGCTCCGGTGCTCCGGCTCCTTGCTCCGGCTCCCAAGCCCTGGTGTCAATACGAAATCTCTATTTATTTATGTGCATTTAACAGCTGATAGCAGTCAAGTTCAATCCGCTCTTTCACATCGAAGAATCCAATGGTGATGAGTTATGCGCTTACGATTATTTGACTGTGTATGGTGTGCAAAACGGAGTGCCCGTGATGGTATGTTAAGCAATCTATACTTCTTTTTTACGAATACTCTTCATTACATATTATTACCCAGTATGGCAACAGAAGGTTCTGCGGTAGCCTCGCGCCGCCTGACTTTGAAACGCAAGGAAATTCGCTCATCGTGGAGTTCAAAAGTGACATCGCCATTCAATATATTGGTTTCTCGTTATCATGGAAAGCAGTTGGTGAGTTTCGTGTCACAAAAGCCCCATATTAATGATGAAGATGTGAAAGCTCTCAAATAAGTAGTTCTAAAAAGAGATTACCTCGAGGGGTTGCGTATACGTTTAGCATCCTATTATCGGAGGTTGCTTTCGTGACAGACGCAAAATCAATATAGCGACACTACAAATAGGTGCAATTGTCCAAAATATGTTAATGTTGATACATGAGTTATTCCGTACTTACTACAATCTGACTGATAAAAGTCGTAAAAATATTTACCGAAACTGGTGCCTATACTTTACAAAATGCAAATTGTAAAAATTAAGTATATTTACCTAAATAACTGTAGAGGTGGTAGAAGTGAATGTCCGGTCAATACCGAGAAAAAACTATCACCGAGAATGGACACGACCGAGAATGGGCATCACATAGAATGGACATTACCGAGAATGTATATTACTGAGTATGTACAATGTACATATCCAGATAACCTAACGAGCATCACGGCGTTGCCACATTTGCTGTCGATTCTCATGTATAAATTTCTCGACAATGTCTGAAGTTCATTCGTGTTTGTATACTCGAATTAACGATGTAAAACACTGTATAGTTAAATCCTTCATGTGAATATCAAACGAAAGTCACAAAACGTGGACTATCCATTTTGTGTCATCAAATAGGGAGAGTAAAACCTGAATTGACAACGGTTGATGTTGTATGTGGATTTAATGGTGCTTGACTACCATGGTCTTGTGCACCAGACCCCTTCGAAAATAATACACCGCAAAAATGAGATTGATCAGGCCACTAACACGAATTGGCATCGGAGTAGGGGGGTCAATTCACCAAAAACAAAACAGACCTACTGTTTCTGCAATATCTGATCCGAATAGTCGATTTGATATGCGTGCATACCGCATAATTACCTGCATTCACACAGAACACAATACCACTTATGATAACAATTAAAAATCGTTGCTGACACCCTGGAATCACAGCCCTCACTCGCTAACCAATTGTTGGAAATCACTATTGGCTTTAGTATTCAATATAATGTGAAAAAATAAAAACGGGGTACAGTCTACCAGTGATTGCACCATATCCTGACATTTTCGTTAACAAGTTGAAAGTTAATGGAATTATATATACCCATTGGCCTAAATGCATCCCTAATTGCTAGATATCATATACTACGCAGGTTGATCAATCCACAGTATATATCGTAAATCAGTACCTAACTTTTTGGCCAAGAACCTAAGATTTTCATAGGCATTACATAGATCCCTTTGACGGTGGACCTACGCCTTCCAAAGGGTTCAGGAACCGCAATTTAGGAATTTAGCGTTACACACTTGTCTTGTCGCTCGAGGCAGACTCATTTCAATACTTTTTTCAAACATTTCCATCGAAAACTCTCATTAAAATCTATATGCCTTATATTTGGCATTTTCATTTTTTTGGTAGTTAAGGCATTTGGTTTCCGAAATGACCAAAGTAAATCGGCGTGGATATAAGCATGACCTTGCTGCACGTGCACATGTTGATTTAGAGGTGCGCACGCCGCATGCTGAGAAACATTGTCTTATTTCTGAATTGGACGTTATTCGTTGATAGTAATTATTCGTAGCGCCAAATTGGATGATGTGTTATCGTTTTAGGATTGAAAATCATTCAAGCGCATGATCGTTTATTCCAGTACCCATTTGCGAACGTAAGTAGGAAAATGCATCGAAGCAGCCGCCCAGAATGCTAATATAGTTCGCATAGCCTACAATTGCCGCGATGCGAGCTAGTCAATGCGGTGTCCGAAGTCCGAACCCTAGCCTGGTGTCGAATTAAGAGGGCAATTAGTGATTGGATGCGCGCTTTCCAATTTCTGATCATCAGTTTTCTGTATTCATTTCGTATTCTTGAATAGCCGCTCATACCACTTGCGAGCTTGTGATGTAATTGATTACTGACTTGTAGGCTACAGTGCACCAGATTGTCAGTGGCACTGATTTTGAATTTATTCAACTCGTTTGATGGGGAACCGACTTGATCGACAACGAACAGACTGGTAACGAGCGCACCAATATCGAATTTTAAGCTATTGGGTATATTTGGTAAAAAGTGGATTGCTGGTGATAAGATCACGTCATGCGCTCATTTCTGCAGTTACGGCGGAGATAATAAAGTTGGATTAGCGATAAAGTCAGCATTTATCAACCCAGGATTACGAAACCGGTTGATCACAGCGCATAAAGTTAGTGTTATTCTCATGATTTAACGAAGGTGTTATTCTCATGATTTAACAAACTAGCGATTACTATTTATCTATAGAAACTGCGTATACACTGCGTACCATTCCTACTCCCAAACATTTCCGATAATGACTGCTTGGTGGCTGACGCACAACCTTGCAGGGCCCATCTTGTACAGTACATCCGTAATTGAACACACACGGACAAATTGATTTTGCTCTTGTCTCCCAAAGACTTACAGGTTTATTGAATCCTTTTAAACGTAACGTTGAATCTCATTGCACAAATGAATATATTGCACAAATGAATATATCTCACGTGTATAACATACATGTACGTACAGACACGTATTTTCTCTCAATATTTCACACCAGCATACACATAATACATGTTTTCGTCGGGTTATTATTTGCTATGTAACGCTTCGCTGCACGCTTCGCTATATATCACCAAAAACGTCGTTACCAATACCTATGTTTCATTTCCTATCATGTCTCAAGATATTTTACTGACTTCACGTTATTTATTATGATCAAGTTAATTACCAAAATATATTCCGTTAAACCGCCATTGCGGATCGATATCAATATTTTATAATCCGTTTCTTAGCTGTACACCGTACGAGTTGGACACGATTTTCATTTCGCGATGATGATAATTCTGGCGATGACAGTGGCAGTATGGTCATTATTGTCATCAGCAGGCTGCTGAGATGTCTATACTTTCATTCAACAAATTTACAACTGACAGCCTATAACACGCTTTCGCATTATCATGCAACAGATAACGCCACTTGATTGAAAACTCGGGACACCTCTACCAGAGATGAGCGGATTTGAAATTTCTATGTCCTAATCCAATCCAAATCCGAACCTTCAAATCCAAATCCGAATCCTAATCCATAACTTTTTCATATTCAAGTCCATGTCCAATCCTAATCCGATTCCAACTGGAAATTCAGAGAAAAAAAAACTAATTTATGCAATGGAGGGATTCGAAAATTTTCTATCACAACCAATGATTCACTTGATTCAAGATAACCTAGTAACCATAAGCACATAACTGATCTGAAAAAATTTTGTCGCCATTCGCCACACGACATTTCAATCTCCCAGAAAATAGGTAAATCCAATCCAAATCCTAATCCGTTCTGAAAAAAATATCTAATCCAAATCCGACAAAATTTCCCAAATCCTGTTTTTTCAAAACGTAATCCTAATCCATGCTCATCTCTGACCTCTACTATAGAAATTAAACATGGAACGGCAACGACCGATTTTGCAGCTTCGTTCCGCTTCGCTGAGGCTGGAGTGGAGAATTGTTTTGGGTAAGCGACTGTAGAATTTCTGGCAATCCAAAAGCTATCTTCCCGAGCGCAGAAATTACTGAATCTGGCCTTGATCGAAAGCTACTGAATCTGGCCTTGATTGTTCGAACAATGCCGATATTTCAGACTTGGAGGACGGATTCTAGGTGGATCAGTGCCTGATCATTATTCTAATTCATATTTTTGGAATCGGTGCAATAGTAGCTTTCGATCAAGACCAGATTCAATAATTTCTGCGCTCGGGAAGATAGCTTTTGGATTGCCAGAAATCCCACAATCGCTTACGCAAAACAATTCTTCACTCCAGCCTCGGCGAAGCGGAACGAAGCTGCAAAATCGGTCGTGGCCGTTCCATGTTTAATTTCTATACCTCTACTAACCATCGCGCGTAACCTTCTCCAACTTAATGCGGCGCGATTAACAGTATTAAATCACACGATTAGCATTCTTCCGGATCAGCTAACTTTATTATCTTAGCCTAATATGGGCCCCGATTAGCAGTTTTTAATCACATCATTAGTATTCTCCTGGATCAGCTAACTTTATTATCTCCGCCCTGAGTTTGAACAAATCGCACCATTTCAAGATTAAATTGGACTGTATGACTTGATAACGACCGATGTACCGGTATTAAAGCGTCACGTCACTGTTTTAATGCTGTATCACGTGTACCATGTACATTGTACATGCAATGGCATGGAGTAAATTGCGTTCTCGTGCGGATATGACATTATCGACAGACGACACGAAGTAATTATCACGTCACAAGAATTTGCATATCCCCACAAAATGATGGCTCCTGCGACGGTTACAACCGAGGATTGCTGCTGGAGTCGGACCAGTGGTATCGATGAGCTCAGGAGCTTGGAGCCGGAGCTAATTCTTCATAGAAGAGAGCTCTGGAGCCGGAGCTGAAGCAGCGTTAAGAATGTACGATTGCTCCAAAGCCCTGATTACTATCCACCAGTGATACCAACACATTATATTTTCCGCGATTTTTGGGGAAGCTGCGAGGCAACTTATCTATTTTTTTCGATTTCAGACGGCTGTGCAACTGGCGAGATGAGGTGTTGGGATAAGACGTGCGTTCCCTCTGC
Organism: Botryllus schlosseri; assembly: GCF_051294905.1. Taxonomy (NCBI): domain Eukaryota; kingdom Metazoa; phylum Chordata; class Ascidiacea; order Stolidobranchia; family Styelidae; genus Botryllus; species Botryllus schlosseri. Next base: position 21,402,522 of record NC_137246.1, read on the forward strand.
TTCCAAATGTGACGGGACGGTTGACTGCCAGGATGGCGAAGACGAATTTCAATGCGGTGAGCGTTAACATCTCATGCATTTCTCGAGACTCCAGACTAACATAACATTCTCATCTATACAGCAACAGCAGTTGCCGGGTCATCGGAATGTGGTAAAGCGGAAGTCGCTCCTGACTTTTCTTTTGTGAGTAAGAGTGATTAACAATTGAAGTCAAAATCTTAATCTAATATAGCGCCATGTGCTTAGTTTTCGCTGCTGTGTTTTATGAATTCCGTTCCGTTTTACAGACTCCGCTGATCGTCGGTGGTAATCACTCCGTAGAAGGTGCGTGGCCTTGGCAGATAGGACTATATGTCGACTATGGGGGCAGTAGGCGGTTCACTTGCGGTGGAACTCTGATTACCGACAGACACGTACTCACAGCAGCGCGTTGTATATCGAGGTTTGCGTGTTGCATCAATGTTAGCAGGCGTGTCTGGATTTATATTACTCTACACTACTCTATAGGTACAACAATTATGTTGTAGTCGTCGGAGACTACGAAAAATCACGCGTATCACCTAATGAAAAGAACATCAGTGTCCAAACAATTATGGTACATCGATATTACAAGTAAGAATATCATGCTATATAGGAATGGTGCGAATTGCGTATTGTTGTGTAACCGTCCGATTTACGGCGTCGTTAATTTCATATGTTCGATATTGTGAATCCGACCCAAACAACAAGCATGGATAGAATGTCATTCAAGTGACAACATCGAAATGATACTGACAATCGTTTCCAAACAAACACGATCCAGCAATACAAAACAATGAATTTGTGAGCTATAATAATCTTATTAACTTTTTCTTCCTCGGATCATCAGTCCCGAATAAACTCTTGTGCAGCGATTTCTTGTTATAGAACAATCAATTCAGTAGAATGCCTTCTGCTATAGCACTGTGTCGATGTTTTCACAGACACTACGCATACGCATACGCATACGAATATGACATTGCTATTCTCATGCTCAACGAATCAGTCGACCTTACATCGAAGTGGCACAAATCCATTTGTCTCCCAGAAGCCGGATATAGGGGCCCTCCGAATAACAGCACCTGCATCATTACTGGCTGGGGGGCAATAGGTAAGATGCCGAATCGTAAATTCGCAGTGATGGTCACGCTTTCCGTGATTCAGATGGAAGCTCGCACAGTCCGGCTATCTTACAAGCGCGCCTAAAGATATTGAACGACGCAAAGTGCGACGAAATATACGACGACACCTATACGGATGGTAGTCACTTCATATGTGCTGGGCCCTATAACGATCGGGAAAACGCGTGCTTTGTAAGACTCTCATTGATTGCATATTCTCGTGATCCTCGTGCTCACTCTACTCAGTTACCTACTTCATCAGGGTGATTCGGGAGGGCCGCTTGCGTGCTTTGACGGCGAGAAATGGGTGCAGCAGGGAATTACATACGGAACTGGTACCTGTGGAGAAAGGGCTTTATATTCTAACATCTCTTTGTACCTGGATAGCATTCATGCTGGTGAGATTCGCGAAACAGTCCATTCACGGAAATGGTACATTCATAACGTTATTTTCAATTTTTACAGCTCTGGACTTCCAGGGTGAGTCAATTTTGGTTGTAGGCTACGCCGTCGATCGACTATGAAATTTTACGCGACTGGTGGTACATAGCGTATTAGTCATTGTGACTTTAGGCAGAACCCCGTAACCGCTGTATACGTTAGTAAATTTAAGATCGGTAGAGGCGGAACTCTATTGATCTCCGTCAGTGCTTCTTCATTCAATATGTCGTCTTTTCTAAAGATGAAGTGTGCGCAGAGTTGGAGATTTTAGAAGGGACCTCGGGATCAACTAGCTTTCCGATAAACGCGTCGGACTTCGAGGTTTTCGGCAATTATGACGGTCATAATTGTTCTTGGCTGTTTAAGGGGCCCGAAAATACGGTAAGTGGCCAACGTCTGTAAAATACGTCACTGTAGGCGACAACTTTGCAACCTATTGTATACAGCTTCTAATTATACGGGTAGAGGTTCTCGTTTTGACTAGCTACTACTACGACTACTACTACGGAGGTAGATATTTGACGATATACGACGGCAATTCAACTTCGGACAGAAAGGTAACAATGCTGTTTCACTTCAACTCTTGGGCATATAGTGTGCTGATATCGCAGAGTATGAACTGTTAGAAAATCAGCGTTGAATATAAGATGAAGTCGCGTTTTTTTGTTACGCAATAATTACGATCAGGTCGCAAGTCGCAACTGCTCGCCCAGATAACTAAACCTATAGTTCGCCCAAACACGACTTTGTGACGCGCAGCACGCAGATGTAAGCCTTTCATCAAAACATTCATTTACTGTACTAATTCCTATTATTAGGTATTTGACGACACTATACGATTGAGTAACCGACCGATACGGGCTTTCGAATCTACTTCGAACCAAGTTCTGATCAACTTCGTTTCGTATTATGACGGCACGTCCTTCAAGATTTCCTGGGAAGCTGTTGGTTAGTATTATCGCTAAACCACATCTATTAGGCAAGGGTATATGATGCGTACATTGAACAGCACGTGTTACATCATGAAATGGAATCCAATAATGCCCCGTATATTCGAACGGGAAAAATAAGAGTTGATTAGTAAGTGGCTATATGAATTATAGTTATGGTGTAACCATTTTTCTTTTCTGATTTATAGCTACATGGTATGACATGTTTGGGTAAGACTGCAAATATTGTAACATGTGATAACATACGATGTATATCGCTTTCGAGACTCTTAGACCCTAGACTAAATGCTATCATTTTCTTGCTATATGGTGTTTTTTAAAGACGCGATCGAGTGAATCAGCATGCTATAAATCAGAGGTCTCAAACACGCGGCCCGCGACGGCATTTTGGAATTTCAAGTAATCGACAATATATTTAAGTGCCATATATATTTTTAGATATAAGAACTTAAAGTTCACGCAAAAACTACTATAAAAATCACTGAAATCCCAACAAACATCACAATCACATCACTTTTAAAGCTACCATGCGGTAGAAGATCAGCTATTACGTCAAATTTCTAGTTCATGATGATAAAACATGACCCGTTGATGATTCGCGAATGAAAATCGTGATTTTTTTGTGCGACCTTCTCGTTAAATTACTTGATTTCGGATTGACTGGGTGATTAAATAAAAATGACTCGAGTTGAGTCGGGTCAAACGCTGAAATCGGAGAAGGACTTGCGACTCGGAATGGTGACTTTGTAATCCTACGGACGCATCAATCTATTTGCAACTTTCATGGGGAATAGTAATACATCAAAAGGTCGTAGCTCGCGTTGCGTAGGGTATATATCATATTTAATCAGGTCAGTATGGCAACCATGGGTATTCTGTTACCCCCGTGGCGTATATAGTTGGTTAAACGCAGTATGTTGTTTTTTCTCTTCATCCATGTAATTATCGGTGGCGAGTAAGGGGGTAGTACGCTCTACAGCTGTAACACCAACGAATTCTTTGCCGATTGGACATTTTTATTTCAGGGGCTTTTAACCAGGGTCCGTAGACCCCATCGGGGTACGAAGCACCACATCAGGGAGTAAGAGATGCATTGTAGAATTTGTAGGCCCATATGCTGTGGAATATTTTCTTTACCAATTTATTCAACTGGAAAATAGTCTTCGCGCTGCGTGCGATTTTGTGAATGGGCTTTCTGATTTAAAAAGGTACCATAAGAAATTGTGTTAAAATTGGACAGGGGCTACGGGAAATCTTATTGGAAGCACAAGGGGTACGATTACTAAAAAGGTAAAGAAGCAATGCTATTACTATGGCTCAATAATGAGTGTATTTAAGTTGTTATTGATATATCGAAGGCAAAATCCTATGCTTCTTTAATTTGTGTTTGGCAATGACAGTAACAATAGCCTATAATAACCACGACGATATCAAAACCATAGGATTAGGCTACACCGATCAAATGCTCTGATATCAGATCAATCTTCAGTAGATTTTAAAATAGTCTACATAAAGTCGTTGCTCGTCATAGGTCCACTAGTTGCAATATTATAACCCGACAGTTTTACGACGTCATGAGTGCATCCTCTCACATGATGTCTATAACTCGTTAATTAAAAAAATTCTGCCCGGCATAGAAACAATTTTATTCAAATATTTGAAAATATGATTTTTTTTACGTGTCAAAAAGCGTTAACAGTACAATAGTAAATTATATTTCCACGATGTTTTTGGAATGCCTATCTGCAAGGTCCCGTCAAATAAGGCCATTACCATTAAATATCCCTATCATTGATGCTGCGGCCCGCGGCGTCATCAAAACTAGGAAATTGGCCCGCGAGCATATTTGAGTTTGAGACCGCTGCTATAAATTCATCAACGCAATGGTGGCGGGAAGCGTGGTGGCAGCTTAGTGCTGTAACCAGGGCATAGTATGGTGGTATGGTAATGAATGATATAATTCCACGTGTCATACTTGACTGTATATATAAATTTTTCTATACATTTCTTCATATTTTTCTTCCTATGCATTTTCCATGCTTTCTAATATCTCCGGTGAGTAACAGCAAAGTTTAATAAGTAAGCAATATAGCCCTAGAAAGTACAAGGGGATGTGATTCAGAACATTGCAACAGGCTAAGTCTACTTGATTACTCCGAAAAAGTCGGAGTACTTCGTTACTGACCTGACCACTGATGTTCATTGCAAGTAGCCTTGTTGCTGGCATATTGAATAATACATTAGGACAACTGGCTATAAAAGGAGGCTTACAAGAAATCTTTTGATCGTCATCTCAGAGGCTTGCAATTCCTCCGAATTTCGCTGCTGGGATGGCTCCTGCATAGACTTGGCATTGAGATGCGACGGCGATTCGGATTGTGCGGACGAGAGCGACGAGAAAGAGTGCTGTGAGTAGTTCGTCAGTCCTTCAAGTAAAGCCAGTCGGATTTCAAAATATTGATACGCTACCGATGTCTACGATATATATGATATTTTGGTTGATGAAGCCAATTTAGATAATTGATCTCTTTCAGGTAGAAATTGTTATTAAAACTTGATGAATTTGAAAAAGAATCAAGAATGCCCACATAAAAAAGCTAACAGTACTGAGAACCCAGTCACTCGGAACAGATGTAAGCGTGGGTGTGGCAGTAGCGTACAAAAATGTTAAACGGCGCCCATTATCGAATCACACGTCATAAACCTGAGAAATCAGAAAACGATGGTGTGTCCGGTTCGTATTTACTCCAACCGTTTCTCCATTGCGAGCGAGAGGGGCTGGGTTAAAATACTAGATGCACAAACCCTCACCGATTGCACTGGCCAACAAAAAAAAATTGGATTTCAAGATATTATAATGGTTTATGGGTGTTTTGGGGCTGCTGAGTCCGAAAATGAAATTCGTTTCTTTGAAATGGCTCTCTTTTTGAGACATTGATATGATATTTTTTATTTAAAAAAAAAAGAAAAATCGTTAACTTTAGTAACTGCCAAATATGAACAGAAGTATCAGTAACAGAGTTGGATCAATTACATTATTTCAGTTCAATTACAATTACAATTACAATTACTTTCATGCATGTTTCAATTACATTACAATTACAATTACTCCAACTTAAAAATATCAAATTACAATTACAATTACTCCTTGCATGCTTCAATTACATTACAATTACAATTACAATTGCTGCTGTTGAGCATGTAATTGAATAATCATGAATTCAACCGTGCTCCTTGACAACCGTAGCGTCGTATTTAACAACAACTCAAGTCTAGTTCAGATTGTGTAGTAATAAATGCGTTCATGTGCGTACATAGTATGCTATGTAAGATGTCATTGTGACGTAATATAAGCGTGTTTTGTATGCTCGGTAATTATGGCTCACGTAATTGGAAATGTGAAATGTTAGTTACCTAATTTCCTACTGGTTAGGATTAAGGATAGGGTGCAGTATGTCGTTGAAAAAGTATTATAATATATGCACGTGTTGGATTTGCGTATATAGTATATAATTAAATAAATAATATTATTTTTATCGAGGGACGTAGGAATTGGGATGAGGAGTAAAAACAAAACCGTGCTTTGTCAGATAAGACGTTATATAATATCCAGTGGTCTGGTTAGTTAGCCAGACGAAGTAACGATGCAGCATCGTGATCTGAAATCGTATTGTAGATTGCCAACCCACGGATAGATGCGCAAGATGTGAGTCACGGATGAATGCACCGACAAACGTACTGCAGAGCCGGCTAAAAGCAGCAAACTTTGTAGTCCTAGAGCTGGCGATCCATGCGTCCAAATTTGATGCATCTGGTCTTTATCGTAAGCAATTGATGTACTAATTCCGAAAATACAAAATAAAATCTCGTCAGGGCAATGTAACTGCTCCAAAATAGCCGTTTAAGGCCGACTGTTCTGAAAAGTGAGAGCGCTGCAGCAGCACGACCACAACAATTACCAAATACGCCCACTCGCCCAGCGATTGTTCAGAACAATGCCGATTCCCAGACTTTCACGACTATTTTGGGATGGTACCATTGCCTGGAAATATACTTTTATTGCGGAATCAGTGCGACACTAGCTTTCGATTAGGACCATACATGTCAAATTTCGACGCTTGGATCGCCAGCTATGGGACTATCAATTCTGCTGCTTTTAGCCGGCTCAGCAGTTCGCTTCTCGGCGAATTCAATCGTGAGTCACGTGTTGCGAATCCATCCGTTGATTAGTAATCTAAAAATTGTATACAATGGCAGCCGAGGCCAGCATAGCGGTAAAAATAAAAAAAACTTCGCCCGCAAGGGCGCAGTTAAGGGCTTCCGCGAATGGATCCACCAAATTCCTTGTCGACATTTAAAGAGAATGCATTATAAGTCAATTATTTTATGTTGTGCTTGTCAGGTCTCAATAGCAATTTAATGTAATTGAAATTGTAATTGAGCAAAATTTTTGTCAAATTACAATTACAATTACAATTACACAAAATAAAAATGCTTCAATTACAAATTACAATTGATCCAACTCTGATCAGTAACATGCATATTGGAAATGTCTCTTAAGCCAATGCAATACTTATTCTTGACCAGATACTCCACTATGCCTATTTGCTATTGTAGCATCTCACTACTTCAGAAAAAGAGACATTGAAAACACTTCATTGTGGACAGCACAAGTTATTTATCTGCACCCAATATACAGTATGTTGCTGTACTGTATACCTCTATCGTTATGAGTGATTTCCTCAGCTTCCTGCAAACTGTGCAGCAACACACATTAAACCAGGCGATGGGAGTGTGACAGTGGAAGCATGATTCTGATAAGCTGCAGTTTCTTTGTATAGTCAACCACAAGTACAGTGTCGAGTACTACCTTCAGATATCCATGACATCAATATCTCATTTTATAGCTATGTAGCTATAGCTGTAGCTATGTAGCTGTGTCAGGTGCTTTGACACCATACTGAATGTACGATATCGTTTCAGGTAAAGCCCCGAAATTTTGTTGCGCTTTGCGCACTGCAGTTATGGAGTGACAAATGTGTTTTCACGAAAGTATCACTGAATATAATTTAGGTACCAATTTCACTTCAGAACTGGAATACGGTTTGCACATGCTTGAAGACAGATGTAGACTCATCAAAGTTGTAGAAAAAGAGAATTTTACCTACGTCAAAATTGGATATTTTTTGAAATATGGAGTATCTCAAAAATAGAGCCAATTCGGAAAAAAACTAATGTCATTTTTGGATTCACCGACATGCAAATACCCTAAAACCGTTGAAATTTTCTTGGTACCAAAATTTGTTTTGACCCGTGTAATAATCTTTATGATCACGAGCATAACGCGAGCTTGCAGCTCAATAAGTTAATCCGTTGGTATTATTCTCGGATCGACATCCATATGTCCTCGTTATATGTCTGAATCCTTATAATGCGTGACGACAAAATTTGAGAGTTGGCGACATTTCTCTCTGTGCGTGGTGCCCTAAAACTATCCCTATATGCTACTGACCTTTGGACATACCAAAAATGTGTTTCGGAGTGGGTCGATGCCGATATGTCCACGGAGAAGAGCTCTAATTATAATCATATATGCTCATATAGAAACCGTATTAATCCACCACTTGATTTGCAGCGAGGGCGGAAGATATGGAATGCGGCCGGCAGGATATCGCACCTGAGATTATGTGGGTAAGTTAAATCGTTGGAATCGGAATTAAGGAATATATAGCGATACTTTTGATTTGTGCCCCTCTCTTTCGGCGCAGAACACACTAATCGTAGGAGGATCAGTCGCCAGAAGCGGCTCCTGGCCCTTTCAAGGTTACGTTATCCAACAATATACCTGGACATGGTCGAACTATACATATTCTTATTACAAATGCGAAGCTACTATCATAAATGAGAGATGGGTGTTAACTGCTGCTCGATGCGTGCATCACAGTTCAGCGTGAGTATATGTATTTATTGGTTCGATTTTAGTACACTTGCAGCTGCTTCGTTGTATCAAATAGTCGATATATTTTCATCGTGCGAATTCTTGAAACTGTTGGATGCAGGTGAGGGGCTCAGTGCACTGGTTACTAGAGATGATGGTGCGAACCTCTGAAATGTTCAGGTTCGTGTGAATGCGAACCTTTTTAAAAGGTTCTGTGCGAACGCGAACGTGAGCCTATGATGTCACGGGGCGTCATGTTGCTAATGATGTACTGGCCACGATATCTAGCGACGATTCAGGCCACAATGGTGAACTACATGCTGACTTTTTAAACGTTTTCACATATATTATCGGGGTCAATCAAATGGTATAATAATCTCTTAAAATCAATATCTTCCGTCGCTTTACCAGCAATCTTGACGAGGAATTGCGATGTACTGTACGCTTACGGCTTAACGGTCTAGGCCAGGCCGGACAATGTTACATTGATATTGAGCCGAGTGTAAAACGGGTTTCGATACTCGCTACCGATAATACACCATTACCAAATTATACAGTAGCCAACACCCCCATCGTGTGGATTTGGTTTTTACGATACAGATACAATAAACATATCAAATCAAGATGGATTCCGCACGCCTGCTAGGTTTTTACATCGACGTATTTTTTATATAAATTTCAATGATTGGTTGGTTGAATAAGCATCATTCGCTAAATACCTACATGTAGCGTATTTCACTCTGGATGTCGTGTGATTGCAAGTCAAGCTCCCAGTAGAGAGTCACTAAATATTCACAAAAACAGACAGCTGGATGTTTCGAGAAAACGTTTGTAACAAAGCAAGTAAACTTTTTGAGATTGGCATGGTGCATGTTCGTCTAGTGTTGAATTTTATGCTGCTAGCGCCATGCATAGAGTGACCCGAAGTTGAAATGGAAATAATTTCAACCAAAGATGTTAAAAATGACGTGTAAAATTGTAATATATGAAAAAGGTTCACAGTGAACAACCTACCAAGGTCCGTTCGTGAACAGGAAACTCTATGAGGTTCACACACAGAACACGGACGTGAACCTCGCATTCACCCCATCCCTATTGGTTACCACTGTATGACTATATTCGGACGAATTTGACAAGTCCTGAGTCTCTTTTTAGGATTGTTTTGGTCGCATGATGTTATACAAAGAAAGTTTTCAATTCATGGATTATTTAAATTCTTTAATCGGAACTTATCTAATATATATAAAGACTAGATGCGTTGAAACATTAGTCTGCATGTATTGAGGAGTCCTGTAATTATTTCAGACGATTTCTCAAGGTAGTTGTGGGAAATCACAGCATCGCCGATGATTTGAACGGAGTCGAGGGGTACGGCGTATCGAATATACATCTCCACTATAAGTAAGTCGCTAAATTGTACAGGGAAAATGTTGCCACAAAGCGCATCACATATGCAGGCTACGATGTCATACTTCATGAAAACATCGCAGTAAGTATTGTTGTAAGAAAATTCCTGGTTTCGCGAGAAAATTCCTGGTTTCGTTGTTAAACTATATTAACGACGGCTTATCCATCATGCGCGCATGCTAGAAAAATGAGAAGTCATTAATATTAGTAGTTTCACATATTCCTATCAAACATTCAACCTTTAACAGCCCGTGTGATCCGATTGACCGATAGAGTTGATGAAATGGGGGGGGGGGGGTTGTTTTCGAAAATTTAGGTCACGTTAACATGATGATTGAACTTCGGGCGGGTCAATTGTTTTCATAGTCACTTTTTTGCCTGCTGTTATTTCTTTGCCTTCCATCAGGATTGTCGGTATAGTGAAAAGATATTGAAATCGCTGAAACGTACCAGAAACAAATTTCTTTTGCGAGGAACACACGAAGCTAGGTAACGTACTTCCGGTTTCAGCCCGTATGGGGCGTATCATTTTTCTCTTCTGTTCCCGCCTGTACTATAATAAAATAATATATCATCACGACTATTTTGAAACCGAAAAGTGAAGTCATTTTAACAAGCCATTTGGGGTACAGAACTTCGTAATACGCAAAACAATAACTTCATGTTGTTAGTTTATTCGCTAAAAGCTTTTCGACTGACTCTCATTAATAGCGAACCTCAGTAGTACAGTGATCAAATTCGAAGTGTAGAAACTATTTTGTCCGTATGACGTAATAATAACAAAAACAAACAACCAGTAGACAGGCAAGATACAGTAGCCACGATACAAAAAAACGCAAACGAGTACATATTCGGTTATAAATAGCCGAAAACAACAATACAGAGCATTAATGAAATATTTCAAGAGTGTAGAGGCGTTCCATCTGGCGACAGAGAATCTTGTTTCACAGCTTTATGATCGTAGTTTCCAGCACCTTCAAATGGAAAAGAGAACGGCCACGAGCAATTATAGAAAATTGACTGTCATTGTAATAATTAGCACATTCTGGGTGGGATAAGAGATGCTGTCCAATAGCCGAATTAGAAGCGGTTTCTTGACTATAATCACGCAGTGTGTCAACAGACTGCGATGATGGAGTTGAAGTAAAAGTGGAGTCGTAGTGAATCGGGTGCAGCGCGAAGATCGTTTCAAGAATATAATCTATTTGAAATCTCTCAAAAATTCGGGAGTCAATTCGTAAATTCAATTTGCATGTCATCTATTTGCATCACGTGTCCACGGCCGCACAAATTTCTTTCTATGGCCGCAGGTTGCCACCCCTGGTTGAGTCCATCCGAAGTTTGCAGAGCAACAAATACATAACTATTGAGGTGGAAAGTAGCCAGAGTTTGTCCTCCGCTGGAAGCCGAAATAGCTCTGTAAATTTCTACTCTACTGAATCAAAAGTTCATAATTACTTCAAGTGGAAGCCGCAAATGAGGGTTGTTGTCTAGGGATCTCATACTTTATCAGTCAGTTAGTTATCAGTCAGGCGGGTACTTTTGAAATCGTAAGACTCACCTCACGACTGATTCATAATAACTAGGGTGACTTTTTTACCTAAACAGAAGATTTTGAGCTTAAAAATTGAAATTATGACATTTCTCGACCTAAAAATACTTGATTTTGACCAAATTTTGACCTCACATAAGCACATAATGTTAAGATTTCACAACTTATTTTTATTTCTGGTTGGAACTGTACCTCCTTATAAATTAGTTTGGCCTGAAAAAACGTTTTAACTTGAAAACTGACAAATTTCTGCATGAAAACTTTTTATTTCAACGAAATATGGCCCTATAAAGAATTCCCGTAGTTATACCACGCATTATAGTAGAAATAATTAAAATTTGTAGTACAACGAAAGATAATTTCTTACATTCTCAGACAGAAAGTGTCTGTCCTTACTAAGTAGCTTGCCAAGAATGGAGAAAGAACATTTAACAGTAGCAGTTGTTGGCTGGCAACACTGAAGTTGTGCGGACACTGATGATGACACACTGTGTTGCTTCATTCTGACAATGTTGTCGACATCACAATTTTTCATCATGCGCTTCTTGATATGAGAACCATGCAATGCCCACCTAGTCTTGCTAGCTAGGATATTGCGCTACGTCGACTATAACCCCATGTCAACATATTTGTTTCATTTGACCGTTGATGATTCACAATGAGCAGACGATGGGCCGTCTACAACGGTATAGGTCAGGGACAGGCAACTTCTCCAGTCGGCGAGCCGGTTATGGGGAGATGAAGTACTTGGCGGGCCGGATTCCTAAATCGTTACATTAAACGTGTATTTATCCACCTATACAAGGATTAATCGTATTTAATGTAAATTTTAAGTATGAAGCGTAGATGCCGAGACGGTACTCAATGAATTTATTTATTTGCTGCATCAATAGCTGTTGAAGTCAATAAGACATATGTGGTCGATCAAAGTTGTGAACAGGTTCTTTGAACTCTGGCTGCATGTCGCACACAAATAAAACAAAGAACTAAAACTAAGAATAACTATTATTTGTGTCCGAAAAAATGAATGAATATCCTTCCATCACTATAATTTGACCTATAGTGAGCAAGCAGTGGAAAATTGTTACAGTACAGGACATTATGGTGACAGACTGTGACCGCAGGGCGTATGTTGCGCGCCCCTGGTATAAGGTATTGTATACGAACGAGGGGTTGGGATTTTTCAAAATTTACCAAGATATCAATCCATTACGGTCGAGTACATGCGTAAATGCCGGTTATGCAAGCCTTTTCGTGTTGACGAACTTACGCGTAAGCTCTACTTTTACACTATATGCTCACACACACACACACACACTAAAGAATAACCATGTCACTATCATTCGACGCAATAAGCAAGTATCATGTGCGACCGGAAACTCTCTGCGGGTCGCTCAAAATCACGTCGCGGGCTGTATGTTGCCCGTCCATGGTATAGGCCTATATCAGACCTGGGCAAAGTGCGGCCCGCGAAAGGTTGCTTGGAATTCAAAACATAAAACTTGCTCTTCGAATGACTAAAACCATAGGCTGTATCAACTGAACAGGAAATTCGTTTTCTTTGATGCCTGTTCATTAATATGCCCCAATTACGCTGCCTACGTACCAGGCATGCGTAATCCAGATTCAAAATAAAGGCAATGTGGCAAAGTGCGAGTAGCAATTAAAGTCATATGAAATCACTCTTTCCATATAGTGTATTCCAAATCTTTTTTGTTGCCATTGTCACATTACGGATTATACGGTATGTGTTTCAAATTGTTACGTTTCCAAACCCCCAGTTCGTAAAACAAGTCATTCAGTGTTCGCGATCACATCACTCATCATATCTATCACCCATAATGGATGAAAGGGCATGTCTAAAAAAGAAAGCCGAAAACTCAAATTTAAAGGTTTAGACCACTAAATATTTCTATACTGGAGTCAGGGGTAAACCCGTCGTTTTAGTTTTTGCGGAGCATGTAGCCGAGATTTAGGATTTTAATTAAAGTCGGTCTTATAACCAAAACACGAAGCACTCGGTCAAGGGAGAGCTAATTTCAAAATAACTACAAGCTTCGCTCAACATCAAAGCTATTTAAGCTACACAGCACACTGCTCGGAACGCAGCGACCTATAGACAAGAGCTTTGTATTATCGCATACATTTCAGTGCAGTAGTTCTCGAACTGGGGGACGCGAAAGCATCTGAACGGGGCGCGAAGCTGGAGTTCATAGTTGCTGCTATGGGTATTGTCGGACTTTGATATTTCAGAATTCTCTCATCAATAGCCATAACCATCAATGCCATCAAAACTTCCGTTGGAATTGCTAGCATTCTGGTTGCACTTTTTATTATTTTGCGATATCATGATATGGATGGCGTGAAATATTTCACTATCATAAAATGAGGCATGCCTAAAAAAGTTTGAGAAGCACTGTTTCAGAGTCTTAATAGAAGAACGTGGATAGGGGTTTAAGGAGATTTAAAAGATGTATCATTTTTAAAATTGTTTCGAATCATGACGACAAATAGATTTTTTTCAATTTACCGTCAGTTTCTCAATACCTAACATCAACACCTTCACTGAGCAGCATTTAGTAACAATGTAATTAAGAAATAAAATTAAATTAGGCTGAAAATATAGCTAGAATTTTCCACTCGGCCCGCCAACGTATTTTCAACTTCTCATTTGGCCCGCGGAGGAAAATAATTGCCCACCCCTGGCCTATATAGTAGGCTACAAGCAGTAAAATATCAAATGATAAGTTCACCGACAGTGCAAAATCGACGATACAAACGAAATGGAGGGGTCAAAAATTTCGACTATTAACGCTTCAATTTTGACAAAATTTTGACCTATTTTGCCATGTCGAAAAATCGCCTAATAACAACTAATGACACTACGAAATCAGTGCAATTATCAAGAATACCTCCAGTTATCACGATACAAGGGCTGCTTCTTCCCAGCTGTCGCGACAATGTCACTCATATAAATGGTAGAGACCTATCGCAAAACTGTTTTCTACATATCAAAATCCAATGCGTAAAACGTACTCAGTCTTGGCTAGTAGTCTAAAACATATTCATATCCATGACTAACATTTACATCGTGGTGAATGACATTATCCATCATATTATATAGTATTTGTATACTAGGCCATGCTCTATTTGTTGGTTTGAGGTAGTCATTGTAGAGCTTGCTGGATGTATACAGAACTTCAATATACAATTGAATATACTATTCAATGGTAGTCATTTTCTGTCGACTACTATGGTCATTTTGCACCAGGCCAATTCCGTAACTGCCGATTTGTAGCACGGCCCACTTCTAGGCTATTGTAAGACACCACTTACACGGATGATATGGCGAGTACGAGCCTAGATAAATCTCCAACACTTGGGTAGGAATCCTGGAGCCGACCACGGTCGGACTCGAACCCGCAACCCATTGGTGTTGCAACTGTGGATTATACCACTGCGCTATCTCGCCAATCCTATACTCTATTTGTATTTCAGTTTTTGGAGTTACGGTTTGGAAAATGACATCGCACTACTGGAGTTGCAGACTGCAATTCAGTTTTCTTCATCCGTGCAACCAGCCTGCTTGGCGCAGCCCGAATCTACCGAGCCCACGAGAATTAACGAAGAGTGTGTTCTGTTGGGGTGGGGAGAGTCAGGTATAACCCTGAATTGGACAATATTGAATACGCCGTGTGCATAATAACGAAATTCCGTACAGAGGGGAGCTATAGGTCTGCAGAGCTTCGACAGGGAGTCGTTCCGATAACAAACAGTTCCCTGTGCGGTGACTTGTATGAAGGACATTTCAAGGAGGACAGGATGATATGCAGTGGTGGTCCTAACTCTGGCGGTAGCGGAGCATGCTACGTAAATACTCTGTGTTGACTTGATGGCGGTTTGCGAGAGGCCTTTGTAAATTCGTGTCTTTAGAATGACCACGGGCCGTTGATGTGCTACCGAGATGACGTGTGGATGCAATTCGGCATTGTGTCGCGAGTTCGAAGGTGCGGATACAGCACGACTGTGGATGTGTTCACGAAAGTGTCGTTTTATGCGGATTGGATCGCGAATGGTGAGGGAATCAATATGCATGCGATCTGGCAAATTCTTTTACTTTGTATGTGTGGGTTGGATTTGCGTTTCGCATTGCCGACATTACGATATCGATATATAATTTTGATGTGATCTCTAGGTGTGCTATTGCATGGCTGTGCTAATGTAAATCGCTTAATATCAGAAGCGCAGTATTCCATGCGAGACAGCTCCTGACAACCTATTAGGCTATTACTACATCCGTGCACGAGAGCGTCGAAGCCGCCGAACTTGAAAATAACAATTATTACGAAGCGCGATGCGTCTGACAGCTAGGGGCACAAAGGGGCCTGGTTGCCCATCCAACAAGTCGCTGCTGAAGAGATTCGGCGTCCTAAACATAGAAGATATGCGGAAACTAGAAATCGCCAAGTTTATGTATCAGTTCCACTGCAGTCGTTGCCCCGAATATTTCAATGACTTCTTTACCTCGGAATCAAAAGCGCACAAGTACAACACACGCGCGTCCACGTCGTCCAAATATCATATGATCGACCGAAAAGATCATCGCTCTATAAAATATGCCGGACCTGATGTGTGGAACAGTATCCCGCCGGCCATCCGACAGTCGACGAGTATGTCCACATTCAAGTCGAAATACAAGCAATTACAAATACAGTCCATCCTCAAGATTACCGGACCACGACTGACCTATCGATCTCGCTTCCCACGACATGCCACCCTATTCTTGTCGCTTTCTTTTTCTATACTGTCTTCTTCTCTTTCACTCAGTGTGCAGGCCTATACTTTACATCGCCTAGGCCAGTGTTTCCCAACGGGGGCGAAAATTACGAAGGGGGCGATAGGGAGGCGAAAATGGACAAAGGGGCGACGGGGGGCGAAAATAGCGAAGGGGACGATGACGCGTCAAAGCAGCTGACCTTTTTTTTAGTCAGCCAACGGATTTTTTTTAGTCAACCCACGGAAATTTAGTTACAAAAGTGTCAAATTAGGCTTCGAGCCGGAAAGTTGACCTTTTCTTTTAGTCAACCCGCCGGTGATTATAGTTTGTATGCCCAATTCTTCGGTACACAAAATTTGGGAGGCGATGATCGGTGTTGAGCTTGAAAAGGGGGTGATGGGTCGAAAAAGGTTGGGAAGTGGGAACCACTGGCCTAGGCCAAGGTGGGTGTCTGATTCCATAGACTAATCGAAGTCGCTTCGACTTCTTCCTGTCTATTCATTCTATCGCATTTTTGTGGTGTATTGAACTGATAAAATTGCTAATAAACCAATGATGCTGATGATGATGATGACATCATAGTTTCGGTGTGTATTATATATTTATAGCCGGCTGTACTTTTGGCAATCCCACCCCATAACAATCTGCAAAATATGATTTCCAAGGCCGCAAAAGATAGGTAATTCACGGTGATGGACAAAGAAACCTGTCAGTCGTGTATTATATATATAAAATGTTTCGTTTCAATATACCTACATAACGCTATTTTGCCCATTTCTCTTTTAGTCACAGAAGGTACGCTCTCCGCCCCGCACTCCAACACTACTGATTTTTCGGGATCGGGAATGGAAACTACTGATGATTCTACTTCAGATTTTCAAGCAACTATCTCATCAGCTTCGGTCACCGCAAACACTATTTCGGATGCGCCTGAAACAGGTAGGTATTTTGACATCCTGTCCGCGCAGTATTTCGATGCAGCTGGTCTGGTGAATTATGCTGTCATTGCGATAATGAAACAAAAATCGATGCATCATCATGCGTTAGGCAACATTTCGATGCAATCGTGAAACAAATGCTAGGTTCGAGATGAGGTCTATTCAGTTATCTTCTTCCCTGTCCTGCCACTTGTATGTCGAAAACGTATATATTGTATCATTCACTTGTCAACCAACACACTCACATGCTCTTTTTTTATCAGG
Organism: Botryllus schlosseri; assembly: GCF_051294905.1. NCBI lineage: Eukaryota > Metazoa > Chordata > Ascidiacea > Stolidobranchia > Styelidae > Botryllus > Botryllus schlosseri. The sequence goes on from NC_137246.1 coordinate 21,419,928, forward strand.
GAATACCAATACCACCTCAAGCAATGCATCCAGAACGACGTTGCAAATTGGATGTCTTTTACTACCATTTTTGTTAGTTGCGTTACTTTAGACCAAATTATACGCAGTAAATGATCACTGTTTCAGAAGTAGGACTATAGCAAATTTTTGAAGCCGTTTATGCGCATGCAAATTTATCAGTGCACGAATTTTCCACTGTAAAATCACTTGAGTTTATTAAAACGTTTATAAATTGTTATCATGATTTGTATTGATTATATGTTTTGATATATGTATATATTACCGGCCGCGAATTAGCTATTCGTCCATATGTATAGGTATATCATGGTAGGTGTTCAGTAGAATTCAAATAATACGCTATGGTGGTGGCAGATAAACCATGTCATGCCTGTGAATATACATAATTGGATTTTCACCTGATAGAAAGCGTAAATATGAAATATGTAATACAGTCGCTTCATATTCCTCCATGCTTAGAATCCACGTCCCGAAAAATTGTTGAGTTGAACGCACTTATAGTGAAATGCATTCACAAACACCGCCACAATGAAATATTGATGTATCGTATCCGTGTGACCGTATGTTGCTGTACTGTGTTTTAATTTATGATACATTCTGTACTATTAGGCTCAATATATTCCATAGGTGCTAACGTTAGTTTCGCGCATACTTGGTAAATTATACTGCAATAAATATTCCTATAGCAGTGGAGTCTGAAACAGACATTCCCTATATAAGTGAGTAAGCCTTTCCTTGTGGGTATTGCGGGCAACGGTGGGTGTACGGTTATTATCATTCTTATTAATGATGAGTTTTGAGTGGCGCGTGTCTCGTGACAAAATATGTTATCATGGATCAAATTTTTGTGCTAAGGGACATAGATTTATAATAAATTCAAATTATATGTACAAGTTACATGAAATAATGAACTCGCTACCGGGGTAAATAATTGCGGTAGAGTAAGTAAGTTGGTTAAAGTAAGCGGTATATTGAGCATGGTGCATGCGTCGGCAAGAAATGAGCAGTGAAAGTCGTATTTTTCACAATGCAACAGTATGTGCCCAGCCCTGTTGGGGACGTAACACACATTACAAAGTGGGGAGTCGGCGCAACCGATTTTGAAGAGGTGTGCGGCCAGGTGACAGTGACCGGTTTGGAAGCGAAACAGGATTCGTTCGAATAGGTGATTTTGGCAGGAATCTAGCGCCGCTGTTGATATAGATGGTCGCGGTTGTGGTGCCCTCCCTCCTCCGCACTAAACTCGGTCTGCCGTTGGTCTCTGCAGAGCTTACGGGTGACCGCTTTTGCCTCGGATAATGTTACGGTCGGGATATCGATAGTTAGCTATACTATATAAGTCGTCCCGAAGATATCACGAACTGTACAACATTATCCAATATCGTTGGATCTGTTAAAACGTCTTTCAACTCCCAATTTATTCGGCTCACTCGCGCAGCATGATGTAGTTGTCTCCTTTGATGTTGATATCTCACACAATGTAACAAAAAGTGCTCTACAGATTCCTCTGCATTGCATTGCTGACATAGTGGAGTCTCAGAACAATGGATCTTATGCAGATGTTGATTCAGTCTGCAATGGCCGCTTCTTAATCTCAGTAGAATTACGTCTCTTCGCCGTGTTCCAATTTGAGCTATATCGTCGGTAATTGATGGTCGCAGATTCTTATACGCTCTTCCGGTCTTAGTGCTTTGGTATATCTGATCCCATTCACATCTACAATGGTGTCTTAAGACTGACAGTGCATCACGCAGAGGTAATAAGTGATTGTTCCCTTCATCCCTTCTTGATACCAGATAAAAAAGCTAAAATATCTAAATAATTTCCCGTAAAACCTTGGCATAGTCAGCGATGAGCAAGGAGAAAGCATTCCCCAATATCTGAAGAATGACGGGGTAAGATACCAGAGTAGATTGGAGCTTATATATGTTAGCTGGCTATTGCTCGAGCATCAAACGTGACATACCACATAATTATGAGTTATTAGTATAAATTTGGACCAAGAAACTCGCACTTTATTTGTCCTGCAGAAACAATATAAGTTTAAATCAACCACATAAAGCAGTGTAAATGTTTATTTGAATAAGTCTATTGATTTACTTTCGACTGTTTGTGGTTTTTGAAAACGTTTTATACAGTAAGCAAAAAAGTATTAAAAGTAGTACTTTAATGTGGGTTATGAGACAATGGGGCGGATGCCTACCCCAAAAACTTGACGTGACAGAGAAAAACGGAAGTCAGTTTTGAATTCAGCACCCAAAAGTTAGTCGAAATCAATTGTCCGATCAAAGTCGACAAGAATTGAGTTTACCAGTGTTATTTATGTAGAAATTAGGAAGACTCCGCAACATATGTGGCACCGAAATTGAAAAACAGATTTTTAATGAACATATAAAGTTCAGCCTAGTCATTTATATCTAGCAGCTCATTTGGACGTTTTTCTTGAATAGCGGTTTATCACAGGAGAAATGGATTTTCGCAAACAATTTTTTCAAAACGATAACGAAACATCTCTGAACAGCCACATGTTTGTATCAGCAGTAATTTGGCAATTAAAATGAGTTTTCACAGTAGAATATTTCATCACAGACGGTTGTTCTGTTTGTGAGTTCTGAAGTTCCAGAAGTTATGAAACGAACTTGCCAAGTGATTTTTCCAATATAAAGAGTACAAATCAGGTTATCTACCATTTTGCAGAGTTGGAGGCTTCGCGGACGCCCTGAAAATGCTTCGCGGACTTTTAGGGGTCCGTGAACCCCCAGTTGAGAACCACTATACCAGTGGTTCCCAAACTTATTCGTCTCGTTCCCCCCTTGGCGGATATTTGTGCTAACCCCCCTATGAAAAAGTTGCTTGTGACTAAATAAATGTGCTTTTTAACGCGCAACCATTTGTTGACTGAGCAATTAATCAGAGCAATTATTCAGATATGTCCAAACTATGGCGAATACGGACCGCACTAAACTTTGGTAAAGTACAGTCAAATTTGACCTGTTTTTGACCGGTGGAGTAGCCGCCGACGAAAAATAAATCACCAAGTCGGCTTGCTATGGACTTGGGTTGAATCAATGAATTTGGTATGTTTTTCACGTTAGCTCAAGTGTGGGCATAAAAATTGAAACAATTTCACTAGCGGCCTTGTGCTGAATTCGGCTTGACGTTTCCTGCTCAGTAGTAATTTGGTCGAGAGGCAGTCACGGACCCAACGAAATCGTCTCGTGAGCCTCACTTTATCCGGGGGTGTAATATCTGTGGAAGTTACTTAAACATAAACCTAGCTTGAATTCCGCCAAAGAAACATACAATTGTAAAGAACTAATTTCTACTTAACAGTTCTATACCATAAAAATCTGAAAACCTTGTGAACCCAGTGTATCTGCTTCCGATACAATGCCAAAGCAAGATTTCTCCTAAAAACATTAGGCCAGACTCCCCCCTAAAAATTTGAAAATTCCCTCCAAGGGGGGAATTCCCCCCGGTTGGGAGCCACTGCACTATATTTTAGACCAGGGGCCGGCAACTTCTCCATCCGGCGGGCCGGATGGGTAACATGAAGATGAGGCGGGGCGGATTCCTGAATTATTTTTATGAGTTTAGGGGAACTCCCCCCTCGCGGAAACGCGCCACAGATCCGTCCATCGTACCCTGCACTACCCTTTGTACATACGATTCAGAGACGCATACATTCCTGCAGTTGCGAACTATATCTGGACTGGGTGACCGATTCACGGTCGAACCCAAATGGGTGATATGAATGTGATAAAAAATCAGAGTATATTTGACTTCCAGTCGCGCAAGGCGCGAAATTTTTTTGGACAAATGAATGAAATTGATCAATGATATTGGTGTGTGTATGAGCAAGTGGTTTCTTCGAAAATGTACAGCACGTATGATTATAATTTTGAACATTGATCATGGCATAAGAAAAAACATTCATGAGCTTATCGCAGATTATTCACTTCGGGTGGCTCATTATTAATTACTTTGTTGAAAACTCGTGCAACCCAACGGCTTCGGGCTATACTAGTCTATCTATGATACTGTATTCTCATAATCAAGACACGTACCCAGAGACACTAAATCGCGCGAAGCGCGCGAAGATTTTTCAGTTTGACTCCATCTGCCCGAAAATATTCCACTATTTAAAAATATTACGAATATTATCGGGAAATTTGGGAATGGCATGGGTCCCATTCGCCCCTGGCTACGTCAAGGCGGTGAGCATCAGTTGTATTGGAACGTCGCTTTGTCTTGCTAATGTTCATGCTCGAAAATGTTTGCGCCTAAATGCCTGAAGACGGCGACGCGGGCTTCATCATCACGTAAGACCGAAAACTGTCGGCGGGCCGCACAAAATCCGGTCGCGGGCTGGATCCGGCCCGCGGGCCGTATGTTGCCCGTCCCTGCTTTAGACAGTCGCGAAGAAAGTTCACCCGTGTCAAAATAACCAATTACGGCTGACTGTTGTTGACATGAATACATCGCGAAAATTTCGCTACTAGTAAATACGGTGAGCTTTGTATTGTTTTGCATATATGGCTGTGGAGTCGGTAAATTTTACCACCGACTCCAACTCCGGCTCCGACTCCTGAGTCTTTAAACGCACTGACTCCGACTCCTACTACGTCTATTTTCTTAAGAGAGCTCCGACTCCAACTCCGACTCCAACAGTATTACCAATTCCCTTCGAAAATTATATGCAACAGTGACGTTTATATGACTATCATATAATCATTAAACATATGCAAACATATGATGAACGATGACATGCAAAATTGTTTCACTGTGGTTGTGGCATAGCTAGATTATTCACTATCCAAATAACATGAAATAATGCCTTCTAAATATCTTTCCTTTTTCATTAACATGGACTCTCTAGTGTCTACTATCCTAAAATATAAAAATCATTCAAACATGACATATATCCAATCCCGTAAAATAAAAATGCAGATAAAACAATCGAAGTGTAGCTCTTGTGTATGAGTCAGCAACTGATACAGAGATGTAGCCTACTTACTAATTTTCACACTATGCTGATTACAAGTACACACACTCTCACTACTAATATTCATTTGTCAGAAACTAAATTTAGGAAGTAGTGGAATAGAATATGTCTAGTCTACATGCACTTACTCAAGTATTCAAGGACTAGATCAGCGGTTCCCAAAGTGGGCGCCAGCGCCCCCTGCGGGTGTTCGCTAGCGTGAAAGGGCGCTGGCCATGAAATGGGCGATTGGAGGGCACAGGCTTGAAAATTGGGCGGTAGGCTATATGGGGGCGCTGAGAGCAAATGCGGGCGATGTAGGTTTAGAAGGCAATTGCTGCGTATAATGTTGAAACGATTGATTAATAGAGCTGCTAGATTCGTAGTAAAATGCATAATTGATTCAGTAAGGGCGATTTAGGGTCGTCCGTCTATTTATTCAGCTATACCGGAAAAGTTCATTGTTACTTGACAATGTTATTCCTCCTCATCAACGGACTAATTTAGCAGTCGGCAGCATCACCGAAAAGCGTGGTTCATTGTGTGCTGCTGTGAGAACTACTAATAATATTTGAGCAGTTATTGCTCACTGCAAGATGTGATGGCTTCTTAAGAGAAGCTGTCTTGTGTGATTTTAATATCTGTTTAAAACGATCGAGGATTTTCCACAGCGCTGTCACCGTGACCTTCGACACGGCGTTTTGGTTGCGAGAAACGACATCGCTCCTATTTGACAGTTGTATTTCTCAAAATTTAAGGGAAGAATATATCCGTTCTTAGTAATGATGAAACCTGATAAATGTGAATATGGCACTGTTCGTATTCGGTGACAAGTCAGTGATAATTCACCGGAATTGTGCAACACGTCGACTGTTCCAATTCTCAAGCTTGCTTTGAGCTATATACCGGTCCAGCTCGAATACCTGATTTTGATGCAGAAACATGAATCAATCATATCTCACAAAATTACACGAGGATGGTGATTTGACTCCAGGATATATTCCAATTAGAAATTCCTCACCGTATAATCAATCCATTCTGTGAAGTTTCCAGTCATGAAATGTTTCAGCAGCTGATTACATTGTAGTTATAGGGTTATCAGACGTCCTCTTTTAAGAGGATTTATCCTCTTTTTTTACTTTTTTGAAAGTGTCCTCGGATGACGCCTAAATATCCTCTTTTTTGAAAATTGTCGTTAAATGTACGTGGGAATTGGACTGAGATATAGCGAATAAACGCTCGGCGCTGGCGGGTTTTTCGGGACCTGAGCCATTTAAATTACCTTTTTTCAGTCAACCAGCCACAAACTTGGGAAAAATTTACCATTTTTTCGGATTTTACTCCGGTATTGTAAGTCCGAAATTTTTCAAGAAGCGTCCATTTTTCAGATTCCAAAATACGGTAATTCTAATCGTATATCCAATAAATCGTTCTGGGTACACAATTGAATGAAAAATAAAAACACTCTCACTGGAGTCGGATTGGCTTTTTCGTCGTTGCCCTTCCCTGCTCATATTTGATGGAACGTGTTCTCAGCGCTGTGACCAAGTTTCTGACTCACAGCAGAAACCGACTTGCTAGTAGCCCTACATCAGTGGTTCCCAACCTTTTTCCACCCACGTACCACTTCGAGGTTTTATGCAGTGCTCGCGTACCACCTACACAATTTACGCACGCCGTATAGGCGGTCAAAAATATTTTCACCATTTATGACGTCATACTCACGTATTTGAGCTATGTGAAGTGTAATAACTAGGGCGATTTTTTACTTAAAAATTGAAGGATTTTGACGTAAAAAAACTTGATTTTGACCAAATTTTGACTTCACGTACCCAAATTATGTGTTTTCGCACATAATGTTAAAATTGTACTACTTATAATCATTTCAGGTTGGGACTGTCTGTCCTTACGAAGTAGTTTGACCTGAAAAAGCGTTTTTGACTGAAAAACTGACAAATTTCGTCATGAAAAAACTTTATTTTAACGATATCTGTCCCAGTAGTTACACCACGTATTATGGAAGAGTTAATTAAAATTTGTTTTAGTACAACGAAACATATACTTTCTTACATTCTCGGGTAGAAAGTGTCTGTCCTTACTAAGTAGCTTGCCAATCATGAAGAAATACCGTGTAACAGCAGTAGTTGTTGGCTGACAACACTGAAGCTGTACGTACACTGCTGGTGACGCCACATGTTGCTCCATTCTGACAATGTTGTCATACATCACAATCTTTCATCATGCGCTTCTTGATAAAATAACCATGCAATGCCCAAGCAGGCTTTGCTTCAGTTAGGATATTGCGGTACGTTGAGCATAACACCATGTCAATTGTCAACCTATTTGTTTCGTTTACCAGTTTATGATCCACGATGAGCAGACAATGGGCCGCCTAAAACGTCGCTATAAGGCTGTAAAATATCAAAATCTACGATACAAACGAAATGGAGGGGTCAAATTTTTTTTTGACAATTTTTTGACTTACCACTGAATTTTGTGAAGGATCGCCCTAGTAATAACAAATTCTATTAAACTAGGCATTATCAGCCCGGGTTGATAAGATGCATGGCATTGTTTTTTCACCACTAGTCAAAAAACTTCAAAAAATTCAAAATCAATCCCACTTAAACTTCGGTCGAAAAAAAAACATAATCTACTCGCGTACCACCAGGAAGACCTTCGCGTACCACTAGTGGTACGCGTACCACAGGTTGGGAACCACTGCCCTACATGAATTGAAAACTGGAGATTTTAGGCTGATATTGTTCCTATCCAAACTACAAATATTTTTAATTTTATTAGTAGGAAGCAGCGTTTGGTTATCTTTAGATCAATTTTACAATTTACAAAACCAGACGATGTATTTACTCTGTCACAGTATCATGGTATAATTCCATAAATTGCATCAATTTTGACTGCATCGCGAAGACTCATAATGCGATTTTCTTCCCCTATGCAACTGAATGATAATTTGCAAATGATGCCCAATTTTATCTAATTCTGTATCTCTACTAATGACAGAGATTGATGAAACATAAAAATCCTATTTTATTTAATATTAGTAATTTAAAGATACCCTTGAAAGCAATTGCCTCACAATAAAGAAGTTGGAGTCGGAGACGAAGTCAGGTTCATTTTCACAAACTCCGACTCCGACTCCAGTGACTATTTTTTCCATGACGCCGACTCGTTATAGACAGTCAGTCGCGAATTCGATGTATGGGCTACACTTCCTATTACAATTAAATAGTATATTCATATTGAAATGAGCCCGAATATTTTCGACTGACACTCGTCAGGGGTAATCGTCAGCAACTAGTGGAGAATTGGAGAGAACATCGTATATCAACAATCGTATCACAAAATATGACGTCACCAGCATGAAATTTCCTGAATGAGAGAGCGTTCAATGTACTATTTTTAGGTGGTACACGAACTCCTTTCGTTGACAGGGTTTTGATTCCTATTACATCCATGGACACACAAATAAATATGATGATATTACCTGATACTGGCACATTAATTTTCACCCATTTGTTCATTACATTTCTTTTCACTGCTATTGCTATCCGCATAAATTAATCGACAGATAGGCCCCATACAAAACAGCAGGGATGGTGTGAACGTGAGGTTCACGTTCGCGTTCTGTGTGCGAACCTCAGAAATTTAGAGGTTCACGTTCTCAAACGAACCTTGGGTAGGTTTTGCACTGTGAACCTTTTTTCATATACTACAAATTTCACTTCATTATAACATCTTTGGTTGAAATTTATTGCATTTCAACTGCGGGCCACTCTTATGCATGGCGCCTGCAGCATCAAAAACTTAACACTAAACGAGCACGCACCTTGACAATATCAAAAATTTTACTTGCTTTGTTACAAAATCTTGCTCGAAATATCCAGCTTCCTGTTTGTGAATATTTAGTGACTCTCTGCTGGGAGCTTGACCCGCAATCACACAATATCAAGAGCGAAATACACTACATCTAGTCAGCGAATGATGCTTATTTAACCAATCAATGGAATTGATGTCGTTGTCTGCTGTAAAAAATCTAGTGGCCAATCTTGACTTCATATGTTTACTGTATCATAAAAACCAAATCCGTGCGATTTGGGTGTTGGCTACTGCTGCATAACTTGTGGGGTAATATTGGTAGCCTGTATAGAAACCCGTTTTACACTCTGCTCGATATCAACGTTGTAATACTAGGACACCGAATACGGCGTAAGCCGTAAGCTGATATTCCCTCACAATTCCTCGTTGAAATTGTTGACAAAGCGACGGCAGACATTGATTTTATCGGATTATTAAAACGTCAACATGCACTTCAGTATATTGTGGCAGTATGTGGTCTTTACCGCTACTTTCGACTTGGATAACCCTATCAGTTTCCAGCGTTCTCACATGTGTTGCGGCTACTTTGAGAACGTCGTCAAGGGAGGGATTGATTGGTGTTAGACAATGCCGTCTCGCATCCGCGTGCGGCGTTTCTCTAATGATGAGATCGCGCATTAGCTCATCAACGTAGCTTCGATCACAGCCTTCTCTTGAGCATGTGAAGTTGCAATCCTTGGAGATTCTGCGTAGAGTGGCGATCCAGTCGGCATACGATTGTCCCGGTTGCATTTCGCAATTGTAAAATTCGTACCTGGCTGCTTGCACATGAATTGGGTCCTTGAAATGTGTAGACAACTTCTCAGTCAACGCGTCGAAGGTTTGCGCACTGACATCAGCAGCCCTAAACAAATTACGTAAGAGCGAGTACGTTTCAGGTCCGACCCATGAGAATGGACACGCTCTTTTCTCGTCCATGTTGGAAATGCCGTAAATTGCTAGGTGATGGTTGAATCATAGTGTCCTATATGGTGTCGACACAAGCAAATCTCACGGTTCAATGAAATTGTATCACGTCACAATTTCCATTTGGCTACGGGCAATTTAACGGTCATTTTAGACCGGCTTGCCGAGCATTAAATTTGATGAGTCAGGTATCAATCGAAAGCTGACTTTGCACTGATTACGAAAATATAAATTTTATTCCACTCATGGCCCTGGAACCCCCACAATCACCCCCAAATTATTCATTGTTAAGTAGGTTGGCAGTGTGACGCAACAATGCTGTCTGGCGAAACGAGAGACTAGCTCAAGAGCAAGGATGCGGCCGAGCGGCGAGAGTGGGATCAGCTGACGTCGCGGCAATAGCAATGAGCAATCGCGTCGCAGAGAAACCCTGCGCTGTTGATACTTCTCTATGCGCTTTCTATGCAAACTCTGTTGGGCCGAATGGACAATGAACATTCAGTTATTCACAGATGCGAAAAAAATAATGCAAATCCGTTTTACGTAAGTTACATTAGGAATATAAATACAGGCTACAAAATGAATATAATTCAAATATCTGTGATACCACTGTATTACTTTTGACGCAAAAGGTCCCCGGCATTCAAAAAAACTGTTTGGTGATTGAAAAATGATACACCAAATTCCAACGTCAACGTTTATAGTGATATCAGATATATTCCAGTGAAAAACAAAGGTATGGATTTGGTGGTAACATTTTGGAGTCGTTTGGCAGGTCTGGCCCGCAAGCTTTCCAATAACGGATTGAATCCGGACAGCGATCCCAGTTTAATTCGACACTCCTGCTGTTGAAATTTATTCAACAATCAACATTTTACCTGCTGCATTCGCGGACCAAGTCCTACCCTTACGGACGAAATAAAAGCTTGTAATGTATGCCCATGCTCAATGCTCATTGCTCACACTTAGCCATAAAAGCGACTATAGAAAGTATCGACACCCGCCATCACCAGCGCCACGCATCTCTGGAGCCCTACGCAACAAGCGGCTAAGGTAATCGATATCATAATAATCTGACATAGTCAATGTAGACTACTTAAACGTAGCCTACATATCTCTATCAGCTGAAGGATATTGCGCGAAAATTGGTAGGGACCAAAAACATTCTGTGGACCCAGTTCTACCCTTACAAGTCAAGGAAAGGCTGGTGTGTGCTCGCTTTTAGCGAAGCGCCTATAGAAAGTATCAACAGCGCCACGCGTCTCTGGAGCCCTACGCAACTAGCGGGCTAAGGCAATCGATATCATAATAATGTGACATATCCAATGTAGACTATTTAGACGTAGCCTACATATCTCTATCAGCTGAAGGATATTGCGCGAAAATTGGTAGGGACCAAAAACATTCTGTGGACCCAGTTCTACCCTTACAAGTCAAGGAAAGGCTGGTGTGTGCTCGCTTTTAGCGAAGCGCCTATAGAAAGTATCAACAGCGCCACGCGTCTCTGGAGCCCTACGCAACTAGCGGGCTAAGGCAATCGATATCATAATAATGTGACATATCCAATGTAGACTATTTAGACGTAGCCTCCCAGTAAACACAGTACAGACCAAAGATGTAGAAAAGCCGAGCCGATATAGTAGATATTAGATCTCGGCAGGTCGTAGAAAGGGGGATTTTGTGTCGACTCAATTCAACGTCTTTTCCATGTCCTTCAATAATGTAAATATTACGCAGATGCTACAGCCTTTCAACATGGTGAGTAGAATGTAGATCCTACATTAGAAGAAGATCCTGATATAAAAACCTGTTTTCTACCACTGGGCATAACCTGATCACGGCTGCGTACACACACACACACCACATTATCTACTACATATTAATCACATTTGCGGTAATTTAATTCAAAACGAATTGGCAAGTAAATAATGCCGGTGTAAAAAATGAAACGAACGAAATTACTTGTAGGACCAAGTAGCAATGAATGAAACTATGAGAACAGTCAGTAATCAGAAGGTTTCATCGTCTGATGATGATAATCCCTCTGGCGTTTTCTTTTCAACACCCTGTAGAAATAAAATGAAAATGACGATTATTAGCTAAGACATTCGTACTGCGAAAATGGCAGAGGTAGCGAGTAACGAATGACTCCTACATTTTTTTCACCCATACTTACTAAAATGGATTTGATTCTGGACTATTTCCACTCAAGTTTTCAAGTTTTTATTATTATATTTTTTATTATTATATGACTAGAGAACTGACTTCAATCGCCACTTCTACTTGATTATCAAAATCAACGATGACTACTTCAGCAATCTTTGAAAACAGCCACTAACACAAAAAGAATTCTTGACTAAAATTTCTTCACATTCTGTCAAAAATGATCAATTCAACAATCCAAATGAGTCAGTTATTTGGCAGCTAGTTGGAGAGATATATACTCAAGTCTAGAAAGTGGAATGATACTCTGCCCGGAAAGCTGAAGACCTAACAATATTGTGTACAGAGAACAAAACATTTGAGTGGCGGCAATGGTATAGACATTAACAAATTATTAGAATTGACAGCAAGATAACCAGCAAGACATTAAAATGAGAATTAGTGCAGTTTCTTAGGCTGTAGTGATACTCAGCCAGTAATTGACCTAGCAGAGAGCAAAACGTTGTAAAAAAAGCGAGCGAAACCTCCGACAAATGATACGATAAAACATTAGAATCGACAGTCTTACTAGAAGCAGAATAACAATCATGAGGGGTTAGAGAACAGAAGCCCGGGAAGTGACCATCAGAAATTACTGCATACTGGCCGAACAAATCCATGACCACTAACAAATGGTCTTTTAATAGTCAATATTGATACCAAATGACACCACCCCTATTTCACCGCAACATTTAGCAAATACAGCGCTGGAGTCAACCTTACAAAGCGCTAACCAAACGCCCATTAGTTTTCCCACCTACTACTTCGCGCTTCGCGGATGGAAATACGCATTAAAGCGAATGGACGCGACTTGTCACACTCTTGCTATTTCTGCTCCCTTTTTCTCTTCCTTCCTCTTGAGGAGAGAAACAGTCGGCCGCGTTTACGGATCGTGAATTCCCGGCTTAAGGGTGATTCTTCCTCCAATGGTCAGCACCTTGAAAATTGAGAACAATGTTGTTGCAAAATGCATGACAATTTGAAAGTTACATCATTCTAATTATTCCAGTTATGGCCGTGAATCGTTACAAGTGCGGTAACCATAAGAATTATTACTATACTTCAACTACAAATACAATATATTGTATAAAATAATTACTAATTCTTTTACGTTGATCGAGTCCCAAATGGATGAAATATGTCAAAGAATTTGCTAAATTTTTTTGTATAATTTGACAGATTCTGAAATCTTCTCAAAGTAAACCTTTCAAAAATTTGATATCAAGACTCCCAACATTTTACAATTCGAAGTTGGATGGCTTAACCAATACAAGCGAACAGTTTGTATCGCAATTGACAATTATGTAGAGAACGCTGCGAGACATGTGAGTAGGCCTACCCTAAAACGTTTCTCCGACATGGACATAAGGGCTCTTAAAAATGACTTTTTTTTCTCAAATCGTTCTTGCTACTTGATAAAATTGTTAGGTTACCTAATTCAAGCCTACACACCAAATTTGGTTCAATTCCAACCAGTAGCCACATTGCTACAGGAAAAGAAAGTTTCTATTTATTATATAAAAATAAATAGAAAAAATTTGAAAATTTTCTGTTCACCCCATAAAAGTATTAGGTTATGTATAGAAACGATGTTCATCAAATTTGGTTCGATTCAAACAAGTGGAAGCGGAGTTATTGCCATCGAAAAATTCGGATTTTAATAAAATAGTATTTACGGTGGCACCACTATAATAAATAATTAAAGAATTGTGTCACGCTGTCATACTGTTTTACGCAACCGTTGTTATGCACTGCATTGTTGCTGTGTTCTGGCTCCATTGATGTTATTTCTAAATTCGACATTAATGCGTCATAATTCTCCATCTGGTTTTGAATTCAACTCTGTTTTGCTTCCTTTATGGTGCCGGTAGCTCTTTAATAGGCACGCGAAAAGTTCTTCGGGTTTCAATAACTTTTATCATGAAGGTACTTTTGAAAGCAGTATTAAAATTTTGTACCACCAACCAGTTATTTAATTACTATTTATCTTCAAAGTAAATGCTCATTGCATGAAGCAGGGTTGTAAGACTCGAGTCAGGATTTTCTGTTGACTCGACTTGACTCAGGTCATCTTCTCAAAGTACTGAAATGACTCGACTCATTGCGCATGACTTGAGACTCAGACGGCCAAGACCGACATTTCATTATTATTTCAAAGAATAGTACAGCAAATCGCTATTGGGATTTCGTCTATTGATACTGGTATTTGAAAATGCGGCCAGAAACTGCTAAAAGTAAGGAAAATTCGTATATTATAAATGCGACCCACTCGATATCACAAAAAATATATAAAAAGTTGGTTTAACAAGACTTAAATTGGAAACTGAGCAGCTAACACAATGACTCTGGCTCGAGTCATAATACCATAACTCGGACTCGGCCCGCTGCTCGCTGACTTGGACTTGACTCGGCGGTGAATTGAAAATGACTCGAGTCAAAACTAAAAAAGTGGGATTGACTTGCGACTCGGAGCCTTGTGACTTGGTTACAATCCTGGCATGAAGCCTCAATAGTTACATGAGTGGGGTGACTAGACAAAGAACACAGTGACATTTGCAGCATATCATGAATGTCTCTTACTATATGTGATCTTGTTCAAATGGAGGTTGATGAAAGCGTATTTCCCATTCTTTCCGACTCTGCTATAATTTCACCAGACTGGCAACCTTCTTCATGATGCTTTTTGCTGACTGACCAATATTGTCGCCGCCAACGGTACGAGTGCAAATGTCTGATATGTCAATATAGGAACAGAATTAGTTGACTGTTCAATGTTCATGACCGTCCACGTTCAGAGTTGCATCTCAAAGATGCTAAAATAAGCCCAAATATAATCCAAGCAATACGATCGTCCACTTTGACTGACTGAATTTCTAAAAATAATAAACATTACACCTTGATAGCTTCCACATCTTACGTTTATATATATCGTCTGCTATCGGCAAGCATTTGAAAATAACAAAACAGATTCAACATACCACATCTCTTGCAAAGGCTTTTGCTTTCATTCAATATGTCATCAAACTTCTTTAAATCCTCCTTTGTGGTGAGTGGCTTCGTTTTATCATATACAATCTATGGCGGAATAAAAGTTTCAGATAAGTTCTAAAACGAACACAATTTTCCACACAAAAGTCAATTGCCACACGAAATGCCAAATGCTACGGTCCCATTTTACAAGGTATTGCGAGGTAACGTTGTGGTACCCTCCATTATAGCTAAACACCAATGAATTGCGGGTTCGAGCCTGACACGTCGACTCCATAATTCCTACCGAAGTGTTGGCCGTTTATCTAGGCTCCTCCTCGCCATCTGATCCGCATAGCCATGTCTTAAAAAACCTAGGAGTGGGCCGTGCTATAAGTGGGCATATGGTTGCCGATGAACTCGGCACTTGGTGAATTCGGCCCTCGGGAAATTTTGTAATGAAGTGTATTAACACCTATTAATATGAATTATTAAACTAATAATAGTATTATCAAGTGATTCGTCAATCTTGTAAGGAGGTCAGGGCATTCGTAGATCACGCAGTCACGGCGTGATTAGATCACGGATTGCGTAGCCACGGGAAATAACGCAGCGCTCATATACCGACCACGCGCGGTCTGCTTGAAATCGATGGCGTGAGTGACGGGCCTGTGTCGTGTAAGTTTTGAGAAGATGGATCTTGGCGTTCTATGTGAGATCGAAAATGTGGAAGATCAAGCGGCGCTTCTTCGTTTATCGATCACGACAAGCCAGTGTTCCTCATCAACAAATGTTTTGCATGATCGCGTCAAAATAAATTATTTTTTGTTTTTGGAGAGACGATTCCACTCTGGGGTTAGGGTGTCTCGATAACAGGGTTGAAGGATCCCAAGATTACGAGATCTACCGCGAGCCACGACACGTTTAAATTTCCTTTTTGAGACTGTTCATTCATATTAAATGCATTTCTAATGCGAAGGTGTTCTAGTGCCAATTCCTCCAAGGGTCGAGTTCACCAAGTGAAGAGCGTCGCGTTATTTCCCGCGATTACGCAATCTGTGATCTAATCATGCCGTGACTGTGTGATCTACGCATGCCCTGACCCCCGTACAACATTGACAACCACTCAAAGTGCCAAGTTCACCGGCAAACATTCCAGTAACCAATCATGGCGACCGGTACCGCTACCAGATCTACCACGGCCGAATTCACCAAGTGCCGAGTTTGTGCGGCCGAATTCACCAAGTGCCGAGTTTGTGCGGCCGAATTCACTAAGTGCCGAGTTCACTGGTAATCGGGCAGATACGGAATGATAATAATAAGAACCGGCCTGGTGTAAAATGACCAGTGTAGTCGAACCACCACCATGAACACCACAAACAAACAATCATCTAACATGGAAAAGAAATTACCTTTACAGCCTTTGACAAACACAGTTACCATTGAAATCAGCAATTTAGGTCTTATTCGAAAGCAGAATAACAACTTGTTTTAGCGGACATATCAAATCAAATGTTGGAAAGTTCATGTGAATTAGCCCAAAATATTATCTTACTGTGACCATATTCTATCAATATGGTCTGGCTAGCCAAATTCTCCGGGCCAACATAAACAAGCTGCGTTTGGTTTCAACGATTAATAATCTTGTCACTGGATTCGAGGTATAATTGCACTCAAATATCAAATTTTGCTCCATTAATCAACATCAAGTTGAAAATGTCCATTCTTGCACCAACTTTTATAAAATCACGAATCAGTGTTCTACAGGTATGTATCTATATGACTTATATACCTAGAAAATTCAAGCATAAATATTATGATATACAGTAGGTATAGGTACCGGTAATTCAGATGTTTGAAGCGACTTGGACAACTAGATAATTATAGTGGTCTAATTTCACTAAATTAGAGCGAAATGCCAGTAATATAATTGTAATCTAATTCGGAAAAAACGGTTTAGCTCTAATTCTAGCCTGGAAAAGCTGAAACTTTTCTATAGTTGTCTACACCTGTTTTGCAGAAAGTCAAACAGCTCTAGGCGTCATATACTACAGGCAATTCGAAATACCCCATAAGCTATATGCTACTGCGTATATACCTTTCACCCGCTACCTCAGTCAGTCACAATTCCTATATATTTACGGCATTTACCATACAGAAAGAGCCAACTATGCCTGGCTGCGACCTGTTGCGCGTCAAATCTTTGTCCGGCGCGATGACGTAATATTTGAATCGCGGAAATATTCTAGAAGTCACGCATCGATAATCATATTCCTAAACGTACAACATCTCACTTATTTAGTTATTCTCTGAATAAAACTATTAGCCATACTCGTTGAACATGCGAGATTACCGAAAGAGCGAATATATATATAATGAAGATCATATATATCAGAAGAAAACAAAACTGTTCGACCTTAGAGCAACAACACGAATATACAACACCGGTGACATCCTCGCGCAATAAAACGAAGGGAGAACATTGTTTTCTAATGGATAGAACGAAGCTACTGCATGAGATCGAAGAAAACCGGATGGGAATTCATCGTGATTGAATGTACCGACAAAGTCATCCTTTCTACGTATTTTAGTCATACCAGCGAGAGATAGAAAATTTGCATTATTAGGTTAACTACCGGATATAACAAAGCCTAATGCATGAGATGGAACAACACCGAGTATGAATTTATTCTGATTGAATATAACCACAAGACCATCCTACTACGTATTTTAGACATTCCCTCGACACTTACAAAATCAGAACCTAATCGAGATGATCCCGGATGATCCTTTTACGGTTTTGTGTTTGCTGGGCTACATATCTCTATCAGCTGAAGGATATTGCGCGAAAATTGGTAGGGACCAAAAACATTCTGTGGACCCAGTTCTACCCTTACATGCACACTTACACGCTGATAAGGCGTGCTCGCTTGTACCGAAGCGCATAGAAAAGTATCAACGGCGCAGGGTTTCTCTGCGACGCGATAGCTCATTGCTATTGCCGCGACGTCAGCTGATCCCACTCTCGCCGCTCGGCCGCATCCTTGCTCTTGAGCTAGTCTCTCGTTTCGCCAGACAGCATTGTTGCGTCACACTGCCAACCTACTTAACAATGAATAATTTGGGGGTGATTGTGGGGGTTCCAGGGCCATGAGTGGAATAAAATTTATATTTTCGTAATCAGTGCAGAGTCAGCTTTCGATTGATACCCGACTCATCAAATTTAATGCTCGGCAAGCCGGTCAAAAATTACCGTTAAATTGCCCGTAGCCAAATGGAAATTGTGACGTGATACAATTTCATTGAACCGTGAGATTTGCTTGTGTCGACACCATATAGGACACTATGGTTGAATCGTTGCGGATACTGGTCCCTTTTCTCCTTTGATTTTACAAACGAATCGAACTTGGGAGCGGCTGCTTCAGATGTTGACGCACCGGGATTCAACCTCTGCGTCAATTGCAACATTTCTGTCACGACTTTTGCCATTGCTTCGTCATGCTTTGCTTGTTGTTGCACCATCATCTCTCGCTGATTGACTTGTTGCGCCATCATCTCTTGCTGCTTCGCTTGTTGTTGCGCCATCATCTCTTGCTGCTTCTTAAGAATTTTCAAAATACCCGATTCCATGATATATACAGTATTCGTCGTCGAAATAACTATGAATCCGACTTCTGACACCAATTGTTATGTTCTTGATCTTGTTTGAACAATACAGGGATATCTAGATATCCCTGGAACAATAACTCAATACGACGACGTTGCAATATGAAATCAGTATATATTATCAGCAGTAGGACTTTAATACAGGCGACACCATCCAGAGTACAAGTAAACGAAAGACGTGGGGTGCAGAACACAAAGGATATAAATACAAGCACGACACACGAGGAAATAATGATTGGAGGTAATTACTAGTCCTATAGAAATTAGGAGTTAAACAACACTGAACGTAAATGAACGAACATAACAGGCCGACTCCTCGCTAGTTATCGTGTACATTAATATAGGTTATCAATTCACTGAAATATAGGGTTGGAATTACCAATATGACGTCACGCGACGTCATGAGGCTAACGTTTGCGTTCACACAGAACCTTTCCAAAAGGTTCGGGTTCACATAAACCTGAACCTTCCAGAGGTTCACACCATCCCTACAAAACAGCTTTCGATTAGTCACCATATATAGCGTGCCGCACACCGCCAGACTAGCGAGCTGCTAATACGAGCCTCGCGAATATTTCATTGGTGTTATGTTGGGTTACAGTTCTTTATAACAACCGAATTCGTCCATGCAACCAGTTACTGTGGTTCTAGTGTGCAGTGCTAGAGTCTATTCACTTACGGCACAGCGAAACACCTTCAATAGTTTATATTTCAAGGCTGATATTATATATACATATATATTTATCTACAGACTGCTCCGCCATCCATTTCGCTTCAGTGGTGTCCTAAAAACCTAGATGTGGGCCGTGCTGCAAGTCGGCCGATACAGAATCACAGCCTTGTCTAAATGTAGTCGAACAAGACCATGAATACCACAAACAACACACCGATCAAGAGAAGGACAGAACCAAGCAGTAGGGCTGGGCACAATGATTCGAGTACTCGAATCTGAATCGAGTAATAATTCTAATGATTCGAGTCGAGTATTAAAACGCGATTTTTTCGAGTACTGAAAATATACGCTCCACGTCACTGAAAGTTAATTTATCAACGAGAATTATAGTTTCAATACTAGTTTCTACTGTGGAAGCCTTGAAACCCTCATTGGCGGTATCGCAGCATACGAAACACATGGTACAAAGCTAATAACGTTACTGGAAATAACATATTCCTGCAGTCATGATCAACCCACAACATGTCACCAAGCGCAATGAAATCGGTAAGGTCAAAAAAATACCAAAGTATCTTCAATGTGATGGAGAACAGGCATTATCTTATTTGTGGACGCATGAAAGGTACACATTTGAACTTGGACATCTTAGATACTGTTATTACGTCATAATGAGAGATACTCCAATACTCGACTCGACTCGAAGCATAACGCGTGATTCAGAATCGAATCACTCAGGTACTCGATTTTGCCCAGCCCTACCAAGCAGTTGTCTGCCGAAATCCATTCGGTATATAAAAACTTATGCCAAGCGCCTTGGGGGTAGCAGGTATACAAAATTATTTCTGGAGTTGTGCATTTCGAAGTCATGTGGGCTCGCCTCACCACGTCACGATGGCTCCGCGACGTCACGTTATTGTGTAATAATAAAGTTCGACGCCCCTCCGAAAACTTATCTTTACCACGCCTATATCCGCAATTGCCAAAACGTGCTAAATTTTGGATATTAAGATAGTAAGGTTATTATCTACACCTCGTGTATTAGTGAGTTCATGCCGTTGCTGGATTCGTTTCACACTTAAATTTTCACCCGATTACGTCCGTCCTAAACAACGGTAAACTTTCGTTTAGGTTGTTGTAAGTCGTATATTTGTATCTAGTATCTTACGAGCTACCACATCGGTGCCGTCATTCATCAATCATCATTTCATTATTATAACCATCACGGGTCTTGCGCTTTGCCAGAAAGCAGAACAATTGTGTTAGCTTTCGGCTCACGTGTCGCTTTTGTCCCCGTGACCTTTCTGGGAAAGGGGTTTTCCAATAGCATGTCAGTTTTGTTTTGTTTTACTCCGATCGTCCGATGTGTGACATACTGCAAGGTCATCTTGACATCATCTACTTTTGTGTATTGAGCGAAACAATAGTGAAGTGTGTTCGGCACAGAAATCAACACCCAGCTTGGAAATTAACAGTAGAGATCGAGCATGAAGTCACGGAGCCATTGTGACGTAGTGAGGCGAGCCCGCATGATTTCACAATCAACAACTCAAGAATTAATTTCGTATAGGCCTACCTGCAACCCTCATGGCGCTTCGCATAAGTTTTTATATACCGACTGGATTTCGGCAGACAACTGCTCGGTTCTGTCCTTCTCTTGATCGGTGTGTTGTTTGTGGTATTCATGGTCTTGTTCAACTACACTGGTCATTTAGACATGGCCGTGATTCCGTATCGACCGACTTGCAGCACGGCCCACATCTAGGCTTTTAAGACATCACTGAAGCGGATTGGATGGCGAGGAGGAGTCTATAGATAAATATATAGATATTTACATATAAACCTCTAACACTGGAGCAGGTATCAATCGGTATGAACCTCCGCAGGTCTACTTCATCACCATCACGTCCTGCAGGAAATCGCCCCCTGTAACCATATCCATGCAAAGGAGCCCACCAACATTGGCTTTCTACAAAAATAATTCTGCTTCGATGGAAAGTTACATTAAACAACTCCCCGCATACTTCAATTTATCACAGGTCACGAGTTTCAAAAGTGGAATTTCCCTTATTCCCCCATCGCAAGCATTCACGTGAATACTTGGCGACTATGATACGGTCTGGTGCATCACGGTGCGCTATTTCAAAATAAGGCTCGCAATTCCCTTTGAAGAATAATTTAGAAGTATATCCAGTATCCACTGAGAGAAACCGACAGCAGGGTAACAGTGTTAGTGTATAGCCAGTGAAGTCTTACAGAAGAAAGCGAAAGATGTTCGAACACTTTTCATGCATATTTATTCAAACTATTAGCTGACTAAAGAATGGCCAAGGTTATAAATAGAGTTGATTCGGGTCCACTTCGCTTAGTCGACAACTTGCAGTACTTTCAATTTCAAAATCGCGCGACGCAAGAGATTGTGTCGATAGAATATGACCTTACTATATGCGGTATTCTGATTGACTTTATAGGATGTTTGGAGCTTGTAGGTATTCGCGAATAGTGTAGACAGGGGCACAAACGTAATGACAAGATGAGTATAGGTCAAAAACAACTATCAACGATGAAGTAACACCATGGATGTATTGGACGCTGTCACGCAGTGCCTTCATTGACTGAAACGATTCAAGGCTGACTTTTTCTTTACTGGTTATAACCAGAGGTGGTCAAAGTAGTCAAGAAAGCTACTCAAGTAGAAGTACAAGTAGCGACGAAAAAATCTACTCAAGTACGAGTAGAAGTACTTTTTCCATAAGCAACCTAAAACTACTTGAAGTAGAAGTAGAATTGACTGACTTTAAAAGTACTCAAGTAAGTAAGTGGTTGTGAAAACGATCCTAATTCGTTCACATGGATTGTAAAAAGGTGCAAATTTAGCTATGCGAAAGGTGACGAGCTTGATTCATATTGATGCTTACCAGCTGGCATCGAATTTTCGATAGCAGAAGCATTCGTCCACATCAGGGGATGAGAATGATAGTATTGATATGGAAATGCGATACTAATCCTGTTTACTCGCACAGCACGTTTTAGAAAATAGCACGGCATGGCGCCATCCCCCATATTATATGGCCCGTAGTTTAGTCGAAGAGCAATACGGAAAAGTTGTATAGGATACGGTGTAAACACTTTGCGCGATTAGTAAACGTTAATTAAAAATATGGTGGACAGTAATAATACCACATTGTGTAGCTTTATTTCCGGAAATTAAAGGAATTACTATGCCAACACTTGCTTTTATACTTCAACATGTATGTTATCCAGTCAAATGAACTGATATTAATTACAACTCAAAGTATATGATACTGGGAATTGAAAGTGAAACATAAATACCACTTCTAAAAGCGGAACATGTTTTTCATGCCATTAGTCCAGAAAGTTTCAATGGTGGTATGCTAAAACAGCTCTAAAACTAACAAAAAAAATGTCAGAGTCCACTTTTCCAGGTTGGGACGCGCCCTGGACATGCTAGATTACGGTATGACAAGTAAATTAGGCTTACCATATTTTGGAAATCTAGAAAGAGGACACTTTTTCAGAAATTTGAAACTTGCAAAACCGGAGAAGAATTCTCCAAAACCGGTGATTTATTCCCACCATTGTGGACGGTTGACTTGAAAAAAAAGGTCAACTTTTCGCTCAGATCTCAAATCACCGTTTTTCACTCCGAAATACCCGCAGGAGCGTCACTTATGTGCCAATTTACGGCATATCACTCGCATTTTGCTCCAAATGTGACCTAACTTTTCAAAAAAGAGGACTAAATCTCAAAAAAGAGGACAAAAGGCCGTCCTCCGAGGACACTTTCAAAAAAGTCAAAAAAGAGGACGTATGGTAACCCTAAAGTAAATGCTAGATTTCGAAACATCATAAACTGTGATGAAGTATTTCATATGGGCGAAGGGCGACAGTGTGTTGTGAACGCAGGAATATCTAGTTCTAGATATCCTTGCGTGAACGGAACCAAGCCCACCCGCTGCATAAATTATAGTCATAGATACTTTCGTGAAATCATACTGGTCACTTCGTATCCGCTGCGCGCGAAGCGCGACGAAAATTATGGGCGTTGCTCAGCTTTTATGAAAATTAAAATGTTGATACTCCGTGAAAACATCCCTGAAATTCCTCAGGCTATCTTCCTGATTGGAAGATTGAACTACTTCTACTTGACAAACTGAAAATAGCGAAAAGTAAGTAAGTAGATCACAAAATATTACTGAGTAGAAGTAGAAGTAGTGAAAATCAGATCTACTTGAGTAAGTACCAGAAGTAGAGGTTAACTACTTGAGTACTTCGAAAAAGTAGAAGTACTTCGTTACTGACCACCTCTGGTTATAACCCTAGTCCCTTGCACTATAGATAAGGGGGCGGTATTCTCCGGTTATCAGCAGTTTGGTTGCAGCTCACGACACACCTTCTGTTCTGCTTGTTAGAATTGTAGTTATTAGCTTCGCAAAACACGTAGTCGTAAGATCATTCTAAAGTAATAATGCAAACTATTTCACTCTTTGCTAATAGACCTGAGTTACGATATCCCAGCATGATGGGGGTATCGCCATTAGCTACACACGCACTAATCACGCAAGACACTGCTCAATTTCAAGACTGGCGGAAGAGCGACTTTCCCCCCGCCCGGGCTTCTCCGTCATATAACCAGGGCTTTTGAAGAGGCTATAATGTTAAATTGCTCCAGCTCCAGCTCCAGTTCCGGAACTGATTGACACCACTGCTTAATTTGGAATATCCAGCTCCTCAAAATGATTACAAATAAAACAATACAGACAAACCAAAAGATTCATTTCTACCCAATGGAGTGTTCAAATACCATTCGCACGAAGGAGTGATATTGTCTATCAAATCTTCTTTCATAGTAGTTGCATAGCATATTATGAAATCCATCGGAGTCGGAGCTGTTTTCCAAACAAATGGCTCCAGCTCCTGCTCCATCAAATCGTTGTTCGTGATGTGTTTGGAGACAAGAGATACCGGGTTGATGTGACGGAAAGCTTCCCAGGAATGTTAAAGCAATGCAACTGCTTATGACTGCCGCAATAATATCTATTATACATGTCATGTGTATTGTGTTTGCGATGAGGATAAGAAAATATATGGATGGTTTATTTGTGGTTTTTTACAGATGCACTTATCAGCAAATCTCTGTGCTAACAATTTTATACAAGCGGTGTTGCCCGGCTTGGTGCTACATCAGCTCATCACCGCCAGTGAGTTATACATACGACGATTGCATCATAAATATTATATATATTTTTCAGGTTTTGTAAGAATTAAGCGGCGGTGATCAGACTGTATAACGTTTTATCTTTGAATTTCATGATAAATAGTGTCTACCCTGTATTGACTGCACCGATTAATATCAATTTTAAATTTCAGCATTCGCATACACCACGGTTCCTACAACCATTTGGACTGACTTTACTGAAGTATATCCTGCGGAGAATTCGACAGGTTAATATCTTTCACTTGTTCCGAAAAGGTTGTCGGTACGAATTCGAATTCCAATGTATTCCGACACTTGTCATTCTCCATAGATTGTATTGTCCCGTGTGCTTTTGTTTTTAAAGAGTTGTCATGTATGGTGTTAAATTTTGCGAATTGTTTCTTGATTCTACATAGTTTATAGCAGAGGTCTCAAACACGCGGCCCGCGGGCCGCATGCGGCCCGCCAGGGCGTTTTGTGCGGCCCGCGACGACATTTTAGATTTTTAATAATTTGACAATATGTAAGTGTCACATATATCTTTACAGGTTATTAAGTGAAAATTCCCTCTTATATTGCCCCGAAAGCCTGAAACTATTCATCAATCTTCACTACCACATCAATTGCAAACGCTACCATGCAGTGGACGATTCACTATTTCGCCATATTTCCACATCATGATAACAAAACCTGACCCTTAGACGATTCGTGTCTGTTATTTGTGAGTTTGACGCGACTTTGACGCGACCTTTCTCAGAATTACTCAAACTCGGGCTAACTCGATGGCAACATGAAAATGACTCGAGTGGACTCGGAGTGACTCGGAATACCGTGAATTTGTTAGAACCATGAACGCAACAAACTAAACGCGTATCAGGGGAATAGTAATAGATCAGAAAGTCGCTAACTAAGCAAATAGTTATGACAACCATTGGTAATCTGTTAGTTACATCTTTGGTCGCTACTCGCTACACCATGTTATTAAAGCCACTTAAAGGTATCGAGTACCGTAGTGGTACGCTCCAACGATGTAACAACAATGGGCCGTTCGGCGTTCCGACATTTCAATCACTAGGACACATTCATAAATGTATTTATTTTATATTTATATTTTTTTCTGCTTCTCTTTGAAGATATTTGGTCATGAGATTAATAGCTGACTTATCAGAAGCATACCCGAATCCTGGATTGGAATTACAGAGCTCAACCTAAAAATGTTTTGATATCAGATCAGTCTCTATAATCAATCTGTTCAATTCAAAATATTCATAGTAGCTAAGAAATTATAACCCGATAGCTTTTATGATGGCATGATACATTTTTCCGCCCATATGGTGTCTATATTTTATAATTAATATATATCAAATACAAGAACAATTATATTCAAATAGCTATAAATGCGATGATTCTTTTCGTGCCAGGCTTAAATTGATACAAGAGTAAATCAAAGTTTGACGATGTTTACTGTCAGTCTGCTGGATCGGCTCACTTTCAATAGGACAATTCACTCCCGCCAAATAAGGCCTACTTGGAAAGACATAGAATACCCCTATAAATGCTGCGGCCCGCGGCGTCGTCGAAACTGGAAAAATGGCCCGCGAGCACATTTGAGTTTGAGACCTCTGGTTTATAGTCACGCAGAGTCATTGTAGTCAGATAATATAATGTCGTCCAATACCTAGTTATGACAAAGTAGTCGTCGTTCCTTCTCATGTAGAAGTATGATGTGGTCTGAAAAGTACTCAATAAGGAATTTAAAAAAAAGATTTATTGGAGGCGTAGTAGTCGATCATGGGTAGCTGCTTTCGAAATTAAAACATGCAACATTGCGGCGCAAAATGCAAAAGATGTATGACAAATCAAATGGGTGCACCTTTTGAAATAAAAATTAGCTCCTATGATACAGATGCTATTCCGTTCGGTTGTCATGACAATTAAACTCGTAATGGTGATGCAATCGCGAACATACTTAACAAAATTAAAAATGCGAAAAAGTAAGTGGTTTTGCTTCAAAACGCGGTATACCAATTAGAAGTAGTCTGAAAATTTGAGTAAGAAGTGAGAACTACCTACCTACTAGAGCAGGGGTGGGCAAAGTACGGCCCGCGGGCCGCATGCGGCCCGCAACATCATTCTGTGAGACCCGCGAGAGTCTAACGAAACTTTTTAAAAATATTAATAAAATGTGTACTAAAAATCAAATTAATGCAGGGACTTGATTAACTTTTTCTTAGTATATTTCACCATGATAATTCTAAGACAGTAGTTCTCAAACTGGTTTGGCTCCTCCCTTGAGGGCGTGAAAACATCTGATGGGGGCGCGAAGCTGAGCTCAACCGAAAAAATCTTCGCGCTCCGCGCTATTTACATCCAATTCATAGTTATTGCTCTGTATTTAGTCTGAATTACATATTTGAAAATCTCTCATCCATCCACAGTCATAACCTTCGATGCCATCAAACTACCAGCTAGGCTTGCTAGCATCCAGGTTGCGTTTTGTGATATGACGATAAGGGTGCGTGAAATCTTTCACCATCATAAGGGGGGGGGGGGCGTGTATATTTCATCTAGACATAGTAGAAGCGTGTTCGAAGGTAATATGGTTATGATGCTGTAAGCAATGTGTGTCCTGGAACTGAACCAAAAGTGGAATTAGTAAATCTATGAACAGATCGCTGCTCACAGATTTAAATTTCAATCCTGCTTTAAGAATCGGGCCAACCGACTTTCATCTCTATAGTTTTGACAAATAGGTTATTGAGGTCCGCCAGCTTATGCAATCTCGCCACTATATGTTTCTGACGCGTGTACGATATCATCAAAGCAATGTTTGTCTTGTTTTAAATAAGCACATCTATTATCTCCATGTCCTCACTATATAATCAAATATCAATATTGCGTTTTGGTTTATAATCCCAATTATATATAGTGCGGCCCGCGAATGGATTCAGATGTTGAATGCGGCCCGCGAGCTGAAAAGTTTGCCCACCCTGTACTAGAGTATTTAAAAAAAAGAAGAGCTACTTCGTCACTGACCACCCGGATGAAGTTCGACCTGCAGCCCGGTGTTAAAGGGCGATGAACACGACTTCCACCATACCCCTAAATGCCAGATTCCCTATACCTTCGTGTCTTGCCCCAAATAATTTTCAGCACTTACGTGTCCACTGTCCATATTTTCAAAAGACGAACGCGCCCGCGAAGTCGAAAGTCTTCGCATGACTTTTTCACAATAGTATCGAATTGCGCCTATTTGTAGCGTCATTCGTCATTTTGTTTGCAAATGCAGCTTTCAATTTCGTAAGAAGCCAACTTGGACAAACTGCTAAATGTATGCGACCACTGACGAAATTTACTTTTCCCAGCTACTTACCTCAGTACACTTCTTCAGATCTTTCATTATATACTTCCACTTGAAGTAGTTTTCATATATCCTGGGAGTCTATACTGGAACTTGTATTTGAGCAGAAAGTTTCGGTGTTATTCCTACTTCTACTTGATTTGCAACGCTACCTTCTTTGACCATCTCTGTTGTTGCCTGACATGGATTGCTGAATCATCCTTAACTTTATCGGTCTATTTATAGAAGCATGTAATGGCGGAATCATCGTCAACGGAATGCAGGGCGCTATAGCGTCACCAAACTACCCCTCCAACTATCCGAATTATGCAGAATGCTCATGGAATATTGTTGTACCTGATGGAATGGTGAGACTATAACACCTATATGAATTTGAATATGGGTATGCTGCGAATGCATACAGTGGTCCCGAAGAGAGTTTTCAATTAGACACCGTTTTTCTTATGCCCCCTGTTGGCAATCTATCTCCTGGAAAATGAGAAAGGAATGTAACGACGCCCAAATGATTAAATTACCAGGATGCTGCCTGTGACTATTTCAGTTGGTGCACTACGTGCAATTGCTATTAAATACTATATACTATAAACCGAAACTGTTGATTTTCCAGATTTTTTGTCATAGTGTGGAGTACAAATCAGACCGTAAGCCAAAGTATATTTGTCGTAAATATGATGTTGGTGCGCCCAGTGAACCCTGAAAGATTTTTTTTTCATATTGACGTAACTTGCGACTCATGAAGGCAGCGGGTCTATATGCTGCGTTCCCACCCAGCTGATTGGTAGGAAAAATAAAACGGCGAGTCAATAGGAAATACGCTAATTCCGAAATCCACCAATTCCTAATAACGATTTCAGTGTCGATATATTGGCAATGAGATATTGTGACGTATCGCGGAAAAGTACTGAATCAAAATATCGGTTGTGTGAGATTGAGGCTACTTTTCCATGATACTATTTGCATGAGACATGGACATATGGTTGATCTCAAAACTACACCGCTTGTTGCGACCCCTCTTACTTTCGATCCCGCGACGTTCTTTGTTCTTCTTTATACAGGTAATTGCAATCAAATCGAATGATTATTTCGGAGTCGAACTTGGTGGATCAACGTGTTATTATGATGCCCTCACGTTTGATGACGAAAAGGTCTGAATTTAGAAAATGATGTTATCTCAATAACGGCGACAAATAAAGTTGATAAATCAGATGAGCGTTTTGAAGGTATTCTGCGGGTTCGAAGTTTTTCCGAGCTTCCATACGAACGGCAGTCAATTGCAAGTCACCTTCACCAGCGACGTATCGGTTACGTATCGTGGATTTTCATTCACATGGACGGCTATTAGTAAGAGACGCTCAGGGTATTTTAGATGCGTACAATATTGCGCTGCTTGGATATTGCATTAACATACGGATGGACAAAATTGAATGATAACTGATTCGGATCAGATACTGGCATTTTGCTCACATCGAATCGAATCCCTGTTTTTCAATCTTATACTCTATTGACGAACATTCACAGTGGAATCAATTGAAACAAAATTCAAAGCGATTTGTAAACTGGTAAATATGTAGAAATATTCCGTAACAAAATCATAAAATATATACACGTATAGTACAGCGGAATGATATACTCATATTTATTACTCGATGGTGGGAAGAGAGTATCGAACCTGCAATTATCGTTGATAAAATATCTCTCAAATGATAGAAAGCCAGGGTCATGAAATTTCAGTACGCACGTTGATGGTGCAAGATCCATTATGATATATTTACCCAGACGAATCTTACATTCCGGAGAGTCGCGTTACTCACATTCACGCAGAGAGTGGAACTATTTCGTCAACCAACTTTCCGTCTACGTATGGTCGCTTTTTGGAAGAAGTCTGGATCGTACGATCACCGAAACCGGACATGGTGAGGATGACCTTGCGAGATATTTTTAGCTGGGGAAATACAACTCACGTGCATCGTATTGATACGCATGATTTACGCAAAATATCCCGGATCTATTTCCATAGTATGCTTTTTTTTCGAAATAAACATCTATAGATAGCATGGGAATAGTAATGAATAAAATTTGTCGTCCATTTACTATGGAAATTGGGAACTTTCTATAAGTGATTTCCGATATAAGTAAGGGCATGTTCACAAGTCACTATGTACACAATGAACTTATTAATTAAATTAATTGAATATGTGTCTGGCGGCACTGAACCCGATTACCGCTTTCACGACTACATTCATTACAGTATAATTCATTCACTCGAATACAGATAAATAGCGGTTTCAATGAAACCTGTTTTGAAAAGTATGTTAGAGCAATGTGAATAAAAGGAGAACGCCAGACGAAGTCAGCTGTACCTCAGGGCAGTTCCGCGGGGGTTATAACAAGAGAAAAGGAGTTATAATCAAATTATAGTAAAGTAAATAAGCAAATACTTTTCAATGTGCATACGTGACGAAACTCAACTTTTGTATCATCAGGCGATAGCAATCGAATTCGATCAATTGTTCGACCTCGAAGAAGGGGTGGGAAGTTCGTGCCCGTACGATTCGTTGACAATTTCAGAAGGAACGTCACGGCCTAGTGCATATGTAAGAATCTTCATCACAACACGCAAAGTGGTGAATTGGTCATGTTTCAACTGATTTGCAAGAAGCATCACATTTTCATTACAGGACGAAAAATTCCGACTATGTAATACAACAAGACCTTTAACGCATTTCATCCGAAATAGCGATATGTACGTTTCTTTTAAAACTGATAAATCAATCAATGGACTTGGGTTTTCTTTCAACTTCTCTTCTGTAGGTGAGTTATCTTGGTTTCATGGAATTTGATTTCTTGATGTATGCTGACATTTTTCATCGTCAAACCAACTTCGACAAGAGTGCAATTCGGGTTGAATTGGTTTCGATTGATGTATGTCAACTAAACCACATTCAACCCGGCGTGACTGCTCAACGTCAATGTGATGAAAATTTCGATAGAGCTATTTCGGTACAAACGCATATTCATAATACAAATATACATAATAATTATGTCAACAGAAACCAACCATTGTACCAAAAATTGAATCTGCACGTAACAAAATCGGCAAATTATGGTGACCCATGCTTGTTTTATTAGTTTGTGAGACTATACAAACACTATTTCCTAAGTCAAATACCCCACCATCCATTACTTCCGTTGATTGACCGGATTCGTTATTTAATCTGATACTTTGGTGCTGTCACACTTATATCAAAAGCTTCTCTACTGATGATTCCACGGTATGCGATCTGATACCGTTATATCTTACAAGATTTACAATCCACAATCCTACACTTACTGCTACAGGTGTTAAAGAAATTGACATAAGCAAAGCGTATTGATTTTCTCAGATTACTCTTGCCAAGGAAACAACTACATAAACGGTACAAGCGGGACAGTATCAACGCCATTTTTTCCTACACCGTATCCAGAATATCAACACTGCACCTGGATCATCACTGCTCCCAAAGACAAAGTAGGGTTACGAAGAAATTAATTTCTGTTATTCACTGTCTCATGCGTTTTTTGGTCACAGCATATCGCTATTCGGTTCGATGAGAGGTTTTCGATTGGATACAGCTATTCCTATGGTGCTGGGTGCGGATACGGCGACCATCTTCAGATATTTGATGGTCCTTCGGAAAACTCCGAACAGGTAGGAGTATTATAACGATTTAGCGATATACTCTGCTCGATACCTGAGTCTTATTGAGAATGGTTAAATATATATTTTAGTTGAATGAATACATTTTATAACATTAATATCAAATTTTATAAGTCGAAATTTGCTGAGTTCAAGCTATTGTAATCCGGATTATTCGAACATATTGACAGTTTGTCAGATAGCTGGCTCGAAATTCGAACTCTGTTCATAACTCAAACTCGATCGCGATTTGAGTAAATATACACAAAGGCATAGTACAAACAAAATAATTGGCCATAGTTAGGGTTGTATTTTAAACAAATGGTGTTATAAAAATAAATGTGTAAGTACTTTTGAAAAAACATCTAAGATGAGCCTATACGGACGATTTGGACCCACAATAGTCAACGTATACGATATGGAATGGTTGGGACCCTCGAAATCATCGTTGGTTCAACAAGTATAGCACGTAGATATAGATCGTTGGTACGGAGTGGGTGTTCTGTGATGGCGATGATCGCCGACCTTTAAAATGCTGCATAACGATGTAGTCCTGGTTAAAGATATTCTTGGTTCGTTTACGACAAGGGTCGGAATCATTTTTCGTCAAAGGAGCCATATTTACCCTATACTTTAATTTGTCAATGTGCATCCACTGTGACGTCACAGTCATAGATTCGTGCCACGTTTGTTTCAAGTTAAATTTTGTTTTAAATGCAGCCCTAACTATAGTTACCGACTGTCGATTGCAAGGTAGTGAATTATACCTTGTTTGCTCAACACTGATCTCCGATAGTTATATGTTTTACGATTATTAATGTTTACACGCTAATTCTTGCAGTATCTCTTTGATTTCTGTGGACAAACACCTCCAAGGGGCTTCCTCTCAACCAGCAATTCAATAACAGTGCGATTTGTCAGCTCGTCCTACGTGCCGTCAACCGCTGTCGGATTTTCTTTTGATTGGACGACGGAAGGTGTGTTCTTAAATGGTCTTCTATCCGTAATCAGAAAATACATGAAAACGAATGCGATTTTACAGAAAAATGTCTGTCGGACGAGTTTCGATGCTGGGATGGAACTTGCATTAAGCAGACGATGCTGTGCAACGGTATCGCTGAATGTCCGTTAGATGCTGCCGACGAGGCGTCGTGTAAGATCATGATGAAACCCGCATAGTTTATTTTCCTGGTACCGTTTGTTTTGATAGGCGCCGCGAGCAACATGTCGCAGTGTGGAAAACAAGAAATAGCTCCTGTATTTAAATGGGTAGGTTTCGCTAAGCACTGTTGGTAACAATGTACGAACCTCTGATCCCTATTTTCATCCCGAAAGCGCCACTGCCTGATCCTCCGGTTAAATCACTATCCTCGTCTCCAGCCGTGAACGACACACATTTTGCTGAAAACTTCTTCAAATAACCTAATTTATAATAAACTATTCCAACGAGGCCATACTTTGTAGCATTTCGACGGTTTCTGGTTATGCCGAAATTGTGACTTTAAACATCGCCACCGTTGTGTACGGTTACTGTATGTCCTTCATTAGGAGGATTTGTCCGCCTTTTTCAAGAAATCGTAAATGTTTTCTGAGGACGCCTATATGTCCTATTTTTTGGAAATTCATCCAGATATAGATTCAGATTCAGACAGATATAGGCTGATGGAATAGGTCAACTGAAATACGTCATAAATGACGTGAAATACGTAATATGGACGCTCGAGCGGGTCATTCGGGAGTCGAGTCAGAGCGATGACCTTTTATTTAGTCAGCACAACAAGATTTTCAGTAAATATCTCAAAATCAGCTGTTTTCAATTTCGATAAATTAATGTTTATGTTTTGATAAAAGCGTCCTCCTTGCCCGATTCCAAAATATGTCGACCCTGCCGTTGTGAAAGATTTATTTAAAGTCACGCGTCTTTTTAGAATTTATGAAGTATCGACTAGGTCAGGGGTGGGCAAACTTTTTAGCTCGCGGCCCCCATTCAACATTTGAATCCATTCGCGGGTCGCACTCTATGAATTGGGATACTAAGCCAAAATTCAAAATTTGATTATATGGTGGCCGGTAACATGGAAATAATATATATGTATTTGTATAGGTTATTTAAAACAAACCAAATATTGATTTAATGATAACGTACACGCTTCAGAAACATTGACGAGAATTTATTCGCCGTTCGTCCTCATTGTCAAAATTAAGGTTGAATGTCTGTTGTCCCGATTCAGGGATATCTAGAACTTTAGATATCCCTCTCCCGATTCTTTAAACTGGTTGTAAATTTGAGTCTGTGAGCAGCGCTCTGTTCATAGATTCGCTGATTGTTAGGGCGATTTTTTTTGACATGTCAAAAAAAGTCAAAATTAGGTCAAAATTGTAGCGTCAGGTCAAAATTTGTCAAAATTGGTTACAAAGTCAAACATTTTTTGACCTCTGAATTTCGTTTGCATCGTAGATTTTGCACTGTCGGTGAACTTATCACTTGATATTTTACAGCTTGTAGCCTACTTTATAGGCCTACCGTTGTAAACGACCCATCGTCTGCTCATTGTGAATCATAAACGATCAAATGAAACAAATAGTGACATGGTTTTATGGTCAACGTACCGCAATATCCTAACTGAAGCAAGACTGCTTGGACATAGCATGCTTCTTATATCAAGAAGCGCAAGCTGAAAATTGTGATATAGACAACATTGTCAGAATGAAGCAATATGGTATGTCACCAGCAGTGTGCACGCAACTTCAGTTTTGTCAGCCAACAACCGCTGCTGTTTAACGTTCTTTCTCCATTCTTGGCAAGCTAACTTAGTAAGGACAAACACTTTCTACCCGAGAATGTAGGAAAGTAAGCTATCTTTCGTTCGTTGTACTACAACAAATTTTAATTATTTCCACCATAATACGTAATGTAACAACTGGAATTCTCCATAGGGCCAGATTTCGTTATATACTAGTTTTTTCATGGCCTTCTTCGAGGTACAGAACTTCAATATACAATTGAATAATATATTCATATTGAAATGAACCCGAATATTTTCGGCTGACACTCGTCAGTGGTATTCGTCAGCAACTACTACAGAATTGGAAAGGACATGGTATATCAACAATCGTATCACAAAATATGACGTCACCAGCATGAAAGAGAGAGCGTTCAATGTACCATTTTAGGTGGTACACGAACTCCTTTTGTTGACAGAGTTTTGGTTGGTGTATTTTGATAAAAGTCGACTCCAAGGCACACAAATGACGTCATATTTTGTGATACGATTGTTGATAACCGACCAGAAATGAAGATAAGTAGTACAATTGGTCCTAATTAAGTCATTTACGATTCACGCTCTGTGATACTATGGTATTATTAATATATTCTTTATAAACAGTACAACTGGTTAGTACACACATAATCCGGGAAGCAACCTTCCCCCAAAGAAAATTAGGAAGAATGAAGTAAATTTTTAAAATTTCAGTAATACAGTCATATTGTTATTCCTGTGCAATATATGAAGAGGTCAGATTACAGAATTGCGGTGGATAAAGAATTGGCAATGGTTGAAGAGCAGATGATTGAAAATGAAGAATCGAAATTGTTGTTATCATGTTGAAATATATTAAGAAAAAGTTTAATCAAATATCCACAGTAATTGATTTTTTTCGCATTTTATCAATATTTCTACAACTTTTATTGAGGCTTTCGCAGGCCGCACTAAACGCGTTGCGGGCCGCATACGGCCCGTGAGTTGTAGTTTGCCCAGCCCTGGACTAGGTTGATCATTTTACACCAGGTCGATATTCTTCAATATCGGCTGCTTTGATTCTTGCGCTGATGACGCTCAGGGTGGCTTAGTCCGTTCGTTGCTCACACACTGTTTACGGCTACGCGAATTGGTTCGCGAGTATAGGAACATAGCCCTCAATAAGCCTTGGGTAGGAATTCTATGCTCTAGAGTTGACCCCAGTCGGACCCGAGTTCGTAATCCATTAGTGTTCCAGCTGCGAATCGTACAACTACGCCAACTCGCTACACTGTACAAGAATAACCTCGACTTACCGCGAAATGTCTGGAAGCATGGTAGCCAGCCACTTGGCAGTAATGTAACATTACCGTCACGCAATGTAAATTTAGCTTACCCCGGTCCGGTAATCTAACTTTACATGCCAGACCGTAATGTTACAGTCACCTCTGGTATATCCAATCTACATTTCTCCTGAACATTTACCACCGAGACTGTCACTTTACCGCCTACCTATATGCTGTCCGTGTAAATCAAATTACATGCCAGCTTGTAAATTCACGTACATCCATACCTATCCCAAAGCAACGCGATGCTAAAATACCGCAATAGTTTCTTCACGCTCTCAAAACGACATTGGGACAAACTGTATTATACATTCATGATTCACAATAAAATAGTCATCGACTGAAAAGTATTGCTGCTGGAGGTCTAATTCTTCTTCAGGAGGCCTCCAAGTAGCACGACCACGCGTTGTCTAAAAAAAGGTGAATTTCACCGCCGGATAACTTCCAATTGTTTCTTTTTCTCGTCCTCATTCCTTCTGCGTGACTATGTATTTTGTATATATAACGAAGTTTTCGGTCAGCATAAGGGCAGTACTTTTCGGCCAAGGTTTTCTCGCTGCCGATCGTTCTGGTACACTTCCCGAGTCGCATGTTATATGGCGTAAAACTTTATATGTCTTGCTAAATCGTGGCGCGGTTATGGCCAACGCCGACATGCCCATTTCTATAAATGTTGCGTATTTTTTCTTGGGGTCAAAGTACCCAAAAATCAAGATATTTGGCAACTTGAAATCGCGTGCGATTTCAAATTAGCAATTTTTAACAACGGGAGGTGGCGATATTTTCCTGTGCCATTTATGTCTTCGTCTGTCCCGGAACGGAAATTGCCGGAACTAATAGTCCCTCCATACTGAACTGAAACCCCGAGACTCAATCAACCCAACGACCTCGGGCTATTCAAGTGTATCTACTAGTACTGTTGTATTCTCATAATTGAGAATGCAGCTAAACTGAATTATGATTATTTTCGGAATTATTTTCAGTAAACCGATAAAATCAAGACATCAATTGACTCTAAATCGCGCGAACCGCGAAGAAAATTTTTAGGTTGCGTTCATCTGCCCCAAAATACTGTAATATTTATTGATTTTAAGAAAATTTTACAAAAATTTGGGGGGAGGCGATCGCCCCTTTCGTCCCTCCCTGGCTACGCCACTGTCTAAGATCGAGAATATATCAAGACAGCAGAACACATCAAAGAATGAGTAATCAAATGAAACAGAGACGGCGGGATAAGAGAGCTAAGTAGCTAAATTAATATGTAGTAACTGCGTTTATAATAAAAGATGTCGCGGGCCGCGGGCCGCGGGTTGCGTAACCCCGACCTAAGCTATGAGCCGATAAATGTCATTACCAAACTAACAGTTTCAATTACTCCGCGGCGGAGTATATGGTGCCGCATATCATTATATAAGTCGACTACTATCCCAAAATGAAACAGAGAATGAGGCGAATGAAATATTTAAATCATGAAACCAAAGTCATCCGGGTGGTGTGCACAGTCGTAGATATTCACGGTAACTAATACTATGCAGTACTTTACCTTTTACGATACGTATCGCACTCCTCAGTCCTAGGAATCTTCAACGAAAATCTCCACTTTCTTCAATCACAAAATGCTTCTCACCACCCTTTGCTTAAAGCTTGTTTAATTGTTCAGGCGCATAAATGACATATCAAAATGTAACATTACAAGCTACACGCAGCTATTGGCTGCGACCGGTAATGCGTTGTATAATTTACAGAAATTTCTTCGTAAATACACCAGATTTTTAACAGTGTACAGTACAGTCGCATGTTGAATTGACCGATGAATCTGCCTTGTTGTGTTGTGTTCAAACAACGCCAGGCTTGGAAATTATGTACTTTGACGTTACATGGGGATGTCTATCTAGAACCGGTGTGCACAGTAATATTATCTTGAGCAATGATCTTAAATTTCCAACGATATCAATGGCTTCATATAGTTGATGAGTGGTCGAGTAACCTGTACCATCGTTGTCAGGACGCGCGTATCGTTGGAGGCTACGAGGTTGAACAAGGGTCCTGGCCTTGGCAGGGAAACATGCAAGTGCGTTCTACGGGATCCGACGAATGGAGATTTCAATGCGGCGTCGTTCTGATTTCGGAGGAATGGGCGCTAACGGCAGCACATTGCCTCCCCGGAAAGTACGAATAACGCTTCTAATAACCGCGGGAACATCTATTTACATAGAATATACACGATTTCAGACAAGAGATTCTGCTGACATTCGGTGATCACGACGTGTCC
The DNA here is from genome assembly GCF_051294905.1 of Botryllus schlosseri. Lineage (NCBI taxonomy): Eukaryota > Metazoa > Chordata > Ascidiacea > Stolidobranchia > Styelidae > Botryllus > Botryllus schlosseri. The sequence goes on from NC_137246.1 coordinate 21,457,849, forward strand.
GACAACGACACTGAACGCGAACAGGCAGTATCAACGAACGGGATATTCATCCATCCTGAATACGAGTATGAAATGACAGAATGCATTTACGCGATCGGGTTTATTACAACTAGTTGTGTTTCAGTGACTCGTACTATGGCATTTTCGAAGGGTACGATATAGCGATACTGCACTTATTCCCAGCCGTTAACATCACCACCTGGGTAAAGCCCATATGCCTTCCACAATCTTCTCCCGAGCCCGGAACTGTCCTTGTGGTAACAGGATGGGGAGTCACAAGTACGTAACATTTTCACTTCCATGGCCACAATGAATTCTTTTTGAAAATGAACCGTGTGTCACAGATGTTCCAGACCGCGCGAGCCCTCATATCATGCACCAAGTTCGAGCGCCTGTGACGTCACAAGAAATTTGCTCAAAGGCGTATTCTGATTATTATTTCTATGATGAAGAAATGTCGGATATAATATTGTGTGCTGGTCTTCCTCGAGGGACAGCGAGTGCATGCTGGGTAGCTGTTGAATTTGTTGATGTAGTCCAATTACGCTACTGATTTTTCTTACTTCTAGCAGTAATAACAATATACATCGTTTTTCACCACGATTGATTGATTGCTTGGTAGGTCACGATGTCAATTCGATAAATTTCCCTAACGTGATGTCAACAGTTATTACGGTTTTATATTTTATCGAGCAGTTATATAATGCTGGTAAAATACAGCTATAACAAGCCTTAGTAGAACAATTATAATAATTCATATTTGTAAAAAATAATCGTATGATTTCATCTGAAAGTTGGACAAAATTGTCTTGTTAAAGAATTTGATTTTCCTTTCTCAGCAAAATGCTCTGCATTTGTTTATAATATCTCACTAATATTTAGGGGGATTCTGGAGGACCAGCCATGTATCTCCGAAACGGAACGTGGGAAGTCGCTGGACTGTCATCATTTGCCATAGAGTGTGGTACCACAGGAAACCCAACGGGATATACAGACGTGTTCAAGATGCTACCTTACATTTCTGACGGTATGTACGGATTAATATAAAAGTTAAGATTACACAGCATTACGTAAAAATTTCAACTTACAGTAATGAGCAATGGAATTTACAGCCTAGGCCAAGGTAAGCATTTTTTTTTGTTACAGTTCAGTACGCAGCTCTAATTACATGTTTCACCCCCCTCAGTTGAATATACCATCAGAAATCAAACGTCTGGGAATATATCTACTCCTAATTATGATGCAAGACATAACTACCCGAACTTTGCTGATATAACTTGGCGCGTGATCGTCGACGAAAGACAGGTATGAATGCAATCCTTCCACCTATCATAACCGAATGTTACCATTGATATTTATGTTTCCGGAAGGTGATTTCTGTGAGGTTTTCCTCGGAGTTTTATATCGAGAACTCGTATACGGACGAAAAATGCAGTTATGATTATCTCGTTGTCTATGATGGGGAAGAGAGCTCAGCTTCTAAGGTATGTTATTCGAAGCTAACACTGGATTATATCAAACTGATAAATTGCTATTCGCCGCAGTATGGAAACAAGAAATTCTGTGGTCATCTACCTCCGCCGGACTTTGAGACGAAGGGCAATTCTGTTATTGTGAAGTTCAAAAGTGATTATTCTGTCGGTGCCAGAGGATTCTCGATATCATGGGAGGCAGTCCGTGAGTCATTTTGTTTGATAAAGTCCTACTGTAATCTATGAATGGATCGTTTCTGTATTGTATATAGAGGGTTGCGAGCCTGATGAAATGAGATGCTGGAATAAGTCATGCATACCCGAGTCCGCAAGATGTGACGGGGCGATGGACTGTCCAGATAATGAAGACGAATTCCAGTGCGGTCAGTCTTTAGATTCTGTGACATTGTATTGTTCATCGAAATTGGAAATTCACGTTTAAATTCATGCAATGCTGGTTTTTCACATTAGAAGTTATGTTTAAAATTCGAATTCCAATTGGCAGCTCTTGCGTCGGAAGGATCAGCAGCTTGCGGAAAGCCAGAAATTGCTCCTGAATTTCCATTTGTGAGTGTTTGTTGCAGTGACAAAACGTGCGGATTATGTACTGATAAAATATAGTCATATAATGGAAATATACGACGATTAAGTGATGGTAGAGCTAAAATGTTGCATTTTGGTGAATACAATTTATCAGTATAGGGAGAGAGAGGATAGCGAGTTTATACGATATATCAAAACAAGATTCAAAACCAGGATTGTTCAAAACATTCGTACTCGAGCAGTGATTTTTAAAATGTGCCCATTACCTATTCCAGCATGATTTAGTGTTCTCTAATATGAATATATGCCTTTAATTATAAACTAATATTCGAACAAGTGATTTGTGGTACAGAACTTCAGAATAACGCGAAACAATAACTTCATATTGTTAATTTATTCGCTAAAAGATTTTCGACTAACTCTCATCAGTAGCGAACGTTAGTGATATTATGATATTCGAAAATGCGCTTCTAACGACCATACATATTTTGACAGGTACCGCTCATAGTAGGTGGGCACCATGCCCGAGACGGATCTTGGCCATGGCAAGTTGGCTTGTATCGGAAGTATATATCTTATTATTCAAGCTCTAGCTCATTCGCCTGTGGCGGTACCCTTATCTCCGACAAATATGTCCTAACCGCTGCCCATTGCATTTCGAGGTAAGGTTTCAATTCTAAAAATAGTTTGTAACCAACTGGTGAACTTTCAAATCTTCATTTAGTTCATATTCATACGAGGTCGTCGTGGGCGATTATGACAAATCGATCAATTCATCACATGAGAAAACGATCAGTGTTTCCAACGTTATGACTCACAGATCTTACAGGTCAGCAGCAACTTTTTTTCTGATAAATCATACTCCGACTTTGTTACAAGAAAGCTGAACCAAAACGTATGCCATATGATTATTGAAATCTGTTCTACCGTCTAGTTTCTCGCGGCGTCTCGAGGGGCATAAACGCTAAAATTGTGAGTACCCATTTTACAGTCCTGATGATGGATACAAGAACGATATCGCCTTATTGAAACTCGCCGAATCAGTTGATCTCTCATCCAAGTGGCACAAGTCGATTTGCCTTCCACGGCCCGAAGCAACGGGCCCGCCAGTCAACAGTACCTGTATAATTACGGGTTGGGGAATAAATGGTAAATTTCTGATGAATTCGTTTGGTGATCAATTGATACTGAAATTCTCCCGCTTTCAAAACGTTCAGACGGAGACTGGAATTCCGACTCGCCGGATATTTTGGAGCAAGCTCACGTGCGTATTTTAGATGACGCGGAATGCGCAGAGATTGCCGATAGCAACGGGAACAACGGCGATCACTTCATTTGCACCGGCCACCACGAACACGACAGGCAAAATGCGTGTTGGGTAAATTTCTGTATTTGTAAATTTTCGTTAGTGCACAGTCTCTTTGTACAGTCCGTCGTGTATTTTTCAATCACGACATCATGTGTTGCTGCGTTTCAGGGCGACTCTGGAGGACCGCTGTCGTGTTTTGAGGAAGGAAGATGGGTACAGCATGGCGTCACATCGCACGGGACTGCTAGGTGTGGGGAAAGAACATTCTTTACCAACGTTTCTTTGTATCTGAACAGTATTCAAGCTGGTAGGAATTTGAAACTTTGTTTTCAGGAAACCTTTTTGACATCAAACGACCTTTTCTGCTTTGTTTCAGTGATCGACGGCACAAGTGAGTTATTATCAACATAGCACGCGCATACCTGTCCGCATGATGTATATGTCATTCTTAGTATCTGAAAAATACATACAAACACCGTACACATTTACACATTTCTGAAGAGCCGGAAATCTAAGTCCATTTTCAATGAGTGTAGTATTTTGATTCTTCTTACGAAATTGAAGCTATGTCATAAGTATACCCAGAGGTGGTATGCAGAGTTGCAGTGTATGCATAGCTGCCGCTGTAGTAGAGATATATAGCTACTCAATTACAAAGAGGTGTAACAATTTAGAAGATATGTCAAAATGACTTCAGGCGGAGGTAAAAAATCGCAGGTGCAACAAGCTCTCCAGTACAAGTATCCAAAAAGTATATAATTTGGACGAATTACTGTAGAAGTAGAAGTAGTAGGATACTTCGTAACTGATCACCGCTGTTATTAACTTGAATTAACTTCAACCTAATTATCTTAAATGCGGTGAAGAGAGGAGAATGATTCAAAAATTAATTTAGCCATCGTGGTATCGTATATGTTCGCTACGTCCTTACCGATCAATACTTTACTGTTGAAATTCTGCTCTTCCAACAAAGCTCTCAAGTTATCATACTGGTTAAGCCTATGAATGTCGATAAAAGTCATGCAGCAATCAGTGTAGCGGCCATCTGTTCAACCTTGAAACCGCCTTACTGATGGAGTAACTAAGTGACTAATGCTAGAAAATTGAAGAGTTTGTATATAGTTGTACGGCATACTGGATATGACAGCAGTTCTGCGTTAAAGCTGACAACTGCAGCATTGTTCTGATATCCGATCTTCGAATTCAGGTCAAGGTTGCGACACATTGCAAGTACATGAAGGAGAAACGGGATCTGTGCTGTATCCTACTGGAGCCTCGGACTTCGTCGAAACAGGCAGTTATATAAGAAATAACTGTTCATGGTTACTCAAAGGCCCACCTGACACGGTATGTGATCCATGATCGCTGTAATAATCCAACTCGAATGCAATCGTGGTCCACGACGAAGTAGGCGGAGTGATAACTATATTGATGAACAAGCGGTTTCGACTTTTCAATATACAATACACCTACTTCCGCTTTACGAATTTTTAAATAGAGCGTTCAACATATAAGCGCAATCATCAGAACATCCAGGTAGTTACTGCCCCCATACATTTCCATGAACAGGATGAAAGTATTAAAATACTTCAGTTAGAGGATCAAAATATTTCGACAATGAACATTCGCGCCATACCAAAAATGCATTATATCGATTCTATATATTGTGTTGTGTTTCAACGATGCATGACGTCACCATGCCCGTAATCCGAATGGATTGTTCTAAAAGTCTTTTGTTTTCTAAATTTTGTAATTACACTTGGGCTAAAAATTAACAGCGATTTCTCAAGTATGGAATCAGTAACCTTTTCTCTAATGTCTGTTCCTCCAATGCAAATGGCATTTTCACCCACAGCTGCTCATAATACGCATCGAAGTGCCAAGCGACAGGAGTTTTTACAGCAGTTACCTTACGATTTATGACGGCAACTCCACATCCGATCGCCAGGTTAGTTTCCTCTTCATTACTGGTAACATGAGCATCGCCGCTATTTCTGATTGCCGCACAGGTTTTCGACGAAACGGTGGCAATCCGTGACCGGTCAATTCGCGCATTCGAATCAACTTCAAATCAAGTACTCATGAATCTTGATTCCCGCGACAGTCTGCTATCATTGAATATATCGTGGGAAGCAGTGGGTGTGTTCTATATATTCGATATGTGCTAGGGCTCATGGGATATATATCACATAAAACAGTGGTTCTTGACCTTACTGATATCATTACATCCATTAAAAACAATTCATTTTCAATTACCCCAGTTTCAAAAAATATCTAGTCACTGTAAGAAATTAATGAATAAAATTGATGTCATAATGCCAAATCTAGGAAGATTACTGGATAGACATTTTCTTATATCAGGGGTTCTCAAACTTTTTTACCGCGACCCAAATCTGAGTTTCATTGGCATCTCGCGATCCAAGCCTAGCATATCGAAAGATATGCATTTTTAATGTTAGATACTACATACTACGTTTCACGGGCATGTACGAAATATGAAAGGTCGAGCCAATCAGTTGTTCAAAACGCAGATCTTTGAAGCATGTGTGACGCAGGTGTTTCCGAATTGGGCTGCATTGTTTTCCTCGGTGAATCGCATTTGTGCTGCAGTGCTCAGATTGCAAGGACCATTTCGACGACCAGACATATCAATATCGAGATTTTGGCCAACCAGCGACGGTTATGTCGCCACCGATCTCTTTTGCACCGCACATGGCTCAAACATATATTGGCAAACTTCACGTCTTCATGTGCCCTGGTGCGGAAAGGATCAGCCCAGACATGCCTGTGGCTAATAGTCTCGCACCGGCAGCATATTGCCACCCACAGACAAAAGCATCCAAACGGTCTTTGACGATGTTAAGCGATACCAGGAATATACCGTTCTTTCCCAATTGCGAATATGGTTAGAATTATTTCTGTGAATTAATCACTGGGCAACAATTTTGAACGAAAAATTTGTTGACTTTGATTTTGCACTCGATTTTGGCTAATTTTGGCGTGCTGATTCCAAAAATGCCGCTGGTTTTCTTCTATTACGTCAAGTTTTTGCTCTACGACATATGCCCAAAATATGCATATTTTCACGAATTTAGCCGCATTACTTTTCCATACCATATAAAAATCCACACTTTTACCATTTAATAAGTTATACAGCCAAGGGCTCAATTGAATTATAAGGAAAAAAGGTACTGGTATCGATCTAGGCCGATGCTTTCACCCGTTCGTGGTTAGAGGATGCAACCATCCGAGGATATTTCACACACATATTTGCTGCAAACTGCATGCAGGATATGGCAAGAAAAATAAACATTACTATCAGCTATAGGTCCAATGCCCCATTAAGCTTATCCAGTGTAACTTGAAACTGCTATACGCTCGATAATTTGGATCAAGATGAAGATCTCTGGGATAGCAGGCCTAATGATAAAGATTTTAAAATCGAAGATGATTCAGAACGTCGAGTAGTCCATCAACACAAGTTATTGATCTGACATAAGCTTTGCAACTTGGAAAATATATTTTCGGAACTTTTAACATCCTTACGAAGTGCGAAAAGATTACACTGCAAGGTAGAGAAGACATCTCACTTTCGATCAGGAGAATTAGCCTTTTATTCGTATGCCTATACTTTCGGTAGCTTTGCGTATTGCCGTGATACTGGCATTGACATGAAACTGTTACCATGGATTACTGGGAGAGTTAGGAATCCCGATTTACAACTCAAGGGAATTGCAAATGACTATAGGTAGCTCGAGAAGGTTCCTAAAGTGTGGTATTCTCCAAAATGACAACGTCTTAGGTTCAGTAACAATTGCACACTTATTTAGTCCTCGTGAATAATACAGAACCATTGAGAATAATACAAAAAAAAATTGAATTATTGCAATATCACGAGCACGATTGGATCGTATGTGTCAGTTTAGAAATATTGTGTTCTCTTAGTGGTCAGAAAATAAGGATGCACAGCACATGTAACCCTGATACTCATGTGCCACGGCCAAATGTTTATGTGGGACAGCAGACATTCAACAAAACTAAAATATCTTCATAATTTCCCCGAAAACCTTGACATAGTCAGAGATGGGAAACGAGAAAATGTCCCCCAACATCTGAAGATGATGGGGGCAACATACCAAAGTAGATTGGAGCTTACATATGTTAGCTGACTATTGCTCGAGTATCAAACTAGACAACCTACAGAATTATGGGTTATTAGCGTAAATTTTGACCCTCGAACTCGCTCTTTATTTGTCCTTTAGAAGCAATATCAGTTTAAATCAACCAAATAAATCAATGCAAATGTTTATTTGAAGTCTATTGATTTACTTTCGACTGCTTGCGGTTTTTAAAACGTTTTATACAATAAACACAAAATATCAAAAGTAGTGCTATTATGTGGGTTATGAGACAATGTGGAGGTGCCTACCCCAAAAACTTGACGTGATAGAGAAAAACGGAACTCATTTTTGAATTCAGCGCCCAAAAGTTAGTTACAATCAATTGTCGGATCAAATTCAACAAAAATTGTGTTGACCAGTGTTATGCGCAATAAAAAAATGGGGTGCCGCAGTCATGGCCCCTCGCTCCCTCTTCCGTATCCGAGTATTACCCACACAAGTTAGAGATTTCCAGAGAACCCAATGTCAAACAAATATTATCATTAGGGATGGTGTGAACCTCTGAAAGGTTCAGGTTCGTGTGAACGCGAACCTTTTTGAAAGGTTCTGTGTGAACGCGAACGTGAACCTCGTGACGTCATGTGACGTCATATTGCTAATTTAGACCCTATATTTCAATGAAGTGATAGACTATAATAATGTACACGATATACCTAGCGATGACTCGTGCCAAATAATGCCAGAATGCTGAAGTAGGCCCTACATATTGACGTTTTAAACGTCGCTAAATGTATCAACTGCGGCAATCAAATGATATAATAATCCCATAAAATCAATATCTTCCGTCTCTTTGCCAACAATTTCCATGCGGACTTGCCAGCGGATATAAGCTTACGCCTGAACGGTCTAGGCCAGACCGGACAATGTCTTCGGCGTCTGAGTATTGTTATACGTGGATATTGAGCAGAGTGCTGAACGGGTTTCCATACTTGCTACCGACATTACCTCATTAACAAGTTATACAGCAGTAGCCAACACCGTAATTGCACGGATTTGCTTATTGTGATACAGTAAACATATGAAGTCATGATTGACCCGTACGCCCGCTAGATTTCTACACCAAAAAACGATATCACTCTCACTGATTGGTTAAATAAGCATCATTCGCTGACTACATGTAGTGTATTCACAAACGGAAAGCTTGATATTTCGAGCAAACTTTTGTAACAAGGCGAGTAAAATTTTTGAGATTGTCAAGGTGCATGCTCCTTTAGTGTTGATTGTTTATGCTGCCAGCGCCATGCATAGAGTGGTTTGCAGTTGAATTGCAATAAATGTGAACCAAAGATTTTAGAATGAAGTAAAGACTTTAATATATGAAAAAGGTTCACAGGGCAGAACCTACCAAGGTTCTGTTGTGAACGCGAACCTTAAAATTTCCGAGGTTCACACACAGAACGCGAACGTGAACCTCACGTTCACACCATCCCTAATTATCATGACATCAAACAATTTTTGCAGTACAACACATATTCATGATCAAGCCATATTGTCGTACCCATTTTTCTGCGCTCCCCGCTTATCGGTGATACTCCCCAAGACAATGAATGAATACAGACGAAAACGCAGAATCAACTCAAGATCGCGCGAAGTGCGAGGAATTTTTTTGGTTGCGGGAAATTCGGCAAATATTGCCTGCATATTAAAAATCGACCGAGTGCGGTGGCAACCTAAATTGCGACCCATACTTTAAGAACCGCTATCTTATATCATTGTCGTTTGCAAGTGTTTTGCAATGTTTCGTCTTCATGGCTCCCGTTGCCGATAATTCTACACTTTACCGCAATATTATGAAGGATACTGAGTTAAATCTCAAGTCTTTCCGAAAATATTTTTGTATATTTATACGATGCCTTCGAGGATACCGATCGGAATCGGTATCTCTGCTGTAACCATCAGAAAACTACAGAGGCAACTTATTGCATAATCACGCAATTTTTCTTGTCAGTGTATTGAATGAATTTGATCAAATAAACCCCTAAAATTCTACATTTTACACACTCGAGGGTAATTAGCCACAGGTTAAGAATCGCTGGGACAGTATATGTGTTGATGCAAGTTTAGAAAGTTAGTCAACTGAGTGTCATAATTTACCAATTAGCTGGCGCGGTTGTTTGATACTAAATCACTATGGAAAGGCATAAAATGTTTTTTTGTTCAAGTTGCCTGTACCGCCGATGAATTCCGCTGCTGGGATGGCTCGTGCATTAATGGGGCCTTGAAATGCGACAATCACAGTGATTGTGACGACGGAAGTGACGAGAAGATATGCTGTGAGTGCATAAGAGGAAATGTTTGTTTGATCCGAGTATGCATGCTCAGTGCTTACATATCTAGAATAATTGTTAAATTTACAATCGTACATAGGCTATATGTCTGCGTACATATGCCTGCACACAGTGAGAATTATCCATAAAGTGCATGTGTGGCGAATGTCAATGATAGCAATAGGCGCAAGATGTACAATAGGGTTGTTCAAAAATAACTTTTTTTTCCAAATTTCTCTCGCTTAGTGATAAAATTGTCAGTTTGCCTAAAAAACGCTACACACCAAATTTGGGTCAATTCCGACCAGTAAAGGCCGTGCAATCTTACATTAAAATTTCGACGATTGTTCAATTTATAGTATTTACGGTGGCAAATTTGGACACTTCGATATGACCAAATATCATGTTCCAGGCATGCCTGAAGGGAAGGTAATGCTTTTTCATGGGTTTACATCTTGATACTGGGCTGTGATAGAGTTGAGACAATGATATTGCTAATTAATGAAAAATTAATTTGACCATGATTTGCTGGAAATGAGTAAACGAAATTGAAATAGCCTCGTTAAAACTATGGTGATATATATTAGCAAATAAAATACTTTTAACGCTGAAATCTGGCACTATGAACAGAAAATGAACTGACGCTCACGTAAAATACAGCAAAATATATATTCCCCAGGTGAATATCGATAACCGAAAGTATCTTTTGTCGTGCCGGTATAGATTTGACGATGCTGTTGCTGTTTTCTTCACAATGAATCATGATATTTTCTATTCACGACTCCTATACACCTCTACAAGGCGAATTACGAATGTTGAGGCATTATTTTCGGAGTTTAGCGGATCCGCATCATAATAGGCCATTTAAATGTACCGTAATGAACTCGCGCCAATCAACAATAATGGGATGTTTGAGGTTGGTCATGTGACCAGTTGGTTGATAATAATGATGACATATATTCCTCATATCAATAAATCTTCTGATCCACTTCATATCATCCTCGAAATTTGGTGGTGAAAAAATACCCGATGAAAGAAAGCACTCGCAAGGAATGAGAAGAGCTAGAACGAGCCGCGGCATAAAGATCACATTGAAAATGAACTGAGAAATTGGCCACTAGGCCGACGTGGATGTCAGTTGAGACCGCAACTGCGCGTCGTTCGGCATCCTCCTATATGTTCGTTACCTTTCACGGTGTCTCATCGCATTGTACATTGTGTGTGTCTTGATCGGATGAAAATATAATCTCCATGATTATTGATTATTGTCTTTCCATACAATTGTCTTCACTTAGCCTAGTAATACGGCAATGCGCTTTATTACACTACTGCAAAAATAGTATTTTTGCTGATAGTGAAAGATCCCATAGATGATTAATACGCTCTATAAAGCTGGTAAGTTACAATTTGGTTTCCCAGGTTTTCTAGCAAATAAAAATCATGTCATTAATTGGCATGTACACCATTTCTGATTGCTATCAGCAGCGTGTGTCTGGGCCGTTGACTGATACTAATGCTTGTGGAACTGCGAATTTGGAATCAGTAAAAAGTTAAAACCAATCGGTTCTATTAGCAATAGTTCAATACACCACAAGATTGCAATCCAATGAAAAGATGTGACGTAAGCAAACATTGTACAGTGGGTTCGACATTCCGTATCGTCGGGGTCGTTGTCTCAAATACCGAAACACATATCAGCATCGCTATTAACTTAACGATGACCTGAGATTCCTTGAACATCAAATCGCGAGATACTCGAGTTCCCTTGATGTAAATGTCTGGAGAAGGATGTGGGATCTCTGAAATTCGACAAATGTCTCGCAAGTAGTAGTTCGCTTGCCAGAAGAATATAGACATTCTACCGCAGGATATCGGAAAAAAGCAAATGCCATAATGCGTTGTGAAGACAACATCCACAAGCTCATAGGCTCTGATTACGTGAAATTCACACTGATGTGACAAATGATATCGCCTGAAGTCCGAGAAATATGTTTTACTGTGTTTTACGTGCATGACAATTTATCTTCTCTTTATTGTCCCGGATTTCAGTGCTGAAAGTATTCATTTGCGATGTATATCATTATCGTTTTCACGGGGCTCTTTCAATGTCGTACCATAACTTATCAGTGTCATGTTCATGTTTCATATATTAGCAATCTCATCATCCAAACTATCACCAGCCTTTATCAAGATGTAAATGCGTGAAAAAGCATGATTCTCACTTCAGACATGCCTGGAACAAGATGTTTGGTCATACCGAAGTGTCGAAATTTTTCGCCGTAAATACTATGAGGTCAAAAATGGTCGAAATTTCAATTCAAGATTGCACGGCTTTTACTTGTTGGAATTGACTGAAATTTGGTGTGTAGCGTTTTTTAAAGCAACATGACAATTTTATCATGAAGCGAGTGAAATTTGGAAAATAAAGTTATTTTTGAACAGCCCTAATGTACAAGTGTTTTGATCTCATTGCAGCTCGACCAGAGCTAGTCGAATGTGGGCGACAAGATATTGCTCCGGAATTCAACTGGGTAAGAGCAGCTACATAAATATTAGATCTCGGATTACGAGACACGTTTTATTTGTATCGTATTTAAGAATGCCAGGGTGATCGGAGGAGCTATTGCCGTGAATGGATCTTGGCCTGGTCAAGCTTATATAGGACGAAATTACAAAGGATCATCGTATTTATCGTACCGGTGCGAGGCGACGATATTAAATCACCGCTGGGTGCTTACTGCGGCACGATGCGTCGAGTATATGACGGAGTGAGTCAGAGTCTTCTGCATCGAATCTAAGCTGTGTGGGTGTGGTAGTAAACAATGTATAATATTTAAATATCGAGGTACCAGAATACATATTTATGTGCCTAAATCTTCTTCAGACACAGATCCGATCAGTCCCAATCTGCGCCTTTGATGACCCTTGGGCCATAGGTCTTTTCTTAATTTACCTTTCCCTACAAAACATTTCCGCGCGAACTTCGTGCGGGTATAGCATTCCACAAGTTTTTTCAAAATCTATTATCACATTGATCACGCCTTTTTCGAGAAAATTGATTGAAGGTTTCTTATTTCAGGAATTACATCGTCGTCGTGGTGGGAAATCATGACGTAGTAACTCGTTACAATGAAGGTGAAATGTATCGTGTTGCTAGTAAACATGTTCACCCCAGGTAAATAATGCATGTTTAACGTATATATGAACAATTTTTATTTACGAAAATATACACGCACAAGCCCAATTTATGCATTTATACAACAATTTTACTAGTTATCGCATAGCATTTGTGGTAAATGTGCCCTCAATACAAATATTATATCTTCAAGTTTAAATATATAGTTTATTCGATATACTGAGTACCCATTTAGAAACGTGTGGCGAAGTCTCATCTCATGTTACAGATCGTTCATAAATTCCTGTTGCAGATATTCGTCCTCGTACTATAGTAGATACGAGTTCGACATCGCCCTATTGCAATTGCGAACGTTGATCAAGTTTTCGTCATACGTACAGCCAGTATGTTTTGCACAAAGCGACGATTTCACCGAACCAGAAGTGGGCGAGCAATGCGTGGTACTGGGCTGGGGGCAAACAGGTAAACGCCATGCCATGAATGGGCAATTATTTTTTCTGCGCGAGTTAAATGAGAAGCAGAACATACGTTGGCGGACCGAGTCAAAAATTTTAGCTCTATTCTCAAGCGTATTAATTTCATTTCTAAATTGAGAGCAGTGAATTACGCTGTTAGCTAATAAATGCTGCACAAGGGATGTTTGGATATTAGGGAATGAGCAAGTGACGGTTAATTACCAAATAATACTATTTATTTGCTGTCATGTTTCAAAACAATATTAAACATGATAGATTTTCAACTCTCATTAGCAACCCTATCATCGTTTTTCTATCAAGACATTAGAAACTCTTTGTGATAGTACAAAGCTTGTCTTAGTCACTGCCTTCCAAGGAGTGTGTACTGTTCAGCTTGGCGAAATTGCCTTGAGCGAAGCTTGTAGTTCTTCCGAAATTCGCGCTACCTTAACCGAGTGCATATCTTCGTGTTTTTGTCATAAGACCGACTTAAATTATACTTCTTAAACACAGTGACATGCTCGACACTAACTACTAGGAAGCAGTGGTGGCTTTTGGGGTGGGCGAAGTGGGCGGTCGCCTAGGCCCCCCTGGTTGAAGGGCCCGCCCCTCTTTGGTTAAAGCGCTATTTTAAGGTTTATAGTGAATATACGTGGAAATCCAGGTAACAAACAAGAAGATGATTCCATACAGATGGGTCAATCATCAAATCTCTGCATTTGTTAGAAAAGTCCCATACATCCCAATAATCATCAAGTCTCTGCATGTGGCAGAGGTAGCCTTCTTAGAATTTGACAATGTATGATAAAAGAAGGCCCAGTAGCAAGAGCAGTGGTTCACAGTCGCCGGTCCGTACGGCACGTGGCAAGTTTCCTACCGGTCCACGACATGTATTAGAATTTTGTATCACAAACCCGAAATGCGGGGAGACGTATACGCTTGTCCACTAATTAGAGAAATAAAACTTCAGATATTTCTGCATTGTGTCGTAATAAAGCAGGAACGGGCAATATACGGCCCGCGGCCCTGGTCTGCCGAGATTCCCCAATACTTACTTGTACGTCAAATTTTAGTGACTGTATGTTATTATATAGGCTTACGTTTGTGCACATCGCGCGAGAGTGGAGCTTAGGCGTAAGTTCGTCGAAGCAAGAAGACCTGCATTTTCGGCATTTACGATATACTGAACCCTAACGAGTTGATATCTCGGTAAATTTGGGGTACCGGGCTTGTCAAATTTCGACATTGCAATTAAGCGATACCAGCAGTACCGTACAGCGAGGTGAAAAAGCTTGAGAACCACTGAGCTATATCAATTCAACATTACATTTAAGCCTGCTTCAAAGCCGTTTCCAAGTGGCGCACTAATATTACGTTGGCAATAATAAATGCGAATGGGGGTCTGGGGGCGGACCCCCCAAAAGCTACGATTACATACCTATAGGGGCCGCCTGAAAGTCTCGCTCACCCCCCCCCCCCCCCCCATCCGCAGGACCACCACTGCTAAGAAGTGCTCCAAAGTATCTTTAAATTTCAGCTTTCGGCTTTCTTTTTTTGACATGTCCGTTCATCCTTTATCAGTGATGATGACACTTAGTAATCGCGGGAACTACTTGATTTGTTTCACCAATTAGTGATATGGAAACTTATCCCGAAACATTTTGAAGCTCGTGTAATGCGTAGCCTAAATGTGATAAAGGCAACAAAGAATGATTGGTGACTTCTCGTGAGTCTCGTTGTTACGTCATAATTTTCTACATTGAATTTGAATCTGTATTACGCATTCGAGGTACGTAGGTTGCGTAAACACGGCATGTAAAAGTGCAATCTTGAAATTAAACGAATTGTCGGTTCAGCTTATGCAGCCAAGCAACTTTTCACGGGCCGCTCAGAATAGCTCCACGAGCCGCACTTTGCCCAGGTCTGCTCTATGATGTCAATCCGCGGCTTCAAATAGTTTTATACGCAAATTCAACCGAGAAAGGGCATATAGTGCGATATATATACTGTTCATTCGGTCTTTTCAAAAATGACTTCTTTTCTCAAATCGTGCTGGCTACTCGATAACATTGTTAGGCTACCTAATTTAAGCCTACACACAAAATTTAGTTCAATTCCAGCCAGTAACCGCTTTGCTACAGGAGAAGAAAATTTATATTTATTATATAAAAATATATACTAAAAATTTGAAAATTTTCTGTTCACCCCATGAAAGTGTTAGGCTGTCTATAGAAACGATGCTCACCAAATTTGGTTCAATTCCAACCAGTGGAAGTGGAGTTATTGTCGTCGGAAAATTTGGATTTGAATAAAATAGTATTTACGG
This sequence comes from Botryllus schlosseri, assembly GCF_051294905.1. Lineage (NCBI taxonomy): Eukaryota > Metazoa > Chordata > Ascidiacea > Stolidobranchia > Styelidae > Botryllus > Botryllus schlosseri. The sequence goes on from NC_137246.1 coordinate 21,473,538, forward strand.
TGACCGATTTTTGTTTATTTATTGTAGTTGTGCTCACCGTAAATACTATTTTATTCATATCAAAATTTTTCGACGGCAATTACTCCGCTTCCACTGGTTTGAATTGAACCAAATTTGGCGAGGATCGTTTCTATAGACAGCCTAACACTTTCATGGGGTGAGCAGAAAATTTCAAATTTTTTAGTATTCATTTTTATATTATAAATAGAAACTTTCTTCTCCTGTAGCAAAGCGGTTACTGGCTGGAATTGAACCAAATTTTGTGTGTAGGCCTAAATTAGGTAACCTAACAATTTTATCAAGTAGCCAGTACGATTTGAGAAAAAAAGTCAATTTCGAAGAGCCCTACTGTTCATAGTCTTTGACTAAAGTTGACTTCCTGTATAAGGAAGCCAAGACTTACAATTTACGTCGATAATTGTGGTTGTGTCATGTCTTGTTTTCGGGCGTGAAATCAGATGCATTTTCTTTCCTACGGTGAGGCTGAATGACCGTGACCAACTTGATTGGACGTTCAAGTATATGAGCATGTCCGTCCATTGAACTTGAACCATTGGACACATGCACACTAAAGTTTGGACAAGCTCGTAGATTTGTTAATACGCGAGATTCCCCAGATCAGTGACATCTTGACAATGTCTACATACATAATTTGTTGGGTTGTTTGAACGTGAAAGCCAGCAAGTTACAGCCCAGGGTAAACTAAAAATTATTCCTTGAGTTTTTCGTTGTCAATTCAATTTCAAGTTGAAGATATTTTATTGCGTACTGGACATGGTGATGGTCATTGCCAAATCGAAAGACCGTAATTCCTCACTTCACATTTTGACCTATATGGATTGAGCTTATTTTCCAACTTTCGCTTTGTCAGATGATGGGAGTTATCGATCCACAAGCCTACGCCAGGGCCGAGTTCCAATCCTGAATAGCTCCGTATGCGAAGAACAATTAAGCTATTACGTATTCAACGAAGAGAACATGATATGTGCCGGTGATCCCGAAAATGGGGGAATAGGAGCCTGCTCCGTAAGATATTCGTTATCGTTATACCTTTTCCGTATCCTAGACATCACACGATAATTAATCCATATCACTGCAGAACGATGTTGGACCCCTTATGTGCTTTCGCAATAATACATGGCTGCAATTCGGAATCGTATCGAGACAGACCAGCTGCGGAAGACCTGAAGGAGTCGACGTCTTTACCAAAGTTTCGTCTTATTCCCAATGGATTGTGGAAGGTATTTGAGAAAGTCGTAGTACAAAAGTATCACTTGCATCAAATCTGATTGCTGCAATCAACTTGTTTTGGCAGTGACGAATGGAACGTCAGATCCAGTGGAAGGTACATTCGAATATGATCATATCAATTTTCGAACATCGGAAGGTTTCAATATTGTTCTGTGTATTTTATAGTCAAACGTCTGGGACAATTTCATCCCCCAATAATAGCTCTACTGGACTCGGTATAAAATTAGTATTCAGTAGCAGATTTCACAAGTAGTTCGCATATGTTACAACTTCGTGGGCTTGAAAGCGCGTACACGACCGTTTCGGCAAGATCTTCTGCCGCATTGCCGCGAACTTGGAAAGCATTTCAGCGGCTCGGCCGGGTTCTCGGTCTCGCTGATACCATCTATTTACGAAGTACGACTCGACATGCCCTGGTGATATTGACGTCATCGCTTAGCGGTGATGGCGAACTTGGTAGTGCGCCGCAGGCCGGTTGTCTACACCGTGTCCCAAAGTACTGTTGATGCTTATAATGTCACCGTCGTCTATGCGGTGTTTCGTCATGAGTTTGACGGCCTCGCGGCTGCATATCGTAGGCGTCAGTACGTTGACTGGCAGCATTTGGTTCCAATCTTCTATCTTGCCGGACAGCAACTGACAATCGTGCGCTAATCCGGCGTTGTTGATGAGAACGTTGATACCGGAATATTTTTCGTCAATAAATTTGAATAAATCCAGGATATCCTGTTCTTTTTCAACGTCGCACCTAATCGCGACGATTACGCCACGACATTGCTCTTTTGCCTGTTCAGCGACATCTTCCAGTGCTCGAATGTTTGTAGCACACCCAACCACCTTCATGTTGCACGATGCTAGCTTGAGGGCGATCGCCTTTCCAATGCCAGATGACTATCCTGTCATCAACAACACTTTTTCTTGCCATCTATCCACTTTAGGATTGGAATATAATAGCCGCTATGCAACAACAAGGCAATCTCCCTCTGTAGGTTGGTTATCTATCATTTCACATATAAAAGTGAGACACTTATTCCAAAACTTCTAAGCAGTTTTGCCTGTTTATATAGAAGTGTGAGTAGTTATCTAGAGTGAAATCGACATAAGAACCGCGTGAAACAGTAATTTGTATTTGTAGCGCCATTCGTCATTTTGCTTGCAAATACAGCTTGCAATTTCGACAGGAGCCACCTTGGATTTACTGCTAAAAGTTTGCGGCCCTTCGACCAAATCTACTCTTCGCAAGTACTTTCTTGAGTACTTCTCAGACCTTTCATTTTATACTTCCACTTGAAGTAGTTTTGACATATCTTGGAAATCACTACGGCTACTTATAATTGAGTCAACATTTGTGGTGTTACGTCTACTTCTACTTGCTTTGCAACTCTGACTATTATGACCGATTCTGTTGTTGACTGTCTTGTATTGCTGAATTATCCTCAACTTTATCGGTCTATTTATAGAAGCATGTTACGGCGGAATTACCGTCAACGGGATGCAGGGCGCTATAGCGTCACCAAACTATCCCTCCAACTATCCGAATGATGCAGAATGCTCATGGAATATTGTTGTACCTGATGGAATGGTGAGACTCCTATTTACTACTAGACCCCATAACACCAATACGAATTTGAATATCGTTATGCTGCGAAGCCACACAGTGGTCCCAAAGACAGTTTTCAATTAGAAATCGTTATTTTAGGCGCCCAGTTGGCGATCTATCTACTGGCAAATGAGAAAGGAATGTGAGGAATTGCTAATAAACCAGCCAAGCATACCCAAATGATTAAATTTCCTCGATCCTGCCTTTGACTATTTCAGTCGATGCACTACGCGCAATTGCTATTAAACACTATATGATGTAAACAAAAAGATTTTCCGTCATAGCGTGGAGTACAAGTTACGTGCCTTAAGCCAAAGTATAATTGTCGTAAATATAATGTCGGTGCACCCATGCAGTGAACCTTGAAATATATTTTTCATATTGACGGCACTTGCGACGCATAAAGGCAGCGGGTATATGCTGGGCTCCCACCCAGTTGATTGTTAAAAAAATAAAACGGATATAGTCAATACGAAATACACGCAAATTCCAAAATCACCATTCCTAATGTCGATTTCAGTGTCGATATAATTGCAACGAGAAATTGTGACGTAATGCAGAAAATGACCAAGTGAAAATATCGTTTGTATGAGATTGAGGCTACTTTTTCATGATACTATTTGCATTACACATGGAGATAAGGTTGACCTCAAAACTACACCGCTTGTCGCGGCCCTTTTACTTTTGATCCAGCGACGTTTTTTTTTATCCAGGTAATTGCAATCAAATCGAATGACTACTTTGGAGTCGAACTTGGTGGATCAACGTGTTATTATGATGCCCTCACGTTTGATAACGAAAAGGTTTGAATTTAAAGATGATGTTATCTTAATAGCGGCGACAAATAAAGTTGATTAATCAGATGAGCGTTTTGAAGGTATTCTGCGGGTTCGAAGTGTTTCCTAGCTTCCATACCGACGGCAGTCAATTGCAAGTCACCTTCACCAGCGACGGATCGGTTACATATCGTGGATTTTCATTCACATGGACGGCTATTAGTAAGAGACGCTCAAAGTATTTTAGGATGCGAGCAATATTGCGCTGCCTAGATATTACATTAACATGACGATGGACAAAATTGAATTATAACTGATTCGGATCAGATACTGGCATTTTTGCTCACATCGAATCGAATCCCTGTTTTTCAATCTTATACTCTATTGACGAACATTCAGAGTGGGATCAATCGAAACAAATTTCAAAGGGATTTGTACAGTGGTAAACATATAGAAATATTCAGTAACAATATCATAAAATATATACACATTTACTACAGCGCAATGATATATTCATATTTAATACCCCATGTTTTAAGTATCCCATGGCGAGAAGAGAGTATCGAACCTGTATAATTGTGGTTGATAAAATACCTCCCAGATTGTGGAAGGGCAGGGTCATAAATTTTAGTACACACGTTGGTGGTGCAAGATGCATTGTGATATATTTACCCAGACGAATCTTCCATTCCGGAGAGTCGCGTTACTCACATTCACGCAGAGAGTGGAACTATTTCGTCAACCAACTTTCCTTCCACTTATGGTCGCTTTTTGGAAGAAGTATGGATCGTACGATCACCGAATCCGGACATGGTAAGGATGGCCTTGCGAGATATTTTTATCTGGGGGATTACAACTCACGTGCATTGTATTGATACGCATGATTTCCGCGAAATATGCCGCGATCTATTTCCATAGTACGTTTTTATTCCGAAGTAAACATCAATAGATAGCGTAGGAATAGTTATGAATAACATTCTATGACCATTTACCATGGAAATTGGGAACTTTCTATAAGTCCTGAAAGTGATTTCCGATATAAGTAAGGGCATGTTCACAAGTCACAATAAAAAGAATGAACATATTAATTCAATCAATTGAATAGGTGTCTGGCGGTACTGAACCCGATTACTGCTTTTACGACTACATTCATTACAGTATAATTTATTTACTCGGATACATATGAATAGTGGCAAATTATGTTAGAGCAATTTAATTAAAAGAAGAACGCCAGATGAAGTCAGCTGTACCCCTGGGTAGCTATGGGGGGTGATACCAAAATAAACGTGTTAGAATGAAATTATAGTTAAGTAAATACTTAGCAATGTGCATAGGTGACGAAACTTTTGTGTCATCAGGAGATATCAATCCAATTCGATCGACTGTTTGACCTCGAAGATGGTGTTGGAAATTCGTGTCCGTACGATTCGTTGACAATTTCAGAAGGAACGTCACGTCCCAGTGCTTATGTAAGAATCGCTATCACTACACGCAAAGTGGTGAATTGGTCATGTTTCAACTGAATTGTAAGGAGCATCGCATTTTCATTACAGGACGAAAAACTCCAATTATGTAATACAACAAGACCTTTAACAACGCATTTCATCCGAAATAGTGATATGTACGTTTCTTTTAAAACTGATAAATCGATCAATGGACTTGGATTTTCTTTCAACTTCTCTTCTATAGGTGAGTTATCATGGTTTCATGGAAGTTGATTTCTTTCTGTGAGCAGACATTTTTCATCACCAGACCAGCGTCGTAAGAGCGCAACTCGGGATGAAGTGGTTTCGATTGATATATGTCAATTAAACCGCATTCAACCCGACGTGACAACACCACTGCGATGTCATCTAAATTTCGAAAGAGCTATATCAGTACAAACGCATTTTGTAATGCAAATCCACATTATTATTATAAGTAAAAATCGTGATAGTGGCGCTTATCACGGCACAGGTTTTGTGCGCCACTTCTATACTTGATTTTACAATGAATTTGCATTATCCCAATATATACAACATCGTTCAGTTCTATGGGTATACCAGCATGCACATTCAATACAAGGAGCTAGCCGAAAATAAACAAACACGACATCTGGTTATACAAATAATGAATATACAACATGTATTAGCTATACTATATAAGTCGTCCCGAAGATATCACGAACTGTACAACATTATCCAATATCGTTGGATCTGTTAAATCCACATATTAATGATGGAACCCGAAACCCGCCATTGCACCAAATATTAAATCTGCGCAATACAGCAATTCGGCAAACTATGGTTACTTATGTGCTTGTAGGTTTGGTCTTATTCGCTTGTAAGACTTTAAAAACACTATTTCCCAAGTCAAAGACCCAGCAATCCATTACTTACATGGACTGACCGGATTGGTTAATTAACCTGATACTTCGGTACTATCACACTTGCATCAAAAGCTTGTCTATTGACGATTCCACGGTATGCGTTATAACGTTATATTTCACCTGATTTAACCATACATCCACAATTCTACACATAATGCTGCAGGCGTTAAAGAAATTGACATGAGCAATGCATATTGATTTTCGCAGATTCTTCTTGTCAAGGAAACAACCACATAAACGGTACAAGCGGGACAGTATCAACGCCATTTTTTCCGGCACCGTATCCAGAATATGAGCAATGTACCTGGATCATCACTGCTCCCGAAGACAAAGTAGAATTACGGAGAAATTAACTTCCTTTATTCACTATTTCATGCGTTTTTTGGTCGCAGCATATCGCTATTCGCTTCGATGAGAGGTTTTCGATTGGATACAGCTATTTGTATGGTGGGTGCGGATACGGCGACCATCTTCAGATATTTGATGGTCCTTCGGAAAACTCCGAACAGGTAGGAGTATTATAACGTTTCGCCGACGTATTCCTCTCGATACCTGAGTCTTGTTTAGAATGGTTCGATATATTTGAGTTAAATTATTACATTTTATGACATTATCACATTTTATATGTCCAAATCCGAGTTCAAGCTATTTTTATCCAGATTACTCGAACATACTGACTGTTTGTCAGATAGGTGACTCGAAATTCGAACTTTGGTCATGACTCAAACTCGATCGCACTTTGAGTAAATATCATAGGCGCTGAACTCGGGTATGCTAGGTATGCCGTTCATACCTAGGAATTTTTTTGGGTATACGGCATACCCAGAATTCGGCTAGGCCTGTAACTGACTGGCTGGTGAATTGATCGATTTTGAACTAAGCAATGTATTTCGTACTGCTGCTGAACACTTAAGCATATCAGCAAAAATACATTCAGGCGTGTAGCAAAACCCCGTCCTTTTGAAATGACCATTCTGACGCTAATATTCAGTTGCAATTCAGTAAGTCGTATTTTATCAGTGTTGTGCGTGGCGACGGCCAATTAACGACAAGCGTGTTTTCAATTAGCGGGAATCGTTTGTGCACAATGTAACGCAACGCGATCTCGCGGTGAGATGATTGCGAAGTCATTGATTGCTGCGCGCCCTGCAATCGTCGCTGGCATGATTTCTCGCGCCTCCGTCAAGCCTAGTTTCGCTGACTTGAAGAATCGCATCTGGGATAGGCCCGGTGCGCACTATACCGTCGCTGGCCTGCACACGATACCATCGTTGGCTTACACAATTGCGTGTGCAATAGGCCTGTTACGAAATATATCATCGCTAGCCTAACTATCGCATCTCGGGCCTGGAATGTTTTGGCTCTCGATTGTGATTAAAGATCGACATCGCGAAACTGAATGACATCGAATGTCCGCAAGCATGTGCGACGCGTGCGTACTTGATTTCCGCTCATACTTGAACATAACCATCAGAAGATGCGTCTCAAGGTTTGAGCTACTAGAGATGTCAATTTTTATTGGGCGAAATGTGACGATTGTCATCTCCTGCTGTGTCGGAATATGATATATGATGCGCCGGCCGGAACTATCGCGTTTTCTGTGATTGTGATGTCAGACTGGCTCAGGCATTGAACATGGACGGAATTGATCGAAATACATACTGATCGTGAACAGACAGCGGCGTAATTGACTTCGATTAACCCTAATACTAAAACAGAACGATCAGAAAATGTCTTGCAGGCTCTTGATATCGAAACTTCTAACTCCCCTGAAATCAGAGTGACTAATGAATAGAGTCCAGCGCAGACTTTCCATTTGTGAGAATAATTCCTGCAACTTTAGTTTATTAGCCGTCACCAAAGATGCGTATTCGTTTGTTCTAGAGGTGAGTAATTGAAATCTCCTGATTGTAGGCGCGTGTGTTGGCGAGTATGTTGCGGGAGATTGCGAGCTGCTAATTGACTGCATAGTCGGACTAGCTAGTAATCTTATCTTATAGCAGCGTGATGTGTCGTAGTAGTGACGAGTATATTACGTGCGAGTCCGTTACACGAGGATGCTGATCCGATCTATGAATTATTGGCATTGGTGCATGTGGATTGTGGGTGTACTTAACCATAATAAACTGGCGCTACCTTGGTAAATTTGAAATGAATTCAATCAATTCAGCAAGCACGCCTGCTTAATACTATCGTAATTTTGCCACCATATACAAGTGACAGGTGATATTGAACACTAGCGAGTCGGCTCATTTGTCAATTATGACGCACTATGACGTCAGGAAAATTGGAGTTCAGCGCCTATGGTAAATATATACATGAATACATGTATAGTAAAAATGGAATGATTGGCTATAGTTAGAGTTTCATTTTAAACAAATGGTGTTTCAAAACACCTTGTTTAAAACATGTTTTGAACAGTGTTTCAAAAAAATTGCCTCTAAAAAATTGTGTTTTTTGTCTATCGTATAATTATGCCATATTGGCGTAAGTACTTTTGAAAAAATAAGTAATATGAGCCTGCGGACGGTTTGCACCCGATATAGTCTACGCACACGATATGAAGTGGTTGGAGCCCTCGAAATGGTTTGTCGGTTTAACAGGTTTATCACGGAGGTATAGATCATTGGAACTTAGTCGGTTTTCTGATGATGATGACGGCCGACCTTAAAAATGCTGCATAACGATATTTTTTGTCCATTTATCAGGGCTGGCCAACCTTTTCAGCCAACGGGCCACATTCGATTGACGAATTATTGCGCGGGCCACTAGCCGCGCGAAGATTTTTTGACGTTCATAGGTCAATAATATTGTCATTTGACTATATTGCGGGCCTGTTGTATATCGCTGGGCTAAGTTTGCGAGGACTGGGCTATTCGGCGCATGGACATGGATATCGAAAGATGCGACCAACATGCGTCAATCATTTCGTGCCTAGGTTCCATAGTCGACGGTCTTACTGCGAGCGCAAACGCAATGTCGCATATGATGAACGACACTTTGTCTCGTAATCGCGAATATAGTTAGACTCAATCTGATACATTAGGTGTACTTCCATTTTCACAAAAGAGCAACAATATTAAAAACAAGAAATCGAGTGACAACATGTTGCGCCAAGCTTGTATAAATTTTTTACCTTTGATAAATCTACCGCAAATTATTCTGCTTTATTGTAGTGTACGAAGATATACCAATATGTGAATGGCTGAAGGATCTGTCAATGCGTCAAATCTGATATTTTAGTCATCATATCTCAAGTGTTGCGGCCAGACTAATCAAATTTTTGGTTAGCCTTGCAAGTTCACAATCTGTGCGATCCATTTTTGATATTAGAAATTTCGGAAATGACCTCGCGGGTCACTCAAAACCTTCTCGCGGGCCACGGGTTGGCCGGCCCTGTAAAATTTATGACATGGGTCGAAAGCCTTTTTCGTCAAAGAATCCATATTTACCCTGGATTTTGAATTGTCAATGTAAATATACTGTGATGTCACAATTAGAAGATTAATGCCACGTTTTAAACATTTTTGTTTTGAATTGATTTTTGTTTAAGATGCAACCTCAGTCCTCAGTTATAGTCACTGTATTCGATTATACCTTATTTGCCTAACACTGATCTACGATATGGATATTTACGATTAGTAAAGCTTAGACGCTACCTGTTGCAGTATCTCTACGATTTCTGTGGACAAACACCTCCAAGGGGCTTCCTTTCAACCAGCAATTCAATAACAGTGCGATTTGTCAGCTCGTCCTACGTGCCGTCAACCGCTGTCGGATTTTCTTTTGATTGGACGACGGAAGGTGTGTTTTTAAATTGCCGTGTATCAGTAATCGGAAAATACATGAAAACGAATGCGATTTTACAGACAAATGTTTGTCGGACGAGTTTCGATGTTGGGATGGAACCTGCATTAAGCAGACGATGTTGTGCAACGGTATCGTTGAATGTCCGTTTGATGCTGCCGACGAGGCGTCGTGTAAGTTCATGATGAAACCCGTCAAGTTCATTTTCCTGTTAGCGTATGTTTCGACAGGCGCCGCGAACAACATGTCGCAGTGTGGAAAACAAGAAATAGCTCCAGCATTCAAATGGGTATGTTTCGCTACTAGCACTGTTGCCGAAAATGTACCTCTGATCTCCATTTTTATCCCGCAAGCGCCAGGGGGATTTGGAAAATATAGGCGTTAACCGGCCTACCACAATACGCAACTCTGGCCTTGAACCTTATAACTGCCTGATCCTATCGTTAAATCACTATCCTTGTCCCCAGCCGTGAACGACACATCTGGCTGAAAATGCTCTTCTCCAATTGACGCGAAATATACGTAATGCGGACGTTCGAGCGGGTCATTCGAGAGTCGAATCGGAGTGATGACCTTTTTTTAACCAACAAAACAAGATTTTCAGTAAATATTTCGAAATCAGCCGTTTTAAATTTCGGTAAACCAACTTTTATGATTTGATAAAACTGTCCTCTTCCCGATTCCAAAATATGGTAAACATACCGTTGTGCATTGTTCTTTTCAAGACACTCGTTTTTCTAGTATTTATGGAATGTCGACTAGGTTGACCATGTTACACCAGATCGATATTTTTCGATATCGGCTGCTTCGATTCTTGCGTTGATGACTCTCAGGGTGTCTCATTCCGTTAGTGCCTTTCGTAAGACATACTGCTTACGGCTATGAAGATTGGCTTTCAAGCAAGTACAGAGCCCCCTATAAGCTTTGAGTAGGAATTATATACACTAGAGCTGTGGTTCAAACCGCCGGTCCGTGGCAAGTTTCCTGCCGGTCTGCGACATATAATAACATTTTGTCACTCGATTATAAATTGAGTAAGAAGTTTATGGTTGTGTCGTAATAAAGATTTCATGGTCTACTTTGGGCGTATGTCACAATTCTGCGATTATTGTACGAAACTGTTTGATAGTAGCTTCCGACTCGTTTCGGACAAGTTAGATGTGGAACCTGCGAAAGACTCATAAACAAGAGTCGTTCAATTTCGACATTGCAAATAAGCGATCCTAGCAATATAACAGGGTCTGGCAAACCGCATGTCATTCCTTTCAAAGGATTACGAACAATCACAATAGTTAGTGCTCTTTAACAGGACTTCGCGAGCTTTGCCTTGCGTAAACTACAACAGGATAGTGCATAAAAACATGTAGCCTACTACCGAAAAGCAGCAACAAATGCAGTTCGCAATATTACATTTGAGCTACATACAGTTGTCGTAATTGCATTTAGGGGTAAGTTTTATTATTCAAGAGTAACCGGTCCGTGGCATTTGTTTTAAAGTTTTACCGGTCCGCGAGGTCGAAAAGGTTGCCAACCATTGCTCTAGAGTTGATCCTAGTCGAAACAAAGTTCGTGCGCATCGTACAACTACGCCAACTGACTGCAGTCGCTTGTTGAATTTACCGATGAATCTGCCTTGTTGTGTTGAGTGCAAATATCTCCAGGCTTGGAAAAAATGTACTTTGACGTAACGCGGGGATTCGTATCTGACACCGGTGTGCACAGTAACATTATGTTGACCAATAATCTTAAATTACCAATGATATCACGGCTTCATGATTAATGAAGGGTCGAGTAACCTATACCATCGTTGTCAGGACGCACGTATCGTCGGAGGCTACGAGGCTGAACAAGGATCCTGGCCTTGGCAGGGAAACATGCAAGTGCGTTCTCCGGGGTCCGTCGAATGGAGATTTCAATGCGGAGTCGTTCTGATTTCGGAGGAATGGGCGCTAACGGCAGCACATTGCTTCTCCGGAAAGTACGAATGAAGTTTCTAATAACACGGGAAAACCTATACGATATACACACTTTCAGACAAGAGATTCTGCTGACATTCGGCGATCACGACATGTCCGACAACGACACTGAACGCGAACAGGCAGTATCTACGAACGGGATTTTCATCCATCCTGAATACGAGTATGAAATGACAGAATGCATTTACGCGATCGGGTTTGTTACAACTACTTGTGTTTCAGTGACTCGTACTACGGCATTTTCCAAGGCTACGATATAGCGATGTTGCACTTGTTCCCAGCCGTTAACATCACCACCTGGGTGAAGCCCATATGCCTTCCACAATCTTCTCCCGAGCCCGGAACTGTCCTTGTGGTAACCGGATGGGGAGTCACAAGTACGTTATATTCTTACTTACATGGGCATATTGAATCCTTTTTTAAAATGAACCGTGTATCACAGATGTTCCAGACTACACCAGCCCTCATATCATGCACCAAGTTCGAGCGCCTGTGACGTCACAAGAAATTTGCTCAAAAGCGTATTATGATTATTATCTTTATGGTGAAGAAATGCCGGATACAATATTGTGTGCTGGTCTTCCTCGAGGGACGGCGAGTGCATGCTGGGTAGGTGTTGAATTTGTTGATGTAGTCCAATGACACTACTGATTTTTCTTACTTCTAGCAGAAATAACAATAAAACTATACTTGTTTTTCACCACAGTTGATAGATTGATTGCTCAGTAGGTCACGATGTCAATCTGATTTCAACAGTTTTTAAGGTTTTATATTTTATCGAGCAGTTATATAATGCTGTTAAAACATTGCTATTACAAGCCTTAGTGGAACAATTATAATAATTCATATTTGTAAAAAATAATCATTTGATTTCATCTGGGACAAAATTGTCTTGTTGAAGAATTTGAATTTCCTATCTCAACGAAATGCTCTTCATTTGTTTTTAATATCTCACTAATAATATTTAGGGGGATTCTGGAGGACCGGCCATGTATCTCAGAAACGGAACGTGGGAAGTCGCTGGACTGTCATCATTTGCCATAGAGTGTGGTACCACAGGAAAACCAACGGGATATACGGACGTGTTTAAGATGCTACCTTACATTTCTGACGGTATGTACTGATCAATATATAAAATCCGATTACACAGCATTACGTAAAGATTTCTACTTACAGTAATGAACAATGGAATTCACAGCCTAGGCCAAGGTGAGTAAGAAATTTTTCTGCTATAGTTCAGCACGCAGCTCGAATTGTATATTTGATACTTCTCAGTTGAATATACCATCAGAAATCAAACGTCGGGAAATATTTCTACTCCTAATTATGTCGCTGGACATAACTACCCGAACTTTGCTGATATAACATGGCGCGTGATCGTCGCCGAAAGAAAGGTATATACATGCTATCCTTCCACTTATCATAACCGAATATTACCATCGATATTTATGTTTTCGGAAGGTGATTTCTGTGAGGTTTGCCTCGGAGTTTTATATCGAGAACTCATATACGGACGAAAAATGCAGTTATGATTATCTCGTTGTCTATGATGGGGAAGAGAGCTCAGCTTCTAAGGTATGTTATTCGAAGCTAACACTAGATTATATCAAACTAATATATTATTACTAATATATATTAGTATGGAAACAAGAAATTCTGTGGTATTCTACCTCCACCGGACTTTGAGACGAAGGGGAATTCTCTCATTGTAAAGTTTAAAAGTGATTATTCTGTCGGTGCCAGAGGATTCTCGATATCATGGGAGGCAGTTCGTGAGTCATTCTGTTTGATAAAGTCCTACTGTAATCTATGAATGGATCGCTTCTGTATTGTATATAGAGGGTTGCGAGTCTGATGAAATGAGATGCTGGAATAAGTCATGCATTCCCGAGTCCGCAAGATGTGACGGGGCGATGGACTGTCCAGATAATGAAGACGAATTCCAGTGCGGTCAGTCTTTAGATTCTGTGCCATTGTATTGTTCATCGAAATTGGAAATTCACGTTTAAATTCGTGCAATGCTGGTTTTTCACATTAGAAGTTATTTTTAAAATTCGAATTCAAATTCGCAGCTCTTGCGTCGGAAGGATCAGCAGCTTGCGGAAAGCCAGAAATTGCTCCTGAATTTCCGTTTGTGAGTGTCTTCAATTTCAATATAAAGCCCGGTTTGAACCAGCTATTGACATTATGACCGGGGTGCAGTGAAAAAACGCGCGAGTCATGTATTGATAAAATGTACTAATGTAGTCATATAATGGAAATATACGACGACTAAGGGATTGTATAACTTCAACACATTGACACAGTGGGAAACTATTAGGTTGTTTAAGGGTAAATGCAATTTATCAGTAAAGGGAGAGAGAAGGTAGCGAGTTTATCAGATATCAACACAAGATTCAAAACCAGGATTGTTCAAAACGTTCGTACCCGAACAGCGATTTTGAAAATGTGCTCATTACCAATTCCAGCATGATTTCGTGTTCTCTAATAAGACTGCATACCTTTGCTTATAAACTAATCTTCAAAAAGGCGCTTCTAACGGCCATACATATTTTGACAGGTACCGCTCATAGTAGGTGGGCACCATGCCCGAGACGGATCTTGGCCATGGCAAGTCGGCTTGTATCGGAAGTATATATATTACTATTCAAGCTCTAGCTCATTTGCTTGTGGTGGCACCCTCATCTCCGACAAATATGTTCTAACCGCGGCGCATTGCATTTCGAGGTGAGGTTTTAATTATATAAATAATTTGTAACCAACCGGTGAACTTTCAAATCCTCATTTAGTTCATATACGTACGAAGTCGTCGTGGGCGATTATGACAAATCGATCAATTCATCACACGAGAAAACGATCAGTGTTTCCAACGTTATGATTCACAGATCTTACAGGTCAGCAGGAACCTTTTTTCTGATAACTCATACGCCGACGTTGTTACAAGAAATTTGAAGCGATACCTATGACTTATGATTTTTGAGATCTGTTCTACCGTCGAGTTTCTCGCACCGTCTCGGGGGTCGAGACGCGGAAATTATGTGTGTCCATTTTACAGTCCTTCTGATGGATACAAAAACGATATCGCCTTGCTGAAACTCGCCGAATCAGTTGATCTCTCATCCAAGTGGCACAAGTCGATTTGCCTTCCACGTCCCGGGGCAACGGGCCCGCCAGTCAACAGCACATGTATAATTACAGGTTGGGGAATAAACGGTAAATTTCTGATGAATTCGTTTGGTGAGAGATCGATACTGAAATTCTCCCGCTTTCAAAACGTTCAGACGGAGACCGGAATTCCGACTCGCCGGATATTTTGGAGCAAGCTCACGTGCGGATTTTAGATGACGCGGAATGCGCAGAGATCGCCGATAGCAACGGGAACAACGGCGATCACTTCATTTGCACCGGTCACCACGAACACGACAGGCAAAATGCGTGTTGGGTAAATTTTGTATATGTAAATTTCCTCTAGTGCACAGTCTATTTTTACTGTCCCTCGTGTATCTTCAATCGTGACATCATGCGCTGTTGCGTTTCAGGGCGACTCTGGAGGACCGCTCTCGTGTTTTGAGGAAGGAAGATGGGTACAGCATGGCGTCACATCGCACGGGACTGGCAGATGTGGAGAAAGAACGTTCTTTACCAACGTTTCTTTGTATCTGGACAGTATTCAAGCTGGTAGGGATTTGAAGCTTTGTATGCAGGCCTTTTTACATCAAACGACCTTTTCTGCATTTTTCAGTGATCAACGGCACAAGTGAGTTATTATGAATATAAAACGCACATAGGCCTACCTTTCCGCATGAGATATATGTCAATTAGGGTTGGGACTTCGGGATCGAATTTGAAATCCCGGGATTTTCGCTTCTCAATCCCGGGATTTCCCGGGATTAGCCAAATTGTAAAATACGCATAATGCAAGCTACATAAACAACATTTATTCCTTATAATATTGATTCCTAACCGCGGCTCCAAGGTAGCCTTCTTGCGGCTCTGAGTGACCTCTAAATATGCCAAAACATATAATGGACGACAGTGATTGTTTGTTTCTATATATAGTTATAGGCAATTTTTGTATATGAATGCTGAAATGAGGAATACTAGATATCTCTAAATCCGTCCAAGGCCGCTTCTGAAAACAGAGAAACAGAATTCTCGTGGACTAGCGTCAAACGCACGGAGGAATACCCGTCAGACAACGACATATCTTGAGTTCTGCTGCTCGTAGACCTTTATATATCGTTTTTTTTTTGAAGAGTAAATTACGACACAATTTCACTAACATTAAAATAACGGCTCATAGTCAAGTATAAATTGCAATAAGTCCAATATTTTCATTGAATAATCATCTGCAAACTTGTGTATCACGTGCTGGAATGTATGAAGAGTTATCACATAACAACAAAATAGTATGTTGAGTAATGATATGCATTTTCAATTTATATCAATGTATAGCACTTGCCAATCTGCGTCTACCAGTGCTAGAATAACAGATATACAATCTGTAGAAGTCTATGTGCATGTGCATGCTTTCGAGTTTGCTAGATGCTGAGATTTGGAGGTAGGTTATCAGATACCTTTAGAATCAGTATATAGTCTAATCGGGTATTTTAATGCGGCTCCCTGCGCATCAGAGTTGGATCAATTGTAATTTGTAATTGAGCTAAATGTAATTAATTACATTTTTTCATGTAATTGTAATTGTAATTGTAATTAAAGCATTTCTATTTTGTGTAATTGTATTTGCAATTGTAATTTGATCAAAATTTTGCTCAATTACAATCTCAATTACATTTTCATGGAAAGCTGACAATCACAACATTAAATAATCATTTAATCAATCATTTATTCGTCGCACCAGTGAAAATCCGGTACGAACCAGGATGACGACGTGGGGCCTTAAGGCCTTAGTCACGCTAAATTGTTTCCCATACTTCTGTAGCAACCGAAAACTTTGTGAATTACAATATAGGCTAAACCACGGGTTCTCAAACTGGGGACGTGCCCCTTGGACGGCGTGAAATCATCTTAATGGGGCGCAACGCTCCAGTGAACTGAAATCTTTTCCGCGCTTGGCCCGATTTATGGTTGTTGCTCGGTGTATAGTCTGAATTTCGTGTTGCAGAATTCTCTCATAAACAGTCATAACCTTCCCTACCGTCAAACTATATGTAAGGATTGCTAACTTTTTGGTTTCATTGTGTGCTATGACGATAAGGGGGACACGAAATATTCACTGTCGTAAAGGGGGGCGTGTCTGAAAAAGTTAGAGAACCCGTGGGCTAAATTAAATCTTAATATTTCAAAAATGGATGAACAGCAAATAAACTCTTCTGAAACCTGTGCTGAACCATTTCCTACACCACGGCCAAAGTTTTTTTAATCTCTGACCAGTACCGAGGCTTATTGTTGCAACAATAGCAAAAATAAATTCAAGTTTCCAACCAAGGCTTCATCAAAATTGATCACGCATTTGTAAAGATGTTACCTCAATCTTACCTCCAATCTTGTCCAAATTTACTGGGCCAGAAACTTTTCGCACCCTAATGTTCATCATATGCAATCTAACAGTTTCCGAGCAAGTGAAAATGTAAATGCGAACCAAAATATTGTAATTCTTAGTTATCAGGAGGTTCTTTCCTTTTGCATTTATTTTAATTTCGCGCACCTTATCGGTATTATCCTTATCGCTGACGCCTTAACAATTACATTTCATTATCCTCACTCAGCTCTGAGTAGCCTAATCGTTTGATTACATTTCATTGACTGTCCTGTAGCCTATTCGCTGTTAGTCGCTCAAACCTTTGGTTCTTAACAGTCACTAGAAACATTTGTGTGTGATAGTAGTTTTCAGTACTCATGATTAGGAATAGTTCGAATACGTTCGAGTTTTTTTTAATTAAAGGGTATTCTACATATCAGGAATGGAACAATTGAAACATGAATAGCTTGAGATTGTTGCTAATTACGTCGCTACGGTTGTCAAAGAACACCTCTTTACTGAATCAATCACCTGTTTAAAAGTAATTGTAATTGTAATTATAATTGTAATCAATTACATGTTTAACAGTAATTGTAATTGTAAAGGTAATTGTAATTTGATATTTTTAGCGTTGAGTAATTGTAATTGTAATGTAATTGAAGCATGCAAGGAAGTAATTGTAATTGTATTTGAATTAAAATATTGTAATTGATCCAACTCTGCTGCGTATACTATGAAGTTTGAAATGCGGCTCCGACATTCAAATTGGTTAGGAACCCCTGATAAAGAGTATCATCGCTTAGACGGTTTCGTAATTTGTTGGCAAAATATCCTTAAAATATGGGCGGGGGCGCCAGACGTAGGCCATTTTCGAAAGGGGTGCTGCAGGGACGTAAGGTTAAGAAACAATGTTTTAGACAACCTGTCTAGTTTTTGACACTGCTTTATTACCAAAAAATTACACATGACGCTACGTAAGCCCTGGTAGATGCTGTTCACAAATCCCGGGATTTCATTGGGGCTAATCGCGGGATCGGGATTTCCCGGGGTCCCAACGCTAATGTCAATCTTAGTATCTTTAAAATACATACAAACACCCTACACAATTACACATTTATGGAGGGCTGCAAGTCTGAATGCAGTTTTTCAATGAAAACCGATGCCTTCCACCAGTCTGCCAATAATAATTGTCCAGTTATAACTATGGTGCTTTGATTCTACTTACCAAATCGAAGCTATGTCGTAAGTACTCAGAGGTGGTCAAAGTATGCAAAGTTGCCACTCCAGTAGAAATATATTGCTACTCAATTACAAAGAGATAGCTTATAGCGATTTCGAAGACATGTCAAAACTAGTTCAAGCGGAAGTAGAAAATCTAAGATGCAACAATTTCTCTGGTACAAGTAATTTCGAAATTGCACTATATAATTGCGACTAACGCAAAACGTCCGATGGCGGTACAAATAGGTGGAATCTTCAAATATATATAATCAGTTGCTGTGACGGATGGTCCTGGACCAATTGCACTCGTAAAAGTAATGCAAACTTATACTTAAAGTGCGGCTTTTTAAAATTCAAAGTGTAAAAAGTAAATAGTTTGGTCGAAATACAGTAGAAGTAGGAGTAGTAGAGTACTCCGTTACTGATAACCTCTGTTAATAACTGGAATAAATTTTAATTTAATTAACTTAAATACGGTAAAGACAGGAAAATGGCCCAAAAAGTGATTCAGCCATCGTGGTATCGTATGTGCTCGTTTCGTCCCTACCAATCATTACGTTACTGTTGAAATTGGTTCTGCTCTCCAAACAAAGCTCTTAAGTTATCCTGGTTAAGCCTATGAAATGTCCATAAAAGTCAATCAACAATCAAAGTAGCGGCTATCTGTTCAATCTTGAAACCGCCTTACTGGTGGGGTAACTGAGTAAGTGACTATTAATGCCAGAAAATTGAACGGTTTGTATATAGTTGTACAGTATATACTTGATATGACAGCAGTTCTCCATTAACGCTGACAACGGCGGCGTTGGTCTCATATTTGCTCTTCAGATTCAGGTCAGGGTTGCGACACATTACAAGTACATGAAGGAGAAACGGGATCCGTGCTGTATCCTACTCGAACCTCGGACTTCGTCGAGCGCGGCAGTTTTGTGAGAGCTAACTGTTCGTGGTTACTCAAGGGCCCACCTGACACGGTATGTGATCCATGATCGTTGTAATAACCCAACTCGAATGCAATGGTGGTCCCCGACGAAGTAAGCGCACTGATTACTATTTGGGTGATCAAGCCGTTACGACTATTCAATATACTTCACCCTCCGCTTTACGATTTTATAAATAGAGCCTCTTCAACATATAAGCGCAATCATCAGAAGATCCAGGTAGTTAGTGCCTTACATACATTTCCATGAACAGGATGAAGGTATATAAGGGGATCTAAATATTTCGTCAATGAAAATTGGCATCATATCAAAAATGCATTGCATCGAGTCTGTATATAGTGTTGTGCTATAACGAGCTATATAATTGTTCTGAAAGTATTTTGTTCGTATAAATTTTCTAATTTTACTTGGTTAAAAATGATTTCTCAAGTGCGCAATTAGTGGCTATATTCTTCTCACGTCTGTTCCTTCCATTCTCCAGCTGCTTATAATACGCATCGAAGTGCCAAGCGACCGCAGTTTTTACAGCAGTTACCTCACAATTTACGACGGCAACTCGACATCCGATCGCCAGGTTAGGTTCCTCTCCATTTCTGGTAACACGAGCATCGCCACTAGGGTTGGATTATCCGGATAACGGTTAACCGGTTAACCGGAGGTATTTTCACTATCTGATATCCGGATATTTTTCTGCCGGTTAACCGGATAAAAAAGAATCGTTGCTAATGCATTTTACACGTTTTAGTAAGCTTCAATAAGTCGTATTCAGTGTTGGCACGGCCGATTTACGAGAAGCGTGTTGCCAGTTAGCGAGATGCGTCTGTACACATTGCACAATGTAATGTGACGCGATCTCCTGCTGAGAAGTTCGTTAAATTAGGTCATTGATTGCCGCGCGCTCGGCTATCGTGTCTGGCCTGATTTATCGCGTCTTCAACAAGCCGATAGTTCCACTGGATTGAAGAATCGCATCTGCAATAGGCCATGTGCAGTGTACACACTATTCCATCGCTGGCCTGCACTATCGCATCTTCATTGGCTTGGTGCTCACGATATTATCGTTGACCTACACAATCGCATCTGCAATAGGCCTACGAACGATATAATCGCTGGCCTAACCGGTCCGTGGACATATGAGCATGCGACATTACAGCATGCGAGACTTCGGCATGCGACAATTTGGCATGCGACACATGCTCATGTGAGTTAAATTACGGGTTAGGGGTAGGTTAGGGTTGGATTTATGGTTGGGTTAGGGTTAGGCTTTAGGTTAGGTTAGGCTAGGTTAGGTTAGGTTAGGCTATGTTTCGGGTTAGGGTAAGTTTTTGGGTTATACAGTCACATGCTGAAGTGACGCATGCTGTTGTGTTCCATGCTGAACTGTCGTTTTCCATTGTGTCGCATGCTCATATGTCGGGCAACCGGCCTAACCATCTCGGACCCAGCATGCATTGGCTCCTATCTCTCGATGGCTTGTTGACGATATGCCGTTAAGTGTATTCTAATTAGGGATTCTGAGAGTGACACCGCGAAACTGAATGACATCGAATGCTCGCAAAAATGTGCGTGCGTGCAAGCATAATTGATTTCCGCTGATGATTAATTCGAAAAAAAAATCGAAACCCCCTGATTTTATTTCAATCCCCCTACATTTTCGGCTGGCTGCGTGCCTGATCACGTGAATTAGAGCGAGGTATCATGTCGGCATCAATTCCAGTATCAGCTAGTCGTCCTTCTAGTACTCCAAACCTAAACATAAGGATGGTCAAAAGGATATAAAGCCGTTGAAGTTTCCGGCGTACGACCTGCCAACCTTTTGACTCTCTACGAAGCGCTGCTTTCTATTCAGCTCACTTCTGTGGAAGCTGAAAAAGCATTCAATGAACGTGGACTCTTTGTTACAAAATTCCGGTCCCGGCTACAGGATCCCACAATTGATGCATCTGTGCTTTATAAAGAGGGCATTGCAGAAGCAGTGAACATTAAATTTGCGTGGTTTTTCTCGTATTCGCTCATACTGCGCGCGTATGTAGGTAGGCCTATACTCTACAATAACACTGTGTAATGATTTTGAGATCCGTTTTACATGCAGACCTAATGAAATCGATTGTCTCACTTAGCAGTTATTATCCAGTTAACCGGTTAGATAAATTCCAAAATATCCGGATATATCCGTTATCCGGATAGTGAAAATTATTGATATCCGAACTAACCCTAATCGCCACTATCTCTGATTCCCGCACAGGTATTCGACGAAACGGTGGCAATCAGTGACAGGTCGATTCGCGCATTCGAATCAACTACAAATCAAGTACTAATGAATCTTGAATCCCGCGACAGTCTGCTATCATTGAATATATCATGGGAAGCAGTGGGTGTGTGTTATAAATATTCGATATGCATGTGCTAGCGCTCATGTAATATGTATCACATAGAACAGTGGTTCGTGACATTACTGATATCATTACATCCAATAAGAACACTACCTTTTTCAATTACCCCCGTTACTTGTTACATAATCGCGAGATTTTATTGTCAGCGTATTGAATGAATTTGATCAAATAAACAAACCCCTAGAAATTCTACATTTCACCCACTCGGGGTTAATTACTAATTAGTCACAGGTAAAGAATCACTGGGATAGTTTATGTGTTGATGGAAGTTTAGAAAGTATAGCCAACTGAGCGCCTTAATTTCCCAATTAGCTGGCGCAGTTGTTTGATACTAAATCGCTATGGAAAGGCATATAATGTTTTTTTTCTGTTCAAGTTGCCTGTTCCGCCGATCAGTTCCGATGTTGGGATGGCTCGTGCATTAATGGAGCCTTGAAATGCGACAATCGGAGTGATTGTGACGACGGAAGTGACGAGAAGATATGCTGTGAGTATACAAGATCATATGCTTGCTTGACCCGCGTATGCACTCTTACATATCTAGAATAATTGTAAAATGTACAATCGTACATATATGTCTACATATATATGAGCACAGTGCGAAAACTCCATAAAGTGCATGTGTAGTGAATATCGCTGATGCACCAGGGCCCAGGCGAAGGATTTACAAGTCTATTGATCTCATTGCAGCTCGACCAGAACCAGTCGAATGTGGGCGACAAGATATTGCCCCGGAATTCAACTGGGTAAGAGCAGCAACAAATAAATTAAATCTTAGATTACGCACGTCATATGTCGATTGTATCGTATATCTTTCAGAATGCCAGGGTGATCGGAGGATCTATTGCCGTGAATGGATCTTGGCCCGGTCAGGCTTATATCGGACGGAATTACAAAGGATCATCGTATTTATCGTACCGGTGCGAGGCGACGATACTAAATCACCGCTGGGTGCTTACTGCGGCGCGATGCGTCCAGTACATATCGGAGTGAGTCCGAGTATTTATCTTTAAATCTATGTTGTATGCTAGTAAATAATGTAGCCTATAATATTGAAATATCGAGGTACCTCAAATATATATTACTGTGCCTGGAACTTTTTGAGAACTTTCTGAAATCAGTCACAATATGCGCCTATGATGGCCCTTGGTCTTCATTTCCTAATTTCTTCTCCACACAAAAAATTTTCGCGCAAATTTGTGGCATTCTGCCTGTTTTTTCAAAGTCTATAATCAGATTGATCGCGCTCTGTTTGCGAAAATTGATTCAAGTTTTTTTTTTATTTCAGGAATTACATCGTCGTCGTGGTGGGAAATCATGACGTGGTAACTCGTTACAACGAAGACGAAATGTATCGTGTTGCTAGTAAACACGTTCATCCCAGGTAAATATGGCGTGTTTGACGTATAAATAAACAATTTTTATGTACGAAAATATATACATGCAAGCCCAATGTATGCCTTTATACAACAATTTTAGAACGAAAACCGTTCGCGTTAACTGTGATCTCAATACATATCATGATATCTTTAAGTTTATAGTTTATTCGATATACCGAGCATCAATTTGGAAACGTGCCGCGAAGTTTCAACACATGTGACAGATCGTTCGTAAATTCCTGTTGCAGATATTCGTCCTCGTACTATAATAGATACGAGTTCGACATCGCCATATTGGAAGTGCAAAAGTCGATCGAGTTTTCGTCATACGTACAGCCTGTGTGTTTCGCACAAAGCGACGATTTCACCGAACCAGAAGTGGGCGAGCAATGCGTGGTACTGGGCTGGGGAAATACAGGTAGACTATGTTGTCAATCCGGTTTTAATTGGTTTGATACACAAATTCAACCAAGTAGAATGTTGCTGATTATTAAACAAAAAATTAGGTGCTTATCGTCGAGTGAAGGTTATACCGTGATATATATACTGCTAAAAGTATTGCTTGATGTTGAATTCACACATAATACTTCTCAAAACTTGTCACGTGTCACTTGTGTGATCGGTTACATTTTCTTTACTCCGATGATGGAAATGTATGCCCAGTGTGATAAGGACAGTGGACGTGGCGAGATAGTGTAGTGGTCAAATCCACAGCTGCAACACCAATGGGTTGCGGGTTGGAGTCCGACGGAGGTCGACTCCAGAATTCCTACCCAAGTGTTGGAGCTTTATATAGGCTCCTCCTCGCCGTCTCATCTGTGTAAGGCTGTAAGCGGTTTCATAAGCCTATAGAAGTGGCCGTGCTACAAGTCGGCAGCTAAGGAATAAAAATTAAGAGGAATGGCGTGGTGCGAATAACCATAGTAGTCGACAAACACCACGAACACCACAAACAAACAACAAATACATTAGACATGAACTCAAGCTTGAACAACCTCGTAAACTTGATGACATGCGAGACACGATTGATCAGCGAGATCTTGGTAATGACTATATGCATAATTCGTTGGGTTGTCTGAACAAAGAACATGTAAGTTAGCGGGTTCCAGACCAGGCTACAATGGGAATTCTTTCCTGACACTTTAGTTGAAAATTCAAGTTTAAGATCCTGAGCTGCACTCCAAATTCACGGTTACTGATTGTAAGGATATGGGACCATCGAAAGAGGCCTTATCTCTGCTTATATTCCAACGTTCACTTTGTTAGATGATGGAAGTTATCGATCGACAAGCCTACGACAGGGCCGAGTTCCAATCATGAATAATTCCGTATGCGAAGAACAATTAAGCTATTACGTATTCAACGAAGAGAACATGATATGCGCCGGCGATCCAGCAAACGGGGGAATAGGAGCCTGCTCTGTAAGATATTCGTTATCGTTATACCTTTTACGTATCCTAGACATCGCACAATAATTAATCCGTATCACTGCAGAACGATTTTGGACCTCTTATGTGTTTTCGCAATAATACATGGATGCAATTTGGAATCGTATCGAGACAGACAAGCTGCGGAAGACCCGAAGGAGTGGATGTCTTTACCAAAGTTTCTTCTTATTCCCAATGGATTATGGAAGGTATTTGAAAAAGTCGTAGTACAAAAGTATCACTTGTATCAAATCTGATTACTGCTATCACCTTGTTTTGGCAGTGACGAATGGAACGTCGGAATCAGTGGAAGGTACATTCGAATATCATGATCCCAATTTTAGAACATTACAATGTATCAATATTCTTGTGTATATTTTATAGCAATTTACAACATCACTAACCAAACGTCTGGGACCATTTCATCCCCGAATTATAGCCCTACTGGACGATATCCAGCTTCCTCAAGCATCACCTGGCACGTCACCGCCCCAGAAGGCTCGGTAAGCCACTTACCGTAATGATGGTGTCGATACGAAATCTTTATATATTTATGTGCATTTAACAGCTAATAGCAGTCAAGTTCAACCCGCTCTTTTCCATCGAAGAATCTAACGGTGATGAGTTGTGCGATTACGATTATTTGACCGTGTATGATGTGCAAAACGGGATGCCTGTGATGGTATATGTCAAACAATCTATTCTTCTTTTTTACGAATACCCTTCATCAAATATTATTACCCAGTATGGCAACAAAAGGTTCTGTGGTAACCTCGCGCCGCCTGACTTTGAAACGCAAGGAAATTCGCTCATCGTGGAGTTCAAAAGTGATATCACCATTGAATATAGAGGTTTTTCGTTATCATGGAAAGCAGTTGGTGAGTTTTGTCTCTCGTGAGGCCCATAATAATAATAATGAAGGTGTGAAAGCTCGCAAATAATTAGTTACAAAAGTAGATACGCTCGAAGGGTTGCGTACTTTTAGCAGCTAATCGGAAGTGACTTTCGTGACCGACGCAAAATCACTATAGCGACACTACAGGTGCAATAGTCCAAAATGTGTTAATGTTGATACACGGGCTATTCAGTAGTTATTACAATTTGACTGATAAAAGTGCTACAACTATTTACCGAAACTGGTGCCTACTTTAAAAAATGCAAATTGTAAAAATTAAGTAGCTTTACCTAAACAACTGTAGAGGTAGTAAAAGTGCGTGTCTGCTGTCGAGTCAATACCGAGATAACCATTACCGAGAATGCTATTACCGAAAATGGGCACGACCGAGAATGGACATTACCGAGAATGTATATTACCGAGTATGGACATATGCCGAGAACCTAACGTGCATCACGGCGTTGCCACATTCGCTGTCGATTCTCGGGTATAAATTTCTATGCGACGTCCGTCTCAGTAAGCTAGATTCTCGGCATTGGCCATTCTCGGTAATGTACATTCTCGGTGGTGTCCATTCTCGGTAATGGCATTCTCGGTGATGTTTATTCTCGGTAATAGTTTTCTCGGTAATGCTTTTTTCAGTATTGGTATAGAACCGTAGAAGTGGAGCTATAGTGTGCAAACATAACCAGTTAACCACTCGAGTATATAGGTAGTGAAAGCACCCAAAACCTACTGGGGTATTCCAAAAGGGTTACTTCGTTACCATCCACCAGTGATACCAACACATTGTATTTTCCGGGATTTTAGGTGGAGCTGCGAGGCAACTTATCTATATTTTTCCGATTTCAGACGGCTGTGCAACTGGCGAGATGAGGTGTTGGGATAAGACGTGCGTTCCCTCTAATTCTAAATGCAACGGAACGGTTGAATGCTCGGATGGCGAAGACGAATTCCAATGCGGTGAGCGTTAACATCTCATGCATTTCTAGAGACTAGAGATTAACATGACGTTTCCATCTATACAGCGACAGCAGTTGCCGGGTCATCGGAATGTGGCAGAGCGGAAGTTGCTCCTGACTTTCCTTTTGTGAGTAAGAGTGATTGGCGATTGATGTCAAAGTCTTAGTTTTCGCTGCTGCGTTTTATGAATCCCGTTCCGTTTCACAGACTCCGCTAATTGTCGGTGGACATCACTCCGTAGAAGGCGCGTGGCCTTGGCAGATTGGACTATATGTCGACTATGGGTACAGTAGGCGGTTCACTTGCGGTGGAACTCTGATTACCGACAGACACGTACTCACGGCAGCGCATTGTATATCGAGGTTTGCGAGTTGCATCAATGTTAAAATGCCTGTATGGATTTTAAATTACTCTACGCTATAGGTACAACGATTATCTTGTAGTCGTCGGAGACTATGACAAATCACGCGTATCGCCTAATGAAAAGAACATCAGTGTCCAAACAATTATGGTTCATCGATATTACGGGTGAGAATATCACGCTATATGGAAATGATGCCAATCGTGTATTATTGTGTATCCGCCCAATCTACGGGGTCGGGAATTTCATATGTTCGATATTGTGAATTTGACCTAAACTTCAAGCATGGATCGAATGTCTTTCAAACGACAATATCGGAATTATATTGGCAATCTTTTTCAAGCAAATGCGAAGCAGTATTACAAATATATGAATTTATAAGCTATATTACTCTTAACTTTTTCTTCCACACATCATATAACGCGAATAACCTGTTGTGCAGCGATGTGTTATTATAATATTCAATTTAGTAGAATTCCATCTGCTATAGCGCTATCTCAATGTTTTCACAGAAACTACGCATACGAATATGACATTGCTATTCTCAAGCTCAACGAATCAGTCGACCTTACATCGAAGTGGCACAAATCCATTTGTCTACCACAAGCTGGAGACACGGGCCCACCGAATAACAGCACCTGCGTCATTACGGGCTGGGGGGCAATAGGTAAGATGCCGAATCGTAAATTCGTAGTGGATGGTCAGTGGTCAGTTGGTCACGCATTCCGTGATTCAGATGGAGGCTCGCACAGTCCGGATATCTTACAACAAGCGCACCTCAAGATATTGAACGACGCGAAATGCGACGAAATATTCGACGACACCCGCACGAATGGCAGTCACTTCATATGTGCTGGGCACCATAACGATCGGGAAAACGCGTGCTTTGTAAGAGTCTCAATGGTTGCATGTTCTCGTGCTCCAAGTGCGCACTCTACTCAGCTACCTACTTTACCAGGGTGATTCGGGAGGGCCGCTTGCGTGCTTTGAAGGCGGGAAATGGGTGCAGCGTGGAATTACATCTTACGGAACTGGTACCTGTGGAGAAAGAACTTTCTATTCCAATATCTCATTGTACTTGGATAGCATTCATGCTGGTGAGATTCGCGAAGCAGTCCATTCATGGAAATGTGACATTCATAACGTTATTGTTGATTTTTACAGCTCTGGATTTCCAGGGTGAGTCTATTTTGATTGTGGGCTACGCCGTCTAGAGATTATGAAATTTTACGCGACTGATGTACTTGATGTACATGTACATACATTGCGCATTCGTCATTGTGGCTTTAAGCAGAACCCCGTATCCGCTGTGCGTTAGTAAATTCCAAATCAGTAGAGACAGCACTTTATTGATCTCCGCCAGTGCTTCTTTATTCTATATGCCTTCTTTCCTAAAGATGAAACGTGCGCAGAGTTGGAGATTTTAGAAGGGGCCTCGGGATCAATTAGCTTTCCGATAAACGCGTCGGACTTCGAGGTTTTCGGCAATTATGACGGTCACAATTGTTCTTGGCTGTTCAAGGGACCTGAAAATACGGTAAGACACCAACGTCTGTAACATCCGGCACAGTATACGACCACTTTACAACCTATTGCATACAGCTTCTAATTATACGGGTAGAGGTTCTCGATTCGAGTGGCTATTACTACTACGACGGAAGTAGATATTTGACGATATACGACGGCAATTCAACTTCCGACAGAAAGGTAAGAATGCTGTTTCACCTCGACTTTTAGGCATATAGTGTGCTTATATCGCAGAGCATGGAATGTTAGAAAATCAGCGTTGAATATCGGATGAAATCGCGGTTTTCTGTTACGCAATAATTACGATCAGGTTCCCACGCTGTGTTCCGTGTTCAACTGTTCGCGTATAGATAACTAAATCTATAGTTCGCCATAACACGTCTTTGTGACGCGCAGCGCGCAGATGTAAACCTTTCATCCAAACAGTCATTTGGTGTACCAATTGCGATTATTAGGTATTCGACGACACTATACGATTGAGTAACCGACCGATACGGGCTTTCGAATCTACTTCGAACCAAGTTCTGATCAACTTCGTTTCGTACTATGGCGACGCGTCGTTCAAGATTTCCTGGGAAGCTGTTGGTTAGTATTCTCGCTAAATTACATCTATTAGGCAAGGGTATATCATGCGTACATTGTGCAGCACAGCACCTGTTGCATCATGTAATGGAATCCAATAATTTCCCGTATATTCGAACGGGACAAAATAAGCGATGAATATTATACGTGGCTACATGCAGTAGTAATGGTGTAATTAGTTTTCTGAAATATACATTGTAGGCTATGACATGTCTGAGTAAGACTTCAAATCTTGTAACATACGATAACATGCCATTTAGATCGTTTTCGAGAAGCTTAGACCGGGTGCCTTTATTTTGTGCTAGGAAACTTATGAAACTTATGAAACTTATGAAAACTAATGAAACTTATGAAAACTTATGAAAACTTATGAGACTTATGAAACTTATGAAAACTTATGAGACTTATGAAAACTTATGAAAACTTATGAGACTTATGGAAACTTATGCACCCGAGACCCTCGGTGGACTAAATGTTATCATTTTCTTGCTACGGTGCTTTCTTCAGACCCGATCGTGCGAGCAGCATGCTGTAACTTTCGAAGTCACCAAATTCATCAATGCAATGGTGGCGAGTAGCGTAGTGGTAGCTTAGTGCGTAACCAAGGCATAGTATGGTATGGCCATGAATGAGAAATTTCCATATGCCATACTTGACCGTATATATATAATTATTTTATACATTTTCCATGCTTTCTAATACCTCCGGTGAGTACCAGTGAAGTTTAATAAATAAGCCATATTTGCCTACAAAATTACCAGGGGATGTGGTTCGAAGCATTGCCACAGGCTAAGTCTACTTGATTACTCCGAAAAAGTCGAAGTACTCCGTCACTGGCCTGACCACTGACCACCTATGTTTATTGCAAGTAGCCTTGTTGCCAGCATACTGCATAATACATTAAGAAAACTGGCTATAAAATGAGGCTTACATAAAATCTTTTGATCGTCATCACAGACGCTTGCAATTCCTCCGACTTTCGCTGTTGGGATGGCTCTTGCATAGACTCGGCCTTGAGATGCGACGGCGATTCGGATTGCGTGGACGAGAGCGACGAGAAAGAGTGCTGTAAGTAGTTCATCAGTACTTCCAGTAAAGCCAGTCGGATTTCAAAATTTTGGGACGATAACGATGTCTATGGTAGGTGTATGATATTTTGGTCGATAAAGTCAATATATAAATGTGATATCTTTCAGGTAGAAATTGATATCAAAATTTAATGAGTTCGAAAAAGAACTAAGAATGCCCTCATAAAAATCCAACAGTACTGAAAATCCGCTCACTTGGAACACCTGTAAGCGTGGTTGTGCCATCATCATCATTGGTTTATTAGCAATTTTATCACAAAAAATGCGATACAATGAAAAGACAGGAAGATGTCGAAGCGACAAGGAGTAGTCTATGGAATCTGACACCCACCTTGGCCTAGGCGATGTAAAGAGGAGGCATGCCAGTAGCGTATAGGAATGTTTACCAGCGCCTATCATCGAGTCACACGTCATAGACTTGAGAAATCAGAAAACGTTGGTGTGTACGGTTCATATTTTCTCCAACCGTTTCCCCATCGGTAGCGAGAGGGGCCGGGTTCAAATCCTGGATGCACAAACCGCACAAACCGTTTCCGATAATAATCTTTATTATCACGAGTATACGGGGTTCGTGGCTCAATAAGTTAGTCCATTGGTATTATTCTCGGATCGACATCCATGGGTCTTCGTTACTCGTTTTAATCCTCATAACGCGTGGTGACAAAATTTGAGAGCTCGTGACATATGTCTCTCTCTATGTGGTGACATAAAACAATCCCTATATAGTACTGGCACTTCGGACAAGCCGACAAATATGGTCCGGAGCGGGTCGATTTCGATATGTCCACGGAGACGGGCTTTAATTACAAATATACGCACATCTAGAAACCGCATTATTACCCGCGACTTGATTTGCAGCTAGGGCAAAAGATATGGAGTGCGGCCGGCAGGACATTGCACCCGAGATTATGTGGGTAAGTTATATCGTTGGAATCGGAATTAAGGGACAGATAGCGATACTTTTGATTTATGTCCCTCTCTTCCGGCGCAGAATACACGAATCGTAGGAGGATCAGTCGCCAGAAGCGGCTCCTGGCCCTTTCAAGGTTATGTTATCCAACAATACAGCTGGGCATGGTCGAACTATACATATTCTTACTACAAATGCGAAGCTACTATCATAAATGACAGATGGGTGTTAACTGCTGCTCGATGCGTGCATTACAGTTCAGCGTGAGTATATGTATTTAATGGTTAGTGCACTTGCAGCTGCTTTCTTATATTAAATAGTCGACATTTTTCTACGTGCGAATTCTTGAAACTGTTGGCTGCCGGTGAGGGGAACAGTGCGCTGGTTGCTACTGTATGACTATTTTGACAAGGCCTGAGTCTCTTTTTACCATTGTTTCGGTCGCATGATGTTATACAGTGAAAGTTTTCAATTCACGGATTATTTAAATTGTTTAAACGGGGCTTATCTAAAGACTAGATGCGTTGAAACATTGGTCTGCATACGTGTTGAGAAGTTCTGCAATTATTTCAGACGATTTCTGAAGGTGGTTGTGGGGAATCACAGCATCGCCGATGATTTGAACACAGTCGAGCGGTACGATGTGTCGAATATACATCTCCACTACAAGTAAGTCGCTAAATTGTCTGAGAAGGAAAATATCGGCACAAAGTGCGTCCCATATAAAGGCTACGATGTCATACGTCATAAAAACATCGAAGTATAGTTATAAGAATATTCCTGGTTTCGCGAGACCCAATAAGCTAAATGACCAGTTTTGTATATTTTGGCGTCAATTATAAGAGTGTTGAATATTGAAGAAGGCACATTTGGAATAGTCGAGTTCATCCGAAGTTTGCAGAGCCCCCTATACAATACTATAGAGGCGTAAAGTAGACAGCGTTGGTACTCCCGTAGAAGTAGAAGTTACTCGGTAAATGTTTACTGAATTGAAAGTTCAAAATAACTTCAAATAGACACAGCAAATGAGGGACGGAATGTCCTCAAATATGTATTTTTGAAACGTGGCTGTGGTCGATGGGATCGCATACTTTCATCTGTTATAATAGGAGGCGGGTACTTTTGAAATTGTAAGATTCCTCTTGCCTCTAATGCAAAATAACTAATGACTAGGGCCATTTAAAGTCATTAAAGTCATATTTTTTTCTATGCATCAGTAAGTCGTGAAATCAATTTTAACGCAAAAACCGCATCCATATGGGGTATATTAAGAAAGTTATAAAGTCATATTTTCCTGGTTAGGTCATATTTGAGTTATAAAGTCATATTGTTGTATACTTTAAATAAAAAGTGCCAATTGAAGCAATTACGCACTAAGAAAGTAAGGCAATTTCTGATTGAACGAAGGCAAACTGTAAGGTTAGCCTATAACATTACAGTCGCAGAACTATGAGGTCACACATTGCATTGTGTTACTACACAATCTGTTTTACTTTTGTGCACTGAAGTGGGACGTCATCTGAAGTTCAGAGACTTCCACAAGTGAAAGAAATAGTCAACGCACGGGAAGCTGAAGGAGTTATTGTAAAGAGCGTCAAAGATTCAGTGAACGATCCAGAGTTGACGAGTCAGTTAACAGAAATATGCCTCCACTACAAAAATATTTCAAACTTGATACTGAAAATGGAAAGTTGTGCGTACAGTATCAAAGAGACTCATGCTGATCTAAATGCCCTCGATTTCGGAAAAGATCCGCTTGAGCTCAAAAATTACATTAAGAAGCGATTGGACAAAAACGATGTGAAACAAATTATGGAGCTACAAAGAC
This sequence comes from Botryllus schlosseri, assembly GCF_051294905.1. Taxonomy (NCBI): domain Eukaryota; kingdom Metazoa; phylum Chordata; class Ascidiacea; order Stolidobranchia; family Styelidae; genus Botryllus; species Botryllus schlosseri. Next base: position 21,506,313 of record NC_137246.1, read on the forward strand.
AAGACATTTCACCAGTGCTGTATGCAAAACTCCAGAAGTATCAACCAACATCAGCGTCTGTGGAGCGCTCATTTTCCATAAGTAATTTTTTTACGCCCAAATCGTAACTTTAAAAACTCCATCATTCCACACTACATGTAATTGTACTACCAAAGTGGTTTAAAATAAAAATATATATGTATTACTGTTATGTTGTTCATGTTTTACTCGTCAGTTCCATGAGTGACGTTGGTTACATGTAAAAATACACGATTTTCGCATAAAGTCATATAAAGTCATATTTTCCCAAAAATAAAGTCATATAATTGATTTTTTAAGGTCATATAAAAATGGCCCTACTAATGACACACGAATAGGTGGAATTATCAAGAAAACCACCAGTTGTCACGATACAGGGCTGCTTACTCCAGCTGTTGTGAAAATGTCACTCATATAAGCGGTGAAAACCTATCATAAAAGTATTTTCCATGTATCAAAATCCAATGGGTAAAACGTACGTAGTTTTAGCGGATGTAAAGTCTAAATCCAAAAGATAACCACTCGAGTAGTGCAAGTATAGGCAACACCGACTGGAGTACTCTGAAAATGTTTAAGTTATTCGTGATACTGGCCATCATTACCTAAATACGTGAAAATATTATCCAGAGTGTCGTGTACTTATTTGCAAACTATATAGAGCCTGTCTTGTGTAACAATGAAATGAATTATATTTGAATCTTGGTGAATGACATGGTCTATTATAATATATGCTATTCGTGTACCAACACACAATCTCTTACGCTGTATAACATTTTTATTTCAGCTATTCGAGTTACGGTTTGGAAAATGACATCGCGCTACTGGAGTTGCAGACTGCAATTCAGTTTTCTTCGTCCGTGCAACCAGCCTGCCTGGCTCAGCCCGAATCTACTGAGCCTGCGAGAATTAACGAAGAGTGTGTTCTGTTGGGGTGGGGAGAGTCAGGTATAACCTTGAATTCGACAATATAAAATACGCCGTGTGCATAATTACGAAATTCTGTACAGAGGGAAGCTATAGGTCTACAGACCTTCGACAGGGAGTCGTTCCGATAACAAACAGCTCTCTGTGCGGTGACGTGTATTACGGACGTTTCAAGGACGACAGGATGATATGCAGTGGCGATCCCAACTCTGGCGGTAGCGGAGCATGCTACGTAAATACGCTGTGTTGCCTCGCGTGCGGTTTGCGAGCGGCTGTTCAAATTCGTGTGTTTAGAATGACTACGGGCCGTTGATGTGCTACCGGGATAACGTGTGGGTGCAATTCGGCATTGTGTCGCAAGTTCAAAGTTGCGGATACAGCGCGACTGTGGATGTGTTCACGAAAGTGTCGTTTTATGCGGATTGGATCACGAATGGTGAGGGAATATGCTCGTGATCTGGCAAATTCTTTTACTTCCTATGTGGGTTTGCATTTTCACATTGCAGACATTGCGATATCGATATATCATTTTGACATGATCACGACATGGTGTGCGATTGCTATGGGCAGTGCGAATGTAAATCGCTTAATGTCAGAACTGCAATATTCCATGTGAGACAGTTCCTGACAACCTATTAAGCTATAGGGGCAGGCAACTTCTCCAGCCGGCGCGCCGGATATAGGAAAATTAGGTACTTGGCAGGCAGGATTGCTCAATCGATACATTATTCGCCATTTATCCACTTCCACACATACAAGGAATAAATAGTATATAATGAATGTATTTTAGCAACAGCAATGCCACTATAAAACCATTTCTCGAAGGTAGCGACGAAGACAATAAGGATTTGAGAACACCATTGCCATACAATCGCCGCCATGTCTGCTTCTCTCAGATCAATCAATACACGGTGCAATCCTTAATTAAGATTTAAAGGCGTTCTATAAGCCCAGTTGATAAGGTGACGAGATAGTGTAGTAGTATAATCTACAGCTACAACACCAATGGATTGTGGGTTTGAGTCCGACCGAGGTCGACTCCAAAATCCCTACCTGAATGTTCGAGGTTTAGCTATAGGCTCCTCGCCATCTCATCTGCAAAGCGGTGCCGCATAAAAGCCTAGAAGTGTGCCGTCCTACAAGTCGGCGAATACGGAATCAAAAATAAGAAGTATCGGCCTTGTGTAAATGACCATTGTAGTCGACAAACACCATGATCACGACAAAAAACATTAGAGTTGAGTACATCGGAAATGCCCAATGCAAGTCTTCTGGCTTCGACGAACATACGCGTAAGCTCGACTCTCGCACGGTGCGCAGTCTGCGCACAAACGTTTATAATAACATACGGTCACTAAAATTTGACGTAGTAAGCAAGTAGAGGGGAATCTCGGCAGACTGGAGCCGCGAGTCACATTATCATGAAAGACGATAAACTGACCTCGGGCCGGACAAAATCCCGTCGCGGGCCGTATGTTGCCCGTCCCTGTATTAGGCTATTACTACGTCCATGGGAACGTCGAAGCCGCTGAACTTGAAAATAACAATTAAAACGAAACGCGTGCGTCTGACATCATAGTTTCGTTGTGTATTATAAGATTTATAAATCAACTGTACTTTTGGGAATCCCACCCCATAAGTATCCGCGAAGTATGATTTCCAAGGCCCACAAAAGATAGTTAATTCACGGTATGGACAAAGACACCCGTCGTGTCCATTTCCAAGCTATAATCTTGTACATTCGTATATGAAATACATAACGCTATATTTTTTCCATTTCCCTTTTAGTCACTGGAGGTGCGCTTCCTGCCTCACAGTCCAACACGACCGATTTCTCGGGAATGGGAACTACTGATACCTATACATCGTCACCGGGGTCTACTTCAGGTTTTCAAGAAACTATCTCATCGGCTTCGGTTAGCGCAAACACTATTTCGGATGCGCCTGAAACCGGTAAGTATTTTGATATCCGGTCCGCACAGCACTCTCACCAAATTGTCAGAAGTATCTCGACGTGGCTGCGACGGGGAATTATGCTGTTAATGCTGTAATCGTATGTACGTCAATATCCCGATACAATCTTCAAACAGTTGCAGGGGTCCCGATCAGGTCTACTCTGTTATATTCTTCCCGCCTTGCCACGTTTCAATATACATAACGCTATTTGTCAATTTCCCTTTTAGTCACTGGAGGTACGCTTACTGCCCCACAGTCGAGCACGACCGATTTGTCGGGATCGGGAATGGGAACTAATGCTACCTATAAATCGTCACCGGGGTCTACTTCAGGTTTTCAAGCAACTATCTCATCAGCTTCGGTTAGCGGAAACACTATTGCGGAGGTGCCTGAAACCGGTAGGTATTTTGATATCCGGTCCGCGCTGCAGGCTCAGCAAACTGTCAAAAGTTAGTCGACGTGGTTGACGGGATGGGGAATTATGCTGTCATTGCGATAATGATACGACAGCCGATACGTAATCGTGTGTACTTCAATATCCCGATACAATCTTAAACCAGTTGCAGGGTTCGAGATCAGGTCTATTATGTTATGTTCTATTACGCCTTGCCACGTTGTTTCAATATACATACAGCTATTTTGTCCATTTCCCTTTTAGTCACAGCAGGAACGCTTCCTGCCTCACAGTCCAACACGACCGATTCGTCGAGCATAGTAACTACTGCGACCTATACATCGTCACCGGGGTCTACTTCAGCTTTTCAACCAACTATCTCATCGGCTTCGGTTAGCGCAAACACTATTTCGGATGCGCCTGAAACGGGTAGGTATTTTGATATCCGGTCCGCACAGCACTCTCACCAAATTGTCAAAAGTATCTCGACGTGGCTGCGACGGAGAATTATGCTGTTATTGCGATAATGATACGACTGCCGATACGTAATCGTGTGTGCGTCAATATCCCGATACAATCTTAAAACAATTGCAGGGTTCGAGATCGGGTCTTTTCTGTTATGTTCTTTTACGCATTGCCACGTTTCAATATACATATCGCTATTTAGCCCATTTCCCTTTTAGTCACTGGAGGTACGGTTCCTGCTCCGCAGTCCAACACGACCGATTTGTCGGGACCGGGAATGGGATCTACTGCGACCGATACATCGTCACCGGCGTCTACTTCAGGTTTTCAAGAAACTATCTCATCAGCTTCGGTTAGCGCAAACACTCTCTCGGATGCGCCTGAAACCGGTAGGTATTTTGACATTCGGTCCGCGTAGAACGCTAAGCAAACTGTCAAAAGTTAGTCGACATGGTTGGGATGGGGAATTATGCTGTCATTGCGATAATGATACGAAAGCCGATACGTAATCGTGTGTACGTCAACATCCCGATACAACCTTAAAACAATTGCAGGATTCGAGATCAGCTCTATTCCGTTATATTATTTTCTGCCCTGCCCCTTATATGTCGAAAACGTATTTATTATATCATATCAACCAACACACCCTTATCCTCTTTTTTTTTCTCAGGGACTACCAATACCACCGCAAGCGATGCTTCCAGATCGATAGTGCAAATTGGATGTCTTTTACTACCATTTTTGATCATTGCGCTGCTGTAGACCAAGTCATATGCATAAAATGATCAATATTTCCAGAAGCCGGTCTATAGCAAATTTTTGGAGCAGTTTATGCACGTTCATCAGTGCTTGAATTTTCCACTGTAAAAATCACTTGAATGTATTAAAACGTTTATAGATTATTATCATGATTTATATTGATTATTTGTATCGTTATATGTATATATTACCGATCGCAGATTAGCAACTCATTCACATCTATGTCATGGTATCTGTTCAGTAGAATCCAAATAATACGCTGTGGTGGTGGCAGATAAACCACGTCATGTCTACGAATATGCATAACTGGATTTTTACCTGATAGAAAACGTAAATATGCAATGTATAATACAGTCACTTCATATATCAACCATACCTAGAATCCCTCTCACGTAGAATGGTTGAGTTCAATGCACTTGAAATGTATTCACAAATACCGCCACAATGAAATATTGATGCATCGTGTTCGTATCCGTGTGACCTTTTGTTGCTATACTGTGATTTAATTTATGATACACTCTGTACAATAAAGTTCATTATATTTCACAGGTTCTAATGTTAGTTTCGTACATACTTTGCCAATTATACTTTAATAAATATATTCCTAGCAGTGCAGTCTGATGCAGACATTCCCTTACTATGTGAGTAAGCTTTTCCTTGTGGGTATTACGGCCAACGGGGGGCGTACGGTAGGCTATTTACCGACAGCGACGTTGAAAGTTCAAAGTATATGCTCAACGAAGTCAACGTTATGACAGTATACTTTTTACCATAGTCTTGGGCTCGTGTATCTACGTTGGTATCCTTGGATTTTAATAGCCTACAAACTAGTAGTAGGGTTACCATGTTGTGAAATCTCAAAAAGAGGACATATTTCAAAAATTCTGAAAGCTCCAGCACAGGACAAGAAAATTGACGATTTTGAACATTTTTCGACCTATAGTACTGTGTTGACTAAAAAAAAAGGTCATCACTTTGACTCGACTCCCGATTTTTACGAAACTCTTACGTGGGTTGCATTTCAATCCTTTTAGCAGAAAAAGAGAAATTCCCAAAAATACGACTTTTAGGCGTCCCCGAGGACAATTTATTGAAAAAAGAGGACAAGTCCTATTAAAAGAGGATGTATGGTAACCATACGAACTATAGTAATTATTGCCACTCAATATTTCATTTCAAGTAAATACATACAGTGTCAGGAGTCATAACACCACAGTTACGACTACCAGTTCAATGCTCTGGTCTGCGTCGCTAATTTTACGGCGTGTCGTCAACAAAAACTTATTTTGAATAGTGGATGTAATCACTATAGGGGTCACAAACACGCTTAGCACGAGCAGCACGAAGTGTCATAACTCTTTCGTGGAATGTTACAGGTTACTGGTACACCAGAAGTTTTATGTTACAGTAAAAGGCGATTGTTTGTTGGGTGCACTAAAATGAGCAAATAGACTTCCGGCATATAGTACTCTTGTGAACTTGAAGTTTGATAAAGCATAATGAATACTGTACAAAGAGAATACAAGCACAGTTAAGTCGACCTCTGGCCACGTTTGTTATGAGCAACTGCAACGACATTGGTTTTCTTGACAAGAGTAATGACTATTAATCCTGGGGCGTCTTACCTTTTACCAGTAAGAAGTCCTTTCTAAACAACGTCCTACCGAATTGTCTTGGAGTGAGCATTTCCAAGGGTTGGATAGAGAGATTTTAGGTTGTGAGGAATGAGGACTCCATAAAAATCAGATGAGGGGAAGGAGGATAAAAAGGTTGGGAACCACTGTTGTAGTATTAATACCCAGAACCGAAGCAGCACTTCGTCAACCCCCCTATAACGTTGTTCTTAGGCCCCCATGGTGTGATAAAACAAAGCCTCCATCAGCCTGTATGTTTTTGGTGCTATACTTATCAGCGAGATCTGTTGTACTGTTTAGTGAGTCAACTTATTTCGCCCAAACGGGCGAGGCGAGAATATTTTCTGTAACACATCATTAAATCGGTCAATATGATCGGGAATTGCATATATATTGCTATCATTTTTTTTATCCTCTCTCTGTTCACGTAATCAGATCTATACCGGTATAGAGCTGAGTGAGATGTTTCGGAAATTTTAGGGCCCGTAAATAATAATTGAACAGCTTCGGGTGGACCGGTTGGTATAATGACTTCGTTACACGATTTCAAAAGATACTATGTCTAATGATATTAAAATCACCCAAACGTACTAAACTAAAATAAGCACACGATTTAAAATTGGTGTTTCTTCACTGGCAGATACTTTTTCCTTCTGTATCATAAATTCATCCATAGTAGGGGCTGGAAACATTTTAGGTCAAAGGCACTATTTTTGGCACTACTTTCGATATTAATTCGGAAAGAGCTATACAACGATCCCGATCAACTGATAATTACAATTGACGATTTGTGGCGTCGTGGTGGCACGAAATCGAAGTTCACTACACTAATTAAAGGAAAGGAAGGAAAGGTCGTTATGTATTTTTGTCCTTGTTGTTTTTGCGGCATATGCGCCGACTCATGGATATGTGTATATACAGACGATCTGTACATATGCATGCCACGAATGATGTGCATATTACGCTGGACAAAGGAAGGTGCAGATAGAGCCATGTAAGGCTTTCTAAGTCTTGCGCCACCTCTCCATGCTATCCCGGAAAATGCCGAGCGACAAGCGGGGAAGTCATGGCTACAGTGTTACTAATCAAGTCTTTGGTTTGCTTCGGCCGCGAATTGATCCACGACCTACCGATCAAGATGCCGGACGCTTTACCATTACGCTATCTTGTCGGTTGTCCGACATCGTAGCATGTGACACGTTAGTTTAGTTAGGGGGTCGTGGATCTTTAGCAAGCTATGTATTTTTTATTTGTATTTCCGTGAAATCCAAAGGATAGTTTTCGTGCATTTTTGTACATTTTGAAATAAAACCAAAAATTGTAGACAACAGTAAAAGCGTGAATTTATTGTTTATTCTTCAGTAACACGCGTTTTACAGTAAAGCGACTCGCTTCACGGAATCCATGCAGCACGTGCGAGGGTGGTGATACCTAAATGGTGCTACTGGCAGTTCCTCCAAACTGAAATAATTACTTTGGAGACGGAATATATTGTTAACTGATGTTACTTAGTTACCATTCAACTCTCAAAGTCTTGGGCCGCAATCAATAATATATCGTTGGCGGCAACATATAGCGCTGTGCTATAGCCGTACATTTTAACGGCAGTGCGAACAAGCGACCTACCAATCGGAGATGTTGATAACTATGTTTGTAATTTGAATTTGTTATTGAGAATGTTCCTCCAAAGTGAGTTCAGTTCTCGCCGACGATTAGAAGATAATGTGTCTTTTGAAAACTGCATTGACATACAAGCGTCGTCACGTCTGATTTCCTCTATGATCAATCAATGCATCGTGCCGTCCAAATTTTGACATGCGTTTGAGGTTTGACCCCACGATGAAGATTTATAATGAGATCTTTACCAAAAGCACAGATAAAGAATAGAGTGGCTTGCTGACTAGTCGATCGTTGATGCTTGGATCGAATCGCGCGCCCAATACGATGCCATAACACGTAGCAACCAATCTATCAACGCCGAAAAGGTGACGGTCCCAGAGTAGAGGCACGCAATTACTTCACGCTCTTCTAGAATAGTTTTGTCGTGTCCGTATAATTTTATCCACGCCGCGGTACACTGCACAAATATATAGCATGATTGATAACCTAATTTGTGAAAATCAAAGCTAGGGTAACTCAGATATCGAGGTTTGTCGATAAGATCAAGAAAGGTCAATCAGGGTAGCTTCGCAATGAGCAACTGCGCAGTCATTAGTGAGCCCGATCGAAGACATGACATTGCGATTATTGTCAAGACATAATATTTTTTCCCTCTTCTTATATTTCGTTATTTTTACTGATATACCCTGCTATTGGTTAAGTTTGACTGACAACACCACATTCATCATATTATAACAATACCGCTACTGTTGTTTATATCAGATCAACATATAATGGTGCGTTGGGTATGGTTGCTGCTAACTGAAATGCATCCACATCTTTTAGTGTTGGATCGTGTATGACTTTGTGAGAACTTTCTACAGCAAATTTTCTCAATTCCCTGGTCTCCGGTGCCAATAGTTTTATATCGAGGTTATGTGTAATACATCAGTTTGTATTCTGAGCACTGGACACTGAAGCATGTATTCTGGCAATGCTGTGGATTTCCAGGGCGTGTACGGAAATTAAGTTGATAATTCCAAACACGAGGAACCGCTAGGGGCGGTCAACCTTTTCGGCCAGAGAGCCACATTAGATTTACGAACAATTGCGCGGGCTATTTTCCTCCGATAGGAGTGAACCGGATTAGGTTTTGAAAGCAAGATTTATCTTACTACGATTCAAAATCAATAACAACTATACGCCATGAAAATCGCGCAAAATATGTTCAGAGTTAATGAAGGTATCCGCTCAATAATATTGTTACTTGCATATATTGCGGGTCGCCTCTTTATACCGCTGGGCTCATTTGGCAAGGGCCTGGTTACTCGGCGCTTGGATATATAAATATCGAAGATTTCGGCGACAACAGCAAGAACTCGAGTGACCATAAAACGCGCGAAGGTCTAAGAAAAATTTCAAGTCAAATTAATCTGCCACGAAATATTCTACTTTATGGTCATATACGAAGATCTACGAAATATGTGTCGGGCCCCTGGCTACGCAAATGCGTCGGAACTGATATTTTAGTCATCAACAACCCAAATTTAGCAGTCAGACTAATTCAATTTTTGCTTGGCCTTGCGAGTTCATAATAAATTACCTGACGAAATTCTTTTTTAAAATATAACTTATTTCTACAATTACCTCGTGAGACACTCATAACCTTCTCGCGGGCCACATTTGGCCCACGGGCCACGGGTTGGCCACCCCTGCGCTAAAAGGTAATTGTATTTGGTCGATATATAAACATTTATCGGTATAGTCTTCATTAGTTTACATGTGTGTGACATGCGTTAGAACTTGAAAGACATATTCATGCTCAGAAGTAACTCAACGACGGATATATAACGATTTCACGAAGTCAATTACGAATATCGGTGGATTTGTGATTTCCAGTCACAATTCACGCATCTACCGTTGATTCATCGCATATGTGTCACTTGTGCTTTCGCAGAATCGTAGTTCGAATTACTAATCGCTAACAAGATTTATTGACACTGCACGCATCAGGCAGTAAGGCAAGTTATATATAGTGCGGGCTTAACGGTGATGACGAGACTACTAAAAGGAAGCATATGCAAAATGCATGTTGTAGTGGTTTGAGCATTATTTTGGCCAGACCAAGTTAAATTCAAACGGCAACCAATTTCCCGGGCAGTACAACATTGAAAGGTGCTAGTTCCTTGCCGACCGCACAAATTTCATCTGTGGACCGCAGGCTGCGTAGTGAAATTAGTAGGGTTGCAATAATTTCAGATCCGAAAAAAATACACTTTTTTAAGTTTCAATAAAAGATGCCCAGATATCTGACGGTAATATTCATGGCCAGGTCGCCTTCCCTGATAACTTGTGTGCAGAGAAGTGGGTCCAATGGTTCAATATCCCTTGAATATCAACGCATTCCAGCGACAGCGGTTTTTTTCTTACCCTCCTTGTAACCAAGGTCGATAACGCAAAGCAACGCCGATTCTTTCCCACATCTCGTCACTATCATCATCACGATGCAGCGGAGGCATAGTCACCACAGACTCAATAGGCTTTGTGTCGTATTTGACGGATGGTCTGAGATTCCAAACTGAATACACTTGTGACGCAGGGGGCTAGCGACGTCTAAAAAAACGGACTTTCTCCCCCCGGCCTATCTCGCGACTAACGAAATTCGGCATGCAGCAGCGTCTATCCACCGCTCGTTGCAAAGCCTCGACCAAAAACCTGCTAAAACTCGCCATTACCTCATGAAGGGCATTCCGTCACACCGAAAAATCACAGTATACTCTCGCCATACTACCCCGAGTAAGGCGGCAAGTTGCACCTGAGCTAAAGACTAGGCGAACTTCATAAGATTGCTTCTATACAAAATCCCATCTTTGAATATGTATTGCGCAGCGTAGTGCATTGCATACCTTCCAATTGGCAAGCTGATCAATCAGATTAGGTTCAATGAAATGGTATATCCAACGAGCGAACAAGCATTGGTTGTGATTTAGTAAGTTTAATTTTGGCAGACTACTTACATAGGTATGTGAGGCATATATATCAATTTTAAATAAAATTAGTAAGCAGAATGCTTACCGGATTAGCATGCGCAGTATCTAAACTTTCACATTAGTTTAGCCTTATATATGGTTCAGGATTTTCCGCTTGATTTAGATCACCTAAATAAGGAATCGTTTGATTCTCTGAATGTAAAATAGGCTGTATATTCCACCCCAGCATTAGCGTTGTATGACTTGGTATGCTTCTACACTTCGTGCGGAACATATTTGGTGGTCGGTATAGCTTGAAGCAAAATCTTGAGTATTGTCAAAATGCGCAGCAGCAAGAGTTCTCTTCTCTCTAAAACAGTGGTTCCCAACCTGTGGTACGCGAAGGTCTTCCAGGTGGTACGCGAGTAGATTCTGTTTTTTTCGACCGAAGGTAGTTATTAGTTCAGGTGGCGTTGACTTCAAGTTTTTTGAAGCCGTCGTCGTCGTGGATAGGGAGACTCCCACCAATCACGACCTACGGCAGGGGTGGCCAACCTACGGCCGCATGCGGCCGTGGACACGTGATTCAATTAGCATGTGTTGGCGGCCGTCGACATGCAATTTGCATTTACGAATTGACACCCGATTTCTTGTTGGATTTTAATTAATCTTAAAATTTTCTTCGCGCTAGTCGCGAAGAGTAGAGGAAGATGATGCGCCCTATATAGAAATACCAACTCGAAATCGTGTACACCTATAACTATACCGACAATCCTGATTGGAGGTCAAGAAATAACAGCATGCAACAAAGTGACTAATAACAATTGGCCCACCCGAAGATGCATCATAATTTATAACTTGGCCTCAATTTTCAAAAACACCCCTCTATCAACTCTACCGGTGAATATGACCACATCCATGGGCCGAGAAAGGATAAATGTCTGATAGTAATATGTAAAACTTCTAATATTATTCACGAAATTCATCAGTAAATCTTTAAAAAAAATCGCGCTTCGCGCGGCAATGCCTGCAGTCCCATCACATCACCAGTGACCACTCGCGATTTCGTTGCGTATACCAAGCCTATGATTAAATATATTTTTTTGGAGTTCACCAGAAATGGACGTAGACACTCTAACGTGGACATTTGGCATCCACATATAGGTAATTACGACTATATGCCCTGGAATGCTACATGAGTAGTTGAAATGCTGCCATGAATGGCAAAAAGGTTGGCCACCCCTGGCCTACGGGGAAGAGATCTATAGTCTTAAAGCATTGGGATTCTTACCTAACCATATTACGTTTTAATATATTAGACCACAATAATTCCAAATGTATCGATACAGAAATCATATACTGCACCTTAAAATGAGCAGTCTATTTTCTGTTTCGCTGCCTTCGGCAGCTCAACGCGGTAGAAACATTTTGACCGCCTTCGGCGCTCGTAACTTATGTATAGGTGGTACGCGAGCACTGCATAAAACCTCGAAATGGTACACGGGTGGAAAAAGGTTGGGAACCACTGCTCTAAAATAATGTTTCCCAAACGTTTTATGGCCGCGGCCCAATTTACGATTTGAAACTGCTCTGGGGCCCAGATCTGGCAACCCGAAGAAATCTTAGATAAAATTATATTCTGGACAATGCACTGGAAATCCCAGCGAATCGTCCTTCAAAGTAGAAAACCGGAGCGCCGCGAAAGGTCATTATTATACTCATTGTATCGCGGCGCTCCTATTGTTCGGTACAATGGTAATTTTCTAATTAGCGTGCAATTTTGTTCGGGCTCCAGTGCTCTGAGCAGAATATAATTCATATTTTCGGCATCGGCGCGACAGTAGCTTTCATTTAAGACCGTTTTCATTGAATTTTGCGCTCAAGTTGGTTGTTATAAGACTACAATATACCCAGGCCGTGCTAGTTTTGGCATTTCGGGAACCAAATGTCAAAACTGCCTAAAATCAAAATTGTAAAATGTCAAAAATAAGCTATTTTTGATATTGCTGGCATATATCAAAATATAGATTTTTATGAACGTTTTAGAAATGTCAACAAGCATTGAAATGAGTGTGCACTGTGCATGAAGCGACAAAGCAAGTGTGCAACGCTAAATTCCTAAATTGACGTCCGTGAACTCTTCGGAAGGCCGCGGTCTACCGTCCAAAGGATCTATGTAATGAGAATGAAAATCTCAACGTCAAGGCAAAATAGTCGAGTACTGAAATCTGGGTTTACGATATACTGTTGATTGATCAACCCGGGTAGTAAATGATATCTAGCAATTAGAAGGATGTAGCTCAATGCCAATGAATTTTCCTGTTGTCACCTCTCGTGCATTTTGGTTACATCATGAAGCCGACACGCGCGACTCCTGCTGCGTTTAAGTTGAGGCGTATATAATTCCATTTATTTTCAACTTCCTAATAAAAATGTCAGCATATCGTGCAATCACGTGCAATCTCGTTGGACAATAGCAGGGTTACCATACGTCCTCCTTTAGGAGGATTTGTCCTCCTTTTTGAAGAAATGCCCCCCTCGCCCAAATGTTTTTGCCAACACCGTATCGTTAAAAGTGGGTAAGTCGGGAGTCGAGTCAAAGTGTTGACCTTTTTTAGTTAACGCAACAAGATTTCCAGTAAATATTTCAAAACCAGATGTTTTCAATTTCGGTAAACTAACGTTCCCGATTCCAAAATATGGTAGCCCTAGACAACAGGGATATAGTTTCATCAATGAACAATTGAACACACCCATCTACACAGTGGAAAATGCATCAGTCGCCAAAAAGTAACCTCCATCAATGCCTACCAGACACAGTAAATATTCAGTTTGCCCGTTGAATATTTTTTTAAATTATATTGAATATTAAATCCACTCGTGATTTTTAACAATTGGTTAGCGAGTGAAGGGCTGTGATTCAAACGTATCAGAAACAATTTTGAATTGTTATCATACGTGGTATTGTGATTTGTGTGAATGCAGGTAATTATGCATGCATATCGAATCGCTATTCGCATTAGATATTGCAGAAGCAGTTGGTCGGTTTTGTATTGGGTGAATTGACTTTCCTACGCCGTTGTCAATTCCGTTTTTACTACCGCGTTTGATATGATAGATTTCACTATAAAGCGTTTTACATCGTTAATTCGAGTATACAAATATTAATTCCTGGCGATGCCAAAACTGCCAAAACAAATTTGAAAAATGCCAAAAATAAGGTATACCTGAGTATACCTGTTTACGAAAGAGACCTGAAATTGCTGTTGTTTTCCGCCATCTTTGTGAATAGCCATGCAGTCACGTGTTTCCTATCTATCCGTGAATTACTCTTAAGTGGGCCGTGCTACAACCCAGCAGTTCAGGAATCATCAAGAAGTGGTCGAAACTCCAACCCATGCAAAATCAACAACAAACAGACTTGTACAAACTACTAATTAATTGGTTGACGTTTAACTAACTGACGGTTTGTTTATTTGAGTAGTTCAAGTGGTAGCTCTAGTTTTTGATTTTTGTTCATGTATGATGTTCTCGCGGCCATTGCTAGCTCAGAGCCATCACTACGTAGAGTGGCGAAGTCAGATGATCAGGTTTTAGGGTCTTAACTCCTCCCCTTTCACATTCGAAACCCCGACCTTTCGAAATGCTGATCCTTTGTATAATATTTCCGATAAAATGAAAATTTACGAGTCTCCTCGGGGAATTAAATATATCGCTCAGTATGTTCTTAACCTCTTATGTCATGGCAAGCGTACTTTATTCTGCAAGCGTACACATCCAACTACGCATGTTACATTGCTATGTGTGTAATACATTACTATGAATTCATGGCGTGCAAAATAAACTGCGCTTCAGGCGAGGGATAAAAACACATTACTATTAAAACATGATTATCGCACAAAACGAAAACAATATAATGAAAATGTGTGGCATATCACTGCTCCCTCTCGGAGACCAGTCCAGAAACTCGAGGCTTCGCCTTGGAAAGTGAAGCGCCACCGTGTTGTTCGGTCTTGCGCAACTGGGCGATACCAATTGCAAATGAGCTGTATTATAAATATGGGAGATATATAGCATCGACATTTTGGAAGGACATGGTTTCGATTTCGAACCCGAAACCTCCTCTGCCCATGACATTCCACAGAAACAGTCACAATTATACTATTAATCGGGCCTATATTTGCCTGCGACCAATAATGACCTAAACGGGAGTGTCATCACAAATCATGAGTCAGTGTATGTGACCTCCAGGAATGTCCCGGAGACTATGGCTCACTGAACGGGGTTCCCTGCGACAGCGGTCAAGAACAACTCATCTAGATAGTTGTGTTTTAGTTGGTTAGTTAGTTGATTAAATATTCTAAATGTTCGTTAGTTCTAGTTCTAGTTTCGGATTTTGAAAAGTGAGTTTAGTTCTGGTTCTATCGTTCTAGTTGCCAGTTTTAAAACGTGAGTAGTCCTAGTTCTAGTTCTAGTTGCGTATATTGAAACTATACAGCAGTTAGTACAAGTGTGACAACCACAGATAAAATCAATGAGTAGGTAAGAGAAAATTACCCTTGTTAAATAATAATTGTTTTGCTGCAAATATCATATTTCTCAAAGCAAAGCCCTCAATATCTACATTTCACAGAAAAAGTAAAAAGTCCATTAAAATTTTCTTGGTGGCCTACTACTGGGCCATGACCCGCAGAACAAATATTAGCACGCTAAAGGCTACTTTATGCACATTGCACATGTGTGTCATCCTTTGGCGATTCAGTCGTATGCGCGCGGCTCTTCTTTTCATAAAGAGTGTTTGAACTGGTCATGCACAATGAACCGGGCAGAAATCTTGTATAAATACCGAGGGTGGAACAGTATTTCGGGGTCTTGAGCGGGTATCATTACGTCTCCTGCTGTAGTAGTCTTTTGCAAGGATTGTGGCAGATATTTTTCAGTGTAATTGGACAATACGTGGTTCCGTTATTGCAGATATCAAGAGCAGCATGGCTTACAATGCAGTCAGGTTTATGTCATACCTAGCATCCGAAACGGGGAGATGTGAATTATGGGATAAACGAGTCGAAATAAATTGCGAATCTTTCGATCATTAGTGACGGTTTGTAAATTTGTCAGTCTTACAAACTTAGTACACAATAACCGTGTCCCAGATGGCGGATTAAAAATAATATCGAAACCAAGAAAATTATACCAATGACATCGATATCTTCACAGATATTACAGATTGGCCGACAATCTAAACATAAGCGCTTTCTTAATTTATATTATCTTTTTCTTTTCAAACTCTACTTTTGTCTCCTAGACGCTTCGTTGGTTAAATTTAACCCCGACATCAATCATAACATCTTCCGTTTGATTCACATTGACACACGGTCTTTTGATACGAAAAAGGTGCGATCCCGCATATCAGGCACAAAGCGATATTTATGTCACAGAGACTAATCCCTTCAGGACTTACAGCCGTACATAGACAGTGACTGTCGAAGCAGATGTTCAGAACAGATAGTGATCCATTAAAAAAAGTATCAACTATTACGAACATGCAATCTCCACTGACGGGTCTACAACGCGACTGCACGCACTGTTGCGCGAAGTGACGATAGTATTGCATCGGGATGTTAACGATCGTTCGAACTATAGCCCGCGCGTTATTGAAGTTAGTGTAGCGTGGTTAAGCAACAAATCATGCGAAGTAAATCCATCGTATACAGTAAGGTTGGTAATCACGTGGGACCCACAAGAGGTTAGTTTCTAGATGCAAGAGTACATTTGAAGTACATAAAACAACAGGGGAGTCACCGTATTTCAGCACATAACCAACGATGGAGTGTGGTATTAAGGCATTGAGATGGCAAATTCCCTGAGTATTTTTAATGTCACGACCTAACATATATACTCTCCTATATTATTTCTTTCCGAGGCACATGTAATGGCTGTAAACTATTATATTGCTTCACTCTTGTTTATATTCGGATTACTACCGAAAGCGGCCCCTCTTGAAAACCGTAAGTGTTTGCTTTTGGTGTTAATTTTTCTTACGAAATTTTCTCTAAAAGTGGTAGTAGTATCCACTACAGCAAATATTATTGATACAGCAATTTCAGGAATTGTCATGACGCGTTGAAAATGATTTTCCACAGTGTGGCGGTACTGCATGCTTCTAGTACATCCGTTTGTTCTGTTTCGGAAATATTTAGTTATTTTGTCTGCGGCAATGAATATTTAATTTTGAATTTATTTAAGTTTGGCGAATGATGCCTTGCAATCCTACATGGCGTGTAAGATTTCCAGGACATAATGCTATCCGTCAATTTGGGGAATATATAGTAGGCTTACCATATTTTGGAAATCTAAAAAGAGGACACTTTTTCAGAAATTTGAGACTTGCAAAACCGGAGAAGAATTCTCAAAATTCGGTGAACTTTTCCCACTTTGTGATCGGTTGACTAAAAAGAACCACATTGTCGGGTGGTTGACTAAAAAAAAAGGTCATCTTTTCGCTTAGAGCTCAAAATACCGTTTGAGCGTCACTGCTGTGCTAATTTACGGCATATCACTCGCATTTTGCTCTAAATATGACCTAAATTTTCAAAAAAGAGGACAAAAGGGCGTCCTCCGAGGACACTTCAAAAAAGTCAAAAAAGAGGACAAATCCTCTGAAAAGAGGACGTATGGTAACCCCACGTATAGAGAATTACAGATACCCGTCGTTTCACATAATTTAGGAATAGAGAATGTAATCGGATGCACGGCGTGGAAAGAATGGAATCACAAAATTCATAACATTCACGCCAAGAACGACACGAAGCCGTGGAAAAGCCGCGGTTGGGTCAGGCCTGTCGTGCCGCTTTCTAAAAAATCCCTCACAATAGTCACGATAGATGGCACGACAGGCACATGTTTTGCTACATTCGATTTAGCAATAATTTAACAATGTATCGCATTATATGTCTCAACAGCTTGTAATGGAACAGAAGTCGTCGTCAACGGAACAAGTGGATCGATTTCATCCCCAAATTACCCGGACGCCTACGGAAACAGCATGCTTTGCCGATGGAGAATAAGTACTCCGAACAACACGGTGTGGATATACGATGTGCTTTAATATACAACACGTATATATAACATGAGATTGCCCACACGAAACTACCTTATACTATCAGGACCTTGCGATTACATGGCATCGCTTTATCGACTCGGGTTTCAGTACAAATCGTTCAAATTTCTGGAATGGATGATATATTCAGGATTCCGGACTAACGTTACACTTGCAATGCTTCCAAGCAGCATACGTTCTTTCGTCCTAATTTATCCAACTCCATGTCACCGGCATTCTATTTTTAGAGGGTGGAGGTGAGGTTCGAATCCTTATTTGAAGTCGAACCAATCAGTCACACTGGCTGCTATGACTATATTGAGTTCGAGGACGTAAACAAGGTGCGGTATAAAGAGTGTATCCAAGTAACCAATTTTTATGCACCATATTATCGTTTGCCTGTACACTACAATAGGAACTTTGCGGACTAACGGCGCCACAGAGCTTCGTCACGCCAAGCAATGTGCTTTCGATATCTTTTTTTACTGACCAATATGTTACGATGCGAGGTTTTTCGTTCAATTGGACTGCGATAGGTGGGTATTTGCTCTATGTATGTACAGGTACAGTCGAGTTCGCTTAATTTCTATACACTTTGGTCTCGGCGAGCAAAAATCAGTTGTTCGTTTCGTTGTCATGCGTAGAAGCAGACAACACATTAAAGCTACTGTACTGTAGCATAATAAATGAATTACAGTGGCGCTAGAATCTCGTACAGTATTTCGATATCAAGTGATTCAACAAACACCGTACAATATTGTGTGTAACACACATATGCGAGGTTGAAACGAACGTTAATTCTTCAAATACAGTGCTAAGCCATACAGCAAGGGCTGAAACGGTATTAGCGCATTTGATATGTAACCACAAGGTAGGATTTAGAAGTCAAAAGCTGTGGGCCAGGCGGAAAATCTTCTCGAAAAGCTTACGACGCTTACTGAAGGCTAAATCCACGCAATCGTAATGAAGTAAAAGTAGGCTTACCATACGTCCTCTCTCAAGAGGATTTGTCCTCTTTTTTGACTTTTTTGAAAGTGTCCTCGGAGGACGCCCTCTTGTCCTCTTTTTTGAGACGTTGTCCTCTTTTTTGAAAATTTAGGTATAATTAGAGAAAAATGCGAGTGATATGCCGTAAATTAGCCGAGAAGTGACGCTCCGCCGGGTTTTTCGGAGTGAAAAACGGTGATTTGAGCTCTGAGCGAAAAGATGACCTTTTTTTTAGTCAACCGATCACAAAGTAGGAAAAATTCACCGATTTTGCAAGTCTCAAATTTCTGAAAAAGTGTCCTCTTTTTAGATTTCCAAAATATGGTAAGCCTAAGTAAAAGCGACTATGAAGCCGGCATGGCTCTATATGAGTTGGGAATTGCGAACCTAGGTCCGAATTGAGCGGAGAATTGCCTGAATTAACTGGAGTTTTTTGCGTGTAATATTTACTTTTGTTTCGTCCCCGAGCCGAATAAAGCAGATGTCCAGCTTACGCGGTGTCCGACGGGTTCGACTCTATCTGAGTTACGTTACGAAAGACTTCGCAACATTCAATCGATATAGCGTGCCATAGACAAATACAGACCGCCCACTACGATACCTGTGTGTTAAGGGGCAACGATCTGCAAGATCATCCGTTGGAAATGTGATATCGTCTCTCACGAACGAAATATTGAAGCAATTTTAATACGGTTTATGCCAGTGATGCTAAAAATCTCATTCCACCTTGCTATGTTTTGAATGGCTCCAAGGCAGGTGCCTTACGCGCACAAGGGCTCTGCCCTCAACAATAACAGTGTCATATACGATACCCAGCACCGTAACTGCCGCACCCCAAACCCCCCAATTAGGGGGGCCCAAGCTCGAAGGGGGCCCCAAATTATTTCGTGAATTAGCATAAATTATAGAGTATTTTTGAAAATTTATGCAATATTTTCCAAAATTTTTCGCGCTAGCCGCGATTTAAAGTTGCCAAATATCTTGATTATGTGGTACTCTTCCCCCAAGAAAAAACACGCAAGATTTATAGAAATGGACATATCGGCGTTGGCCATTAACACGCCACTACGCACCAAGATATATAACGATTTAGGACTTATTCCATGCGACTCCAAGAGGTGTGCCAGAACGATCGGCAGCGCGAAAAGCTTGGCCGAAACGGACTGCCCTTAGGCAGACCGAAAACTTCGTTATATATGCAAAATAATAGGTTTAATTGTCCATAGGCGCCTAAATGACTGGCGCCATATGTTCCTGCCTTGGCAATCTGAACCTCATAAGACAAATACCATCCAGCAGGAAAAATATATGCCAGTGAAGAAATACCAATTTGAAATCGTGTGCGTCTTTTAGTTTAGTACGTTTGAGCGATTTTATATTTTTGATATAGCAGACAGGAGGTCACGAAATAAAATCATGTAACGAAGTCATACCAACGGGTCCGCCCGCCCGAAGATGTTTAATTATTATTTACGGGCCCTACAGTTTCCGGTAGATCTGATAACGTGAGCAGAGAGGACAAGATATTGATAGCAATATTTATGCAATTCCCGATCTTATTGACCGATTATATAATGAATTATCGAAAATTTTCGCGCTTCGAGCTGGCTCACTAAACAGTGCAGCTAATTTCGTGGCAAAAGCGAACACTGTGATGAGCGGGTCGGTTTATCACCCTATGAGAACCCAAAACCAAATTACCCTATGGGGGGCCAAGGCCAACGTTTTGGGGGGGGGCTGACGAAGTGCTGTTACGGCCCTGACGATACCAACAATCACACAACAGGTCAGGCTCTCAAATCCGGCGGCAGTACAATCACATTCATATAATTGATTCATCGTCATCCTCGGCCCTCCCTATGATTGGCCCACACACGACTCATGATAAATCTGCATCAAAAATCTGCGTATGAAGTAGCACATGCCGCGTATGTTCTAACTTGGTTTAAAAGTTGTCGTATCCAGTCATATCTTTTGCTGTGATTACTGAGTCCGATCTAACACATTACAAGCTCTTGTCTATAGCTTATTCAGATGATGCTTCATCCTCACTCAACGAGCTCGAAACGGACGCGAGATGGACGAATAGAATAAGTTACACGATTAGTAAAATGGTGTTTTAGATGCATCACTGATACCGGATCCAGTGACTACATATATCGACGGAGATTCCGGTCAAATTACTTCTCCCGACTACCCCAACGAATACGGCGATTTTCTGGAATATACTTGGATCGTTAACGGGTCGTCTGGAAAGGTATATTTGTTCTATTACATTTGCAATCAAAAGCTGGCTGAATGATGATATCCGGACTTACAAGAAATGCGAATTTCAGACCGACAATTATGACATACATATTTATTCCGTAATACAGAGTATGTTGGTGGAATTTGACCCCCTTATCGACATGCAAGAAAATGCGGGGTGTTCGAACGACTACCTCACTATCTCCGAAGGCTCGTTACCACCGAGCTCAACGGTAATGCAGCATGCTTGATTGGCTGACTGTTGGCGAGTTGAATAGTTATTTCCTATTAGGATTATCAAGTCGTCATTTGCGCGTATACTGAACCAAAGATATTTTTCTCTGGCGTCATCTACATCGTATTTAAAACGGACTCGTCTATCGGTGGTGCTGGATTTTCTCTGAACTTCTCTGTGGTCGGTAAGACGAGTTTTTCAATTTTGAGATTGATGCCCCTTTAAAACTCTTTCCAAAAGAGATGTCGCCCTGATATCCTGCAGCAAAGTGGATATCCCGCAGTGCCTACCTATAGTACCTACTATGTAACCGGCGATATGTGCTCCATTTCCGTGATGCTGAACAACACAATCTGATATTATTATATAAACTACATGCTAGGCCAGAGGTGTAAAACACAACTTGGGTCGCCGGCCAGATTCCAACCTTTTGAACACTCGCGGGCCGGACCAGTGAGATGATTCCATATCACCTCTTTTGCTTTACACTCCAACCTTTGTTTTACACTAAAATACTTTATCATCAAGCCTACATTCGTAATGGTGTATTGCATTATATTACGCAATATAGCCGTGGTCGGGAACCTTTTTCGTCCGAAGAGCCATATTGACCGTATATTTTCCCTTTTACCTCCCAAAGAGCCATACATGTCCAACAACTACTACGTCACAATTGAAAAATCGTGACGTCATGGTAGCGCAAAGTCGACATCAATAGATGGGATTCGCCGTTTACACCGTATTTTCTCAGTAAAACTCGTACTAACCATGCTGGCTTCCTTGTTTGAATAATGAGTATGCAAAACTTGAGCCACATAGATTTTTTACAAGAAATATATTTTGAATTGTATTGCACTCAGAGGCATATGATATTTTTCGGAGCTCAAGACGCATAACATTTAGATTTCCAACAGACGTAGACAACAATAAGTGTATCAATCTACTTTTAACATGCCTTTTACAGTTAATGCGTCTTTTGGTGTTGCATGGTATTCCTGACGACTTTTCAGTATGGTTGATAAATCGTTAAGGCTAAGCCTCATACTAAATTTAATACATTCGTCAGCTATACGAGATCGCGAGAATGTCTTGTAAGTACCCATGATGGCATGCGTATGTGGAGCCAAATATGATCACTATACATTAGTATACATACCGGCACCCATTTGTGATGTGTCAGTTACATGGGGTTAGGGGAGGCAAGTGGGGCAGTGCCTCACATGTCTACAAGATTTTGAACATTTTTACTACCAAAATCACGTAACTTGCATCCTATTTATTGTTAGAAAATAACGTTCGAAACAGAGGCTAAGGCATTGTGATAGCGCAATTCATCGTAATAACTGATATTATTCGAATGTAATTGTCACACTGATTCCGATTCGGCTTCTCAATTCTCAAAGTATTCTGCGGTAATATTTGCGCAGCACGCCTACATTTTAACAGCGACTACAAAGCTACGTTATCAAAAAAGTGGATAGCTATGGCGTTGTTAGTAATTTGAATTTGTAATTGTGAATGTCACTTCCACGGCAGTTTATTTCTTGCCGGAGATCAGGAGGACAATGTATATTTGAAAACTGCATTGTGATACAGGCGCCGCTATGTCTCCTAGTCTCTTTAATCAATGAATGCATCGTGCAATTCAAGATTTCGTACCGAGTACATCGCATTTACGAGTGATATTGCTCGCCGACAGCAACTTAAATTTGAGGATTTTTAAAAGGGGTCCGAACCCCTAACCCTGAATATGTCACTGTATTAACCTCTCAAAGACATTGTTATACTGCCACAAGAATAATTATACTACTCGTGCTGGAGATTTAATAACAAGTTGCTGCAATATTGATAAATTAAGCACATAAATAACAATTTCGCAAAGATCCATATCTTATGGCCAAAAGAGCCATATATGGCTCGCGAGCCATAGGTTCCCGACCACTGCAATATAGTATGGTTCCATTCTAGCAACACCTTTCTTTGCAAATAAAGGAATTGGCAAAAATACGATAATCGACCGGTTGAATGAAGTTAAAAACCGATAAAACAGTGGCTCTAACGACGATACAAGAGAAGTTAGCATATTTCTATGCTCCCTATATGTCTTAGTCGTAATGTTGCGTTAGGCCTGCGTATGCGCTGTTTGGAACACAATCATTTTAACTGTAGCCGCAGACGTTGGAGTTTGGTTCATCGTTGTTAAATCACCCTTCGAGTTTCTCTGGAGGCTGGGGATCTGTTGAGTCAGAAGTGGTAGAGCAGTGCGACCGCAGAGATATGTATTATATTTATGTAGTTATCATATCAGCCGTGTATAGTCTACATAAAACGGTTCCGCATTGGTGTTCTCGCTTCTGTGAATAACTACTGTTTGGTCCAACTTTTCCATAAAACTCTGAACTCAGTGTGCACTTCTCGGAATTTAGTGTCAATATCAAACACTTGTTTCTATAATACAGACTAGACTTGAGTGAGACCGCAACACTGCTGTCGGATGGGTGTAATGTGGCCTAGGCATGGTGTGAACGCGAGGTTCACGTTCGCATTCTGTGTGTGAGCCTCAGAAATTTGGAGGTTCGCGTTCGCAAACGAGCCTCTGTAGGCTCTGCACTATGAACCTTTTTCATATATTCTACTTTTACACGTCATTATAACAACTTTGGCTGAAATTCTTTCCAATTCAACATCGGACCACTCTCTTCATGGCTCTGACAGCATGAAAAAACACTCAGCAGTAAGCGAGCATGTACCGTGTCAATTCTAAAAATTCATATGCTTTGTTAGTAAAGTTTGCGTTTGCGAATATTTAGCGATTCTCTGCTGTGAGCTGCTGTGAGGATCTTTCTTGATTTGATTTAATACGTTCATCGCATCATAAAAACCAAATCCGTCTGATTGGGGTGTTGGCTATGGTATAGCTTGTTTTCGAGGTAATACTCTGTAGCAAGTGTAGAAACCGTTTTTTTACTCTGATCGATATCAATGTAGCATTAGTCTGAATTACTGGTCTAGCCTAGACCTTTAAAGCGTAAGCTAATATTCCTTTGCAAGTCCTTATCGAAAATGTTGTCGAAGCGACGGAAGATACTGATTTTATGGAATCGCTATATTGGCTTGAGATTAGCAATATGATGTAACGTGACGCCATATGATCACGTTCGCGATCACATAGAACCTTTCAAAAAGGTTCGCGTTCGCACGAACCAGAACCTTTGTGGGGTTTGCATCATCCCTAATGTGGCCTATGCACAGGTTCTACATTTGCTGTCTTTATTTCTTCCTAAAAACTCAACATTTGGATGAAACCGTCTTTGGCGGGCCGGATGCGGCTTGCGGGCCGTATGTCTTACACCCCAGTGCAATACAGATATATATCATTGCCTAGGCCTACATCCATCCTAGACGGCGTATGTCGTAATAGCGAAGGATTTAAACAGAGAGGTTATGGTTAGTTTGGGTTTGGCTTAGGGGTAAGATTAACAATGGATTGGGGTTGAGGTTAGCTTGTGCTACGAATAGCTGGGGGTGACTCTCACTGTTTTAATACGGGGTATTTTAAATACTTCGCTATTAAGACACTCTCCATATTGAAAGCCTTGTTATTATGACGTTCGATGTTTTGACACTCGCTGTATAAAAAGAACGATTGAATACAGCAAATCGTTTGTGTAGCATAGATTTATGTAATTCCAATTAGGAAATTTGCTGCATTTAGCATGGTGTGTTTTATATGCCTGTGAAATATATGTTAATATTCCATTTATATAATCTACTAACATGTAAAGCTGGCCTTTAATACGTAATAAGTAGGTATGAATGTGACTGTGAAAAATACGATTTTGACGATAAAGGATTTTCAACCACGATTCACATTGTATATACCTATTGATTTTGTGCGTATCGGACACGAATCCAAAGCAGTATAGAACCAAGCCGTTGATAAGTAACATACTGTGAGGCTGTTATTCATTTCTTCGCGCATTACGTACGCGTAATATAGGTTAAAATTCAAGAACACATTCAATACGTGTTTTTCTATTGTTTCAAGTTCATGAATAGCGCAACGTTATTAATCTTCCGCGAATTCTGCGCTGAACCTGAAATATTTCCCACAACCACGAGACCGATACCTCAAAATTTATGAGATCTGGTGTTGCAAAAAAACTATAGACAGTACCAAGTGACACTACGATTAATCATATGTTATAAATAGCCGTGAAACATTACACTGTGCCTGACCACACTTTCGTAATTTGGACACCGGCATTTGAAATTACACAAACATTGTTGCGGGTACTCCTTTAGAAATTCTTGCACGTATTCTAACCCTTATTCAAACTCTTCCCTTTGTTATAGCATTGGAAATGGGCAATGAGCAATTGAGCATGCTTTCAACTAGGGATGGTGTGAACCTCTGAAAGGTTCAGGTTCGTGTGAACGCGAACCTTTTTGAAAGGTTCTGTGTGAACGCGAACGTGAACCTCATGACGTCACGTGACGTCATATTGCTAATTCCAACCCTAACTTTCAGTGAAGTGATAGCCTATATTAATGTGCACGATACCTAGGGACGCCGCGCGCCACGTAATGCCACTATGCTGAAGTGCATATTGACGTTTTAAACGTCGCCAAATGTATTAACTGGAGTAATCAACTGATATAATAGTCCCATAAAGTCAACATCTTTCGTCCCTGTGCCTACAATTTCAACAAGGAGTTGCAAGGGAATGTAAGCTTACGCGGTAACGGTCTAGGTCACTCTGGACAATGTATTCGAAGTCTGAGTATTGCGACGTTGATATTGAGCAGAGTGTAAAACGGAGGGTTTCTATACTTGCTGCCGATATCACCCCATTAAAAAGTTGGAGCTGTAGCCAACACGCCAATTGCACGGATTTTGTTTATATGATACAATAAACATATGAAGTCAACATTGACCCCGTACACCTATTAGATTTTTTACATCAGACAACGATATCAATTCCGTTGATTGATTGAAAAAGCATCATTCGTTGACTACAGCTGATTACTACTGATTTTTTATGCTGCCAGGGCCATGCATAGAGTGGCCAGCAGATGAAATGCCATAAATTTCAATCAAAGGCGTTATAATGACGTGAAAATTGTAATATAAGAAAAAGGTTCACAGTGCAGAACCTTCCAAGGTTCGTTTGTGAACGTGAACCTCTAAATATCCGAGGTTCACACACAGAACGCGAACGTGAACCTCACGTTCACACCATCCCTACTTTCAACTTCAATATATTCTCGAACCATAGAAGTCCTGAAACACGCTTACTTTTCATGACGCTGTGATCTTATTTTTGTTGCTGTAGATGCACCTACTTGCGACGGTGTAACCCAACAAAACGGCTCCTTCGGACATATTTCCACACCGTTATACCCGAATAAATACGCCCAAAATATGGACTGTGAATGGCAAGTGGAGACCGCGGAAAATACGGTAAATTAGAATACAGTAACGCAGATGTAAAGATGACCAACAATGACCAACCTTTTTATATATATAATTGTACCGTGAACACTGTTTTATTCAGGTGATCGCAGTGCGCTTTAACACAAACTTCTCGATTTTGTCATCCGGTTGCTTAAGTGAATATCTCCAAGTATTTGACGGCCCGAACTCGTCTTTCGTACAAGTGAGTATGGAGACTAATTTAAACCCGCAAAAGACCGAGAACACACAATGGGTCCTGTTGCATGATTGTAAACTCCTCAGACGGAGCGAATCGGAGATGTCTCTGGCTCATAGGTGACATTGCCTATACTTCTGCGTTTTGCTGGAGACATCGTAACGACAGACGCGTATCGGACGTTAGCTGATTTTGCATTTTTCCCAATCAAAATCTGAATTATAGCCCCATCATTGGCTCCTAGTCCATTGGCAATGTAAATACAGTCCAGTATAGTCGCTCGAATCTCATACGAAGCTATACCATGATGTACGAATTCAGATTCGGTTTGCGAAGTTCCTAAATTCGAAATATGATCGATCAGAATCCTGTCGAATTCGTCACATCAAAGTTCATGATCTCTAGGAATTGACCATTGTCCGGCGCCTGAATACGGCAGGTTGATTCCAAGACCCAAATCCGCTCCCAAACCGAGAGGTGATATGGGGACCGGATGTGATTCCGAAAATCGCGTTGAAATTTAATATCGGTAATTAATACATTAATAGAATAAAGCCTGGAGTGCTGCAACCATGCACGATTCCCGCCTCCAGGTAAGCGGAGCGTAATAACTTAGGAATAGTCCGCAATCACATCCCCTGTTTGAAGTCGCTAATATATGGCGCTGTCCTATTTTACGGCCTTATACATCAGCTCGCTTTGATGAATGCAAGACAACAGATAAGTACTCAGTAAGTAGTAACACACGGTCAAACACGTCATTTTATCCAGTTCCAACATAACTTTTGTGGCGACCGAGCGCCGCGATCATTCGTCACAACTGGAAATCACCTCTATGTACGCTTCGTGAGTGCTGACATTGACGATAATAATTTCGGGTTCTCGATAAAATGGGAGGCTGAAGGTACAAGGTGATACGGCATGAATACAAATACACACGCATCAGATACATTTTCGTTCTAGTGAAGTGCGACGCCAACCAGTTCACGTGCTGGGACGGTACTTGCATCTCGGATTCTTTGAAATGTGACGGCCAGGTAGACTGTCCGAAGGATGTTGCAGACGAAGCCTCTTGTACGTACATTTGCGTTTTGATCTGTGCATAGAAAAGTGAATAAAGACTATATAGTTTGATAACTGATATTATAGGACTACCAGTAGGCAGACGTGGAATTCAACTAAAACTCTATGACGAGCTGCCAACTATTCAACTATTTTTCGATGGCAGTTTATTACAGTTTCTTCTTTTTAACATGTAGAGCTATTTGCGCCCCCCATTCATTTTAGACCTTATTAAAAAACCTATCCAGCGCTGTTAGTGAGTTGGAGGGAATACGTTGGTTGTATTCCGCAATGTGAAATGGTATTTTATGATCGGTATAAAACTAGGGTTACATTACGTCCTCGATTGGGAGGATTTGTCCTCCTTTTTGAAGAAATGTCCTCCCTTCGCCCAAATGTCCCCTTCTTGACAATTTGTCTTCCTTTTTAGCCTAAATGTCCCCCAAAAGACCACGAAAGACGTTAAATTTTGGGCTAAAAGATAGACGAAGGATTACGCGAGAGTAAAATCTGAAAAATGACCTTTTTCTAAGTCAAAACTGATAATATGAGATGAAAGCGGGTATTTCGGGAGTGAAATAGGCAAAATGACCCTTTTTGAGTCAACACCAGATAAGTGTTTATGATTTGATAAAACTATCCTCCTTCCCAGATTCCAAAATATGGCATCCCTATGTAAAACCTATACTGTACTGCTGGAATGTAAGAATACTTCGTGAACTCTCAAAGTAAATGTTTTGTTCTGTGACTAAAATCCACCGCGATTTGAGGTTAAAATGTTATGCAATGGCGAGAGGTACGAATGGAACTTTCATAGTTCCTGTTCCATGACAATATTTCGACCATTTTTCTTTCTCCACTCATTCGGAACTTGATTGAAATATCCGAATGCGTGCACTAGGGTTGTTGAATAATAACCTTTTTACCGGATTCCAGGGATTCACTGATTATATTGCTATACGTTGCCTAAAAAAAACGCTGCACACCTAATTTGACTCGATACCAACCAGTTAGCCAACGCAGAGCCAATTGAAATTTTTCGAATTAACATAAAAAATAAAGTTGCCTAAAAACATGATGCATAATAAGATTGGCTCAATTCCAACCGGTAGAAGCGAAATTATTGCAGTTGAAAGTTGTAAATTTGCAAAAATAACATTGACGGTGGGGAATTCCCAGAAGTATTATTGAAAAGGTCAAACATCTTCGCTTCTAAGAGTTGGAATTGCATCAAATTTGTTTTGCATCGTTATCGTGGACAACTCAACAATTTCATGAGTTTTTATTTGTTATTTTTTATGTATTTATTTCGGTAGGAATTGAGCAAAGTTTGGTGTACAGCGTTTATTGGCAATTTATTAAGTGAATCCCCGGGTTCCAGAGATGCAAACATCCAGATTCAAGATTGACACTTTGTTATAACGTACAAGTCTGCAATCATATGTAGCAGGAGCAGATCATCATATTTTAACGAAATGCCGTTACAATAATTGCGTTTAGGTCCTATCGCGGATTCGGAGCAATGCGGCGTGTCGGAAATCCCACCAGAGTACAAATGGGTAAGATGTTTCGATTTCAGCCGTTTTTTATAGGTCAAGTCCATGCATATACATGTCACAGTATAAAATTTATCGCAAGCATACAAAGACGTGACCCCTGCCACTATCCAAATATTGTAATTTAATAATAGCGGAATGTTCGCGTCACTCTCTGAGCATTAACAGCTACGTGAACTCGTCTGTCTGCACGGAGGTCACAGGCCCGTAACTTCGTGATAGCCACTGTATTGTGTATGTTCCAGTCACGGGATATGTTTAACTCAGTCGTACCACGATTCGCTTACCCTACACGTGAAAGAATTTTCTGCTGTCAGCTGGGTGATACAGTTGAGATATCACTCACGATGACATTGCCGATTTACAATAAGAAAAAATGCGGCGAAAGGGCTGTATCTATATGTATTCTGTTTTGAAATAGCATTAC
This sequence comes from Botryllus schlosseri, assembly GCF_051294905.1. Lineage (NCBI taxonomy): Eukaryota > Metazoa > Chordata > Ascidiacea > Stolidobranchia > Styelidae > Botryllus > Botryllus schlosseri. The sequence continues at coordinate 21,536,298 of NC_137246.1, forward strand.
CGAGTACAATTATATATTATCTGGACACCCGTAAAGCACTGAAGCGGATCTAGAGTTTTATGCCTAACAAAATCGAAACATTGAAGTAAAATAATATACATTTTACGCATGCGTCAGATAGGTAATTGCGATTTCGTTACGACCGGATATGCCATATAATTTACTATACCCGAGGATTATGCCATGCATGTTGGGACCCTAGGTGATTTATGTGATATTCGATATGTCAACGAGTGAAACTATTCGTACACTGCAAGCGCAAAAAGGGGGCTCTCGAAGAAACCCAAAAATTACTTAGTAAATAAACATAAATTATTGAGTATATTTTGGTAGACTTATTAAACGCGCGTAAAATGGCAATGGAAACCGACACACTCTACTATAACTGGACATTTACACCACTCCTGCGTATTTGCATTATAGAATTGTACTGACCCTCATCTTGCCTGAAGCAATGTCTACATGGTTTTGAGTAGTTCTACGTATAGTTTTGCTATTGGTAACTAGGGTTGCATTTTAAACAAATGGTGTGTTAAAACACTTTAATTAAAACAGTGTTTCAGAAAAATGTCTCTAAAAGATTTGAGTAAATACTTTCGAAATAATATGTAGTATAAGCTTACGGACGATCTGCACCCGATGTAGTCGACTTGTATACGATTGGAATGGTTAGAAACCTCGGGATCGTCGTCGATTAAACAGTTATATCTCGTAGATATATATCATTGGTACGGAATGGGTGTTCTGATGATGATGACCGTCGACCGTAAACATGCTGCATAGCGATGTAGTCCTGGTTAAAGATATTTTTGGACTGTTTATGACAGGGGTCGGAAGCGTCAAAGAAACTATATATTTAACGCATATTTTCAGTTGTCAAGGTCAATACGCTGTGGCGACAGAATGATGCGCGACTTCATGGTTAACAAAAAAATAATAAAGAATCAATAGAAAACATGTTTTAAACAAGGGCCGTGTTTAAATATATTTGTTTTAAATTCATTTTTGCTTTAAATGCAACTCTAGTGGTAACTGCTGATAATAGAGTGTTAAATAATAATTAGGACATCACCTTAGTTCTGATGCCTTTTCCAGCATATGGAACTAGAGTGAAATCACGATACTTTATTATTATCTAGCAATTACTACATTAAAAACTATTTAATATTCAGCCATTAGGCCTACTCACCAATCGCAAGTGACATCGCGCATACTTGTCAGAGCCGATTATATAAATTTGCTTTCGAGTCAGGAAATCCGATATTGCGACTGAGTATTAAGTATCCTCGACCTGTTTCGAATGGGTCTCAACAGGCAGCACCCCCGCGTTCATATTTGCCGAACTCTCTTTCTACAACGCAAAACCGCGCAACACTGGATTACTCGTTGGGAGAGACAATTCACTCTGCTTCATTGACCTTCATTCTTTTAGCATTCGCGTATCGTTGGCGGGTATGACGCCGTGAAAGGATCCTGGCCATGGCAGGGACGTTTTGGCGTACTATATCGGGGACGAGAGAGCAATATTTGTGGAGCTGTATTGATTTATGACCAATGGGTGTTAACAGCAGCACATTGTATATTGACTGGGTGAGCGTGATCTATGTTTTGTGGTTCTTGGTCTGACCGCTGTCTAAAATTTAAATATTCGGTTTGCTACTTAAAGTGATATGGATCGCAGTGCCACAACTATCAATAATGCCGCGTCATTGAATCGTATTAGGGAATCCTCTGGAATATTGTGAGACAGATATCCCTATTTACGCAAGGCGTCTAACATGTACTTGGCCGCCCGTTTAGCATTTCCGGTGTTATATCGCCCAGACCCTGCATGGTAAACTTGCATGTCATAGAACAGTGGTGGGAAAACTACCGCACGTGGGCCGCGTGCGGCCCGCGACACCGTTTTGTGCGGCCCGCGAAAGGCTCAAGAATCGCATTTAAAATATTGCAAAAATGCACAGTAAAAATCTAATTTCTGCAGGGACTCGATTAAACTTTTTCGCAATATATTTCACCATGATAATTATAATCAATGGTTTGTTTTAAATAAAAATATATATAATTTCATCACTTCGGATTTTTTGTGCGCAACTTGGATTTTCTGTGCGCAGAGACCGTTTCAGCACAGCGCATTTGCGCACGTGCGCAGCTTAGAGAGAACATTGCTTGAGAGTAGAGCAAACACGGGTTTTCGTTACCTTTACCGCACCATATGTATGCCGCGGCCAGTCTTATCGGTATATTAAACGTACCGAGGTGTTATATATTTTACACATTCAAGAATTAAAATTTACTCGTGTTTACTTTAGACTCACACGCCGGGGATCGCATGAATAGTCAAACTGGATTGTTTATGTAGTAATGTTGGTATTAATACTAATCGCGGGTTCGTGATACGAAAACAATGTATTAAACTGAATTCGACAGACACCTTTCGAATATTCGATAAAGATCAGCTCATAATTTTCTCGATTATACAATCAAGAAAATGACTTAATGCGGTGCCTTGGTTCCCAATCTCTTTCGTCTCATTGAGCCCTTCAGATGTCAGATATTCTTATTCGGTAAAATTTTCCTCAAGAAAATAGCACCCTCTACCCGGGTCTCGTAAATGGTCATTTTCCCGTGCATGCACCTGTTGTCCGAATGATAAGGCGACCGACGCCACTTTTAAGCTCTACAACACAGACGGCTAGACTATTTATACAAGATTGTTAATTCAAATAATACGGTGTGGATCAGAGACGTAACTGCAACACTCCAAACCACTGTGTGTTGGGACTCTCGAAGCAATCCCAAAATTATTTAGTAAATAAACATAAATTAGCGCGATTTAATGCCCCTGCGTGTCTTGAATTTAATATGGGTACCCCCAAGAATTCCAATTTAATTTATTAAAAATAGGGATTTCGGCGCCGGCCACCATAGCGTCACGACACACCAACACATGCGTAGTTTCGAGCAAAATGAGAGTCCATGAAGTGTGCTGCCAGAACATCGGCAGCGAGAAAATTTTGTCTAAAAATGACCGACACGTGTAGGACAGGTGTAGGCCATCTATAGATGTATCATATGTCCACTTGTCCATTGTTGATATAGCCGCCTACATGACCGGTGCCAAATAGTCCTGTCATGGCAATGTAAGAAAATGATGCACCCCGTGACGAAATGTAAAGTTGAATCGCTTGCGTTTCATGAAAGTGGTTTTTGTTTTAATTTAGTCTGGTACATGTGAGCGATTCAGGAGCCGGGAGATAAAACAACAACGACATAAAACAGAGTAATTGATAACGGCGGTATCCGTAGATGTATAATTAATTGGTTTTTCACCATTACCGTGAGCTAAACTTGGGATGACACCACCTCTCTCAGACCTACCGCTGCATCTGATCTCGTGGGCTGAAAGGGGATATAACATATATATGCTATTACTATGCTATTATTATAGACGAAATTCGACGACTAGAGGGGGAGGGCGGCGCGCTGTTTCACTCCGGGTGTGGTTGGTTTGACTTTTGCGTGTTCAAGCTGTATGTTTGTCAATTCGACAAACACCTGTTGAATCACCAAGTTCATTATATATAAGAGAAACCGAATTCGAATAGCCGAGAATACATCCGATATCATCATTTTTTATGCAGTATTGAGCAGTATTACATCAAGTTCGGCGCCTATGACTTCACTGACGTCGACGAGGAAGATGAACAGAAGGTGTTGGTTCAGCGAGTTTTCGTTCATCCTAAATACGAGTGAGTCATTGAGACAACAATTCGACACCGTGCCAGCACAGTAAAGTAGCCTACTATTATGCTTTACCTTACCTTGTTAATTCGCAAAGTCGAACCCAGTTAACCAGAGAATTCTGCTTTTCGTAGCTGGATCGACAATATTGGTTTCACCTACGGTTACGATATCGCTGTGCTTTACTTGGAGACTCCGGTGAATTTCACAAAATGGGTGAAGCCGATTTGCCTACCCAAGTACGAAGTTATGGATGGTGACACGATCGTGATGACCGGATGGGGAAGAACTCGTGAGATTGCCCAAATATCGAAACTAGTGTATTCAGTTATTCTGGTCGATGACGAATTTAATGCGCCGAGAGGCGGTCACGGATTAATCACGTACGGGCGCGCAACTTCTCCGGTCGGCGGGCCGGATATGATAAAATGAAGTAGGCCCTACTTAGCGGGTCGGATTACACAATCGCGTATTTATCCACCTACACAAGGTATAAATCGTATTTAATATAAACTTAAAGTTTAAAACACAGATACCAAAAACAGTATTTAAGGAATTTATTAACGGTAGCTGTTGAAGTCAATCAGACATCTGTGGTCGGGCAGAGTTGTCAACAAGTCCTTTGAACTCTGGCTTCATGTCGTATGTAGAAACCCTTAGTAAAGTCTGCACGTGAACATCAGTTATATTGGAACGCAGCATTGTCTCGTTAATGTGCATGGTCTAAAATATATGTACAATCGAACACACAGCAAGTAGTTTCATTTCCCTCTTTCTCAGGTTGGCAGACTCGGATTCATCCTGTAACGCATAAAATTTGTCAATAATTTCAGAATATAATTTCACTTTCAGGGTAGAAACTTTCTGCGGACCGGACAAAACCCCTTCGCGGGCTGGATCCGACCCGCGGCAGTATGTTGCCCGTCCCTGAGCTACATCTAAATTCCTGTTACCTGTAGCCTAATTCAATCATCCTTTACAGTTATGCATGTTGCTCACAAACATTTATGATGCCCGCGTCATTCCGGACAGCGAACTCTATGTCACTCCCTCGCATCATATGTCTACGAACAAGACTGTGTGAATCTATGCCTACGCCTGCGGTAGCAACATACTATGCATATTGAATTATTCATAGTTGTGAATAAGTGTTAATGATCGGGAAATATCGAAGTAAAGGCAAATATGAACTTCAAACTCCGTCGTTGCCAAGACTTTCGTAAAACATTTTGGAATGAAACTCTGAGATAGTGGGGATGGTTCGAGCACTCTGTTCACGTTCACATTAGATACGTGAACGGAACGTTACAATGATGATTCAGAACAGTGGTCCATTTAATAATATTAGAAGAGCTTCTTGGAGGTACAGAATTTCAATAAACAATTGAATAGTATATTCACGTTGATATAAACCCGAATATCTTCGGCTGACACTCGTTAGGGGTAATCGTCAGCAACTATTAGAGAATTGGAAAGAACATTGTATATCAACAATCGTGCCACAAAATATGACGTCACCAACATGAAATTTCAAGCGAGAGAGCGTTCAATGTACTATTTTCAGGTGGTACACGAACTCCTTTTGTTGACAGAGCTTGGGTTGGTGTATTTTGATAAAAGTCGACTCCAAGGCACACAAATGGAAGTGTGAACGGCCCCTCCCAACGACGCGAAATCTGTCGCCTCGATAATTATTCGCACAAATCGGATTATCTAATAGATGTATGCTGATGGCACAATTAATGATCTTTGATCTGTCAGCATCAAGGTTAGGTGGATGAGTTAAGGGTGAGCTTCTCACCGAGCCTGATGCACGTGTTTGATAAATCTGGGGACATCATGCTGGTTTATGCGTTCCTGCAGACGCTTTGACGTTCGTAGCCACAATCACAGTGGCACTTATATTCGTACACTACATTACTTGGTTGAAGTGCAGGGAGCACGTCTTTGCGTGTCGAAGGGAGCAGTTGTGCAGTCGTAAAAATCACATTGGTTTCGCTCCTAGCCACCTCATCCGCGTCAGCGGTGTCTTACAAAAGCTTCGAGGTGGGTCGTGCTATGAGTCGGCAGTTACGGAAAATAAGAATAATATCGGCCTGGTGTAAATGACCATAGTAGTCGACAAACACCATGAATACCACAAAACAAACAAACACATCTGTTTTTACTGTATCGTAACACTTACTGACCGCAGAAATCAATTGTTTTTCAAAGCGGGTGGAAATGGGACCAATCCAAGGTAGATGGATATAAACATCTTTGGTTGTTCGTTCTTAGGCTCTGTTGACTTTTCTTCGTTGAATTGCGTTAATTTTCTCTCTATGCCGCGGTTGATGACGTGTTCAGGGTAACCGTTATCAAGTAAGATTTTGCGGATGTTGTCAGGTTCTAAACTCAGTTTGTTACCCGAACATACCATCAACGCTATATGCACGAGGGATATCGTATCATCCACACACCGATGCTAGATTTTTACTGATACCAAACCTTGCACTAATCAGAAGATATCTCTGAATGAAGTGTGACTGGTGAAGGCGTGTAGCTGTGCCATTGGGTTTTGATTTAGCTTGTGGTCAGGTACGTTTGAGCCAAACTCAAGTGGGGTAATAGAGGGATTAGACAACAAAATCGCTGAAATGTCTACATGCTCCGTGCTAACGTTGTACATGATAATGTTTACCAAAATATTCAACTATGATTTTTTTCGCGCCCGGCGCGATTTACCTCGAGCCAATAATGATTGCTCTGTTTATCGTCCAAATTCCAAGTTCCAGAAGTATTGCAATAGCCATAAAATATCATAGACGACAGTTGTTGTTGTTTGTTTCGATGAATTGTTATATTCAATTTCTGTATATGAATGCTAAAATGAGGGATATTAGGTATGTCTAAAGCCGTCCAAGGCCACTTCTGTAAACCGGAAAAGAGGATTCTTGCAGACTAGCGTCAAACGCATGGATGAATAGTGAATACCCGTAAGATGAGGATATATCTTACGTTCTGCTGGTCATTGACCTTTATATATCGTCTTTGTAAGGAGTAAATTTCGACATGCATAATTTCACTAAAATCAGAATAACGGCTCCTAGTCAAGTATAAAGTGCATTAAGTCCAATATTACTCAGCGTATTAACCACCCGGAAACTTGCGTATTGCGTGCTGGAATACATAAAGAGCTATCACATAACGACATATATAATAGTATGTTGTAGTATGTGATATGCATTTTCAGTTTATTTCAATGTATATCACTCGCCAATCTGCGTCTATCAATGCTAAAATAACCGATATATCATCTATACAAGTCTAAGTGCAATTTGTGCATGCTTTCGAGTTAGCTGGGTGGTGAGATCCAGAGGTAGGCGAGCTACTTTAAAATTTCCTTTATATGTAGCCTCTGTAGTTTGAAACGCGGCGCCGACGTAAAAAAAAGTTGTGAACCACTGTTCTAAACATTGATCCTGATCTGAGAAATATCAAATTCTTCCAGAACACATAGCACGCTTGATCAATATTCCTATCATATTCCAATCAGTCGCAGCACTAAGGGCATTTAAGAGGAAATGAAGATGAATATTGTGTCGCCGACATTATACCGATTTATCGATTATACTGAAATATCTTGCCATTTCGCTGCAACCGCAAAGGCTACTAAGATACAGAACTGCACAATTGTTACGGGTATTGAATTCTCCTCAATAGTGCAAAAATACTACCTGTGAATCAGAGCCTCTTTTGAGCCGAAAACTTGAATAAGCTAACGTAGGCTACCGATGCCAGAAGTCATCAACTACACGTGAATTTTCAGGGAACGGGGGACCGATAAGTGCAATCATGCGACAAGTCGTCGCACCAGTGGTGTCTAGGAAGAGATGCAGTGAGTTGAACCTTATCCAGAACATGTCGCAGTCGATCATATGCACTGGACTTCCCTTCGGTGGAGCAAGCACCTGTCAGGTAATTATACTGTCTTTCTACATATAGGCCACTGCATTTGCCTTCATTGTACAATAAATAATGATGGAATAATCGTGACTTCATGGCGTAGAAATGAAATACTGTAATAGTGCATTGGGGCAATCACAATCAAATTTCGGACGGACATTTGTTGAGTTAGATGTAGGCCAATTATATAAGTAAGACCTGTGTAATTGTGTATAATCCTTGGGTAATCGAAGACATAATATCCAATGCAAGATCAATTATCGGGTAAGGAAATCGCCTGCATGAACTGTATTAAACAGGGTGATTCTGGGGGGCCAGTGGCAGCGTTGCAGAATGGAACCTGGGTAGTCGCGGGACTCACATCGTTCGGGTCGTTTTGTGGCGAATCAACCATTCCAGGATCGTACGCAAACGTGCATTATCTACTACCGTTCGTCCATGATGGTAAGACGTCTTCTCCTGCCGTACATGATATTTCTAATATGCGTATTGCATGATGTTCATTAGCAGTCATCCTATCTCCAAGAGTGTATTCGTGGCAATTGTTACACAAATAATGGTATCATATGCAATGTTCCCTCTAAGCTGCGCACGTGCGCAAATGCGCAGTGCTGAAACGGTCTCTGCGCACAGAAAATCTAGGCTGCGCACAAAAAATCCGAAGTGATGACTTTTTTTAAAATCGTTGCGCACTCTTGTCCAAGGCACCGCGCAGGCGCTCAGACTCGGGAAAAATGAGAGGGAACATTGCCAGCGGTAAATAGTGCTATCGCTGAAGTCTGAAACCGAGGTAGGCCCACAAGTGCGGTCCGAAAAGGCAAATATTGCGCTCCGCGAAGCAATGAGAATTTGCAATCGTTTGCGACTCACGAAAGAGATTTTTCTTTTACTATGGTATCGTACGCGTGAACGATGCTGATATCATATAAATAGCGCAATCCTTTGTGGGAATGGCGAAATAACATGGTTTAACAAAGTTATAAATAACAGTGGGCCAGCTTGAAGTTAACTGCGAGAAACCTACGAATAGTCTTCTCCGCGTGTCATGAATATTGTGTAAGATTTACTGTACAATTACATGCATCGAATTTTCGAAGTCATCACTTCCATCAGGCGAATCTGATCACGTATGGTGATATAGGATAATATGCAGAATATGCAAGTACAAGCACCAATATTGTTGAAAAAATCCATCCCTTTGCAAACGTTGATCGGGAAATGCAGCAACTATATGCACTGTAGGGCGTTGCATTAGATCAGCTTCTCAGCAGCACTAATTTGCGATTTTATTCGATTCGTTTGAACGGGTATCTTCTGTCGATAAGGTCATACGCTGATCTTGTTCTTGCTTCAATCAGACTTGAATATTCGTATCATTATATCTGACTGTATGTCTTGATAGTAATGAATGCATTGCCGGTATTAAGACGTCACATCAGTGTTTCAACGCGATAGGCCTACATCGATCGCATGTATTGATTTCAAGTGCGTTCTCGTGCGTACTGTATGTCTGTCTTCTAGTAATCCATAGTATGTCACCATATCGTCGCAGTGGAATCAAAGTGACTTATGTCCAGATTTCAATATCTTTTGGCATAGCAGATAGGAGGTCACGAAATAGCATGAAGTCATTATACCAACGGGTACGCCCGAAGGTGTTTAATTATATTTAGGGGTCCTACCTTTTCCAACACATCTCACTCGATCAGCTTTACCTGTAAACGTGATTACGTGAGCAGAGACAGGATTAAAATTGATAGCAATATATGCATTTCTCGATGATATTGACCGATTTGATCATGAATTATAGATAATTTTCGCGCTTCGCGCGTTTAGTTGGAACGCCCACTAAACGAAGACCAGACACAGATGATTAGTAGCGGGGGAAAGCGTGCAGCATGAGGGGGGTCGGTTTATCACCCTATGGGGGCCTGGTTGCGCACTGTTGTCCAAGGGCCTGCGCAGTGAGTTGGCGTATTTGCGCAGACTCGTGAAAAATTAGAGGGAACATTGATCATATGGTATTCGATTTCAATCAACAATCAACACGCTTGTCCCGTGCGACCGCACATCAGCTTTTCGATAGAACGGAACTGGAGTAGCCGTTGCGTGTAATGACTAACTGTCGAGCATTTGTAAATGTATGTTATAGTCTCGAAACAGTAAATCGCACTCCCCCATTGCGTGTATTGCAGATAAAGATCATCCAATCTAGCCTATAACATATCGTTAAAAATACGATGGCAATATACTCTAAATGAGAGATTGCATTGCTGTCTGTTAAACTCAAGAGCGGCGAGACGGCTTGTTAACTATAGGGTTGCTTTCGAAAGACACTCATGTGCTTATGCCAAAGTGTCCTAGTGCCGAGGGTAGTGGTTAAATCCATACAGCTGCAACACCTATAGATTGTAGGTTCGAGGCCAGGCACTCTTTAGCGCTTAGTGCATGGGTTTTAAATTGAGTTATGAAAACGTATGACGTCAGACTTGCAATGCTTTGCCTATCGATTGTATTTGTAATATAGATATAACTATAATTGTAAACAGGAGTGGAATTTTAATGTAGTACGTGAATTAACTAGAACTAGACTATTGGCCATCTCGAAATTGAGCTCTGGTGATTGCTCGGGTCGGTATTATCATTTGGTCAGCAACAGAGTTATTAATGGGCTGGATGAAATTGTCTGTCCTGCCGGCCGTGTGTTTGACACCCCTGCTATACTGTTTTTCCGTACAGATATGTGATTGCTCTTTGTAGGCAGAAACGAAACAACACTTTTAAGCCAATTTATGCCCCAAAGAACACTGGTCTAGGACCCACCATGTGATCGATGCAACTTCTGGTGGGCTTATTATATGCATCTGGTTGTTAAATTTTGTGAGTGAATTCTGTCAATCATTTCGACATGACAGGGGACGTAATTGCACATTGCTAAGTCATATTCATGTCATGCGGATAAGGCTATTTATGAGGCGAAATGCCGGTCCGCACCAGCAGGCTGCACATCTGGTGGTTTCCAACCTATGGTCGCAACTCCATTTTCAATTTGAAAACATTCCGTGGCCCACCTGACTCTACTAAACGAATGGTCAGCACAGGGTTGTAACCAAGTCATAAAACTCCGAGTCACAAGTCAAACTCATTTTTATAGTTTTGACTCGAGTCAAGTCGAGTCATTTTCAATTCACCACCGAGTCAAGTCCGAGTCCAAGTCTTCTAGCAGATATTCAAGTCCGAGTCATGATATTATGACTCGAGTCCGAGTCCAAGTCATTGTGTTGACTGCTCAGTTTCAAGTTAAAGTCCAACTTTTATACCTCTGTTTGGTGATATCGATGGTTCGCATTTATAGAATACTAGTTTTCCCCACTTTTAACAGTTTCTTGTCGCATTTTCAAGTACCAGTACCAATAGACGAAATCCCTATAGGCTGGTTACTTTACTTGTTCTTCGAAATTACAATGAAATGTCGGTCTTGGCCGTCTGACTCTCGAGTCATATGACTTGGTTCGAGTCATTCGCAATGACTCGAGTCCAAGTCGAGTCAATACACAGATTGACTCGAGTCGAGTCATTTTCGTATTTTGAGAAAATGACTCGAGTCAAGTCGAGTCATCAGAAAATCGTGACTCGAGTTTGACTCGAGTCATTACAACCCTGGGTCAGCACCGTTGTCCAGACAACTCATGGCCTATGTTCGACGCTGATTAAGTTCAACATCCTCGCGATCGCCAGAAAAGGGCCAACACCCCAAGCTTGAGAACCACCATCGTTGACTAAAGCATCCAAACTGTCTTACCGACACTAGGATAACATGGTTATCTTGAAATTGCGATTACAATTAGTCTGACTACAGTAAATGATAGGTATTTTAATTTATTTATTTATTATTGGAGTTTTTGCGACGCTAATTCGCGCGCAGCGAGAAGATTAATTTCAAGTAGCCTAAATCGTCCCAAAACTAAGATATTGTTTATGTTGATTAACGAAAAAATTTCTGGTATTGCGCGCCAGCGCCTTTAACCAATGTATGCTGTGCTTGTGCGTGATCAGTATGTACTGGTATGAGTGGTTTCACCGGCGTATTACTTGATGAAATATCAGTACTTTACGAATCGCTACATTATCCATTATATTTTAGTGATGACGAACGGCTTGACAGAAGTCACTGTAGGTGAGTGCTTTTTATGTCTGTTTTTCGTGAGTTCTGCGTCTATTTGATGATTTTTTGATGCAGTGAGCAGTGTGATAAGAGACAAAACAAGTGGCGTAATTTCATCTCCAAACTACGGCGTCGGAAAATACCCAGGAGGCGTTCATTTGCGTTGGTACATCATGGTAGAGCCCCAGCAGGTATATGTTGTAACAGGGTTGTAACCAAGTCACAAGGCTTCGAGTCACAAGTCAATCTCACTTTTATATTTTTGACTCGAGTCAAGTCGAGTCATTTTCAATTCCCACCGAGTCAAGTCCGAGTCCAAGTCAGCGAACAGAGGGTCGAGTCCGAGTCATTGTGTTGACTGCTCAGTTTCCAGTTAAAGTCTTCCTAAACCCACTTTTTTAACTGTGTTTGGTGATATTGAATGGTTCGCATAATATATCAATTTTCCTCACTTTTAGCATTTTCAAGCACCAGTACCAACAAACGAAATCCCAATAGTGTGTTGGCTCCGAAATTACAATGAAATGTCGGTCTTGGCCGTCTGAATCTCGAGTCAATGACTTGCTTCGAGTCATGCGCAATGACTCGAGTCCAAGTCGAGTCAATACACAGATTGACTCGAGTCGAGTCGAGTCATTTCCGTATTTTGAGAAAATGACTCGAGTCGAGTCGAGTCATCCGAAAATCGTGACTCGAGTCCGACTCGAGTCGAGTCATGACTCGAGTCATTACAACCCTGTGTTGTAATAAGTGATATTCGGACAGTGACAACGGGCTCACATCCTATTCAACCAAAAGCCCTTCAATAACAACGGTTTGAAAATATATGATAGCAAAGGCGGCAAATCAGAATTAATCCAACTATTAACCAGAATGTAGGGTACTTACAATACCCCGACATATTACGAAACACGATAGTGCATTCCGTACGAATGTATTCTGACCGAGGGACTGAGGTCGACTCCGGAATCCCTTCTCAAATGTTGAAGGTTTGTTCAGGCTCCTCGCCGCCTCCTGATCCTTGTAAAAATCCAATAGATGTGGCCCAAGTCGGTAGCAACGGAATCATAATAAAGTACAATAAGATACTTGTATTTAAGGATTAACGATTCCAACCAAAAAAGTATTACAATTCTAACATGTGCACATTGTGCACCAATGCCTACTTTAATATACGCTAGTTCGACATTTTGTCAAAATTATGTGTTTTAATGTAGAAAATGTCAATTTTCAGGCCAGAATTTTACGTTTTTTAAATAAAACATAATCTCCCGAGAGATGACCAAATGTCGTGTCAAATAACTTTGAAGCACTTCGATTTTGATTCGGTACAGAACATCGTAATAGCCAGCTAGTTCGATTACCGAAATCAGTCGAATATTATAAAATAACCTCTCGAGAAATACTATTTCGTGATTTTATACAACCAGCATCTTTTCGAGAAATTTCGTATTAATGACAGCAGGTTCAATTTGCGTGTCATATTGGGTTTTATACTTACAGTTGATTCAAATCAGATTTAATGAGGAATTCAGAATCGAGCAATCTGTATTCAACACTCCTTGTGCAGGGGACTATCTACTGATTTATGATGGAAGCTCGACTCTATCCCGTAAGGTACCGTCTCTAACGAATGAAGTATAGAGTATAAACTGTGTCTGAACTGTCTATCTTGATGTGTTTTTGCTGCTCAGTACGGAGACAAACGTATTTGTGGTTACCGGCCGCCACTTGATTTAGAAAGCCAGAGCAATGCAGTGATTATAGAATTTCATTCCGATAATAGTTTCGAGGATGCGGGATTTTCACTATCGTGGCAAGCTGTAGGTAATCGATTCTATATCATTGTACTGAAGTATATCTCTGATATACTTTTTGCTCAATATACATTACAGACGCTTGCGCATCGAATGAGCTGCGTTGTTGGAACCGAACTTGTTTGCCCGAATCAATGAAATGCGATGGAGTTCAAAGTTGTCCGAGTAACAATGATGAATTGGAATGCGGTTGGTATCTTATTCTAGTCCCGATTAAAGCGATACGTGTCAACATCGATCATGTACGAACAGCTCTAGGTACGCCAGGGTCAGCGGAGTGTGGGAAATCAGAAATTGCTCCTGAGTTCCCGTTCGTAAGTCTTTCATTTCTAATTGGCGCCTGACGCATTATGGCTCGGCTGCACCCTTGTTCCATAATATGAGCATTGGGCTAAGCCGATTTCGTGATGAGTTCTAATCAACAATATTCGATGACAATCTCACAGTCGGTTGTTCGATTAGAAGAAGAACTAAGATGTCGAAGCTGCTGCAGCCAGGGCCGTAACTGCCACGGCTCAATCCACCCAATTTTGGGAGCTCGATAGCGGCCCAAACTTATTTGGTTACTAAATATATAATATATAGAGTATTATTTGGTTGATGACCCTATGGTGGCCCAAGACCAACGCTTCTTGTGGAGTGACGGGGTGGGGGGCTGACGAAGTGCCACTACTGTTTCGGCCCTGGCTGTAGCTATGCTCTTCGCCGACGTAAAATAGAACACGAAATAGACATAGCAGTCTACATTATTTTTGTAATATATAATTTCTCACTAACAATCACGAAGCCATCCACCTCCGTGGCAGCTATCCGAGAATTCGCTGGAGTTTTAACGGGGCATTGGCGATCTACAAGTACGCGCAATTCATTTACGTGAATTATAATACACCACTGCATACATGGAAACGTCGTCTGTTTATATTTCGCGGTGAGCGCGACAAAAAATCTCGAGATTTGACAGATTTTGTTGTATGTTAATTTGCGATGAAAACTCAGAGAGATGTAGAACAATTGTTCTACTTTAATCATATGTCCTTACTGCACCATCTACTATACTGCGGCTGCATGCCTCATTCTTACGCAATGTACGTTGTGTCCCAGACTCCCCTGATTATAGGGGGACATAACGCGGTGAAAGGTTCGTGGCCGTGGCAAGTTGGACTGTACCGTAAAAATGGAGACTCTTACAGCTTCCTCTGTGGAGCCAGTTTGTTGTCGGAGTATTGGGTTTTAACGGCAGCCCACTGCAGTTTTAGGTAAGTATCTGACCCTTACCCTCCTAATTTCAGCCGATTTGGAGTAAACTAACCTAGAATGTGTATCTTTATACAGTGTTGCGATCAAATCACTACCTTCGAGTCACGAGTCATTTCGATTCGAGTCATTGCACATTTTGACGCGAGTCAAGTCAAGTCACTCGATTTTTGGAGGTGACTCGATTCAAGTCGAGTCAAGTCACGAGTCAAGTCACAATTCAAGTCAAGTTGCCTTTTCGAAGTATGAGGCATGATTACGTCATTGCATTTTGCTAGCTGTCTGAAATACAGATTGAGTGGTCATTGATTCCGAACCGAAGAACGAATATAGAGTTAAACATACACGCAAGAAGGCGATGTATCGCTCACATATATACGTAGAACTGTTGAACTACGTAAGTAATTGTACATCCTCAGTTTATAGTTACAAGCCAAAATAGTGGTTAGAGAAACGAATAGCTAAGATGCAATACATTACCCACTTACAAATTGATATGATAAAATTCGAGCCTGCACCAATGATTGAGGACTATATAAAGTATACACTATATTCGAATTCAATTTCAATAAAGCAAGAGGTTAAGGTGAGAACAGAAATAGACATTTTTCTATTTTATTACTTTACTACTAGTTTACGACAACGTAAGTTGTAAGTTTCGATCACTTCGTTTGCAGTCACTTTATTTGTCAAAGAATAATGGAGGCTCAGTGAAACGCACGGTCATTGAATGATTGGTCGCTCTCACGGGTTACACCAGCGTTTCGCGAACAACATATGCAAGATACAGCGATTTTTATCGACACCGATTACTTGATGACTCGAATTTGACTCGTGAATTTTGCTCCAAGTCACGAGTCAATCCACATTTCTGATACGCCCAGTCAAGTCAAGTCAAGTCATTTTAGCAAAGTGACTCGAGTCAAGTCATGACTCGAGTCATCGTAATACTGGTATCTTACGTGTACAACTGTACAGTGTACATATAGCAGTGTTGGGATCAAGTCAATACCTTCGACTCACAAGTCATCTCGAGTCGTTGAACATTTTGACTCGAGTCAATTCAAGTCAATCAATTTTCGAAGATGACTCTAGTCAAGTCAAGTCAATCGATTTTTCTAGGTGACTTGAGTGTCAAGTGAAGTCAGTCACGGAACAAGCCACAATTCGAATCACCAGTCAACTCAAATGGAGTTTTCGAAGTACGGGGCATGATTCAAAGTCATTGCCCTTTGCTAGCTGTTTGAAAAACAGATTGAGTGGCCCGTCATTCTGAATCGAGGAATGAATGTTGGTTGAGTTATATGTACTCGCAAAAAGGCATTGTATCGATTACGCATATGTAGAACTGATAATTATAAAATGTTATTTTATAGCCTTAGTCTATAATTGCCAGTCATAATAGAGGATAGAATGCGAAACCTCAAAAAGTTTACTTAAATTTACGTGATGTAATACGATACCCATCTACACATCTATGAGATACAACTGAAACTCGGGCGATTGGTGGCCGCGCTGAGAGCAGACGTGAGCGCAATGAACTATGGGACGCTGTCCGGGAAAATCTCTCTATTCGCCAAAGTCAGATATATGAATATATGGTAATGTTGTTCGCCGTCGTCCAAGGCGCATTCAATCGAAAATCGTCACCAACGCTCTACGCAGATATGTTTATTATTTTACAACGTTGAGTATTTATAACCAAACAATCAATCCAACAACGTATAGACTAATTATTCAATGACATCTATTAAGCGCAAGTTATGAGCACACATTTGAACGCATACAAAGACGAGGACGAGGATGTTTTAAGCGCATATTGAACCAAAATGAAGTACGATGACTTGGAAGAGAAATTTACCCGCTGTCAATTCCCCCATTCGCCGTTTGTTCTTCTCCATCCAACATATCGATGCGTATGTTGACGGGTTACGTAACCAGTCGGTTTCTTATACAGCTCAGACTTACAGGTCGCCATTGGTGACTACGACAAGAATACGGAAAGTATTTCAAGACACGAAAAGAGAATCAACGTGACAGCAGCTTTGCAGCACCCAGGCTACGGAGGGTGAGGACTGATGATATGAATACTATTATGATGTGCATATACGTATTTAGCATCAGTAATAGTTTATTATATGTATTTTTAAATATTCTCGCCAATCCGCTCAGAGATGAGGATAGGTTTTGTCCACCAAGCGGTCTTAACCTTTTGCTTAGAAAGCGTATAACAGGGGTTCTCAAACCGGTACGCGTACCCTCAGTGGTACGTGAAAAAATTTTCGGGGGTGATTGAGTTACTTCATTTTTCTGGAGCCGTGACAATTATAATAAATGACAATAACGTTTATGTGACAAGAGATTAAAAAGGTTAAGCTTACCAAACCCAGCGTTTACTAAGCCCTAAATCACCGTACTGTTATATTGCCGTGCAGCGTTATTCGGCACATCTACATTAACTGTAGGGAATTTATGTTTCTCTACTGTCGCGGTGATAAGAGTTACTGCGTAACCTACTGTAACTGTTACTGACACCAGAACCGGTGTCTACTGCCTATTTCAATCTTCAGAGTCTGCCTATGTAAAATGATAAGTAGGCATAGGGACGGATTTAATTGGGGTTGCGTTTAAAACAAAAAACAATTTAAAACAAACATCTTTTAAACATGGTACTTGTTTAAAACTTGCTTTTAGCCGTGACGTCACGAATCCTTACTTGTGACGTCACGTTGGATTGACATTGACAATTGAAAGTATATATGATATATATCGACATGCTATAACTGTTGAACCGACGACGATTTGGAGGGTCCCAGCCGCTCCACATCGTATACGTCGACTACATTGGGTGCAAATCGTTCACAGGCTTCGTATGTTTTTAGAAAGTATTTTACACAACAGCTTCTTGGAAGTACATAACTTCAATATACAATTGTATAGTATATTCTTATTGAAATGAACCCGAATATTTTCGGCTGACACTCGTCAGGGGTAATCGTCAGCAACTAGTAGAGAATTCAAAAGAACATCGTATATCAACAATCGTAGCACAACATATGGCGTCACCAACATGAAATGTTGAATACGAGAGCGTTCAATGTACTATTTTTAGATGATACACGAACTCTTTTTGTTGACACAGCCTTGGCTGGTGTATTTTGATGAAAGTCGACTCCAAGGCACACAAGTGAAAGTGTGAACGACCCTTAGGGGTGTGTGGAGAGTCTTTCATTCACCCCTGCACTTACAGTTGTGACTTGTGAGCATGGTTTTCAAGCATTTGTGCAATTGTGCATGTTGAAGAAGAGATTTCGTGCCATAGTTTTCGTTGAATATAATTCACGTGTGTACCTTTCCAAGAGATTTCCAAGAATATATTTACTCGTGGAGCAGGGTCAAGCTCATCCATTACATTGAGATGATGCTTCAAGACGTATTCTGTCGTGTTTGTCTTTAAATTGCGTGTGTTTCATGCAACATTATTTTTAGGGGGTACGCCATGCATGCAGATAATTCAAAAGGGTAGGAAGTTGAATAAGTTTGAGAATCCCTGGTGCGCAGCGTCTACATGTATTAGGAAATTTAAATGCGGAGGCCAGACCGTTATACGACCACTCCATCACGGAATTCTACCCCATTCATTTACAAATCTGATCGCAAATTAAAATAACATCGCGATTATTTTTCGTTGGGCGCATAAAGATCTGAACGCAACGACATAGCATTTCTGAGACTAGAAGAACCAGTTGACCTCACTTCAAAATGGTATAAACCGGTATGTTTACCACCGAAAGGGGAGATGATACCTCCAGTGGGTGCAACATGCATCATTACAGGCTGGGGTATGACTGGTAAGTATATAATAATCTACAGCAGAATTGCTATCAACTCATATGAAATATGATAATCCTAAATCCCGGTACACATGCTAGCCTAGTGGTACTTTCGAATGCTATAATGTGGTGGATTATATGTGTCTTTCAATTATAGAATCTCTCACTCTTAAATGTCCGTTTTTCATCTTCGCGGTCGCCAATTGATAGTCATATATTCAGTGCTGGCGAACTAAAATTCATAATGTCTTGATAAAATCCAAACAAAATATAATTATCAAAGTATGCATATCATTATCAGGCCCAAAGTTCTATTGTCTATATATGTTAGAGACTATGTTAGGTCAGTAACGAAGGACTTCTACTTTTTGGAAGTACTGAAGTAGTTTTCCCCTACTTCTGGTACTTACTCAAGTAGATCTGATTTTCTCTACTTCTACTTCTACTTCGTAATTATTTGTGATTTACTTACTTACTTTTCTCTATTTTCAGTTTGTCAAGTAGAAGTAGTTTAATCCCCCAATACGAAAGGTAGCCTGAGGAATCTTGGGGCTGTTTTCACGTAGTACCAACATTTAATATTCATTAAAGTCAAATAAAGCTCAAAAATTTTGTTGCGCTTCGCGCACAGTAGTTATGGAGCAGAGGTCTCAAACTCAAATGTGCTCGCGGGCCAATTTCCTACTTTTTGCTGGCGCCGCGGGCCGCAGCGCCAATAATAGGGGAATACCAAGGTCAAATTAAATCAGCGTTAGATTTATCTTCGAATATTGTAACAGATCTATAACAACTTGAATATAATGATTACTGTGCTATTGGAATAGAAATGTCCAATCGCCGAGAAATTCCTTTGTGTTACAGCTGTGAAGCGTAGGCTACGACTACTCGTCACAATAATTGACAATGATAACGTGGATAAAGATAGTCTACCCATTATGACACAGGATGTAACCAACTATAAATCAAGAGGACAACATCATGCCAATGGTTGCCATACCGACCTACTGAGATATCTAAAGGACCTACGACACGCGAGCTACGACCTTTCGGTATTTTACTATTTTCCATACCAGTTTGATAGTTTCTTGCGTCCGTGGTTGTACAAAGTCACGGCGTTCCGCGTCACAATAGTCCTTCTCTATTTGTATCTTTTCACGCGACTCAACTCGAGTCATTTTTATTTTATCAGCTATTGAGTCCGAATTCGAGTAATTCTACAAAAGGTCGGCCCAAGTACAAATCACAATTTTCAGTGCGAATCATCAAGATGTTTAACCATCATAAAGAAGTAACGTCACGTAATGGGTAAATTTCCACTGCGTTGTAACTTTAGAAGTGATGCGATAGTGAAGTTTGAGGAGTAGTTTCTGGCTTATGGAGTAGTTTTAGAGCGAATTTTTAGTTCTCAAATTAAAAAAATGGTACTTAAATATTGACGAATACTTCGAAATCCAAAATGCCGTCGCGGGCCGCACAAAATGGTCTCGAGGGCCGCATGCGGCCCGCGGGCCGTGTGTTTGAGACCTCTGTTATGGAGTGACGAATCTGTTTTCACGAAAGTATCAGTGAATATCATTTAGGTATCGGATTGCTTGGTTCCGCTCAAAACGCATTGTCGCCCATATCAAATATTTAATCACAATAAATACGGCCCACCATAACGTTTGAAACTACAGTTTCGTAATCTAGCAATTACCTATCATATCGTAATCTAGCAGCCCATTAAGTGTCTTGCTAATCTGAAAAATCCAGCGTTTTTTAACGTTATACCTGTTTTTAGCAGATCACCTTTAAAGCTTTATGGACAAAAAACATAAAATATATTTTTCTGCTTTTTAGAAGAGGTGTATGTATTTCCCTTTCAATTGTGAGTATCATACTTTGAGTTCTGATTACTTTCAGTTCTTTTGTCTGCAGAACATACACTTTGAAGCATGAAAGCAAGTGTAGAAATGCCTCTATTTTCCGAAAATAGACCTACACTAAATATAACTTTTACGATCCACAATATTTGTTATTAACGTATACTAATCGCGTAAAGTGATAAAACCCTATCCTATACAACTTCTACGTATTGCTCTTCACCTAAACAGGGGGCCTTATAATAGCGGGTAGGGTGCTATGCCATGATATTCTCTAAAACGGGATCTTCTAGTAAATATAGGGTTAGTATCCCATTTTCATGTCAATACTATAATCCCATGATGCGAAAAAATGTTTATTCTGTCCAAAATTTATACCTCCTGGGATGCATCAATACGATTCAAGCTCTATGCACCTTCCGCATAGCTCAATTCGCAGCTTTTGATACTTTTGACAGTCCATGCGAACGAATTAGGACTGTTTTCACAACTACTACTTACTTACTTGAGTAGATTTAAAGTCAGTCAATTCTACTTCTACTTCAAGTAGTTTTAGGTTGCTTATTGAAGAATTAATTCTACTCGGACTTGAGTAGATTTTTCGTTGCTACTTGTACTTCTACTTGAGTAGCTTTCTTGACGACTTTGACCACCTCTGGTTGGAGAGATACGAAGCTGTTGGTCCGCGTAGGTGACAGGTTGGCGCGTAGTAACGGCGGTTCCTTATTGCCACAGGGCCAACCCGGGAATTGAATACGCCAGATATTTTGCAGCAAGTTCAAGTGAGGGTCTTGAACGACAGTGCATGCCAAACCGGGTTCGAATTTTTCGACAAAGGCGACACCACGCTCATTTGCCTAGGTCACATCGACCGGGACTTGGGTGCCTGTTTTGTAAGTATATACCGTAGGTAATATGTTATCCATCAGGATTAGGTTCTGAATATGAAATATCCAGGGAGACTCCGGCGGACCGCTGCAATGCCAGCATGGTGGAACGTGGGTGCAATATGGAATCGCATCGTTTATTACTGGGACATGTGGATTCCGTTCATTCTATGAAAGAGTGTCCCTTCATATTGATATGATAGAAGAAGGTACGCATATATAGATATTCTCTTACATGGTAGAGTTGAAAGACACTATAACAATGATACGATACGAATCTCTAGATGGTACAGACTACAAACCTTAGATTCTGAACATATTCTGATTCGCAGGAACACGATTAAAGATTTTTATATAAAGTTCGCTTCGAACACGAACATTAGCATGAATATATGACATCATGTTACGTAGTAATGTTAATTCAAACGCAAATCGCTGCTGCATTCCTATATATACAGTATACACTAGTGGTCGGGAACCTATGGCTCGCAAGCCATATATGGCTTTTTGGGCATAATATATGGCTCTTTGCGAAATTTTTAGTTTTTTTGCCTGAATAATCAATATTGCAGCAACTTGGTAATACATCTTAAGCTTGAGCAGTATAATTATTTTGCGGGAGTGTAAACATGTCTTTGAGAGGTTGATACAGTGGCGTATTCAGGGTTAGGGGCTCGGACCCCCTTTTCAAAATCCTCAAATTTAAGTTGCTGCCGCCCCGGCGACCAATATCACTCGCAAATTCGATGTGCCCGGTACAAAATCTTGAATTGCACGATGCATTCACTGATTAAAGAGACTAGTAGACGTGGCGGCGCCTGTAGCTCAATGCAGTTATCAAATATACATTGTCTTTCTGATCTCCGGCGGGAAATAAACCGCGGCGGAAGTGACATTCACAATTACAAATTCAAACTACAAACAACGCCACAGCTATTCACGTTCTTGATTGATAACGTAGCTTTGTATAGTCGCTGTTAAAATGTAGGCGTGTTGCGCAAATACTGCCGCCAAATACTTGAGAATTGAATCGGAACCAGCGCGACAATTGCCTTCGAATAATATCAGTACATACATTCTATGATATTTACGATGTATTGCGCTATCACAATGGCTTAACCTTCGTTTCGAACATTATTTTCCAACAATAAAGAGGAAATTTGCGTGATTTTTGTAGTAAAAATCTTCAAAATCTAGTAGACAAGCGAGTCACTGCCTCACTTGTCACCCCTGACCTCACGTCACTGACGCATCACAAATGTGTACTTGCACTAATGTTTAGTGACCAAGTTTGGTTCCACATACGTATGCCATCATGGGTCCTCGCATTTAAGAATAGCATCAGGACGAACTTACGATCTCGTAAAACTGAAGAAAATCTCAAATTTTGTATGAAGCTTAACCTTAACAATTATCAACCATACTAAAAAGCCACCAGGAATACCATGCGACACCAAACGACGCATTAACTGTAAAACACGCGTTGAAAGTAGATCAATACTTTTATTGTTGTCTATGGTTCTGTTGTAAATCTAAATGTTATTCGTCTTAAGCTTCGGAAAATACCATATGCCTCACAGTGCAATAAAATTAAAATATATTACTTGCAAAATAATTATGCAGCTCAAGTTTGGCATATTCATTATTCAAATGAGGCAACCAGCATCATTATTACGAGTTTTTACGGAGAAAATACGGTGCAAACGACGAATCCCATGTAGTGATGTCGAATTTGCGCTACCATGACGTCACGATTTTTTAATTCTGGCGTAGTAGATGATTGACATGTATGGCTCTTTCGGAGGTAAAACGATAAATATACGGTCATTATGGCTCTTCGGACGGAAAAGGTTCCCAACCACTGTTATTCACCTAGTCTCTACACTACAAGCTATTGTCTGAGTAGTAGTGATTATTCTTACGCTTGGTGTCGTTCTAAATGCCACTCATGAGGATGTGAATGGAGCAGCTAATGTTCTATCATGATATTATTTCAATTTATGTTGGTAAAGTTTTATCAGAATCAGAGGTTCGTATAAGATGCACTGCACAATTGCCACTAATTCGTGCCCAATACTGCTGCCCAGAGGATCTTCGGAACACAGGAAACAATTTGCACCACGTGGTCCAAATACAGTTTGAGTTTGCATCTCATATGGCTCATAGAACCTTTAAACGTTTTGCCAATGCGGGCCTCTGAATTATAACGTTACGAATACCGAACACAAAGGTGAACCGAGCGTCAGTCAGTCAGTCAGTCAGTATGCTTTTATTCATCTCACCAACAAACACATGTAAATTGGTATAGATTGGGAGACGACGGGGGACCGGTAGGTCTTAGAATCAGTCGCCACCCAGCGGAGTTATATATGAGTAAATATGGCAAGATCAATACTAACGAACTTATGACAGTTAACCAATGGACATAAAAATAAACAACAGATAAAAGTCATGGAAGCGTTATAGTCTATACTGCATGCAGTCGGTTCATATAACCGTATCCACATCATATTGGTAGAGTGTTTATGGCGTCAAAATAACATGAACGCTGCGTGTCGAACAGCTACCACTCAACAGGCCATTCTCTCGGTAAATGGCGGATCGACCCTAAATATTATTTGGTTTACTTTTGACACCAAGATACAGCATACACGCTCACGTATGGTGCCAAATTTTCCACTCCCATTCCATGTATGTATAGTTTTATATTTTTATTGTTATATTTATGAAATGTTGCGTGCTCAGCATTGAGAGGCATAGATGCTGACCACATGTGTTAAAATAGTACGCGCAGCAGCAGTGTCTGAGCCTATGATATGCGCCTATATATTAATATAATATTCTGATTATTTATTATATCTACAGTGATCAATGACGTCCAAAGTGAGTATGCTGCGATATACCTCTCAGATCCTTTTTACAGTAACGCTGGTTCTCTTCTAATTGTCTTTATTTCATGAAATGAAGTATGTTCTGAGCTCGATATAATCGAAGACACAGAAGAAGGTGTGATTGTGCCGCCAATATTCGCTGGACGATATTTAGACTCGACTCAATGCAGTTGGCTCATACGCGGAAAACCGAACACAGTAAGTGTAGACCATATTAGGTGGTCAAAATTTTGTCGTGGTGCGGATGAACATCCATTACAAATAATTGTGCTGTAATCGAAAGAGAGTCCAATATCATTGAAATGCAATTAATTGCAACCATCCTAACCCATGAGTACACCCGTGGCCTTCGATAAGTTTCCGTAGGCCCCGTGCACCTTTGCGGCTGGGCAATCTGTAACTCATTTTAAATCGCAGCAAACAATACATTCATATTGCCCAAATTTATTCCACTCGAAGCGTTTCGACTGACTCTGATCAGGGGCGAACGTCAGTAATCAGTATACGGTTAATCAAATTCGAAATATAAAAAAGAATTTTGTTGTTGTGACGTAATAATGACAATTACACAGAGTCGCGACGACAAAATTATTTCTATATTTCGAATTTGATTAACCGCATTTACACTACTGACGTTCGCCCCTGATGAGAGTAAGTTGGAAAACTTCGAGTGGAATAAATGTGGCAATATCAACGTATTGGTTGCTGCAATATTGAAGTTCTACTTCTCAAATCCTATTCATTTTATATCCCACACCGACTGCGTTTGCTGTGTAAGCGGTTATTGACAGCTGCGATATCGCAATCGATTTTATTCAAGATCGTATGCAGTGGTATGTTGTAAAATTCTATCGCGGACTTACAGGTGATTGAAATACGATTCGAGTTCTTTGACTTGAAAGATTGTAATTACGATGTGGACGATTTTGTGAGCATTTACGATGGCAACTCGACATCAGCAAGACAGGTACAAATTATGATGTTCCAGTAGGCCTATATATAGACCATAGTTCTGCATTCTCTGTGCACAGGCAGTGGGCCTACATGCTTGATAATTTGGCATCGAATATTTGCCTCAGCTATAAACAACTAGACTATGACCTGGGCCTAGGACGAAACTATTGGTTCCGCTTTGGTAATCCAAATTGTTGACTTTTGAATTTTCCTTTTATTTACGGGGTTTGCACCCCTGAATGGTTTTGGGTCGCGTGAACGCGAACTTTTTAAAAGGTTCTATGTGAATGCGGACGTAAACACGAACTTCTTGTGACGTCATATTGCTCATTTCAACACTACTTTTCCGTAAAGTAATATATTAATGTACGCGATACCTAGTGACGACTAGGGCCATATTATGCCACTATGCTGAAGTACACGCCGACTTATTAAGCATCGTCAATTATATCAATTTGAACAGTCAGATGTTATATTAATTCCTTGAAATCAATATCTCCCCTGGCTTTGTCAACAATTTTTCAACAAGGACTTGCAAGGGAATATACGCATACGCCTCAACGGTCTAGGCTAGAATGGACAATGAATTCGTTAGGCGTCATATTGTTGCTATACAAAACCGTGGCCTCCTTGATAGGACGGATTTGGTTTACGATACAATAACGATCATAATAAGGCATGATAGAGCCCGGACATCTGCTAGATATGTTACATTAGAAAACGATGCATTCTTTATACCAATGTCCTTGATGTAAAAAATGATTCATTGAATAAGCCCAATGTCTTTTCGTTTTTGAAGTTGTGTGATTGCGGGTCAGGTTCACAGCAGAGAGTCACTAATTATTTACAAACGCAAAGCTGAATATTTTGGGAATATTTTTTTAACAAACCAATTAAGTTTTATAAAATTGGCAATGCCCATTCTCGTTTAGTGCAACGTTTCTTTTTGTTTGCTGTCAGCGCCATGCATTTCAACTAAACATG
This sequence comes from Botryllus schlosseri, assembly GCF_051294905.1. Taxonomy (NCBI): domain Eukaryota; kingdom Metazoa; phylum Chordata; class Ascidiacea; order Stolidobranchia; family Styelidae; genus Botryllus; species Botryllus schlosseri. Next base: position 21,562,634 of record NC_137246.1, read on the forward strand.
TTAAAATAACGTGACTAATTGAAATGGACATTTATGAAAAAGATTCACCGTGTAGAGCAAAAGCAAACCTTTACATATCTGAGGCTCACACACCGAGAGAGAACATGCAGCTCACATTCGCAGCTTACCTCTAGTTCGAAGGATAGCATGCAGCGTAGAATTAGAGTTTTTTTTCAAGCTTACACAAGGGAATTAGGACCTGAAAATCACCTCAAGATTGATTTCCATTTAAACTTAATAAAGGTTTACGACACGTTACTGTGTGGGAGCGAGGAGAGCATCAGAGGGTTTGAGTCCAGCTCAAATGAAGCTCTAATCACGTTTCACTCGGGCGGCTCTCCGGGTGGTCAGGGGTTCAAAATCAACTGGAATATTGTAGGTGAGTTCGTGACTCTCACTTATAAGTAGATGCAAGAGGGTCAGCTTTGGATTGTAGGCAGCCTATTTATACAAAGCTAGGGTTGTATATAAAACAAAAATCAGTATGAAACAGACATGTTTAAAACATGGCCCTTGTTTGAAACATGTTTATATTGTTGTTTTTTGAGCCTTTTTAGCCATGACGTCACGAATCTTTAATTGTGACGCCGCCGCGGATTGATATTGAGAATTGAAAATATAGGGTAACTAACTATAGTGCTCCTTGATGAAAAAGGCCTCCGACCCCCATCTCAAACGGACCAAAAATATATTGGACCAGGACTAGATCGTTATGCAGTATTTTTACGGATGACGGTCATCATCATCAGAACATCCCTTCCGTACAAATGACATTGCTTTCCGTGGTATAACTGTCGAGCGGTTGCAAACATTCCCTATCGTATACGTTTACCATATCGGGTGCAAGTCGTCCGTAGGCTCGTACTACGTGTTTTATCGAAAGTAATTACACATTGATCGCAAAGTTACACGACTCTATAAAAGATAGTTAAATTATACATACCATCGGTAATAGAATACCATTCAATACTACATATTACAATTTTGATTGTTCTGATCAGTGATAGTATGATGACGTGTACCTCCTCGTTTCTACCTACTCCTTGACACCATTTCCTTGAGTAATTAAAATCTTTTTCCTCTACTCCCAATCCATACTTCAAGTAGTTTTGATAATTTTGAAAGTCCATACTTCTACATGTAATTAAGTACAGATTTTTGCAATTACATCGACTTGTGTATCGTCACTGACTGCTCCAGCCACCTCACGAAAACCATACTAGTATAAAAATCTACCATTAAACTAATTCATTCGCAAATAAGCTGGAGAGCGCCTAATGTAAGTAATCTGACTTATACTCAGATGTGGTCAAAGTATTAATCATTGGTACTCAAGCAAAGGTAGTAGAAACGTGTTAAATATCTATTCTAGTACAAGTAGAAAGCAGGGATGTTCAAGTTAGAAAAAAAGTAAATATTATAGGACTGGGTTTGGTTAATAAACTGGAATCTGATAAGTAGTAGACGTATAATTTAAAATCATAACCACTTGACTAAGAAGTGCTATGAAGCAAAAACCTACTTTAGTACGTCGCGATGTAGAGGTATTTCGTCACTGACCCCTCGGCTTGTAATACCACTAATGTTGAATTGTGTGGTCTACAAAATCATCAGAGTTTACCCATCTCAAATAGACGCAGACTGATCCATTTCTTTAAACTGTGTTTCTGTAAATTTCGTTGTGCGATTTTACTGCGAGAACACACTGATTCCGCCCGATTTCAGAGGACTGCTCGCCTGATCAATTCCGCTGCTGGAGCGGTGAATCTTGCCTCGACGGCTCCCTACAATGCGACGGAAAGTCAGACTGCGCCGATGGGAGCGACGAAAAAGAATGCAGTGGGTAGCCCGCACTCATGCTACCGTAACATGCTCACACCTTATTCATTGCACATTTCAGCGACCGACGACGGAGAGTGCGGAAAACAAGACATCGCTCCTGAATTTTTGTGGGTACGTTTTCGATCGAATCGACTCGTGAATTTGGCTTCATTCAGTCTCGAATTTATAGCACGCCAGAATCGTCGGCGGACACTTGGCGAAAAACGGCTCGTGGCCGTTCGTTGCGCAAATAGAAACTACTGCTCTTGGAGACTTCTTGTGCGCCGGTACCATCGTCAACGACCGATGGGTTCTCACGAGCGCCACTTGCGTGGATTCACAATTTGCGTAAGTATGTGTATGTGTGTGTAAATAGAAGAAGTCGACACCAAGTCAAAGCCAAAGACAAAGTATTCAGCATTGATACTCAATTCGAAGTAGTAGCCATTTCTAAGGTATGTCAAAAGTACTTCAAGCGGAAGTAGAAATTGAAAGGTATGTTGCAAGTGGGGCCTATACATGAGTAAGTACTTTCTAAAACTATTGATCTGTATTTTGTAAAATCAATCATAAAAGTGATGATACAACTACTTTATGATATAACTACCCAACGAAGATCACGCCCTTGAAATTCAATAAACAAATAATAAGGGAAGCGATTCGGGCATTTGGATATCGTATTACGAATCGGTACCAATATCGACTATTTTCAGGGAAGATCTTCTCGTCACAGTCGGCACCGTGTCTTTTCTTCCGCCGAACGGCACGAAATATAAAGTCGAGTTTATCAGTCGACCTCCAGAGTAAGTGACAATATTTATAAGCATCTCGCCTATTGACGTCAGCTTATAATGCAATCGTTTCAGTTCAATAATAATGCATCCGGAAGGAGCCGGTCTTCTAAAACTCTCAGCTAACATGGCGTTTTCTTCTTTCGTGCAACCGGCCTGCGTTGCCATCCCTGGCTTGACGAGTGAACCCGAACCTGGTGAATTTTGCGTCGCACTTGGATGGGGCTCCAGACGTAAGTTGTCATTGATTTGCGAATGGGAATTGTTCGCTATAACTGTTGACCGGTCAACGAGAATTTCGTGCGTGGTTATACACATTGAAATGTCGACAATCGTTATTATTCTCTTGCGCATGTTGGTAGGCCCTACGACATCCATCTCACAATAATTAGAGGAAATGCGGTCTTTGAATCTTGCTGTAAATGAGCCTTTTACTGCGTACGTGACGGCCCAGCCAAGAATGAGGTTCTTTGGTAGGGTATGTGCGGTACGAAATGGTGCATGTATGCAGGTCGTCGTCTCATTGAAGATTTCGATTTGATGTACATTATCAATTTTACATTTGACATGAGTACATTACTAATGCATAGGGATGTGTAAGAGTTAGGCTTCTAGATTAGATTCGGACATATATCCAACTTTATGCGCAAGAGCTTCGGGATAACAGAATTCGGACCATTGGTATTTCGACAGCCTACCCATGACTTGGGTGAATTCGAATTGCTGACTATTATTGCTGCCGAGGAGTCTAGCCCAGATACAGTACGATGTCGGGATTTGGCATATGACATTCTGTTACTTCAATTGGCAGCTCAAAATTTATAGATTTCACCTGGGATTAGGGTGTTTGGTTTCATAGTCACGCGCCAAATTGCAACGAACGCAATCAATACAAATCATATCATATCACTGCCTTACCTGCGGGCCAACAACTACTTTTATACCCTTTTTTAATGATAACTTCATCATACAAACCGTTTATGATATAATCAGTAGTTTTCCACATGATTCGCGTGCGGACGTCGATGCACAAATGAAAATTGTAATTTCAGTTTCTGAGTTCGTGGAATCTGGATCTTTGAGACAAGCTCAAGTTCCCATACAGCATGAGGATGTTTGCACTGCTACGCGTCCGTTTGGAGACGCCAATACAACCTTCTGCAGCGGAGACAGCGTAAACGGCGGTGTCGGCTCCTGCACGGTAACTTCAAACTCATGCAGTCACCTAGCAGTTGAATATATTGTATAAATTCTCTCTCTCTCTCTCTCTGTCGAACAGTCTGATCGTGGCGGGCCAGTCATGTGCTTTCGTGACAACGTCTGGATACAATTCGGAATTATCGTCCGTCCATCGTGCGGGGAATTCGGTGTTTTCGATTTTTACACAAGAGTTTCGTATTATACCGAATGGATAGAAGAAAGTGAGTATATAGCGTTACACTCGTCCACAAATATCCAGATTTTTGGCGGCACGCCGTGAATGAAAATAGTGTATTTCATCGATTTCTCCCACAGTGTATAGAAGTGCTCTTCAACCTTTTTCGTCGTGGTAAACCCTTTTAACTTTTATCCGAAAATCGTACACCCTGACCACCACGTTGATTCCGTAGTAAGCCTATATATCCCAGGGGTGTTCAACCGTTTTGCTATTCACGGCTTTTTTCGATTAGATATATAGCATCCAACCGCCATAACATCTCGACGTCATATACTCACGATGAATTAGCTACTGGAAACTTGGCATCGCGGATAGCCCTTGCGTATAAAAGTTTTTAACTGTGCCGTAGGTTTTATCTATGCACCAAAATTGGGAGTTTGAATGCTGGGGAATGTTATCTGGATTCCTTTTCTACCGGGAAAAATAATTTTGTCGATACTAGTGTTTTTTTTCTTCATATTATACTGTCAAATATTTATCCATTCTTTTCCCACGTGATCAGACTAACTAATAGAGCTGATGTATACACCTATAGGGGGTGTCTTCAAAAATATTGGGCACAGAATTAATGATGATGCCTCGTCCGGTTTTTATTAATGACTTTGTTGCATGTTGCTATTTTTGACGTCCCATCGGGATTGTAGGCATAGTCGAAATATATATTGGAATCGCCCCAACGTAGCAGAAAAATCTTCATTCGTGAAACGCACACGATTCTGACTTGGTATTTCTTTATGGGGTGCATCATTTTCCTCTGCGGTAAGATTTT